>NW_022881614.1:19362361-20004298 GCF_003369915.1 Drosophila miranda
GCGGTGTGCCTCTGCTGACAAATCTGGTACACGTTGACGTCCCCAGTGATGCCTCAACCGTCCTGCATTGTAGCATCTGATCGATCAGGCTCACCGTCCTGGAGTCAACGCCCAGATCCGTCAGTGCGCCCGTGATGGCGGTCGGAAGGATGTTGTTAAAGGCGCCGTCTATGTCGAGGAAGGCTACTAGGGTGTACTCCTTAAAATTAAGGGACGCTTCGATGATCGATGTGATTGAGTGTAGGGCCGTTTCGGTGGATCTTCCCTTCCGATAGGCATGCTGGGAGTCTGAGATCAGACTGGACGGAATGCGCGCCGTTAGATGCAGCCCCAGGAGCCGCTCCATCGCCTTTAGAGAAACGACGATAGACTTATGGGTCTGAAATCTTTTGGGGCAGTGTGCGAGGGCTTGCCTGCCTTGGGTATGAATACGACTTTGGTCTGAAGCCAGGTGTCAGGAATGCACCCGTGGGAGAAGATTCCCTCGTAAATTATTTTGAGCCAGTTAATGGCTTTATGTCCCGCGTGAATCAGTTGGGCAGGGAAAATGCCGTCTGGCCCCGCGGACTTGTAGGGCTTAGCAGTCCTGGCTTAGCAGTCTCAGGATGGCATTTGAGGCGACAGAAGGAGGCGCGAGGTAGTTGGGTCTGTTTTCATCGCAGCCAGGGAAGTGGGAATTTAGGAGAAGATTTAGCGACTCCTCGCTGGACGTAGTCCACGACTGGTCGGTGTTCTTCAAGTAGCCCAGGGTGGGTGATGTCTTCGAGAGAACTCTGCGCAAGCGTGAGGCTTCTGAGTTACTCTCGATTTCGCTGCAGAACTTACGCCAGGAGGCGCGTTTGGCTTTTCTAAGTTCTTTGTTGTAGGTTGACAGACTGGCCTTGTATTCGGCCCAGTTTTGCTCAACGTTTTCAGCCTTAGCTTTTTTGAAGAGTCTCCGGGAGGCTTTCCGGAGTTCACCCAGTTTCGGATTCCACCATTCAGGATTCTTCCGGCCTCTGTTCTTGCCAGAGGGGCATGCTTTGTCGAGCGCCTTATTGCAGGCGTCGGTAAAGATCTTAAGAAGACGAGTCGTGGCCTCCGTGGGTAAGTTCGATGGAATTTCCAGTACCAATCACTAGCTTTTCCCGCGAATAAAAGATACAAGTGATCACAAAGCAATTGATAATTGTTATAAAGATTTTGTTGCGTTAGAGAACGTACTCGATAAATGAACTCATCCATCCTCATGCATGTTTTTGAACCACCGAATTTAATGCGCCATTTCTGCATTATACTGGAAACTTTTGCTGGTTTTACGTGTGAGCTCGAATTACTTCGATTTGCACTCGCTCTTGAAAAATCTAAAAGAACTTCTGCGTGACTATCTCGTGCTTGACCGATACCCACGTTATTTGTTTGGTTAATGTTATTGTCACCGGAAACATCGGGTGTTATATGTTCTGGTTGTGTCAACTGGAGTGACGCTAATTGATTTTGAATCGAAGATTCAATTGTTTTGCTTAAAAATGAAGTTAGTTGTTCCATTAACTGAGCCTGTTGAATGCTTACAGCAGACTGGACGTAGTTAGCGATTTCCACTTGAGTGGTTATTGGAAGGGTTGTGTTGTTGGTTTCAGTTTCTGTTGGTGAGCGATCTAACCGGGATCGTTGAGTTGATCTCGAATTCATACCCCTTCTAATAAACTTTTGGCCCTTTTTAGGTCGATTAGACGTTCCGTCTATTGTGCTAAAAGATTCGTTAGCACTAGTTGGACGTGTTCCTTCGGCGTTAAGCTCGGCTAACAACGTGTTGTTAGAGAATGTTAGTGCCAGAGCAGAACAATCTAATGAACAGGTGGGACATTTTGGGTTTGTCCTAATCTGTTCCAAATACAAAGTTTATGGAATTTGTGTCTACACGGGGTGTTGGCTATAATCTCACTAGTTCCCAATACTTCGTTGCAAATTCCACAAAATGGTTCTGCTTCCTGCAAAGCAGTTGTTATATCATCTGTACTTCGCCTTACAGCCATTGTATATCATGTTGAAGAATGACCATCTCTAGCAATGCACGCATGTATTGACAGACATATGAGTATGTAGACGTATGTATGAGTGAGAGACGTAACCAAGCGACGTTCTCTTATCTCCCTTTTTGTTCTCCCTTTCGTTTCGGTCTCTATCTGCCTGCGAGCAGAGCATTTATTAGTCAGTTAGAATGGTTGCGTTTTTACTTTTCGGTACAAGAACTTCCCTTGCAACGGCAGCGAAATTCTGTCCAACAGGTTATGGGCCCAGGTTCGGATTTTGTAAATTAAAAGTAAAGTGATTGTTTTAGTTACGAACTATTAACATCGGTGTGACTCAGAGACTAAACGATAATCAGCAATGAGCGGGATGTATCAAATAGACAAATTAGAGGAGGGAAATTATGACTCCTGGTGTATTCAAATGCGGTCTGTGTTGGTGCACGCTGAATTGTGGAGTGTGGCATCTGGTGACCTGCTACCAACGAATGTTCCCGAAGGTGTGAATTGGCAGGCCAAGGATGAAAAGGCGCTGGCCATGATCACATTGAGTGTGAAAACTTCACAGTTGGGATACATTAAAAATTGCTGTAAGTCGTCCGAAGCATGGAACAAATTAAAGAGTGTTCATCAACCAAGTGGACCTGTACGAAAGGTTCAACTGTACAAGAAATTGCTAAGCAAGCGCATAGACCAAAGGCAAAGCATTTCAAGCTACATTAATGAGTTCGTGGATATTCTTGATGGCCTTGGGTCAGTAGGAATCGAGCTAAATGATGAACTGCGCTCAATTGTTTTGTTGTCAAGCCTTCCAGAACAATTCGAAAATTTCGTTGTCGCCATAGAGACGCGCGACAGTCTGCCGACTTTCGTTGTTCTATGCGTAAGACTGAAGGAAGAAGGCGAACGAAAGGGAAACACAGAAGATCAAAAGGAATACGCAAAGGCATATACCGCAGTACATAAGCCGGCCGCGCACAGAGCGCTAAAGAAGAGAAACAATACAATGATATGTTTCAAGTGTGGTGAGCGCGGGCATATGAAGGCTCAGTGTAAGAAGGAGAGCGCAAATGTGGAAAGGGCAGCAAGAGTGGAGAACAAGCAGTGCAGTCTATTAAATGCGTTGGACGCAGATAATTTGAAAAAGAGTATGTGGTGTTTGGATAGTGGTGCCACAAGCCACATGTGTTGTGAGAAACAGTTATTCACAAAGTTCGAGAAACACACAGAAATGATTGGTCTGTCTGACTCCGGTTTCCTAAAAGCTGAAGGAAAAGGGGAAGTAGAGCTGAAGACAGAGATATGCACGCTGCTGTTAAAGAATGTTCTCTATGTGCCCGAAATGAATGGAAATTATTTCTCGGTGAGCAGCGCTGTACAGAATAAATGTTTCGTCACTTTTGGACAAGAATATGCACGAGCTATCCAAAATGGCGAATGCATTGTAAAGGCGAACAGAGTTGGAAACTTGTATATGTTTCGAGGAAAACAAAACAACTGTTTTGCGGCGGTTAAGGCTGATGGTGCCCTGTGGCATAAACGGTACGGCCACTTGAACATCAGTAGTATGAAAGATTTGATCAGCAAAGGAATGGTGCGCGGCATTGAAAATATGGTTTTCCCGGCGAATATGAATTGCAAAACATGTATGGTCAGCAAGATTCATGCGCAAACATTTCCTGTTGCAACCACCAGTAGAGCTCAAGATATATTGGAACTAGTTCATGCAGATGTGTGCGGGCCCTTTGACACACAGTCGCTTGCTGGATCAAAGTATTTTCTAACCTTCATCGATGACAAATCAAGGCGTATATTTGTGTATTTCCTGCGGACAAAGGATGAAGTCTTCCAGAAGTTCGTCGAGTTCAAAACCCTGGTTGAACGGCAAACGGGAAAAAGTCTCAAATGTATCCGGAGCGACAATGGCGGTGAATTTGTCAACAAATCGTTTGATGAATTTCTGAAAACTAATGGGATTGAGAGGCAGCTGACAATGGCGTACACTCCACAGCAAAACGGCGTTGCTGAGAGGGCAAACCGCACTCTGGTGGAAATGTCAAGATGTATGCTGGTCCAGTCAGGATTAGGCGAATCCTTGTGGGCTGAGGCAGTCAACGCAGCTGTCTATGTACGGAATCGATCACCGACCAAGGCGCTGACCAGTATGACGCCTATGGAAGCGTGGACTGGTAAGAAACCTTTTGTTGGTCATCTAAAGGTTTTTGGCTCCGTTGCAGTAGCTTTGGACAAAGGTCCAAGGAAGAGTAAACTTCAACCAAAAGGCAAAGAATATCGCATGATTGGATATTCAGTAGCGGCTAAGGGCTATCGACTGTATGACCCTGTGTCTCATCAGGTGATTGAGAGGCGAGATGTTCTCTTTGACGAGATCCAAGACGACAAGGATACAGTCACATTCGAACTTCCGAAGGCAGAAGTTAGCATGCAGTCAGGCGGCGATACTGATGACATTGACAGCAGCGGTGGAGAC
Source organism: Drosophila miranda (assembly GCF_003369915.1). NCBI lineage: Eukaryota > Metazoa > Arthropoda > Insecta > Diptera > Drosophilidae > Drosophila > Drosophila miranda. The sequence continues at coordinate 19,366,862 of NW_022881614.1, forward strand.
AGCAGCCATGGTGCAAGCGTTGACGGGGAGAATCCCAGTAGCAGCGGTACTGATGGGTACGAGAGCGCAACAGAAAAGGTTGAGTCAGATGAGCCAGCTCCTCGCGTTGGACCTGGCAGACCAAGGCTGATTCGGAACGGCAAACCTGGCCTTCCGAGAAAGGAGTACAAAATTCTTGGTGCTCTGGTTGCCAGCGACGTAAAGATTCCAGTATCCTACGAGGAGGCGTTGATCAGTATTCATGCATCACATTGGTCCGAAGCGATGCAACGCGAATATGAGGCATTAATGGCAAACGAGACATGGCAGTTGGCAGACTTACCGGCAGGACAACGAGCAGTTGGATGCAAATGGGTATATAGCCTGAAACGCAACAAAGATGGTCAAATCGAACGATTCAAGGCGCGGCTGGTGGCAAAAGGTTGCTCCCAGCAGTACGGCATAAACTATGCGGAAACATTTTCTCCAGTCTGCAGACTGGAGAGCGTGCGATTTATTCTTGCGCTAGCAGCAGAATTGAAATTATATGTCAACCAAATGGATGTATGTACGGCATACCTCAACAGTGACCTGAGCGATACGGTGTACATGAAGCAACCACAAGGGTACATTGATCGAGCTTATCCAGCGAAGGCTATGCTGCTTAAAAAGGCAATATATGGATTGAAGCAGTCAGGAAGGGAATGGAATTCGAAGCTGAATGGCGTCCTGACTAATCTGGGTTTTGTTTCCTGTGACAACGAGCCGTGCCTCTACCAGCAGAGAGGGAAAGGTAACTTATCGTTAATCTTGGTATATGTTGACGATTTACTTATAGCATGTCAGTCCAAACAGGACATGCTCGGTATCAAATCGGCTATTTCAAATGCGTTCGAATGTATCGACAAAGGTGTTCCAGAGCTGTTTTTAAGCATGGAGGTGCACCGTGAAGGTGAGCTTGGGCCTATCACCATAGGCCACTCGCAATACATCAAGGAACTATTGCAAGCTCACGACATGGACAAATGTAGACCAGTGGCTACTCCGTTGGATGCGGGGTTCCAGGTGGATTGTACTAATGAGCAGTGTCAAAAGGTTGATCCTGTCATGTATCAATCCATGATTGGTGAGCTGATGTGGCTGGCACTCACAACCAGACCGGACATTTTGCATTCAGTTGCAAAGTTGGCCCAGAGGAACAAAGATCCGCACGCAGAGCATCTGGCTGGTGTGAAGCACGTTCTGAGGTACTTGGCAGCGACGATGAACTTCAAACTACACTACAAAGGGTGTCACCAGCCACTTACTGGATATGTGGATGCGGATTGGGGCGGCGATCGAACTAACCGGAAGTCGTATACGGGCTATGTTTATTTTTTGGCAGGTGGCCCAATTTCTTGGCGATCTGAGAAACAACGCAGCGTGGCACTTAGCAGCACGGAGGCAGAATACATGGCACTGTCGGCTGCGTGTAATGAGTCCATATTCTTACGTCGCTTAATCATTGAAATTGGCTGGGGAGATGAAGCTACCTCAACTACCTTATATGGCGATAATCTGAGCGCACAAGAGCTGGCTAGGAACCCAGTGCATCACTCAAGGTCCAAGCATATTGATATTAGATATCACTTTGTACGACAGATTGTAGAAGAAGGTCAAGTTAAGTTAAAGTATGCTAGTACAACAGATATGATTGCAGATATCTTGACCAAGAAGAGAAAGCATGTCGAATTCACAAAATTGTTAAGTTTAAATTGAGTTAAATGGAAGCATGCACGCATTGAGGAAGGGTGTTGAAGAATGACCATCTCTAGCAATGCACGCATGTATTGACAGACATATGAGTATGTAGACGTATGTATGAGTGAGAGACGTAACCAAGCGACGTTCTCTTATCTCCCTTTTTGTTCTCCCTTTCGTTTCGGTCTCTATCTGCCTGCGAGCAGAGCATTTATTAGTCAGTTAGAATGGTTGCGTTTTTACTTTTCGGTACAAGAACTTCCCTTGCAACGGCAGCGAAATTCTGTCCAACAGGTTATGGGCCCAGGTTCGGATTTTGTAAATTAAAAGTAAAGTGATTGTTTTAGTTACGAACTATTAACATCGGTGTGACTCAGAGACTAAACGATAATCAGCAATGAGCGGGATGTATCAAATAGACAAATTAGAGGAGGGAAATTATGACTCCTGGTGTATTCAAATGCGGTCTGTGTTGGTGCACGCTGAATTGTGGAGTGTGGCATCTGGTGACCTGCTACCAACGAATGTTCCCGAAGGTGTGAATTGGCAGGCCAAGGATGAAAAGGCGCTGGCCATGATCACATTGAGTGTGAAAACTTCACAGTTGGGATACATTAAAAATTGCTGTAAGTCGTCCGCAGCATGGAACAAATTAAAGAGTGTTCATCAACCAAGTGGACCTGTACGAAAGGTTCAACTGTACAAGAAATTGCTAAGCAAGCGCATAGACCAAAGGCAAAGCATTTCAAGCTACATTAATGAGTTCGTGGATATTCTTGATGGCCTTGGGTCAGTAGGAATCGAGCTAAATGATGAACTGCGCTCAATTGTTTTGTTGTCAAGCCTTCCAGAACAATTCGAAAATTTCGTTGTCGCCATAGAGACGCGCGACAGTCTGCCGACTTTCGTTGTTCTATGCGTAAGACTGAAGGAAGAAGGCGAACGAAAGGGAAACACAGAAGATCAAAAGGAATACGCAAAGGCATATACCGCAGTACATAAGCCGGCCGCGCACAGAGCGCTAAAGAAGAGAAACAATACAATGATATGTTTCAAGTGTGGTGAGCGCGGGCATATGAAGGCTCAGTGTAAGAAGGAGAGCGCAAATGTGGAAAGGGCAGCAAGAGTGGAGAACAAGCAGTGCAGTCTATTAAATGCGTTGGACGCAGATAATTTGAAAAAGAGTATGTGGTGTTTGGATAGTGGTGCCACAAGCCACATGTGTTGTGAGAAACAGTTATTCACAAAGTTCGAGAAACACACAGAAATGATTGGTCTGTCTGACTCCGGTTTCCTAAAAGCTGAAGGAAAAGGGGAAGTAGAGCTGAAGACAGAGATATGCACGCTGCTGTTAAAGAATGTTCTCTATGTGCCCGAAATGAATGGAAATTATTTCTCGGTGAGCAGCGCTGTACAGAATAAATGTTTCGTCACTTTTGGACAAGAATATGCACGAGCTATCCAAAATGGCGAATGCATTGTAAAGGCGAACAGAGTTGGAAACTTGTATATGTTTCGAGGAAAACAAAACAACTGTTTTGCGGCGGTTAAGGCTGATGGTGCCCTGTGGCATAAACGGTACGGCCACTTGAACATCAGTAGTATGAAAGATTTGATCAGCAAAGGAATGGTGCGCGGCATTGAAAATATGGTTTTCCCGGCGAATATGAATTGCAAAACATGTATGGTCAGCAAGATTCATGCGCAAACATTTCCTGTTGCAACCACCAGTAGAGCTCAAGATATATTGGAACTAGTTCATGCAGATGTGTGCGGGCCCTTTGACACACAGTCGCTTGCTGGATCAAAGTATTTTCTAACCTTCATCGATGACAAATCAAGGCGTATATTTGTGTATTTCCTGCGGACAAAGGATGAAGTCTTCCAGAAGTTCGTCGAGTTCAAAACCCTGGTTGAACGGCAAACGGGAAAAAGTCTCAAATGTATCCGGAGCGACAATGGCGGTGAATTTGTCAACAAATCGTTTGATGAATTTCTGAAAACTAATGGGATTGAGAGGCAGCTGACAATGGCGTACACTCCACAGCAAAACGGCGTTGCTGAGAGGGCAAACCGCACTCTGGTGGAAATGTCAAGATGTATGCTGGTCCAGTCAGGATTAGGCGAATCCTTGTGGGCTGAGGCAGTCAACGCAGCTGTCTATGTACGGAATCGATCACCGACCAAGGCGCTGACCAGTATGACGCCTATGGAAGCGTGGACTGGTAAGAAACCTTTTGTTGGTCATCTAAAGGTTTTTGGCTCCGTTGCAGTAGCTTTGGACAAAGGTCCAAGGAAGAGTAAACTTCAACCAAAAGGCAAAGAATATCGCATGATTGGATATTCAGTAGCGGCTAAGGGCTATCGACTGTATGACCCTGTGTCTCATCAGGTGATTGAGAGGCGAGATGTTCTCTTTGACGAGATCCAAGACGACAAGGATACAGTCACATTCGAACTTCCGAAGGCAGAAGTTAGCATGCAGTCAGGCGGCGATACTGATGACATTGACAGCAGCGGTGGAGACAGCAGCCATGGTGCAAGCGTTGACGGGGAGAATCCCAGTAGCAGCGGTACTGATGGGTACGAGAGCGCAACAGAAAAGGTTGAGTCAGATGAGCCAGCTCCTCGCGTTGGACCTGGCAGACCAAGGCTGATTCGGAACGGCAAACCTGGCCTTCCGAGAAAGGAGTACAAAATTCTTGGTGCTCTGGTTGCCAGCGACGTAAAGATTCCAGTATCCTACGAGGAGGCGTTGATCAGTATTCATGCATCACATTGGTCCGAAGCGATGCAACGCGAATATGAGGCATTAATGGCAAACGAGACATGGCAGTTGGCAGACTTACCGGCAGGACAACGAGCAGTTGGATGCAAATGGGTATATAGCCTGAAACGCAACAAAGATGGTCAAATCGAACGATTCAAGGCGCGGCTGGTGGCAAAAGGTTGCTCCCAGCAGTACGGCATAAACTATGCGGAAACATTTTCTCCAGTCTGCAGACTGGAGAGCGTGCGATTTATTCTTGCGCTAGCAGCAGAATTGAAATTATATGTCAACCAAATGGATGTATGTACGGCATACCTCAACAGTGACCTGAGCGATACGGTGTACATGAAGCAACCACAAGGGTACATTGATCGAGCTTATCCAGCGAAGGCTATGCTGCTTAAAAAGGCAATATATGGATTGAAGCAGTCAGGAAGGGAATGGAATTCGAAGCTGAATGGCGTCCTGACTAATCTGGGTTTTGTTTCCTGTGACAACGAGCCGTGCCTCTACCAGCAGAGAGGGAAAGGTAACTTATCGTTAATCTTGGTATATGTTGACGATTTACTTATAGCATGTCAGTCCAAACAGGACATGCTCGGTATCAAATCGGCTATTTCAAATGCGTTCGAATGTATCGACAAAGGTGTTCCAGAGCTGTTTTTAAGCATGGAGGTGCACCGTGAAGGTGAGCTTGGGCCTATCACCATAGGCCACTCGCAATACATCAAGGAACTATTGCAAGCTCACGACATGGACAAATGTAGACCAGTGGCTACTCCGTTGGATGCGGGGTTCCAGGTGGATTGTACTAATGAGCAGTGTCAAAAGGTTGATCCTGTCATGTATCAATCCATGATTGGTGAGCTGATGTGGCTGGCACTCACAACCAGACCGGACATTTTGCATTCAGTTGCAAAGTTGGCCCAGAGGAACAAAGATCCGCACGCAGAGCATCTGGCTGGTGTGAAGCACGTTCTGAGGTACTTGGCAGCGACGATGAACTTCAAACTACACTACAAAGGGTGTCACCAGCCACTTACTGGATATGTGGATGCGGATTGGGGCGGCGATCGAACTAACCGGAAGTCGTATACGGGCTATGTTTATTTTTTGGCAGGTGGCCCAATTTCTTGGCGATCTGAGAAACAACGCAGCGTGGCACTTAGCAGCACGGAGGCAGAATACATGGCACTGTCGGCTGCGTGTAATGAGTCCATATTCTTACGTCGCTTAATCATTGAAATTGGCTGTGGAGATGAAGCTACCTCAACTACCTTATATGGCGATAATCTGAGCGCACAAGAGCTGGCTAGGAACCCAGTGCATCACTCAAGGTCCAAGCATATTGATATTAGATATCACTTTGTACGACAGATTGTAGAAGAAGGTCAAGTTAAGTTAAAGTATGCTAGTACAACAGATATGATTGCAGATATCTTGACCAAGAAGAGAAAGCATGTCGAATTTACAAAATTGTTAAGTTTAAATTGAGTTAAATGGAAGCATGCACGCATTGAGGAAGGGTGTTGAAGAATGACCATCTCTAGCAATGCACGCATGTATTGACAGACATATGAGTATGTAGACGTATGTATGAGTGAGAGACGTAACGAAGCGACGTTCTCTTATCTCCCTTTTTGTTCTCCCTTTCGTTTCGGTCTCTATCTGCCTGCGAGCAGAGCATTTATTAGTCACAAATAAACCTTACATATGAATGGTTGCGTTTTTACTTTTCGGTACAAGAACTTCCCTTGCAACGGCAGCGAAATTCTGTCCAACATATCAGACAATATTTAAGGAATTAAAGAAAAACTAATAAAACAAAATTATATAAGAAGGTATTAATTGTAATAATGTCTGTCTTTCCCAAATGCCAGAATACTTACAAAATATCTATTTGGTTTCAGTAGGCTTTTCTATTTTCGTTAATATGGACTATTTATAGGTTAATGACCTCGTGCACTGAATCATTGGACAACTATCGCAATTTGGCAATACAAAATTGTAAATCCGAATAACTCAAGATGCCTAAAGTGAAAAAGCAGGTTTGCTTTGGTCGGTCAATCCAAAATGAAATGAACTGGAACCGCAAAATCCTAAAACAATTCCTGTTTATTCTGGTCACTGTATGGTATTGCATAACTGTCTCTGATACTCACAATTCGATACTATAGGTCTGTTTTGGTCAACCAATCCGAATCAATTGAATTGCAGTTGCTAAATCCGAAAACCGAGACTAAGTATAAACTTTGAAATCTTTAACCTTTATGCAATATTTTGCAAAAGAAAATGTGTCGCTGAAATTTTGATGTATTACCGGTTGAGCTTGTAGAACCAAGGCAAGATTTGCTTGTCTTATTAAAATAAACGGCCTATATAGTAAGACACTATAAATCTAAATTTTAATATCGGCTCTTAATTGGTTTTAGATTCTAAGGCAAGTTGCCTGGCCCCACGTTGGGCGCCATAAATGTGTAGTGTACCAGAGTTTAAATATATATACATATATGTAAACAGATATATAGGCCCTTGATATAGGCCCAGATGACTATGACTGAACTTAAGGACGGCGTACAAATAGGGTTGGTCGTGTGCACTCTTGCTAGGCTCGGGTCTAGCTCGCCGGATGGTCGGGGTTCTTCCTCACCTAATTGTACTATCGTACTCCACTACATTTAAATAGTGCACTTTACGGGGAACTATAAGTGATTATACAAAAACAAAGTAAGCTGAAATACTGATAGCGCCGACACGCCAAATAAAAGCCCTACTGAACCATTTCTATTTAGAGAGAACCTAGGTGTTGATTGCCCCTCTCTTCTGTACCCACCCTACCATGACAATGCGTTCGAGTTCTTGCATTGTCCCTTGATGAATCCTTTACTAAGATTTACCACATTTTATAAGATCCTGGCACGGATACTCGACAGACCATTTTTATTTTTTTAAAGATTCATTTCAATTCAAAACGATTTATATTTTTATATAATGGGAGACTTCAATTTCAATATTCATTACGTTGCAGTTGTAGAAACACAACAATTGACTTAGGTTCTAATTTGTGATGAATATACCCTTAATCCTAATTATCATATAAGTTAAGTTATAAATTCATAAAGCATGAAAATTATTAGGGTATAGATATATATAGTGACATATCCATAATTCCCCACATCCCATACACATTATGTTTATGTACAATTGATCCACCCCATCCACACAAGTAACAGGACCCCACTCAAGAATCAATAACTGTTTCTTCCCATACTCCAAGCTAGGGCCCCCCATAATATAAACAATGGACCACATTGTTTCATCAACATTAGAATCACGCCACTCTCGAGAAATCGATCCTTTAGAATCACGCCACTCATGAGGACCAATCAAAGCTAGACATAAAACCAAGGAGTATCACATTCCTAGCTCCGCCATGTAATGCAACACCGATCGCCAGCAGTGGATGCCTTTCATCAAAGCCGACGCATCCCCAAATATCGATCCAGGCACGTACGCCACCGACACGAAGATGCAGCCGAGGAAAGCAACGCCCGAAGCCAGAGTCGGGAGTTCCAAGAATTCAAACGAATCGAATATGTATGCGGATTATATCCAACTGAAGATCTTCGCCAACAAAGGATCCTATTTGGAGCGACCGAGATCCAACTGTCAGGAGAGGCACAACGCATATCGCAAATGATACAACCCAACACGTGGCTCGAACTGAAGACGGCGCTGATCAACGAGTTCAAAAATCACACACCATATGAAGAACTCTTACGACAACTATACACCACCAGATTCAACGGCAGTCTTCGTAAGTTTATAGAAGAATTAGAGATAAAAACATTATTAATAAACAATAAGCTAAACTTAGAAAACATACCAGAAAATAATGTCATTTATAAAAACGCTTTGAACAACACAATTAAAGATGTCATTACTCGAAAACTTCCTGACAGAATGTTCATGACCTTAGCAAGAAAAGATATTACCACATTGTCTAATCTTAAGAAGGCAAAACAAGAAGAAGGATTGTACGAAGCTAGTACAACAGATTCAGGTACAAATAAAGATCAATCGAAATCGTCTCAATCAAATCGAAAGAATGTTGGAAACTATTATCCAAATTATAATACTACTAACTATCACAATCAAACTCAGAGTTCATCTGGAACAGGTCAGACTAATCGAACAAATCAAAATCAAAATTCCCAAAATCCTGGATTATACAATGAGTTCAAAAATTCCTTGAATCAAGGTAGGGCTCAGAATCCATTCAATCAGCAAATATCTCAAAACCAAGCTAGTGGGAGTGGACCCAACCAACCTACTAAAAGAGGGAGGGAGAGCCAGAGTGGCCAAACGAAGATGGACGTAAATTTTCATCAAGCCGCCTCGGAAGAAACCGAGGAGGACCCTATATAAACATTACCATTAATAAAAGAATATTAAGGTGTATCGCTGACTCGGGATCATCGATCAACATCATGAAAGAAAATTATACAGATTCCGAGATAAAAGACGATAACCTTACGGTCCATACCATCAATGGACCTGTCCGTTTAACTAAGAGGATAATTAGGAATGCGAACAAAACATGTCCGTCCGAACAAAAGTTCTACATACATAACTTTTCCGAAAATTATGATATTTTATTAGGAAGAGAATACTTGATGGCAAGTAAAGCCCTCATCGATTACAGAAATGACACTGTAACACTAGGAGCTAGGTCGTACCCAATCATTCAGAGTGGAGAAGTTATTGAAGCCGGCAAGACCGCACAGAAGTGCACTGATCCCTCTACAAAAGAAGAGAAGATCGCACCTAAGTGCCTTGACCCATCTCCATCTCCGCTCTAGACAGTGAATTAAGGGAATGTAATCAATTAAGATTTGAACACTTAATCGACGAAGAGAGGGAAGAGTTAAAGAAGGTCTTATATGAGTTTAAGGATGTGCAGTACTTCTCTGTACAATTGACTTTCACAAGTACAATCAAGCACGAGATCAAAACTCAACATGAAGACCCGGTCTACAGACGACCATACAAATATGCCCAGATACATGATCAGGAGGTAAACCAGCAAATCAAAGATATGATCAGGCAGGGAATAATTCGAAAGTCGAATTCTCCTTACTGCTCGCCCATATCTATGATTCCGAAGAAGATAGATGCTTCAAGAAAGCAAAAATATCGAATGGTAGTAAACTATAGAAGTCTAAATGAAAAAACAGTTAAGGACAAATTCCCAACTCCACGAATGGATGAAATCCTAGACAAACTAGGTAAATGTCAGTATTTTACGACAATCGATTTAGAAAAAGGTTTCCATCAAATACCCATGGAACCTAGCTCAATCCCCAAAACTGCGTTCTCCACTAAGCATGGACATTACGAGTTCACTCGTATGCCCTTTGGGCTAACCACTGCCCCAGCTACCTTCCAAAGATGTATGAACAATCTGCTAGAAGAGTTAATCTTCAAAGATTGCTTTGTATACTTAGATGACATCATTATATTTTCCACTTCATTGGAAGAACACTTGTTGTCACTAAGGAGAGTATTTGGAAAGTTGAGAGACGCCAACTTGAAGCTACAAATGGATAAATGTGAATTCATGAAAAAGGAAACTGAATTCCTAGGTCATGTAGTCACTACTGAAGGAATAGTACCAAATCCAGGCAAAATCTCTGCCATTGTCAAATTTCCAATACCAGAAACGACTAAACAAATAAAGTCATTCTTAGGTCTGTGCGGGTTCTACAGGAAATTCATTCCTAATTTTGCAAATATAGCAAAACCCATGACACTCAAACTAAAGAAAGGAGCTGTCATAGACCCCAAGGAAGAAAAGTACGTCGAGGCATTTGAGAGACTAAAAGTACTCATCACATCAGACCCTATCCTTGCGTTCCCAGACTTTGACAAAATGTTCACGGTAACAACCGACGCTAGTAACATAGCATTGGGAGCGGTTTTGTCACAAGAACACAAACCGATCTGCTACGCTAGCAGAACCCTAAATGAACATGAAATAAACTATTCAGCCATCGAAAAGGAATTATTAGCGATCGTATGGGCAACCAAGTATTTCCGTTCATACCTGTTCGGTAGAACATTCGAGATACAAAGCGATCATAAACCCTTGATTTGGTTGAACAACCTCAAGGAGCCAAATATGAAATTACAAAGGTGGAAAATAAAACTGAATGAGTTTGATTTTAAAATGAAATATCTACCAGGCAAAGAAAATAATGTAGCTGATGACTTATCAAGGGTAAAGATTAATGAAAATCTCCTTGGAGAAGCTTCCAATAGCGTTGGTGCAACTGTACATAGCGCACAGGAAGACAATCTAAATCACATTGCTATCACGGAAAGACCAATTAACTATTACAATCGGCAAATTGAGCTAATAAAAGGCAATGAAGATAAGGTAGAAACAATTCGTTATTTTCACAAGCTAATCATCAAGATCACGTATAAGGAAATGACTAACACCTTAGCGAAGGATATAATAAAGGAATATCTATGCACCAAAAAGAGCGCATTATATTTCCATAACGAAATAGATTTTCCTCCATTCCAAAAAGCCTATTTAGAAATCATTAATTCTAACAATATAACCAAAGCTATTAAATCAAGCACGAAACTCCTAGATATTCAGAATTACGCTGAATTTAAAGAAACCATATTAAAGAATCATAAAGGCTTACTCCATCCAGGGATAGAGAAAACCGTCAATTGGCTTAGGGGAAAATACTATTACCCGGATTATCAAAAACTAATCCAAAACATCATAAACGAATGTCCTACTTGTAATATTGCCAAAACAGAGCATAGAAATACGAAGTTGGCATTCGAAACTACACCGGAAATACTGAACATCAGAGAGAAATACGTCATAGATTTCTATATGGTTGGTAACCAACAGTTCCTATCATGTATTGACGTATACTCGAAGTTTGCCACTCTTGTAGAAGTAAAAAGTCGTGACTGGTTAGAAGCAAAAAGAGCCATCATGAAAGTTTTTAACGAGATGGGCAAACCAATTGAAATCAAAGCCGATAAAGATTCAGCTTTTATGTGCACAGCATTGCAAGCATGGCTGAATGCGGAAAACGTCAAAATAGAGATCACTTCCAGCAAAAATGGAATATCTGACGTAGAAAGATTTCATAAAACAGTAAATGAAAAATTAAGAATAATATCTAGCGAGGATAACCCAGAAGATAGATTCACGAAGTTTGAATTAATTCTTTATACTTATAATCATAAAACCAAACATAATACCACAAATAGGACACCAGCTGATATATTCATTTATGCAGGCTCACCTGATTATGACACCCAACTAAATAAAGTGAATAAAATCACTCAATTAAATAAAAACCGCATAGAGTATGAAGTAGATACCCGCTATAAACTATCACCTCTATTTAAGTCTAAGGTAACAAATCCTTTCAAAAGGACGGGCGAAATTAGACAGGTAGACGAATGTTTTTCGTTTTTTTTTGAAGAAAAGAATAGGGGTAGGAAAATAACTCATTATAAATCAAAATTCAAGAAAAAGAAGAAATCTAATAGAAGCAAATATAATAATTCCAGAGAAACCGAGGAAGTTAATGGAATCGGCGAACTTCAACACAATTAAAATCCTCATCTTCCTCATAATTACCATCGTAATGGCACAGGGCCAAAACATAGAAATAAATCCTATAAAATCCCAAAACGGATATATGATATTCAAAACTGGATCGATTAACATACCTATCAATTACGAATACCATTATCTAACTGTTAATGTAACTAAAACCGAAGAACTATACCAAAATTTATTAATGCAAGCCACTAAATTCCAGGACATAATCCAAATAAAATATCTAGTAGACAAATTGCAAAGAGAAATGAACGGGCTAAAAATAACCAAAAGAAATAAAAGAGGCCTAATCAATATAGTAGGAACAGCCTACAAATATCTCTTTGGAACACTAGATCAGGAAGATAAAGTCGATTTGGAACAAAAAATAGAAAATTTAGCCAGCCATAGCATTCAAATGAATGAACTAAATTTGGTAATAGATGCAGTTAATAGCGGAATAAACGTTATAAACAAACTAAATGAAGAAAAAGACAGGAATCAACAAATAGAAATTTTGATATTAAATCTACAACATTTCACAGAATATATCGAAGATATAGAACTAGGTATGCAATTAACTAGGCTCGGTATATTTAATCCAAAATTATTAAAACAAGACTACCTGGAACAAATAAATTCTGAGAAAATACTAAATATAAAAACCTCCACATGGCTAAAATCCGATACCAACGAAATTCTAATAATTTCCAACATTCCCAAAGACATTACAAAAGTACCAATCTATAAAATCGTTCCGTATCCAGACGAATTAAATAACATGTTAACAGATATGACATACGACAAGTACTACATAAAAAATGAAGAAGTATTTGTTAAAGAAACTAGATTGAAAACCAATGACAATTGTATAAAAGGAATTTTAATGCAAATTCCCACTAAATGTCCATATTCCAAAACTTTTCAAAACTTTCAAATAAACTTTATTGAACCCAATATACTAATCACATGGAATCTTCCAAAAACAACGCTAAACCAGAATTGTGTAAACCAAGAAATCATAGCGGAAGGAAATACCATTATAAAAATCTACAACTGTTCAATCCAATTAAATGAATGTACAATATCAAACACAATGTTAGATTTTGCCCAGAATGTTTATGTTTCAACAACAACATAACTAAAATAAAACCACTGTCGTATGTCCAAACTAATGAAATAATTATGCAATACACCAAATATAGTAACCTATTACAAATAAGTCTACTAATTTCATTTGTCATAATTATATTAGTACTACTAAGTTATGTAGCTGTTAAATTTAAGAAAACTTCTAAAAGAGTCACGGTTAAATGTATTAACCCTATAATAGAAGCAGAAGAGGAACCAACCTCAGCCACCGCACTTGACACCCCGTCACTATACCCGAGGGTAATCGCCTAGGGACAGGCTAATAACAAACGGGGGAGTGACATATCCATAATTCCCCACATCCCATACACATTATGTTTATGTACAATTCATCCACCCCATCCACACAAGTAACAGGACCCCACTCAAGAATCAATAACTGTTTCTTCCCATACTCCAAGCTAGGGCCCCCCATAATATAAACATTGTTTCATCAACATTAGAATCACGCCACTCTCGAGAAATCGATCCTTTAGAATCACGCCACTCATGAGGACCAATCAAAGCTAGACATAAAACCAAGGAGTATCACATTCCTAGCTCCGTCATGTAATGCAACACCGATCGCCAGCAGTGGATGCCTTTCATCAAAGCCGACGCATCCCCAAATATCGATCCAGGCACGTACGCCACCGACACGAAGATGCAGCCGAGGAAAGCAACGCCCGAAGCCAGAGTCGGGAGTTCCAAGAGAAGGGCTCATGGAAACTAGCCAGCAGCAGAGAGATCAGTTCCGTTTGAGACAAGCAGACGTAAAGTTAAGTCGGGGAATTCAACCAATCTTGTGACATAAAGAAATTAAGTACTAAACATAAAATCTTTTTTAAAAACTAAATTTCGAGTTGCGGATATTTAACTATATATATGTAAACAGATATATAGGCCCTTGATATCAGCAGATGACTATGACTGAACTTAAGGACGGCGTACAAATAGGGTTGGTCGTGTGCACTCTTGCTAGGCTTTGGTCTAGCTCGCCGGATGGTCGGGGTTCTTCCTCACCTAATTGTACTATCGTACTCCACTACATTTAAATAGTGCACTTTACGGGAAACTATAAGTGATTATACAAAAACAAAGTAAACTGAAATACTGATAGCGCCGACACGCCAAATAAAAGCCCTACTGAACCATTTCTATTTAGAGAGAACCTAGGTGTTGATTGCCCCTCTCTTCTGTACCAACCCTACCATGACAATGCGTTCGAGTTCTTGCATTGTCCCTTGATGAATGCTTTACTAAGATTTACCACATTTTATAAGATCCTGGCACGGATACTCGACAGACCGTTTTTATGATTTTAAAGATTCATTTCAATTCAAAACGATTCATATTTTAATATAATGGGAGACTTCAATTTCAATATTCATTACGTTGCAGTTGTAGAAACACAACAATTGACTTAGGTTCTAATTTGTGATGAATATACCCTTAATCCTAATTATCATATAAGTTTAGTTATAAATTCATTATTTTAAAGCATGAAAATTATTAGGGTATAGATATATATAGTGACATATCCATAATTCCCCACATCCCATACACATTATGTTTATGTACAATTCATCCACCCCATCCACACAAGTAACAGGACCCCACTCAAGAATCAATAACTGTTTCTTCCCATACTCCAAGCTAGGGCCCCCCATAATATAAACAATGGACCACATTGTTTCATCAACATTAGAATCACGCCACTCTCGAGAAATCGATCCTTTAGAATCACGCCACTCATGAGGACCAATCAAAGCTAGACATAAAACCAAGGAGTATCACATTCCTAGCTCCGTCATGTAATGCAACACCGATCGCCAGCAGTGGATGCCTTTCATCAAAGCCGACGCATCCCCAAATATCTTTCCAGGCACGTACGCCACCGACACGAAGATGCAGCCGAGGAAAGCAACGCCCGAAGCCAGAGTCGGGAGTTCCAAGAGAAGGGCTCATGGAAACTAGCCTGCAGCAGAGAGATCAGTTCCGTTTGAGACAAGCAGACCCAAAATCAAGTCGGGGAATTCATTTAAATCTTGTGACATAAAGACATTTAAGTTGTAAAATAAAAGTCTTTTTTAAAAAACTTAAAATCGAGTTGCGGATATTTAACTATATATATATATAACGAGGGGGAACGTTGTGAGTTGCTGCGTACACCGCAACTCTACAGTTATACCCGATGGGGCGAAATTCTGAGATATACGTTTTATAGTGAGATCTAACAGAAGTGCGGATATTAAATTTGGTTACTCTAGCCTTAATAGTCTCTGAGATTTGTGGATGCCCCAGATTTTCGTCCTTTGCGGGGGCGGAAGGGGGTGTGGCGAAATTTGGACACGAAACGGTCAAGGTCCGATATCACAGGAGTGTGGATACCAAATTTGGTTACTCTGGATCTTATAGGTTCTGAGATCCTTGAACTCATATTTTGCAATTGGCAAAACCGACCATGAAACCTGTGTGTAGCGCCATTGGGATAATAATAATTGTTATTAGGATAGTATTTCATGAAGTCTAGTGTAAGTTAGGCTAGGGCAAAGCGGGAGCGCAATAAAAGCTCGCTCTCTCGCTCTTGGCGAATTCGCCCCGCTTTGCCACCGTAGGTAAGGTAGGCACAGAAGAAATTGTTTTAATATATGAAGGATGTCGAGAAAAATCCATGAAATCGAACGCACGCACTCCTTTTTTTCGTCGTATTAAAACACAAAATTGCAGTCACCCAAGTTGTTTCGGTATCGTTATTTAGAAAAACTATTCTAAAATTTCATGGCGCCCCCGGGTGGACTTGCAATTTAAACGTATTAATTCAAGTGGAAGGCAAAAAGTGACAGTGACACAGTGGAGAAAAGATAAATAGCCAAAATCTATTATACCTACATGTACATGCATATGTGCTGTAGCTAAATTGCCGAATTGACCGCGACGTGTGTGCAAATAATTCAACAAACAAAACTAAAAACGAGGGGAACGTGGTGAGTTGCTGCGGACACCGCAACTCTACGGTTATACCCGATACTAAGTCAGTATGGCTCTCCTCCGGCAGACGCCGCTAATATTAAACGACACGACAAAGAGTGCGTGCGAGAGAGACAGAAAATCAGTCTGAGCGTGACGTCGGGCGCTGCGTAGCCACTGCAAATTGATTTGTTCCTATTGGCTATAAAAATGATCTGATCTGATCCAGATTCAGCAATCTGATAGATATGGTCATTATCTATGATTCTGCGTTTTTAGTTTTCTCGAATGTGCAATATTGTGGATGCAACAGATTTTCGTCCTTTGTGTGGGCGGAAGGTGGTGGGGCGAAATTTTGAGGTACACGTTTTATAGTAAGATCAAATTTGGTTACTCTAGCCTTAATAGTCTCTGAGATTTTTGAATATCCCCAGATTTTCGTCCTTTGCGGGGGCGGAAGGGGGTGTGGCGAAATTTTGAAACAAACTCGTCTCGGTCCGATATATTAGGAGTGTGGATACCAAATTTGGTTGCTCTAGCTTTTGTAGTCTCTGAGATCTAGGCGCAAATGTTTTACTCTTAGCAAAGCCGCCTATGCTACGTGTGTGTTAGAGAGAGACAGGGCGAGAAAAAATGAAATTGTTTTCTTGATGCTGGCTATAATAATGATACGATCTAATTCAGATTCCGCAGTCTTAAAGATATGGTCCTTCTCTACAATTCTACGTTTTTGGTTTTCTCATATCTTTAAAATTGTGGATGCCACAGATTTTCGTTCTTTGTGGGGGCGGAAGTGGGCGGGGCGAAGTTTTGAAATATTTTTGTAGCAGTGACATATCACAGAAGTCTGGATCCAAAACATCGCTGCTCTAGCTCTTATAGTCTTTGAGCACTAGGCGCTGAAGGGGACGGACAGACGGACAGACGGACGGACGGACAGACAGACAGGGCTCAATCGACTCGGCTATTGATGCTGATCAAGAATATATATACTTTATGGGGTCGGAAACGATTCCTTCTGGACGTTACACACATCCACTTTTACCACAAATCTAATATACCCCAATACTCATTTTGAGTATCGGGTATAAAAAATCACCGCGTCGGTCGTGCAATACCCTCTCTGCAGCTATATACAAAAGGAGATACACATATACCATCTACCCAAGAAGATCCAAGTGGAGCATCCAGTATAAGAAGAGGAGAGTACAGCACCTGGAATTTCCAATCTTCCCAAGAGGTATTTGCGCAAAAAATTGAAAGCTCGAGTGAAGACGAAAAGATTAAAAAACTCGCAATTATTGTCTTGTGCTGAAACAATTGCACCTCGCTTTCAATTCTTGGCACATATGTATGTACGTATGACATAGTAGAGCTCGATTGCATGCTGTAGTTAGAGTTGAGCATATATGTATATATTAATACATATATACATATGTACATCTAACCCTCTTGGACGCAATAACTACACATAAAACTCATTTTAACTGCAATCTCTGTCACCCCTTTCCCATTTCTCGTTTTCGTTGTGTCAAATATATGTATAGTTGGGTCGTTGGCCAAGCACGCATAACAATACGCAGCTGCAGCGGTGAATTTTTTCGTCTCGCTTTCGCTCTTCACCGTTGCTTATCGTTGTTCTTGGCGTTGTTGTTTGGCGCGCTTGATCCAAACCAAATACCAAGTGACGCGCTACCCTGTTTTCGTCGGGTATATTCGATTGGTGTCAGTAGGATCCAACTATCAATTAAGACAAAGTCGTGCCTCGCAAATCAATTTAGCGTCGATCGTTGTAGGTGCATACGTATACACAACATCCATTCTTCAGAACTGCAGCGGTGAAATTTTTCGTTTTCGCTTGTCACCAGTGCAGTTCGTTGCTATTCTTGTGTGGTTTTCATGTACGCGCCAGCAAAGCGACGGTCTACCCTAAATTTTTCGGGTATATTGGTTTTTCACCTCGTTTGGGTACAATTATCCATTATTTCATTGAGTGCCTCGGCATTAAATACGATTATTAGAAACGATCTTTCGCCTTCAGTTGCTTGTATTGAGAATCAATATGACCTCAAAAGCCAACAATATTGCCCTTGAAGAGCTGAAGAAAAAGCGCAGTTGCCGTGTCAAAGGAATTCGTTTATTAGCGGACCGTTTAGAAGCGGGGGATATTCCGCTGGTATTGACGGAGCTCGAGTGCAGACTCGAAACGCTGATGCGTAGCATTCCCACGGCACGCGAACTTCAAGAGAAGATTGAAGATATAGACATTGACGATGAATTTGGAGTCGAGTTGGAAGAACTCTCAATTGTCACAAAGGCAAAATTAATGTCTCTCATTTGCGCATTAAAGACAGCTGATGAGACAATACCGGCAGTATCAGCTTATGGTGGCCCAACTCGTGCTCGCCTTCCGAAGTTAGCTCTGCCGCAGTTCAGCGGCAACTTTTTGGACTTTAAAAACTTCATAGGTTTATTTGAGACTCTAGTTCACAATGAACAAAGCATTCCAATTATCGAAAAGTTCAACCATTTGCTTTCGTGTCTCTCCGGTGAAGCGTTGGGAACAGTTAGGGCTTTCCAAGTAACCGAGACCAACTACGAGAAAGCAATGGCTAGCTTAAAACGGGTCTACGATAATGATTGTCTGATCTTTAAAAATCACATTGATGCCCTATTTAGTCTTCCCAAAATGACCCAGCAATCAGCATCGTCCTTAAGAAACCTTATCGATACCGCCTCATCCATATATGGTTCGTTGTTGTCGATAGGCGATGATAAAAAGATCTCGAAAGCGATGATTATTCATCTCGTCTTGAGCAGAGTCGATCCGGTGACCAAAGAGAAATGGGAAGAACAGCTCGATTATGACAAACTGCCACTTTGGACGGACTGTGAAAAGTTGCTTAATCGCAGACATCAGTATCTTTCGGCCGAAAATTCGGACAAACCAAAGCAGGAGCAGAAAGCTGTGCCAAGCAAGCCGCATAATCGGAGCTCATTCGCGTGTTCCACCGCGAATACCAAAAACCAACAATGCAGCTACTGCAATGCGAAAGGCCATTTGTTGACAGATTGCAGTCCATTTGGTCGGCTGGCAGTAATGCAAAGGTTCGAATTCGCAAAAACTGCATCCTTGTGCATCAATTGTCTGCAGCCAGGCCACTCTGTAGTACGATGCAAAGCTAAGAAGTGTCGAGTGTGTGGCTGCTCACACCATACCTTATTGCATAGATACACAGTGGCGAATAAAAGTCTAGCGTTACCATCACCCCCAGAGAATTCTTCTCCTCCTCCCAATCAGAATCAACCTTCCACTTCGCATGCTCTCCATGCGACAGCTATGGATAGAGTTATTCTGGCTACGTCGATCGTAAGCGTCCGAACAAATAATGGTGAACATGTTTTGGCCCGAGCTCTGCTTGACTCGGGGTCTCAAACCAATTTTATAACTGAGGACTTAGCACATCGCTTACAGATCCGTAGGGAGGAGTCGTGTATCAACTTGCTTGGTATTGGTGAATCCAATTCACAAGTCAAGAAAAAGATACACACGGTGGTGAAGTCGCGAATTACTGGTAGTGAGTTTTCGGTTGATTTCTGGATTCTAAAGTCCATTTCGGGGTATCACCCTGATCAGACACTTAACGTGAGTGACTGGAAAATCCCGAAGAACTTACCACTTGCAGACCCATATTTCTTCAAGCCACAGAAGATGGATATGTTGATAGGTGCAGAAACATTTTTCGAACTCTTATCTGTTGGTCAGATTCGACAAGGTCCTGACTATCCAACTCTGCAGAAAACGCTTCTCGGGCAGATACACTCCAAAGGTGACTGCCACCCAAGAAGCTAGGAATTGTTTGAGTTGTCGAGAAGAGTCAGTGATCCACATCGACAATACATTACAAAAGTTTTGGTCACTGGAAGAATTGCCGTCTTCTAAAAAGTCTTTATCTCCTGAACACAAGTTATGTGAAAAGCATTATAGAAGGACTACTCAGGTCGTGCCTTCAGGTCGGTTTGAAGTAAGACTGCCGTTCAAATCAGATCCCAGTATCTTAGGCAACTCCTTTGAAGTGGCTAATAGGCGGTTTTTATCGCTTGAAAAAAGATTGTCTCGTGACCCCGAGTTGAAGAAAATGTACTTGGAGTTCATGGAAGAGTACCTCTCCTTGGGTCACATGTCTACCACAGACAACACAATCCCCAAAACTCCACATTATTTCATTCCACATCAGTGTGTGTTGAGGCCCCAAAGCACGTCGACCAAGCTCCGCGTCATTTTCGATGCGTCTTGTAAAACGTCCTCTCAGGTGGCCTTGAACGACATATTGATGGTCGGTCCTACGATATAGGATGAGCTGTATTCGACATTGCTCCGATTCAGACTACACAGGTACGCCTTGACAGCCGATGTCAAGAAGATGTATCGCCAAGTCTGGGTCGCTGATGCGGATAGACAATTTCAGCTCATAGTGTGGAGAAAAAACCCGTCTGAGTCCTTGAGAATATACCAGCTCAACACCGTAACATATGGGACTGGACCAGCCCCATTTTTGGCTATTCGGTGTTTGAAGAGGTTGAGTGAGTCTGCAAAACTCTCATTCCCTAAAGCTGCTGAAGTTATTGACTCCGACTTCTATGTCGATGACATGTTGACTGGTGCTGGTTGCGTAGAGGAGTTAAAGACAATTAAGTCTGATGTGGCTCAGGTTCTTCAAACCGCTGGGTTTGAATTGACTAAATAGTTTTGGAACTCACCTGAGGTCACCGCATCCGAGAGCACAGTTAAACCGATAACGATCTCGGACTCAGAGTCAACTAAGGCGTTAGGAATATCGTGGCTGCTACACGAAGACGTCTTTAAGTTCCAAATTGACTCGTCAGTTATGGGTCTCTGAGCGACAAAACGGAACATATTATCGGTGAGATCAAAACTGTTTGACCCCCTTGGCTTGTTAAGTCCTTTAGTAATTAAGGGAAAGATCCTACTGCAGGAGCTTTGGCTCAACAAGCTAGATTGGGATGAGTCAATTCCAATGAACTTGGAAACAGCATGGAACTTATTAAAAGAATCCTTGGGTCAGTTGGAGAAGATTACCATACCTCGATTTGTGCATACTGATCCCATGTCACCGATTCAAGTACATGCCTTTGCCGACGCATCCATTAGAGCTTATGGAGCCTGCGTCTATATCCGTAGAAAGACTGCAGAAGGTTTCAAGGTCTCCTTGTTGACTGCAAAGTCGAAAGTAGCGCCACTCAAGACGAAAACGCTTCCAAGGCTTGAGTTATGTGCCGCTCACCTTCTAGCAGACCTTTGTCACCGAATCAAATTACTGCTCAAGGTTCCAATTGATAAAATGATATTCTGGTCAGATTCAGAAGTTACTCTTCATTGGATCAGATCCCACTCTTCGTCGTTGTCAACATTCGTTGCGAACCGAGTAGCGGAGATTCAAGAGTGGTCAAGTGAAGCTACGTGGCTGCATGTGCCAACAAAACAGAACCCAGCAGACATAGTTTCGAGAGGTTGTGACGTAGAGGAAATCGTGCAGCCGATTTGGTTTGGTGGACCAGAGTTCTTAAAGTTTGAAGAAGAGAGCTGGCCCAGAAATCCACACTTCGAGCTTTCCGAAGAAGAGATACAGATGGAAAGTCGGAAGAACTCGGTCGGACTGACCGTCGCGGCCAAGCCAAATTACTTAGTGGATGTAATCGAGGGATACTCGTCATACCTCAAACTGCTAAGAGTGATCGTTTTCGTGTTCCGCTTCATCCGAAAATGCAAAGACAAAAGTCTCAACTTTGGAAAAATTCGGTCATCCGTAGAATACGACGAGGCGTTTCTAAAAATAGTCGAAATAACACAGAAAAATGAGTCTCACGAAGATATTGAAAGGGTTCGTAAAGGCACCAAGTTAGGCCCCAGTCTTCAGCGCTTGAATCCCTTCATCCATGAAGAGGCTGGGACATGGTGCTCTTTTTCGTTGTTGCGAGTTGGGGGGCGACTAGTTAACGCTCCTATGTCATATAATGCCAAGTTTCCCTTGTTATTGACAAAACGCTCGCAGTTTGTGCAGACGTACGTTCGCTATCTGCATCAAACGAATTTTCATGCTGGCCCACGAGCACTCGTGAGTATCCTTAGACAGCGCATTTGGATAGTGAATGCTCAGGGGGTCGGCAGGGGGACAGTTAGGTCGTGTATTCGTTGCTTTAAATGCAAGCCGCTACTCCAGACCCAAATGATGGGCAACTTACCCGCAGACCGGCTCCGTGCTCTCCGCCCATTTTCAGTATGTGGCGTTGATTTTTGTGGCCCAGTCTATACGACTCTGAAAATTCGTGGAAGGCCCCCTTATAAGTCCGTCATAGCGTTATTTGTCTGTTTTGCGTCCAAGGCGGTTCATTTAGAAATTGTCTCCGATTTGACGACTAATTCCTTCTTGTTGGCATTCCAAATGTTCGTCGGTCGTCGAGGAACGCGTCCGCAACGCGTGAACTGCGACAACGCGACAAATTTCGTCGGAGCAAGTCGCCACTTCAGCGAACTGCGGAGGAAGATAGAGGCGGAAGTGGACGCGATACGCGAATTTGCGTCAAGAAGCGGGTGCGAGTTTGCCTTCATACCGCCTCGAGCACCGCACATGGGCGGACTTTGGGAGGCCGGTGTGAAGTCTGCCAAGGGCCTACTCCTACGGGCAGTCGGAAGCGCTCTCCTCACCGCAGAGGAGCTGGAGACCGTGCTGGTCGGGATCGAAGCGGTACTCAACTCGCGCCCGCTAGGACCCCTAAGCCCAGACCCAAGCGACGGAGACGCGCTGACTCCCGGGCACTTGCTGACAGGCGGGCCGCTCATCGCACCCCCAGCACCCAGGACCCCGGACCAGGAGGGTCTGAGCTGCTTAAAGCGATGGCGGCTTGTCTCGTCAGCCAGGCAAATGTTCTGGCAGCGATGGTCCCGGGAGTATGTGCTGGGATTGCAAATAAGATGCAAGTGGCACCAGGAGGAGCCAAACATAAAGGAAGGCGACCTCGTAATCGTCGCCGAGGACAACCTGCCCCCTCAACAGTGGCTCCTCGGAAGGGTGGTCGGAACAACCGCCGGGCAGGACGGAAGGGTCAGAGTGGTCGACCTAAGGACGAGCAGCGGAGCCACGTTCAGGAGGCCAATCCACAAGTTGGCGCTTCTGCCAATGGTTTGAAGCCTTCCAGGCCTTCAACGGGGCCGGTGTAGCGCCATTTGGATAATAATCATTGTTATTAGGATAGTATTTCATGAAGTCTAGTGTAAGTTAGGCTAGGGCAAAGCGGGAGCGCAATAAAAGCTCGCTCTCTCGCTCTTGGCGAACTCGCCCCGCTTTGCCACCGTAGGTAAGGTAGGCACAGAAGAAATTGTTTTAATATATGAAGGAAGTCGAGAAAAAAACAATAAATCGAACGCACGCACTCCTTTTTTTTCGTCGTATTAAAATACAAAATTGCAGTCACCCAAGTTGTTTCGGTATCGTTATTTAGAAAAACTATTCTAAAATTTCACTGTGTGTTAGAGAGAGACAGAGCGAGAAAGAATGAAATTATTTTCTTGATTCTGGCTATAATAATTATACGATCTAATTGAGATTTTACACTCTAGAACATATAGTCATCCTCTACGATTCTGCGTTTTTGGTTTTATCGTATCTTTAAAAATGTGGATGCCACAGATTTTCGTCCTTTGTGGGGGCGGAAGTGGGCGGGGCGAAGTTTTGAAATATACTTGTAGCAGTGACATATCACAGATGCTTGGATCCAAAACATCGTTGCTCTAGCTCTTATAGTCTTTGAGCACTAGGCGCTGAAGGGGACGGACGGACGGACGGACGGACGGACGGACGGACAGACGGACAGACAGACAGGGCTCAATCGACTCGGCTATTGATGCTGATCAAGAATATATATACTTTATGGGGTCGGAAACGATTCCTTCTGGACGTTACACACATCCACTTTTACCACAAATCTAATATACCCCAATACTCATTTTGAGTATCGGGTATAAAAACGAGAGAATAAGAATCGAAATCGTAAACAAAAGCTAGATCAGACTGGGGTGCATTATACACACTGAGCAGACGGGTTTGAATCATTATACGTTGTATGCATATCTACACTTTCAAGCCAATGGCTTTTTTGACCAAACTACTTTTCGCTGTATTTAATTACTCACTCCGGCGTTATTGTCTTACTCTGATCGTTGGGCCCAATGATGTCGTAGATGTTGACCGCAGCTGTTTAAAATATGGAAATCATAAATATATAATGCATACAATACAAAATACAAACACCGTCGCATAGTCATCAGCCAGTTGTTTTGGTTTTCATAAATTTAATTGTTATGCTCTATCGCGAAAATTGAACCAAAAAGTAATAAACGAAAGACAATTTAGTGTGCATATGCACATATGTATGTAGATATGTACGCGCGTAACATCAAAGAGGGGTGTTAATCAAGTTTCAGTTACATTACGTTAAACTGCTGATGTTATGCGTTGGAACTTGATAATGAATTAAATGTAAATTGGACAAAACTCGATCCCGTGCGGCTGCTGTGTAGACTCTTGTCCGCCTGAAGTTGGTTAGAGGTCAACAGGTGCGATGTATATGGTTCTTGGCCGTACTGACGAATCTTTTGCCAAGCCTATATTTAGTGATTTATGACTGAGCAGCACTAAATATTCTTGGCGATTGAGGCTGATCTGGTTCACTTGGGTCTTTGGAGATTCCGAACTCGGTGGTAATATAAGATCCAGAAAAGATGAATTATGGTTGGAGTTGGAGAGACCTCGACAACTGTACGCCTAAGCCAGCTCCCAGGGTAGTCTTCTCGAGACTATACCGCGATGGGGCAGCTTAGGTACACTTCCCTGCAACATAGGTTATGTCAGCACGTGCACGGCATTAATATGAAAACATACCTTTTTCCCCCAAATATATCTGCACTAAATTCTTCTTATTCACTGACCACTGGGCTGTACGGCACTTGTAATTATATGCTTCCAGCATATGTATATATGTGGAAATATATATATTTTCCGGACAGCACTATATATATATGTGTGCACTGTGTATGTTGGTCGCACTGTTGCTAAAGACTCACGTCTTTACAGATCTATCAACTTTCTTCTTTTGTTCAAAGCAGTATGGTTGGATGGATGGACTGAGTAGCCTGTGCAGCAGAGCTTTTGAGCTTTTTACTAACTGTGCAATCGTATGATCTAGAACATTCGAGCTGCATTAGACGATCGTCTAATGCACAGCATAGCTTAACTGTGCAATCGTACGATTGCCGTCTATGCTTCCCACTGTCCGTCGCTTGCATGTGTGCGTGGGCGTTCGGACTTAAGAGCGGCTAAAGCTTTGATCCAACCTTAAGAGCGGCTAAAGCTTGATCATTTGAAAGATCACTAGGGGGTCTCACGAGACGAAAGAAGATAACCAATTCCCTATATTTTTGTGCTGGCTACTACAAAGTGTGGGCCTCCCAGCAGTGACAAATTGGTGATTGTTGATTAATGTGTGTGTGTGTGTGTTCAGTGCATAATTTTAACAATTTATCATTTCCATAAGATAACTATTGACCCAGTTGCAAGCTTCTCCCCTCCCCAATTTCAATAACAAAACAAACCCCTCAAAGAGATTACAGCTCTTGGATAATAACTGATCCAGACGCAGAGCTGCAGTCGAGTGCGGGCCGTCTGACATCATTTCAGGCTGCGTTGCCTTGAAATGAATGAAATGTGTTGGCAGCAGTAGCTGCAACAACAAATCATTGCCTCCTCTGGCCATTATCGCCTTGCCTGTTGGTCATCAACGTAAGCCGCATGTTGTTGTTTTGGGTCGCCCCAGAGATAATCATCTAACTGGCAACAGCGGAGGTGATTTTGATGTGGATGTGTCTTCCTGGCCATGACTCGCACCCAATGTTCTCACACAAAAGGGTCCGTGTGTCCGTTGCAGGAAGCTGAAAAGGGCTTATCATGAGTGCAGCGTGCCCGGTTGGTTATTGATATGTGTTTAATTCCCCGTAATATGTACCTCCAGACCAACCAACCTCTGCTTCTGTTTGGGTTGTAATAGCGGAAATCACAGTCATGCCACAATGATTCCCCGGCATGAGTTGCACTGACGGATGTTTGTCTATCTTCGGCTCAGTTATGGGGGGTACTTGAAGATGCTTCTGGGCACTGGCCTCCAGCATCACCTCCTCCTCCTTCCCAGCCTCTGCTTAACCGTTGTACACAATTTATGCCGATGTTAACCCATTTGCAAGATCCGCGCACGCGATGCTGGTTCCATTGGAGCCGAATTTCGGCTGGGCTGTTGACTTGACCCAATTGGCAAACAGAAAGTTTGCCCGCCGGCAACGAACCCAAGCGAAACCCAACAAAAATTCATTGCAGAACTGCTGTACGAGTTTTATGTTGTATGATTTAGCATAATCGGATTGATATCCATTTACGTGGGTGTGAAACCGGTTATCACGGATATCTCTAGAGTCTTGAGCACCACATTAATCTCCGTCTTTCTCTCACCTTTTCAGCTCGCACCATGAAGTCGGGCACACAAATGGACGTACTGTACAGGGCGCTGCACTTAATCGTAAGTATTATCCAGGGACCAAAATCTGTGGCCTCATTCTGGGCCCATTGAAATGGAAAATTGGCAGACCAGGCCAGGCAGAGAGCCGAGAGACCGAGCAGCAGCTAAACACATCAATCAGCCAGAACCCCAAATGACAATTGCATGCCAATGCGATTAACCTGGATATGAGGTGGCCAGAGACAGACCGCCAGCCGGCCAGTCCCGACCCGACTCTCTCTCCGTATGCTAAACGCGATTCGGTCGCTCCTGCTCGCTCGCGCCTGTTGCCAAGTTGCCAAAAGTGGCACAACACTGGACCCATGCCTAGCTCCGCTTGATTCTGAGCCGCTTGGCCCCGACTCAACCCCAACTCCAGAGTCGACTTTGACTGGATTCAGGTTCAACTCTAACCCAGCGCAAGAGGCTGGCGAAAGTTTTCGCCACCCGCAACTGCAAGGTAGCAGTAGAATATAATGTTTCCCCATATCTGCCTGCAACACGAAAACGAAATTTCTGCTGCATTTCTATCCACTTTAGTTAAAGAAGCTTACCTACTGCCGGGTCTTGGCCGGATCAGGCTGGGGCTTACTGTCGGCTTGCCGTGATTTACGTCGACGCTTTATGGCCGGCCTGCCACGGGGTCTGAGCAGGAGACCGGGGGTCAGACTACTACTATCCCAACTATGCTAATGAGTGACTTGTCTCCACTTTCTTTGCAGACAATCGCAGCTCTGACGACGCACGCAGCACAGATAGCAACGGCAGTCAGTGAGTACAGACAAATCTATCCATTTATAAGTCTTGATAAGTTCTATTGACTCCAAATCCTGAATTATGGGAAAGCTTGTTCACCCATTGGTTGAACAGATATCTGAAAACGAATACATAAATCATTAGGCTGGAATCTTAAGTGTTTAAATGAGCTCTACAAGTATTACCTAATTAGTTATAAGCACAGCACCACTCGGCTTAAAAGACCGCATTCCTCTTTAATCTGCCATTGTTGTTCGGTAAAGAAACAGCGTTGGGTTTTTCGTGGTGTTTTGTCTTTGCCGTTTGTTTGGTTGCTAAATCTCTTGACTGTTGCCAAAAGTGTTGCCAGCACCAGGCACATAATCGCATGGCAAACAAAAGTCAATTCATGTGGCGCCTTAAGCTGCCTTATTGAAAAGCGACAGCAAACATTGCGGCATGCTTCGTTTCGGCTTCGTAATACGGCTGTATCCCCTAGATGGCCGACTCTAGCGACTCCAGATAGTTGAGGACCAGCTGGTAGGTGAGCCTGTGGTTAGCACGGCTCCTGCTGCCCGAAACGGGACGGCAGCCTGCTGGATCGTTGCGTCCGGGTCAAAGTGCTTTGTGGAAGCATGCCTGGAACGATAATAGAATTGTGAGGACTGGCGATGCTGGTTGGGTTTCTACACTTCATGACCCTCTCCCGTTCCGAGAGTCCAGCGTCTTCTATTCGGTTTGCATGAAACTGAGGAGACGGCATCGGGAGCTGGCTGGCCAAGGCGAACGCATTTCATCATCTTCATCGTGTGGCAGCTTCCGCTTGGGCCAGTCGGATTACTGGCATAAATTTCTGGTGGGAGCAGAGATCAATGATCAGTTGGGGCTGACCTCAATCTCGCTGTTGAATCCCACAGCATCCATGCTGAGGATTTTAACGAAGTCACAAATCCGAACGAGCATCAGAGTTGGCAATGCGGAAATGTTCCTACCACGAAACAGCTCTTCAGAATCGATTTAGATTGATGAAAATTCGGAAGAGTTTTTCCAAAACAAACGATATGGTGACTCCGGTCCAGCGGGCTCTAGTTTCGGTTTTTTACGTTAAATTGTCAGGTAATTTATGACTAAATAAAAACAAGTGCTCGACTTCAAAGCATTTATTGGACTGGTCGCAGCCAGAGATAGCAATAACTCCCCGACTCCACCGTCGAGCCGATCTTGAATGCGCAGAGAGCAGTACAAGAGCGCGGCGTGTGAGAGCAAAAGCTCTGCTCACAACATCGCACACGCTAAGATAGGGTAATTACGATCGTCTGCTGCAACATTCCGGCCCCGTTGAAGACCTCCGGTGCTTCAACCGTCTATTGGCAGTTTTGCCAATTTGTGTATGGGGCGTTTAATTACGCCCGCGGGTGTTCGCACCTCGGCGACGCGCACTCTCCCATCTTCTCCCTTGATTGCGGCCACCACTCGTCCTGTGGTCCACTTCTGTGGCGGTGTGTTGTCCTCGTGGACGAGCACTAGACAGCCAATGTCCAAGTCTGGCCCTTTGGTAGCCCACTGGTGACGCTTCTGCAGGCTGACCAGGTAGTCCTTGGACCAGCCCTGCCAAAACTGCTGCTTGAGCGCTGACAGCATTCGCCACCGCTTCAAGTACGCGAAGCTTCCCCTGCTGCATCTGTCGTCGTGATCTGATTCGGGCGGCAGCGAAAGAAGCGGCTGCCCGATCAGCAGGTGCCCTGGCGTTAGCGCTTCTCCATCGCTGGGATCGTTGCCTGGGGACGCGATTGGCCGGGAGTTGAGAAGAGCCTCCTACCTCTACCAGGTGGGTGCACAGCTCGTCCGCGGTGAGCTTGGCGTTGCCCACTCCGCGTACCAACGTCTGCTTGGCTGATTTGACGGCTGCCTCCCACAATCCGCCGAAGTGTGGTGCTCTCGGTGGTATGAAACACCACTCGACGCCTTGGCGCGCTGCGTACGCCTTGAGCCGGTCCTGGTCCCTCTGGTACGCTTGATGCAGCTCGTTCAGCACCTTGCTCGCGCCCACGAAGTTGGTGGCGTTGTCGCTGTACACCTTCTCCGGAAGGCCTCTTCTCCCGATGAACCTTTTAAAAACAGATAAAAAACTATCAGTGGACAAATCTGCTACAAGCTCCAGGTGAACAGCTTTTGATACAAAGCAGACGAAGACGGCTACATATGTCTTAATAGGGGGCCTGCCGCGAATCTTGAGAGACACGTAGAATGGGCCGCAGAAATCTACCCCACAAATCAAAAGGGGCCGAGCTCTTCGCACTCTATCAGCTGGCAGGTTTCCCATGATCTGTCCCTGTAGGACTGGCTTGTATCGGAAGCAGTGCACACAATTTCTCAGGATCCTTGTACATGCTTCTCGAGCATTGATTAGCCATATCTGCTGCCTTAGCAAGGAAACCATGACTTTGGCGCCTGCATGGTAGTGCAAATTGCGAAGATAAAGCGTCACGAACTGCGACTTTTGCGACAGCAGCAGAGGAAATTTGGCGTCATACGGAATCTCTGCGTTGAGCAACCTTCCTCCCACTCGAATCAGTCGCAGCGTTACTCCGTCGAGTTCGCTCGTATGTATGAACGGGTTTAGTCGTTGAAGATGCGGTGACAGGATTTCCGACCTCGCTAGCTTGTGGAATTCTGGTCCCAACTCGTGTCTTTGGACTACTTCTACCAGCCTTAGAAATGAGACCTTAATTTCTTTGGCTGACAGAACGACCTCTCGACTACGCTTGCTTCCTTGTAGGAACCGGTTTACATATGCCATAATCCGAAGCAATTTCTCAAAGGAAGAGCATCTTTCAATCAACTCGATGAAATCATTGGCCTGACACTTTGCCACTGAATGTGTTGCCAAACACTTCTTGTTTTCCGACCGTTCCATTTCTGGGGACAACTCAACCTGATGTAGACATGGCCTCAGAATTCCTGAGCAGAAATTGGGGACCCTCAGTCCACAATGAGCACGTTACACCGTCTACGTCTGTGCCACGTGACACCAAATCGGCTGGGTTTTGCTGAGTAGGAACGTGCCGCCAAGTCACACCGCTTGACGATTCCTGGATTTCAGCAACCCTATTGGCCACAAACTTTGCGAGCCAGTACAAGGTGACTTGGGAGTCCGACCAAAAGTTCACACTTTCGATCATGAACTTGTCCAGGAGCGGTTTTACTTGAGCCCATAAAGTGGATAACAGGAGTGCTGCGCACAATTCGAGTCTTGGAATCGATTTCGTTTTGAGAGGAGCTACTCGAGACTTTGCGGTAAGAAGCTTAGACACGACATTTTTACCATCACTGGTACGGATGTAAATGCAGCATCCGTACGCTTCACCTGATGCGTCTGCGAATCCGTGAATCTGAACGCTTTTATGCGTGGGAAGGCCAATGTAGCGAGGTATGGTTATCTTGTCTAATTCAAACAAATTTAGCTTGAAGTGGTTCCAACTCGTGTGCAAACTCATGGGAACCGACTCGTCCCAATCCAACTTTTGACGCCACAATTGCTGCAGCAATATTTTTGCCCTCGTTATTAAGGGACATAATAACCCTAATGGGTCGAACAATCGGGACGCAACTGACAAAATGTTTCGCTTTGTAGGGGTCAATGAATCAAATGAGTCATCTAAATGATAATGGAACAAATCATTTTGCGGATTCCATCTAATTCCGAGCGTTTTAACAGACGACGAAGGATCAAACTGCAGCGATTTCTCCTGGCCACTATCGGACAGCAGCTGGGGATGATTTGACGCCCACTTCGCCAACTTAAAACCCACGGATTCTAAGACCTCACACACTTCCAGCCGAATACGTTCTAAATCTTCCAGACTGTTTGCTCCAGTAAGCATATCATCGACGTAAAAGTCACTTTTTATGACTTGTGAAGCAATAGGATGGGACTCAGCATAAACGTCTGCCAATTCAACGAGACAGCGGATGGCCAGAAGTGGAGCTGAGGCTGTCCCATAAGTAACCGTATTCAGGCGATACGTTTGAACATCTGCATTTGCCTTATCCCTCCACAGAATCAATTGGAAATTTCGGTCTTCTTCGGCGACCTGAACTTGCCTATACATTTTGGAGATGTCAGCTGTGAGCGCAAAACGATTTAATCGAAATCGGGCAAGAGTTGCGTAAAGCTCCCTCTGAATAGTTGCACCCACCATCAAAGTCTCATTTAATGAGATTGAAGTCGATGTTTTGCTCTATGCATCGAAAACGACGCGTAGCATGGTGGCTTTACTATCAGGTCTCAGGACACATTGATGTGGAATGTAGTAATGGCGTCCTGGAGGAGTGCCTGGAAGCAATGACATGTGGCCAAGGATGAGATACTCTTTCATAAACTCCATATACAGATCATGCAAATACTGATCTCGTGCAAGTCTGCGTTCTAGGGATAGAAAGCGTCGTTTTGCCGTCTCGAACGAGAAACCCAACACGTTGGGATTTATTTTAAATGGCAGCCCCACTTCAAAACGACCCGATTCGATCCTGCGTAAAGTCTGCTTAAAGTTTTGTTCGCAAGCCAATTGTTCAGCTGTATATACAGCCTTCGACTTCTCTGGGACCTGTTCCAATTCCCAAAAGCGCTCCACCAGAGAGTCGAGAGAACAATGATCGCTACCAACAGCGATATTGCATACAGCATCCTGTGCTGATGCCTTATATTTTCCTGATACAATCCATCCCAACAATGTTTTCTGGATTGTTGGATGTTCGGAACTTGCCTTTAATTGGCCTACACACATTAACTCAAAAAAGGTTTCTGCCCCTATCAATAAGTCAACCTTAGCAGGCTTGTAAAACTGCGGGTCTGCCATCTGCAGGTTTGCTGGTATCTTCCATTGGGCGAAATTGACAACATGATCGGGTTGGTATGTGGAAATCGACCTTAACACCCAAAAATCGGAATCAAAGTTGTGATCGTTGATACGAGATTGGACAGAAGTATGAATCTTGTGCCTTATGACGGACGAGTTTTTTCCAACAGTTGTGATATTAAGGCACGACTCATCACGGCGCAATCGTAAGCGCTGGGCTAGATCCTCGGATATAAAATTAATTTGGGAGCCGGAATCTAGAAGTGCCCGTGCATACTGAAATTGTCCGGACCAATCTTGCACCTTTACAACAGCGGTAGCAAGAATAGCCTGGTCAGCACTAGCAACGTGACTAGAATAAGCTGTCTGAGGCTCAGACGATGACGAATGTTCTACTGGCACAGAACTAGGCCCATTTTGCTGTGGCTCAACCCCGTATCGATGAAGCAGAGTGTTATGGGGCTTAGAGCACACTCGACATTTTGCTGTCTTGCACCTCGTCACTGTATGACCTGGCTTCAAACAATTTATGCACAGTCGGAGTTGCTTGGTGATATCGAACCGTTGAAGAACAGGAAGAGCACTAAACGATTGACAATTGCTTATGGTATGATTCCCCGCGTGGCAATAGCTACATTTCGAATCAGCTCGCCTATCCGTCTTTGCACATGAAAATGACGATTTAGTGGGTCCTTTACTTGTCTCTTGTTTAGTTTTACCCTTATTCCGTGTTGACTCTTCGGCAGCTAGATGCTGATAGCGCCGATTCAGCTGGGCTGCGCACTCGGACCAAGACGGTAGTTTATCGTAATCCAGTTGCTCTTCGAACCGAGACTTCGTTGTGGGATCTACTTTAGACAGCGCTATGTGAATTAGCATCGCGCTATTTATGTCTTTTTCACTTCCTAACGACTGCAGAGAAGAATATATGGCTGACACCGTGTCAATGAGGGACCTAAGGCATGAAGCAGAAGCTTTTGTTGTGCTGGGAATGTCAAACAACTGCGAAACAGTATCAGAAAAGATCAAATATTTTTTGTCGTAAACCTCCTTCAAACTATCAAGAGCCTTCTCATAATTTTCTGCAGAGATCTGAAACGCCTTCACTGTTCCCAATGCATCGTCAACGAGACACGACAGTAAGTGGTTGAATTTTTCCACATTTGATAATATTGGGTCGTTATGCACCAAACTCTCGAAAAGGCTTATAAAGTTTTTAAATTCAGCATGTTTTCCACTAAACTTGGGGAGATTCATTTTAGGCAGATGTGATGAATGACGCTGGCTACTCCTATCCCTCCTCTGTATTCGCTGAGTTTCGGGTTCTTTAAGTGCAGACATGTACAGAGCCTTTGTGGTAACACACATATCCTCGACCGATGCTCGTAGATCGTTGTTGGGATTTAAACAATCGACGTCTGCCTGTATATCCATCAACTTTTCACAATAATTTTCGATCAGCTCGAGTCTGCATTTAATTTGAAGAGAGTCGAACGAAATAGTTTTTTCTTCAAAGGCCGTTCTCACACGCCTTAGATCGCCCATCACCCTATCGTGTCTTTGCATTGCTGTTGCTAACTTTTACAGGACTTTTGGACCCTCTCCTTCTTTTGAACCTCCTTCCCTGGTAACAATTTCCCTTTCCTTTTCACTCATTCTGGCGCTTTCTCTTACTTCAAGAGGGTCGGAAAGTAATGCACTGGGTTTAATGGTTAATGGTTAACCAAAATACTGTAGGTTATGCAAAAAACTATGAAAGAACGCGAAATTTCCACAAAAAACTATGTATCGGCTTCAAAGGGTTAACGCAGCGAAACAAACACAAATTATGCTCCCAATGCACACAACCAAACGCAGCCAAATTATGCACAATTTAGCGCAACGATAGCGTTACCGAAGTAAAGGCAGCACCAATAAGCGGTACTTCGCAAAAGAGAATTGAAAACAGCGGCAATGACCGGAGCGTCTGATTAGCAAGTACCGTAAACCCTCATCAATTTGCACTTTTCTTCAATCCACCAATATTCCGCATATAATAAATATTTTATGTTGCTGGCTGTTCACTTTGGTTTATTTTATTACTTTGTGTTTTATTTAATTGGTATTCCAATTCAACGAGGTGCCAATGAAATTGAGATCAGTGGCCAAATAGAGAAACACAGCGCACAAAATGGTGGCTTGGTTCTAGCACTCAATTTTTTTCGCACTAAATACCTGAGAATTCGGCATAGATTAGCCGAACACTTTCCTTTTTTGTTGAGTAAAGATGAATCCAATTTGTCGCACAAAACCAGCCAGCTAGAGCTCTATTCACAACAGAACAAAAAAAAACAATGACTTCTGCCGAGACAACGAAGATGCACTGTAGGTCACTGGTTTGTCGTGCGAATTTCCACGAAATGCTGGATGCCGATGTCCCTGCTCGGGCGCCAATGAAAATTCGGAAGAGTTTTTCCAAAACAAACGTTGAGATGACTCCGGTCCAATAAATGCTTTAAAGTCGAGCACTTGTTTTATTTAGTCATAAATTACCTGACAATTTAACGTAAAAAACCGAAACTAGAGCCCGCTGGACCGGAGTCATCACAACGTTTGTTTTGGAAAAACTCTTCTGAATTTTCAATTGATTTAATGTGGAAGAAATCCGTTCTGTCCATTCCACGTTTTTGTTTATTTCTCTGCCAATCCCTTGGCAAACACGAGCGAAACAAGGACAGCAATACTTCGAGCTTAGTGAATATATCCAGCACTGCTCATTTGCTCATAAAAGCGCGCAGTTTACTCATTTGAGCTCTTTCTTGTTCTTGTTACATTTGAGATCTGCGCTGGGTAATGCAGTTCTTCTCCTCAAATTATACATAATAGAAAGCCATTAAATGTTTTATGTGCTGGCCGCAGTCAGCAGCAGGAGAGGAGGCACCATAAAATCCGGCTCCAGCCACGACAGCGACGACGTGGCCGTGTTGCATGCAATTACTTTGCCTAGCACATGCTGGAATAGAACAGAACGGAGGCAAGTGATGCGAAATGCTGTAAGGTTCGTTGAACCACAGCGGAGGCATCACATCGCCTCGCATCCCATCCAAAGTGTACACACAGCCAACTGGCAGGGCGAACGTGCCGCAGCGGAGCAGAGCTCTTCCTCGTACCAGTTGTGTACCTTCTGATGGGCCCACGAAAGAGTGCAAAAAGAAGAGCCCAAGCATGCGAGCCCGGGAGGTGGAGGTGTCAGAGCAACAACTCAGCATGGAGTTCTTGGCAATGCAATGGCTTTCTGGTCTGGTTTGGTCTGTTTTGGCTTTGGCTGGGATTCGTGAGCGCTGGCATCGAGCAGGAAATGCCAAGAGCAGAGCCCAACCTAATCCCATGCCATGTCTCGAATCGTCTGCTGAAGTTCAAGGAACTTGCCATCTTTCTAATGGCCGCGGATCAGGCCAGGCCCACGAGCGCTTCTGTGCTGTGTCTTTCGCCCGGTGAGTCAGCGCTGTTGTTGCCGCTTCAATGGCTTTTCAATGTCATGAACGTACCGTTGTTGTCGCTGGTTGTTGGCTCTTCCGCATGCTGGCATAGCTTGGAGCGCACTGCGGCTCCAACCTTCACTAAATACTGCTCCCTTGGGCATCTGTTGTGCCATTGTCTTGCGTTTTTTTTGTGCGCTCATGTCTTGTGCTAACGGCTCTTGAGGTTGGTTCAGAGAAGTAGCTGATGCTGATGCAACTGCAACCGCATCCTCATCCACATCTAACTGTAGTTTGCCAGCTGCACAAACATTCCATTTTGGGAGCGTGCCTGTCATGTTTATCTGAGACTTCAATGCATTTCATAATTTCCTTTTTTTCGCTTGCAGAGGATGCACAGAACTCGCTAAGCGACGCCATTGCGGCAGCCGAGGCGGAGTCCGATGGGGCTCAGCCACCTCCAAGTCTGCCATCGAGCCGACCGTGCGCATAAAGTGCCTATCGGGGTCCATGCTGATCACAATCAAAGATGCCCCGCCAAACAACGAGACCGGACTGTTCAGTGGCATGATCTACCCGAAAGGCCTATCCAAGAACTCCACATGCCTCAGCGAGTACAGGTGAGTGAGAGCCGCGTGCAGATCACAATTTAGATTAGATCGTTGTAATTGCTAACGCTTTTGTCGGCCCCCGCAGAGATCACGTGGGCTCGCTACGGTACAAGCTGCCTCTGCGTAGCTGCAACACGATGCCCAAGGAGACGGTAAGTCACAGCCGATAGCCTAGAACGGAGATGGGTCTTCCATAATGGGTGCCAATCAGCCGGCAGACCAGACTCTAACTTGCTCTCCCACTCAAGCAGATGTCCACGCAAACTCGTTCTGCCTTTTCGCATGCAAATAAAAAAGCATTACACCTATAAGGCAACTCCGAGTCATTGGTTACAAGGTAAAATCCATATGCCAAGATGATTAGTCAATTGAATGGTTGATGTGACGCTCAGCACACGCACTCAGTGACTAAGCTAATGGTGGCTGGATCGCTTGTACAGCGTCGAGACTTGTTAACTAAAATAGCAGTCATTGGGCACGGCAGATGGCACGAAGAACCTAATGGATATGGCATCATCATTTTATATTAATTCTTAAGGCCTTTAAAAACCTATCATGTGAAGCTAGATTTCTTGAGATGTCATAACATAAAATCCGATCAAGCGTACTATTTATCAGCACAGCCCGAGCGAGCGTGAAAACCGGCCTACCATGTCCCTGTAAACGATATCGAATGATCCCAAAGTCGGCCCAGATGCGCCATATAAATTTCAGTCAGAGTTTTTCCAGCTTGCTCTAATGCTTTTATGGCTTGGCTTATTTATTGGCTCATTCGATCGATTCATTCGATCACACAACGAACTGCCTTTGTGCTGGGATCTGCTGGGATTTTGAAATCTCAATTAGCACTTGGCCCGGCTAAATGAGGCTGCAGCTCACGCATCAGCAGCACAGCAGAGGCATGTTTATGGTCAATACCTGGAGCTGGAGCTAGAGCAGAGCAACAGCCACAGCCTCACACGCTTATAAAGTCCGTTTGTGATACATAATTAACATATATTGTTCGCGTTCGTTTCCAAAACTCTCACATCCATGGCACTCTTGTGGAGCGGTGGAAAAGTGTCATAATGACATAATAGCTCATTTTATTATGCTTTTTATTGGCCCATTGTCTTGTTGACGCGCTGCTGATGATGATGCCGCGATGCTGATAACTTATACTTATTCGTAAACCTAACTGTCAACGGTTCTTGGTTCTTAGAGGCTGAAAGAAGCCCGCACACATCTCTCCGCTCCCCATCTCCGTCTCTGTCTCACAGCTTGTTTTAAGCCAGACAATGGCAGCGACGGAAACGCTTCAGAACCAGCGTTGGGCAATAAATCGCATGGGGTCGGACTTAGCCGGCTTCTTAATGCCTTTCGAAACAACGCTAGCAATTAAGAGTGCCCCCTGTCAGAGCCCACTTAAATGAAGAACTTCCGTGCCCAAGTCTGTAGAGACCCAATTACAGAACTTCCGAGCCCCTCTTCGTTTTTTGCCATTACCTTACGATGAAGTGTATGTACTGTCGCTATCGAGTATGTGTACCTGGCCTGGCGGCGAGACGTCACACTTGGTTGATCGGCTCTAGCACCATTCTATGACAACATCAGGAAGTGCTCCGCAGTCCACGTATTGTTTGTCTTGGATCGCACATTAACTTCTGGCTAGCGAGGCTCCAAAGCGATTTCTGGCTGCAGCGGAGCGTGAATCTGAATGCATAATGAGAAGGGGCTGTGCTTGGTAGCTGGTGTTCTCCAGTCACTGATATGGCTTCTTGACAACAGCCGGCGCACTGGCCAATGAGATTTTCAGTACAAGTTTGTACTGTTTCGTTTGCCAACGAGTTTGCTGTCCAAGTCTTTTGTCTTGGGTGATTTTCACTTGAATGCAAGAAAGACTGGCTTATACCCTGGGAACTGATCTACACATAAAATTTCCATTTTCCATCAATAATTTGATTACATTTCCTTTCCAGGATGATGGCGGCATTGAATTCTTCAACACAATCGTGCTCCAGCCTCACTTGAAACTCATCACTGATCTGGGACGTGGCTATCATGTGCGCTGTGCCTATAAAAGCCGCGACGCAGCCATCAAGCCCAAGAAGCATCTGCGCAAGCACTCTCAAAAACCCCAGGCCTTGCGCAGCGAGGATCGCCGGGATTATGGAAGATCCTTGGACAAGCAGCGCGACGATGAACTGGACGAGGAGGATGTGTACGACGTGAATGCCACGCTTGACGACGAGGATGTCAGCAATAACGAAATTCCCATGCCCGGCTGCCATATGAAAATCTACAACGACGAGCACAGAATAGCCGACGACGTGAAGATTGGTGATCCGCTGACCATTGTCATCAGCATCGATAGACAGCAGATCTATGGTCTCCACGTTACCGACTGCATCGTGCGTGACGGCTTGGGTTGGGGAGAACAGCGACTGGTGGGAGAGGATGGGTAAGTGTAAAGGAAAATATATCGAGTACAAAAATGTCATCACCCACATATTGTTTGATCGTGCAGCTGTCCCATGGACAATGACATCATGGGACAATTTAACTACACACAGGATCGTTTGGTCGCTAATGTGACCTTCCCAGCCCACAAGTTCCCATACACCACTTCCGTCTACTATCAGTGCAATGTGCGGCTCTGTGCGCTGGAAGATCCGACATGCCAGGAGGCGCCTCTGTGCAGTGGCAAGCGACCAAAGCGTCAGACTGCTGTCGATAGCAAGGACGAGGAAGGCTTACCAGCCACTATCGAGGTATTCTCCGGCCTCTACGTCAACGAGAACGAGAATGCCAATGACAGCGACGATGATGCGGTCTACAAGGAGAAGGTAAGACCACTCATAATACGATCTCCACCATTTCTGAACCTTCATATCAATTATAGACTCTGGAGGACGCTCTGTGTGTGTCGCAGCGCACCTTTGCCATAGCCATTGCCATTGCGGGCCTCATTTTGATGCTGGCCGTGGTCGCAGCAGTGCTGTGCATCATGGCACGCCGCAGCACGAAGACGGTATCCAACTCCGGCAGCTCAATCTACAGTGGGCCCTACACGAACACCGCCTTCTCGCATAGTAGTTAAACGCAGGCCGGGTCCCACCTCAATGTGAAAACTCAAAATTCAAGCTATCCAAAATTATGCACTCAAACACTCAAAGTGTTTAAAATCAGTTATCAGGATGAGATTCTGTCGCGCAGGGTGCCGCTGCGGTAGTCAACGTCAACTCCGTCGAAGCAAGAATGGGAGCAAATTAGTCTGTAAGGTCACTGGAGCAAGCGGTCCTTAGGTTAAGCGTAGTCATAGGTTTGCAAAATGTTTGTGCAGAGATTACTGGGCAATGGTTATTGCCCTTTAATGTCGCAGAGTTCTTCGCGTCGCATCGGTCACAGATGGAGCGGGAACTCTGTTCCGCACAGTCGGTGTTGGACTCGCCCTTCTTTGAGAGACTCCACTTTAAGCAGTGGTGCAGTCATTAGCGTGTTTCTTGACATCACATCCCTCTTTTCCACTTATTATACTTACCCTACCTACTACTATAATTTAAACACTCGAACTAACAACGAATGCAGCAGCCGACGCTCAGGTGATATTTGTACTCGTATCTACTTAATACTTTTAACTGCTACACGTAATTTTTTAACTTATCGGATCGGATGGGTTGCCTTCCTGCCAAAGGTCCACCAGAAGCACAAGCAAATCCACACATCACGTTCTTAGTTGAATTTCCTGAACAACTTCTTGTCATTGTTTAACTTAAACTGCACTACACTCTGGACTAGGGCAGCAGCCGCAGCCCTTATTAGAATGCAGCCGTCCCAAGCAGAAATCTACTAGTATACTTAAATTACAATAAATATCTTTTAACCATTCTCAAAGTAAGCTTAGGACTTTGTACTGCTTCAAATGGAGCATTCCGAATGCAATGCCGATGGAATGCTCTTCTGGAGCCGTTCAATTTACGCGTACGCATAGAAATGGCAACCAATTTAAATCTTAAACTGCGTAGTTTACAACTAAGTTAATATAAATCGTATTGAACAATAAACTCAAATTGACCATAAACAATTGTAATCATCAAGTGTCAGCTTTTGTTGTCCATGTCACTCTTACTCAGGGACACTAACTGGAGACCAGAGTAGTCTCTGCTGCTACCTCTAGCACTTCTAGTGCAACTTTGTGTGTGAACTCTGGTGGGTGTCCTCAATGATTATTACTATTATATTTCTGTTGCTACATCTGCTGGCGAGTCTGTCAATGGGATCTCTGAATTATCCCACTGACGAAGCGATTCCACCGCAGTTTCATTTGGTGCGAGATGCGAGGGCTTCAGCAGATGATGCACTATCTCTAGAAAACACATCTTCCTTCGAGGACTGCGCCAACTTGGCCCGGGAATTGCACAGACTGGCCCTAAACTACGCTCCAGGCGGTCCAACGCGACACAGGAATAGGTTTATTCAGTCGAATCATGGCAGTCATGGCAGAATCCTGCGCAGTCGATTGACGGTATTTGAACAGCCCGCAGAGTTCTTCAACTGCCATGTACTGCAGTGCCCGCAGAATAGCACCTTTGGGGGTATGGTTAATGACAGCCGCTTCGACTACTACAGCTTGCATGGCAGAACTATAGCTGTGTGCCAGAAGTCGGCTTATTTTTGGTGTACACCAATCCCAGCAGTTATCTGAATGCATCCTTGGAGTGTAGCAATTCCAGTGAGTTCTCCGGGAGCCTGGCGCACATTGCCTCCGAATCCCGGACGCGGGCCTTGTCACAATGGCTGATGGACTTCAACAGGAAGTCGCGCCCAGTCCTGGAAGCAAAGCCTATGCCAAAGATATTTCTGGCCTATGTGGGACTTGCGTTTAATCGCACGACCTCCCTCAACGCTCATGATTTTCGTAATGCTCAGCACGAGAGCTTGATGTGTTTTCTTTACAGGGCATGGGATGTTGGTCATCCAGCTCTTGGGTAAGTATAGACAACGGTTACAGCAGACTCCAGCAATTTGTTCTTCCACAATTACAGGCAGCAGAAGGCCAACGAGAGTTGCGTTGCATTGACGCCGCAGGGCACCTGGCATTCACTCAGCTGCGAACGCGAGCTACCTTTTATTTGCGAAATATTTACTGCGAGTCCAAGGAGCTGGAAGCATGAGGCTGAACTGGATATCGGCCCGAATGCTGTGGCAGAGTGTCGTAATGATTGAGTCTGTGGTGCAACACTGTTATTCGCAGCCGTTTTATTCACTTAAGCCGTTTTGAAAACACAAAAGCCAAATGTATTAGTATTATGTAGTGTCAGCCCACCATCCGCACTCTATCGAAAGTGAATCGCAATGTTTGAAGGTTGTAAAACAAATACAGTGCACACCATCGCAGCTGGAGCTGAAGTCCTCCGGGTTTAGTGGTACTTGTAGTTCCTGTGGTGCTTCAATTTGGTGTAGTTGATCATATAGAAGAACGTCATGCTGGCCACGGTCAGCTGGAAAAAGGGTGCAATACCAGCACGCTTGGGAAAAACGTACTTATGCTGCCAGCGCCACCAGGCACGGCTGACGGCACCAACCATTGCGTTGGGGGTCTTGTTCCGGCGACCAATCCAGGAGCCCAACTCGCCCAATTTCACCTGTCCGAATGGGACATCAGCTGCAAGTAAAGATAGTTAATTATGTAAATTACTCTGAATCTCTCATATCCGTGTCAATGTGCTCTGCTCGCACTTGCCTGCCGTGCCGCAAGAATCTTGCGCTGAAAATTACGTAACTTTGAAAAATTGCTTACCTTTGCCATAAAAGCGGGCGGGGTCGTAGGGATCATGCACCTTGGGGTTGTATTCAGCTGGATAGTCACCGAAAGCCATCTCGCTGTGTTAAAAAAATATATTTAATATTTTTCTTATGAAACGAAAAATGATGGCCTGCTACTCACAAGTGTGACAATCGAAATGTAGGGATATAATCGATAATACGACTGTGTAGTACTTTTCATCACTAGAACTAGATCGCTCTTTGAGTTCAGATTATATTTTCTTGCTTGTTAGCAGTGCTGCCAACTTTTTATCAGAAAAAAGCTGTTTTTAACTACAAGAAAACGAAAGATAAGCTGAAAACTTACAAAAAAATCCATAAAAAGCGCAAGTATTGGTGTTAGCAATGTTGTATTAAAGTGATATTTAATATGTATTTTATCTTATTTTCATTAACTCATCCGCATTTGGTCTTCAAAAAAAGCCAGATCTGACGGGAAAAAGCGCAATCTGCAGCACTGTTTGTTAGTTAAATATTTTGATCGTTGAACAGTGAAAAAACTGAAAAGTTGGACTAATAAATTATTTATGTAACATTAAACACATTTAAAATTATTCGTTATCGATGGAAATTGAACCACTGTTCGATTCACTTCATCGAACTAGTTCGGGCAGGAACCACGCAACTCCAGTATATACAGAAATCAAAAACGATTTTTTTTTGCAAGCCAGCCTGAAATTCAAATCAGAAACCAAGTAAATAAATATTAAAAGGATCAATAAATAATAAAAATGGAAGATCTTATGACGAAGGGTTCGTCGTCGCCGCAGGAGGAAGACGACGAAGATGAGAAGGCGGAGCTGAAGGCAAAAGTCGCAATCGCCTCTGATGAGGGGGTGGAGAACGCTGAGGATGCTGTGGAGGAGTGCGCTGAAAAGGAAAGCGCGGGTGGCAAGAAGAAAGGCACGCGCAAAAAACGCTCCCTCAACTGGGAAGAAGCGGAGAGGGGACTGCTGCTGGAGGTTATCAAATCAAAAGTGGCGTTCGTTGAGAACCGTAGTGTGGATGCCAAGAGTATCAAAGCCAAGCGACTTGCCTGGTCCCAAATCACAAAACAGTAAGTGTAGATTGCGCACCACAAATGTGTAATACTGTACATATACTAAGGGACATTTCCATTGCAGATTTAATGCGTTGAACTTTCGGCATCGGCTGCTGGAGCAAATTCAGGTGCAATGGCGCAGCATGAAGAACTCGGCGAAGCGCGAGCATCAGCAAAAGCATCCCAAGTCCGATCCCCTAGAGGGCATGCGTATGATTGAGTTTATGGAGGAGCTGCAAAAGGATCCGGTAACCGCGCGGAGCCAAACCCGCGGGGTCAACACCAATGGCAGCACCGTAAGCACACTCAAGAAGGAACTACTCGATATTGACGAAGATGAGGATATGCCGCTGGCCGCCTTGCCAAACTCGACGAATGCCAGTGAAGA
The DNA here is from genome assembly GCF_003369915.1 of Drosophila miranda. NCBI lineage: Eukaryota > Metazoa > Arthropoda > Insecta > Diptera > Drosophilidae > Drosophila > Drosophila miranda. The sequence goes on from NW_022881614.1 coordinate 19,410,615, forward strand.
CACGTTGCAGACATCCACCATGGCCATACCATCGCCACCCCCATCCACCGCTGGCGGTGATGGGGACTCGCAGCAAGAGAGCGCTCCTTCACAGCCGCCCACTCAACGTCGCAAACGTGCCAAACCCAAGTCGACGGTTAATAAAAATGATTCCGGGGATATGGGAGAGGACAACGAAAAGTCAGCTCCAGTGCGAAAGCGGCGACAGCGCAATGTAAGTTGGAGGATTGTCCAAGCAGCTATGAATACGAGCAATGCTAATAACTAATCGTCTTCCCCGGGACAGCTCTCGCAGGCTCAGTCGATAATATCAGATGAAAATGAAGCGTCCACAACCGTTGCGCCTAGCACAACGCACCAGCAGTTCTCGTCGGCGGCAACAACGGTTCCCGAAACGAATAGCCCGCCAGCCGCCACGCATGACCTCATCAGCAGCACGGATATGGAGCAAAAGTATAAACATGACCTTTTCAAACTGCTGAAACAGGCCCGTCTGGCCGAGATAGACTATGCACGCCGCGAGCACGAACAGAAGTTGCGCCTAGAGCAGATGGAGCAGGAAATAAAAATGGCATACTACCGGCAAGAGCAGGACTTGAAGCTTCGACACATGCGGGAAGAGCACGATATAAGGCTCCGGCAGCAGCGACGAGAGCACGAGGCGCGTCTTGGTATTTACAGCCTCAAATGCAGCGGACTAAATGGAAGCATACAGGAACAGATGCCCCTGCCCTCAGCGAAATGCAACGCCAAAACGGACTACAATAATGTTCACATGGACGGTGACACTGTCAAACCATCGACCAGTGCAGAGGGGAAGCTGGCTCTTAGTGCAGCCTGCAATTAGTGGGCGTGGTAGGGGGGTCAGACACACGCTCGCAGTACGAATTGCCAGAAATTTAGAGGAAAACATAATCCAATACTTTAAAATTTAGCTTGAAATACGTTTAGCGAAATGTAGCCCGACCAAATCACGGTCAGATGAATGATTTCGAAGACAAATGAATGAATACGAATACTCAAAAACTACACTCAAGATCAAAATTGACTGTTTTTTTGTGCATTTCGCTCCACACACAAATACGAGCATACAGACAATGCATTTTCAATATAGTATTACATATATATTTCTAACGATTAAGACTCCTGAAAAACATGATCATTTCAAGCGCGGTTGTGTCGTACGAAACAAAAATACTCAAACACACTCTGAATAAGTTCCCTATTTGCAAATCTTTAAAACGCATACGACGCTTCAAGTCAGTCAGTATTCTTTATTGCCACTGTATTATTTTTACTTTTTACATTTTTTATTTGTAATTTTTTTTTACAAAACTTACAATTTAGACATAGGTACGTGTCGTAATTGTAAATCCCTGTATGTCTGTTCATACATTACCGGAGAATCTTTTATAATTCTTATAATCATAAGTTACTGTACATCGTGTTCTATAGCGCAGTAATGTCCTGTCACTTTGCTTCTGCTTAATAAAAGGCATGATTAAGGCGAGAGCGAAGTAAAGTTAAACTAGATTAAGAAAATACAAATACATAGTGTGTAATCAACTCTTCGAATGTGTTTTAATAGCTTTCAAATCTCTGTCATAATACTCAAAATATCCGAAATTTGTGTATGATCGAGGTTTTTTTTTAATTTGTACGTTAGTATGTAGGGGAATTTCGAGTCTTTCTTTTAGTAGTTTTATTTACTTATTTTTTTTTTAGAATCGTACAGTTTTTTTTTAGTATATAGCAAATTTTTCGCAAAATGAAGAACCTTGACGGAACACTTGACTATATGGAAAATGCACGGTTCAATTATTTATACGCGCCTGAAATTGCCCGTTTGGAAAAGGAAACCAGCTTTAAGCACAGCGAACTGACATGTGTCGTGATGATATATCACAAATTTGTGTTGGAGAATGGCGAGCGCGCAAAATTCATGACATTAATGCAACTCAGTAGCCTTGTTGAAAACGTATTTGGAGTTACTGATCAAACGATTAACGCTAACGTTGTCTCACGGATAAGTTTTGATCCGGACTTCGATCATCCAGACTTTTCCGCCGATCGCCACTGCAAATTGCGGTCATTCATTAAGCTCTTTGACATTTATTTTACCGACGATCTAGAAAAACGGATGGTTTTTTGTTTCTCAGTGAGTAAAATCCAATATGTACAAGTAAGTGGAGTGGTAATATGACTACGGGATATATCTATAGGTATATGATAGGACTGATTTCAATTCTCTGGATCGAGAGGTTGTCCAGCTCTATGTGGATAAATTCTTCGAAGGCGACGACGAGGATGAGGTTTTTGAGTTGCGTCAAGTAAGACTATTGCTTGACTATATAATTCCCATACCATTTCACGTCTGATATATTCGCAGGACATGGTGGAATTGATTTTCATAAAGTTCGACCAGGATAAGGACACTTTCATATCGGCAGAGGAATATTACGATGTAGTGCGCCAGCAGCCCATGCTGTTGGACTTCCTTGGTCCCGTGTTTCCCACAACTCGTCAAAAGGACATTGTGGCTCATTGTGCCAATATCATGTCCTGCTATGCTAAAATCGAGGGAAATTATTTATGATTTATGCATTTACATATAACCAAATTAAAGTAATAAAATTTAAGTGTAACAGTTATTTGACTACCTGTCTTAGCTGAAATATAGAGATGGCATGATACAGAACACTAATTGTCCTAGTGTCATAAGACCACTAACCATACAGTATATATGTATATGTGCCAGTCCATGCACCGAACATGTCGCAAACGAACTTTTTGGATTAGATCCCAGGGTCTTCGACGCTGGCGTTTGTCTACCGCCGTGTAATTATGAGCCAGCCTGCTTTATGTTATCGGCTTGGACTGGGTAAATTTTCCTTGTTTCCCCCTATTCATTTGGTTGGTTCTTCATTTATTTTTGTATTCCTTTCACCTCCACCTTGATCACAGGAAGCCGTCGCTGCCCTAGATGGGCCCACAAATAGCCAAGAAAACTAAATATGTATGGTTCGGGTTGTTATAGTCCTTACCGAAGGATCAAGGAGATTTTATCTCGGGGGCCATGGCACACCCCAATCGGGACACAAATAAGGGAGAAAAAAAGATATTAATGTCTGGAACAAATGTCCTTGATAATAGTCCTTGATAAGGACTGCATTAGATTAAGGGCATTTTTTTCGAACACAGGAAGCCGTCGCACGTCACGATCGTGCTAGAAATGGGCTGGGCTGTTGAAGTCCTTAACGGAGGATCAAGGATATTTTTATGATTACAGAGAGCCATGGAACGACAAGACCAGGCCACAAATAAGGAAGAAAACAAGATATATTTGTCTGGAAAAAATATCCTTGACCCTTGGTCCTTGATAAGGACAATTATATCAAGGATGTTATTCCTAATACAGGAAGCCGTCGCACTTGCCGATCGTGCCAGAAATAGCCGATAAATCTACATATGTATGGTTTGAGTTATTGAAGTCCTTATCGAAGGATCAAGGATATTTTTATGATTACAGAGAGCCATGGAACGACAAGAAAACAAGAAATATATATATGTCTGGAGAAAATATCCTTGACCCTTGGTCCTTGATAAGGGCTGCATTAGATCAGGGATATTATTCCTAATACAAGAAGCCGTCGCATGTCCCGATCGGGTCTCAAATAACGGAGAAAACAACAAAAGTTGTTGTCAATTGTTGTACACAAATTTTCAAATTCCGACCGCTCAAGTGGCCAAAAACGGGAATTTAAAATCTGGGATACCAGGCGAACAGAAATCAGCAGAAGGTCGCTGGTTTTTATACCCGATACTCAAAATGAGTATTGGGGTATATTAGATTTGTGGTAAAAGTGGATGTGTGTAACGTCCAGAAGGAATCGTTTCCGACCCAATATATATTCTTGATCAGCATCAAAAGCCGAGTCGATTGAGCCCTGTCTGTCTGTCCGTCCGTCCGTCTGTCCGTCTGTCCGTCCCCTTCAGCGCCTACTGCTCAAAGACTATAAGAGCTAGAGCAACGATGTTTTGGATCCAGACTTCTGTGATATGTCACTGCTACAAAAATATTTCAAAAATCTTCGCCCCGCCCACTTCCGCCCCCACAAAGGACGAAAATCTGTGGCATCCACATTTTTAAAGATACGATAAAACCAAACAAGCAGAATCGTAGAGGATGACTATATGTTCTAGAGTGTAAAATCTCAACCAGATCGTATAATTATTATAGTCAGAATCAAGAAAACAATTTCATTTTTTCTCGCTCTGTCTCTCTCTAACACACAGGTTTCATGGTCGGTTTTGCCAATTGCAAAATATGAGTTCAAGGATCTCAGAACCTATAAGAGCCAGAGCAACCAAATTTGGTATCCACACTCCTGTGATATCGTTTGACCGTTTCGTGTCCAAATTTCTCCACACCCCCTTCCGCCACCGCAAAGGACGAAAATCTGGGGCATCCACAAATCTCAGAGACTATTAAGGCTAGAGTAACCAAATTTGGTATCCGCACTTCTGTTAGATCTCACTATAAAACGTATATCTCAGAATTTCACCCCACCCCCTTCCGCCCCCACAAAGAACGAAAATCTGTTGCATCCACAATATTGCACATTCGAGAAAACTAAAAACGCAGAATCATAGATAATGACCATATCTATCAGATTGCTGAATCTGGATCAGATCGGATCATTTTTGGAGCCAAAAGGAACAAATCAATTTGCAGTGGCTACGCAGCCCCCGACGTCACGCTCAGACTGATTTTCTGTCTCTCTCGCACGCACTCTTTGTCGTGTCGTTTAATATTAGCGGCGTCTGCCGGAGGACAGCCATACTGACTAAGTATCGGGTATAAATGTAGAGTTGCGGTCTCCGCAGCAACCCACAACGTTCCCCCTCGTTCTAATATAAAATCTGTGTTTTCATAATAAGAGGCCTATTTGAAAACTGTAAATACGTTTTAAGCTATACTGTAACTGCAAACGGTATAAAACACGATGCCCTTTTAACTTAAGTGACAGCTAATATTGAACAAGCACAAGCCTTAGGGCTTAATGTACGAGCAGCTATTTGCGACCAGGGCTCAAATAATAGAGCTGTTTTCAGAAGACTGGGAGTCGACATTAAGAACCCCAGCTTTAAAGTTCAAGATAAAGAAATATTTGCGATTTACAATGTTCCACATTTGATTAAATCGCTAAGGAACATTGTAGCATTTGGTCAAACCATGATGTTGAATGGGAAGGATTACGCGCTCTTGCGTAAACTAGACCTTTTGAACGACGATACTAGAATTGAGAACCCAGATTCCTTGCAGCTAATCCGGCAACAGGCTAAAACGAATGTCAACGAGGGGGAACGTTGTGAGTTGCTGCGGACACCGCAACTCTACAGTTATACCCGATACTAAGTCAGTATGGCTCTCCTCCGGCAGACGCCGCTAATATTAAACGACACGACAAAGAGTGCGTGCGAGAGAGACAGAAAATCAGTCTGAGCGTGACGTCGGGCGCTGCGTAGCCACTGCAAATTGATTTGTTCCTTTTGGCTATAAAAATGATCTGATCTGATCCAGATTCAGCAATCTGATAGATATGGTCATTATCTATGATTCTGCGTTTTTAGTTTTCTCGAATCTGCAATATTGTGGATGCAACAGATTTTCGTTCTTTGTGGGGTCGGAAGGGGGTGGGGCGAAATTTTGAGATATACGTTTTATAGTGACATCTTAAAGGAGTGTGTGTACCAAATTTGGTTACTCTAGCCTTAATAGTCTCTGAGATTTGTGGATGCCTCAGATTTTCGTCCTTTGCGGTGGCGGAAGGGGGTGTGGCGAAATTTGGACACGAAACGGTCAAGGTCCGATATCACAGGAGTGTGGATACCAAATTTGGTTGCTCTGGCTCTTATAGGTTCTGAGATCCTTGAACTCATATTTTGCAATTGGCAAAACCGACCATGAAACCTGTGTGTTAGAGAGAGACAGAGCGAGAAAGAATGAAATTGTTTTCTTGATTCTGGCTATAATAATTATACGATCTGGTTGAGATCTTAAATTCTGCGTTTTTGGTTTTATCGTATCTTTAAAAATGTGGGTGCCACAGATTTTCGTCCTTTGTGGGGTTGGAAGTGGGCGGGGCGAAGTTTTGAAATATTTTTGTAGCAGTGACATATCACAGAAGTCTGGATCCAAAACATCGTTGCTCTAGCTCTTATAGTCTTTGAGCACTACGCGCTGAAGGGGACGGACAGACGGACAGACGGACGGACGGACGGACGGACAGACGGACAGACGGACAGACAGACATGGCTCAATCGACTCGGCTATTGATGCTGATCTAGAATATATATACTTTATGGGGTCGGAAACGATTCCTTCTGGACGTTACACACATCCACTTTTACCACAAATCTAATATACCCCAATACTCATTTTGAGTATCGGGTATAAAAATCTCGGTTTTGAGTGCCCCAAATGGAAAGTGGTTGTTGTTGTAATAGCTGGATTTTGTTGTTGTAATTTGTTGCCCGCCACATCTTGTCCGATCGGGTCGAGCGACGGCTTCCTGGGATCGAATTAGCTTTCTTGATGTAATGCATTCCGTCTCAAGGACCAAAGCTGAAGGATTTTTTCTCCAGACATATGTATATATCTTGTTTTTTCGCTTATTTGTTAGCCGATCTAGGCGTGCCATGATCAGAAAAATCTCCTTGATCCATCGGAAAGGACTCCAACAAACCCAACCACACATATTTCGTTTTCTCGGCAATTTGTGTGCCGAGCTAGGCCTGCGACGTCTTCCTGTGATCGAAAAATGTGCCTGATTTGGTGAAGTTCTATCAAGGGTCAAGGACATTTTCCCCAATCAAAAATATTTAGTTTCCTCTGCTATTTGTGAGCAGATCTGTGCGTTCCACGCCTTTTTGTAATCGGGATAGTTTCCCCAAAACAGGATACAGCATGGATGGTTTTTCAATAATTTTATTCATCATAACTTAGCTTCGTATAAATAAATAAACAATTTATATCTACTATCTAAATATTTGGACGCGTATATCCCTAAGCCTAACAGTAACGTTATCTATCTAGAAGCCCGCGAAGCCCCTCCCTCAAAGTGTTTATTGTCGATGGCCAGATGGAAGGATGACGATTGCTTCTTAGTTTCGGGTCTTCCGAGGGGTGCGCTTCGGTCCTGCTGGTATACGAGTCTGTTTGGCTGGGACAGGACTCGGTGTGTCTCGAATGCGCCTCGGTAATGCTTAGATAGGACTCCGTCCTATCTTTGTGGCAAACCCTAGGGTACACAAGTCCTCTGTGAAGGAATTTTACTGTAAAATGTATCCACAATTACATACTGATTTACTTACTCGTTTCGAAGCTGAAGGTCAGAGTTTGATTCGGGCGTGGGCGTGAACGAACATTTCCGCCGTCGATCAATGGTCATTTCTGCAGCGGACGGGTCGCCAAATTGTCGAGGAAGACCCTGGGATCCAATCCAGAAAGTTCGTTTGCGTATGGACTGGCGCTGTATCGTTACTGATAAGACGAAGATGATATCGATACACATCGATTGCTCTTAACACCAAAGTTAGTTCATACTAAATTGTAGTAAATAGGCTCCAATCACAAAAATTATGGCCACTGAAGAGCATCAGCGTCTGGCTAACATAGTGAAGAGCTGTCATGAGAGCCTGCGGCAGCTTACGAAGGAGCATGGGGCCCAGGTGGCCTGGCAGGAGCACACAAGCCCACAGAATGCGAAACGTCTGCTGGAGTACGCCAATGCAATGCGGGAACTAGCTGACATATGGGAAAGAAATGACAGCAACATGGAGCTGCAGGCACGCAGCCGCATCAAGTGGGCCATTGACTACATAACCAAGTACTTCACCGAGGGCGTATACATGCAAAAGCGCCAGCGGGAACAGAGATTACTAAAATGTTACACCAGCGAGCAGCAGCTGGGTGAAGTGACGTGCGAGTTCTTGGAGGAGCCACCAGACAGGTTGCGGGTACTGGACGTGGGAAGCTGTTTCAATCACTTTGCCAATTCCCCGCATCTGGAGGTGACGGCAATTGAATTGTGTCCCGCCACCAATGACGTCCTCCAAGCGGATTTCCTGAAAGTTGATGTGTCGCCAGGACTCGCAGAGCCAGATCTTTGCGAGGGCAGCGTGAAGAGTCTGCCTGCCAACCACTACGAGTGTCTTATATTCAGTCTTCTGTTGGAGTACATGCCCAGTGCGGAACAGCGCCTTCTTTGCTGCCGGAAAGCCTACGATCTCCTACGCCCCGAAGGTATACTTGTTCTCATAACGCCCGACTCTCAGCATGTGGGCAAGAACGCGCACCTGATGAAGAACTGGCGCTACTCATTGGCCAAATTGGGCCTCCTCAGGGTACGCTTTGAAAAGTTGCCCCATATCTCCTGCATGGTGTTCCGTAGGGCCATAAGCCTAGAGCTTTCTCGCCACTGGGCGAGCATTCACCGAGAGGAGGGCATGTGCGAAGCCATACAAATACCGCAGGACGAAAATTAGATAAGACAAGAGTCTGGCCGGCCATCTGTGTGGTTGTAAATATGTCCACGTCTACTTATTTATGACTTAACTTATTTTTCTTAAATGTGAGTTAATAATAATGGTTGACGATTTATCTATATCGTAAATATTCAAATGCTATTGCTTCTGCAACTGTGTACCAGCTGGCGCTGGTTCCGATTGTGGGAACAGGGACGTGCCGCTCTGACGCTTCTTCATGGCTGTGGAGGCACCCTGCGAGATTTTCGTTATGTTGGGGGGCAGGGGCTTCTTACGGTCTGCCTCCCATTCGGCGCGATGCAGGCGCTGCCGATGTTTGTACATGTTGGCATTCGAAAAGAACGTCATTGGACAGTTGGGACAGGTGTACAGGACCTCTCCGGTGTGAGTGGAGGTGTGCTCCTGCAGGAGAAACAGAAGATGGATTAGAAATACGATGATAGAGGACTAATTATTCGACGTACTCGTAAATCTTGCGGTCGCTTGAAAGCCTTTTCACACATTCCGCACTTGAACTTTCGCTCGCAGAGATGATTGTGGTAAATATGTCTCTTGAGGGCTCTGGAGTTGGTTGAAGTCTTGTTGCAAATGTGACAGCGGTGCTCACCCCCCGGCGGCTCATGCACCGTATTCATGTGCTGCTTAAGGCCGGACAGATGCCGCAGCCACGTGCCGCAAATCTCGCACTGCACGGGCTCCGGTTTGGGACGGGGCTCTTCGGAATGTTCCAGCTCATGATGCTTTTTGAGATTCGTTTGGGAGCGCAATGTCTTGCCACATTTATCGCACATGATCGCAGTTTCAGGGTCATGCATATAGCGCAAGTGCTCCTTCAGCTTGCGCTCCGTGGGAATTCTGGAACAGTAAAAGAATAAACATTAAGTTTGGAGTTTACTTTAAAGTCGTAGGACTAATCGTAACTAACTTCTTATTGCATTCTGGGCAGGTGAATTTGTAATCGAAACGTTGTGAGTTGCTGCGGACACCGCAACTCTACAGTTATACCCGATACTAAGTCAGTATGGCTCTCCTCCGGCAGACGCCGCTAATATTAAACGACACGACAAAGAGTGCGTGCGAGAGAGACAGAAAATCAGTCTGAGCGTGACGTCGGGCGCTGCGTAGCCACTGCAAATTGATTTGTTCCTTTTGGCTATAAAAATGATCTGATCTGATCCAGATTCAGCAATCTGATAGATATGGTCATTATCTATGATTCTGCGTTTTTAGTTTTCTCGAATCTGCAATATTGTGGATGCAACAGATTTTCGTTCTTTGTGGGGTCGGAAGGGGGTGGGGCGAAATTTTGAGATATACGTTTTATAGTGACATCTTAAAGGAGTGTGTGTACCAAATTTGGTTACTCTAGCCTTAATAGTCTCTGAGATTTGTGGATGCCTCAGATTTTCGTCCTTTGCGGTGGCGGAAGGGGGTGTGGCGAAATTTGGACACGAAACGGTCAAGGTCCGATATCACAGGAGTGTGGATACCAAATTTGGTTGCTCTGGCTCTTATAGGTTCTGAGATCCTTGAACTCATATTTTGCAATTGGCAAAACCGACCATGAAACCTGTGTGTTAGAGAGAGAGACAGAGCGAGAAAGAATGAAACTGTTTTCTTGATTCTGGCTATAATAATTATACGATCTGGTTGAGATCTTACATTCTGCGTTTTTGGTTTTATCGTATCTTTAAAAATGTGGGTGCCACAGATTTTCGTCCTTTGTGGGGTTGGAAGTGGGCGGGGCGAAGTTTTGAAATATTTTTGTAGCAGTGACATATCACAGAAGTCTGGATCCAAAACATCGTTGCTCTAGCTCTTATAGTCTTTGAGCACTACGCGCTGAAGGGGACGGACAGAGGGACAGACGGACGGACGGACGGACGGACAGACGGACAGACAGACATGGCTCAATCGACTCGGCTATTGATGCTGATCTAGAATATATATACTTTATGGGGTCGGAAACGATTCCTTCTGGACGTTACACACATCCACTTTTACCACAAATCTAATATACCCCAATACTCATTTTGAGTATCGGGTATAAAAATCTCGGTTTTGAGTGCCCCAAATGGAAAGTGGTTGTTGTTGTAATAGCTGGATTTTGTTGTTGTAATTTGTTGCCCGCCACTTCTTGTCCGATCGGGTCGAGCGACGGCTTCCTGGGATCGAATTAGCTTTCTTGATGTAATGCATTCCGTCTCAAGGACCAAAGCTGAAGGATTTTTTCTCCAGACATATGTATATATCTTGTTTTTTCGCTTATTTGTTAGCCGATCTAGGCGTGCCATGATCAGAAAAATCTCCTTGATCCATCGGAAAGGACTCCAACAAACCCAACCATACATATTTCGTTTTCTCGGCAATTTGTGTGCCGAGCTGGGCCTGCGACGTCTTCCTGTGATCGAAAAATGTGCCTGATTTGGTGAAGTTCTATCAAGGGTCAAGGACATTTTCCCCAATCAAAAATATTTAGTTTCCTCTGCTATTTGTGAGCAGATCTGTGCGTTCCACGCCTTTTTGTAATCGGGATAGTTTCCCCAAAACAGGATACAGCATGGATGGTTTTTCAATAATTTTATTCATCATAACTTAGCTTCGTATAAATAAATAAACAATTTATATCTACTATCTAAATATTTGGACGCGTATATCCCTAAGCCTAACAGTAACGTTATCTATCTAGAAGCCCGCGAAGCCCCTCCCTCAAAGTGTTTATTGTCGATGGCCAGATGGAAGGATGACGATGGCTTCTTAGTTTCGGGTCTTCCGAGGGGTGCGCTTCGGTCCTGCTGGTATACGAGTCTGTTTGGCTGGGACAGGACTCGGTGTGTCTCGAATGCGCCTCGGTAATGCTTAGATAGGACTCCGTCCTATCTTTGTGGCAAACCGTAGGGTACACAAGTCCTCTGTGAAGGAATTTTACTGTAAAGTGTATCCACAATTACATACTGATTTACTTACTCGTTTCGAAGCTGAAGGTCAGCGTTTGATTCGGGCGTGGGCGTGAACGAACATTTCCGCCGTCGATCAATGGTCATTTCTGCAGCGGACGGGTCGCCAAATTGTAGAGGAAGACCCTGGGATCCAATCCAGAAAGTTCGTTTGCGTATGGACTGGCGCTGTATCGTTACTGATAAGACGAAGATGATATCGATACACATCGATTGCTCTTAACACCAAAGTTAGTTCATACTAAATTGTAGTAAATATGCTCCAATCACAAAAATTATGGCCACTGAAGAGCATCAGCGTCTGGCTAACATAGTGAAGAGCTGTCATGAGCATGGGGCCCAGGTGGCCTGGCAGGAGCACACAAGCCCACAGAATGCGAAACGTCTGCTGGAGTACGCCAATGCAATGCGGGAACTAGCTGACATATGGGAAAGAAATGACAGCAACATGGAGCTGCAGGCACGCAGCCGCATCAAGTGGGCCATTGACTACATAACCAAGTACTTCACCGAGGGCATATACATGCAAAAGCGCCAACGGGAACAGAGATTACTAAAATGTTACACCAGCGAGCAGCAGCTGGGTGAAGTGACGTGCGAGTTCTTGGAGGAGCCACCAGACAGGTTGCGGGTACTGGACGTGGGAAGCTGTTTCAATCACTTTGCCAATTCCCCGCATCTGGAGGTGACGGCAATTGAATTGTGTCCCGCCACCAATGACGTCCTCCAAGCGGATTTCCTGAAAGTTGATGTGTCGCCAGGACTCGCAGAGCCAGATCTTTGCGAGGGCAGCGTGAAGAGTCTGCCTGCCAACCACTACGAGTGTGTTATATTCAGTCTTCTGTTGGAGTACATTCCCAGTGCGGAACAGCGCCTTCTTTGCTGCCGGAAAGCCTACGATCTCCTACGCCCCGAAGGTATACTTGTTCTCATAACGCCCGACTCTCAGCATGTGGGCAAGAACGCGCACCTGATGAAGAACTGGCGCTACTCATTGGCCAAATTGGGCCTCCTCAGGGTACGCTTTGAAAAGTTGCCCCATATCTCCTGCATGGTGTTCCGTAGGGCCATAAGCCTAGAGCTTTCTCGCCACTGGGCGAGCATTCACCGAGAGGAGGGCATGTGCGAAGCCATACAAATACCGCAGGACGAAAATTAGATAAGACAAGAGTCTGGCCGGCCATCTGTGTGGTTGTAAATATGTCCACGTCTACTTATTTATGACTTAACTTATCTGTCTTAAATGTGAGTTAATAATAATGGTTGACGATTTATCTATATCGTAAATATTCAAATGCTATTGCTTCTGCAACTGTGTACCAGCTGGCGCTGGTTCCGATTGTGGGAACAGGGACGTGCCGCTCTGACGCTTCTTCATGGCTGTGGAGGCACCCTGCGAGATTTTCATTATGTTGGGGGCAGGGGCTTCTTACGGTCTGCCTCCCATTCGGCGCGATGCAGGCGCTGCCGATGTTTGTACATGTTGGCATTCGAAAAGAACGTCATTTAACAGTTGGGACAGGTGTACAGGACCTCTCCGGTGTGAGTGGAGGTGTGCTCCTGCAGGAGAAACAGAAGATGGATTAGAAATACGATGATAGAGGACTAATTATTCGACGTACTCGTAAATCTTGCGGTCGCTTGAAAGCCTTTTCACACATTCCGCACTTGAACTTTCGCTCGCAGAGATGATTGTGGTAAATATGTCTCTTGAGGGCTCTGGAGTTGGTTGAAGTCTTGTTGCAAATGTGACAGCGGTGCTCACCCCCCGGCGGCTCATGCACCGTATTCATGTGCTGCCTAAGGCCGGACAGATGCCGCAGCCACGTGCCGCAAATCTCGCACTGCACGGGCTCCGGTTTGGGACGGGGCTCTTCGGAATGTTCCAGCTCATGATGCTTTTTGAGATTCGTTTGGGAGCGCAATGTCTTGCCACATTTATCGCACATGATCGCAGTTTCAGGGTCATGCATATAGCGCAAGTGCTCCTTCAGCTTGCGCTCCGTGGGAATTCTGGAACAGTAAAAGAATAAACATTAAGTTTGGAGTTTACTTTAAAGTCGTAGGACTAATCGTAACTAACTTCTTATTGCATTCTGGGCAGGTGAATTTTTAATCGGACTTGGCCACATGCTTGGATACATTGTGATATTCGATGGCTGCCTTGGTGGTAAAGGTTTTCGGGCACTTTTCGCACTGATAAACCCGCTTCTCCTTGGGATCCGTATTGTCGGATGGATTCGTGTGCGATTGCTCGTGCATTTCCAAGGTGCGGGAGTCCTGAAATACTTTTCCACATTGGGAGCACATAAAATGATCGGGGTTTTGATGAACCATGACATGTTCCGCCAATGTTTTACGTATCGTAAACTTCTTTCCGCAGCAGCTGACGTAGCCCGATTCGATGTTGTGCGAGAGGCGGTGATGCCGTCGCATGTCGGCAAAGTTCTGGACCAGGAGATTGCATATTTCGCAGGACAACTTTTTGAAGAACTTGATGATAATTTCATCATACTCATTTTGCTGGAGCTTGCGCCGTTCGATCTCCTCGCGGCTCATGCGGACAGGTGGGACCAAGGGCTTGGGACGCTTTCTGTACTTTTTCGGCTTGACTACGACCCGCTTGGGTATCTCAGCGTAACGCTCTTCTGGCTCAAAGTCCGGCAAACTGTTGTCCGAGTCTTCATCGCTGGTGTCACTGAAGGAGCTGGCGCTGACTTCCGTTCCCAGCGGCCACAAAGTCATTGTCATCATCGTCATCTGAGGCCAATTCTTTTTTCAGTCGTTCAGGAGACTCGAGCTTGGGCATAGGTTTCCGGCCACGCTGCGTACTTCTTCTCAGTTGGCGCTTTTTGCTAGATCCGTTTCTTTCGGATGATCCGTTTGAATCATTTAGGAACTCCGCCAGGGGAACGTCTTCATCTGAATCACTACCAAGTGCCTGCTCATTCTTTATCCGACGCTTTGGATTGGTGGGCCAGTCCGAATTTCCACTGGGCCTTTTCGTAGCAGTTTTGTGTCCATCAGTGTCCACCGGGTCCTCTAGAAACTCCAGCTTGGTCAGAGGCTCCAATTCGTTCACCTCCACCTTAACCGCGCTGGGGGCAAAGAAACCCTCGGACAGGGCATCTAGCTCTGCCGCAAGCAGGGGGTTGATGGCCTCTGTCTCGCCACAGAACTCGATTGGAATACTTTTCGAGTCGCTCTGCCGCTGCTGGTGCAGAATGTACACTCGCTCATGGAACTCATTGAAACTGCTCATGTTTTTCCAGCAGTCTCGGCAGATCACCTCCGAATTATTATCCGCAATGGGTAGCTGGGAGGGAGGGTTTAAAGATGAGTCTTTATATTGGAATCGGAATCAACTGTCCAGTAACTTACCTCAAAGAACAGGAAATGTTTGTTAATGGTCTCCCTTATGTTGAGACGCATCCCTTCATCGGAAAACAGTCCATAGGATGCATCGGAGGAACCCAAACAAAGTACACAGGATGTCATGATGTTATACTACCAAATGCATGCTAATACAATCTTTCTACGAGTCCAGCTCCATTCAGAAATTTGTTTATAAAAATTCTCATAAAATCACGCGTTATGGTATTTTTTTGTGAATTATTTGTCATGTGATAGCGCGTTTTCGGTAACACCAAATCGATAAAATAAATAAATTGAAATAGGAGTGGTGACAAAAATCAGCTGTGCGCATTTTATTAAAACAACCGACCGAAGAACTTCCAAAATTACTAGTTATCCGCATTAATTTAATTAGTATACGTCCTATTCTTGAATGGCAAAACGTAAGAATAAAAGGACCCCAAGGCGGATACATCGTCATCGGCACAAACACGGACTGTCTACACCCAAGACCACGCGGATGCTGCTCAACAAGTCGGCCCTAAGAACACAGGTAGATAACTCTCGCGCCGAAACGAGGTTCACGGTGAGTGTAGCCATAGAATATTAGAATATATTATTATTAAATTAAATGCATAGTTTGTAGTACGAGACGCGAATTGCGATTAACCCGATTATCCCGCGTATGTTGAGTGTTGTGTTGTGTTGTTGTGGTACCTTTGTCAGTGCGCAATCGCCGTAACCAAGCAGCACCGAAAAACTTAAGTACAGACAAAAATTGAGCAAGTTCCAGAAAAACCTTGACACGAATTAGACCATCGCAGACAAGCAAATCGAAGGCAGAAAAAGTCGTTATCAAATCCAAGTTGCCAAAAGCAGTTACCAAAACCCACCAAAAATCAGCGAAAAATGGAAGAGATCTGGAAGAAAGTCTGCAGCCACTCCGATGTGCCCGAGCAGGTGGCCAATGAGTGGTTCACTCGCATCCAGGAGCATCTGAGTGACGACAGTCCCTCGCGGGCCTACCACAACTGGAACCAGATGATGCAGCGCAAGGAGTCGCACCTGGCAGAGTGCACCAATCCGAACATTGTGCTGGCTGCATTCTTTCAGTATTACCACTTTGATGGCAACCGCAGCTGTGTAGAGGAAAACTGCGAGGTATTCCAGGAGTTCTGCAAGGAAGCCACCATCGAAGATGTGAGTAAGAGTCCGACATCATTTGACCATGGGCTATAGCTTGAGTGTTGCTGCGTGTCTTAAACAGGATGATACCAAGAGTCTGGTGTGCAACCTGTTGGGACGCAAAACTCCCGAGAACGAAGTGCACTGGTGCCACGACGATGAAGCCAATTTGTTGCAGGATGTGGATTTGGTGGTGCTAGCGTAAGTATTTTTCCCATCCCCGAAACGAAACGAATTTGTTGCTTATTTGCTACAACGTCTGATGATCCACAAGGTCCTCACCGGAGGAGTACAAGCACTATACAACGCTTCTGCGTTCCGAATACGCAAATCTCGATGATGCGACATACAAGGCAATGCGCATTAAGGTTCTGGAGACACTATTGCTTATACCATCAATATATGCAACTGGGGAGTACCACGACAAGTACGAGGAGCAGGCCCGTGCCAATATACGCAGCGAGATACTCGAGTTGAAGAAGTAAGGCGTTTGCGCGACTTGCTCAGATTTAGATTCCAAAGGGCTCTTTATTTGCTGCTTAGCTGTGTACTTAATTGCTGTTTAAACCTCATTCGAAATGCATGAAATTACGACACAACCAAGACTGCTCGAAGGACAGAGGTTCCTTGACAGATTGGGACGTCTTTTTTTAACAGTCCCATGCATGGACTCTAGATAAATTGTAACTTAATTCTGAACTGAATTCAAGTTTAATCAAAATTTGTCTACTAGTTCGATTTTATGCCAATCTATACGTAAGCCCTTTTAATATAATTATTACCATATTCCCACAATAAACATGATAAATATGTATATCAAAAACTACTCAAAAGCACGCCGTTTTACTAAAAGCACATTTTGAGAACTAAAATTTGAATACCTCTTGGGTGAGGGGCACACAGTAACATTGGATTACTTTTCTTTTTTTCTTTTATCAAAACTGAGCTTGAAATTTTTCATAATTTGCATTCCCTTTCACCAGGCTAATCAAACACAGCAAATTACAGAAGCCGCCAGCGACAGAACCGCAATGCCACCAGTAGGTAACTTTACAGAGCGTTCCGCGATGCCATCAGCAGACCAACCTGCTCGATTCAAGAAGTTCAAAGATGATCGGAGCAGGTTGAGACGGTGGATGGTAGCTTTGAGGAAGTTATATTATTGCATTTTGATTATTTCAGAACTCTCCCAAGCGCTTGCAGCCGAACGCACAAAAGAAAAAGAAGAAAATGGATCGCAAATACATCCAGAAGCTGCTGAGCTCGATCAAGAAGAAATACCGGATGAACAAAGGTCTGCACTTTAAGCGCAGGTTGGAGTTTCGAAATGATCCGCCGGCTGAGGCAGTATTGCCCAAGCCCAAGTTTTATATACCCCGAAGGTAAGGTAGAGATTGTATTTGGACTTTGACCACTTATTCACATGCAACTCAGGCGAATGGGAGCTCAACTCCAAATCAAAATGATACCATTGAGGATGGAGAAATAGTTGAGGGACTAGAAATCAGCGATGATGATGATGACTGCGTGCTACTGGAGCCCCCAACGGCCTTCATAAACATCGATGATGATGAGAGTGATGGCGAGCCCTCTACCAGTGACAGAAGCTTCAAGGCTTGCAAGCGTCGTGCGGAATTGCTCGCCTCATCACCTCAAATACTGTTCGAAGACTGCCATCGCCAGACGGCGCTTCTTAGGACATCGAAACCAACAAATCAACTGCTTTATTCCACCATGGCCAAGAAGACCGTGTCAGAGTCTTCCTACATCGTCTCAGACGATAGCTTCGAAACGGCCAGGCCGAAGACAAGCCAAACACATGCCGATTCTGTCATTGTTATCGATGACACTATTACGGAGGAAGACTTCATTCCGTTGCCACCCGATGATCCAATATTGAAAACCTCTAAAACGAAGAGAAAGAAGCGGAGTAGCAAACGAATGAGCGACCGCCTGTTCACTTCTGCGGAAAAGAAAGAACTTGGTAAGTACAATAGAAACACCTTCAACCCCTCAGAGGAATCGGAAGAGACTGACAACGAGCCGAAATCAAACAAGAGAGCGGTGATAATCGATGGCAGCAATGTGGCCTTTGCGTGAGTGTTTCGCTACGACATACACGTGTATGTAAGCTAAAGAACCCATTTACAATACCCTCACAGACATGGAAATTCCAACATATTCTCCTCGGAGGGCATCAAATATTGCCTGCAGTATTTCGATAAAATGGGCCATAATGCCAAGGCTGTGATACCGACGTTCCGCAAAAATTCTACCAAATCTACGAATCCCGAACTTCTGGATAAGCTGCACAAAGAGGGTAAGATCGTGTTTACTCCATGCAAGAACTTGCCTGGTAAAATGTCCACCAGCTACGATGATCGGTAAGCTGTAGATTGATTTTGTATTTCCCATTAAATCTCCATTAAAATACTTTGTTTCCCATCCTTCAGCTTCATATTGCAGCTGGCGTACGAGTGGAATGCAGCTGTGGTGTCGAATGATAACTACAGGGATCTGATAAATGAGAATCCAGCATTCAAGAAGATTGTGGAGACTCGCGTTCTTGGCTATTCTTGGTGCGACAACATATTCATACTCCCAAAGGATCCGTATGGACGCTGGGGACCGACACTTGATGAAATACTAAAATGTTAATTCCTTCCTTATATGTATTTAAATTCGTTCAGTTTAGTTAAATCAGTTATCTCATTGAAGCTATTTACATTTCATATCTCGTTGGCATTTCTGTGGCTCCATCTTTTCTTTTTTGAATCACATCAAGAAATGAAAAGTTGACAAATTATCAGGGATACGTTTATTTCAGCATTTAGTAAATTGCTTAATCGAAAATTAAAGAAACTGTTGTTCATACATAAGAATTACTCTTAAAATTTCTTGTATATATGTATAAGCGTGTATATTTAAGTATGGAATAAAATTTATTATTTCGGAATCGAAAGTTTTTGTTACAACACCGGTGGCTGACCGTTCACCAGGAACGTTGTGGTGGTTGTCGTCGTGGTGGTGGAGGCGAGAGTTCCCGACTCGTAGACTGGCGGTGGCTCGTTGATGCCCACCTCCAGGTTGGTGGCAATAGTCAGTGTGGAGGCTGCATTGCTTACTCCTTGCTTCTGTTCGCAGTATGCTGCCTCATCGTAGCTGGGCGGCAGATCCAAAGTCTTTGGCAGCACAGTAATCTGGTCGTTCTGGTCACCTACACTGACGCTGCGGATGCCAGCGGCACAGCTGGAACTGCAATTGCAATTGTTGTTCGTCACACTGATTTCCATCTCACGACGGGCTGAAGGAAGAGAAGGAAGCGATTTCAAAATCACATTTAAATTTACACTTGCCGCCAAAGCTCTTTGTTAAGAAGCTTTCAGCTGTAAAAACGATAGCTTTCGCTGTTAAAACGCTATATTCAAGGTGTTAACATAACATGGCATATCGCTGTTACGTCAGCTGACTCTGCTGTCACGTCACCCGAGCTGACGCTTGGCCGCGTTTCTAAATAATTTCATTGCTTCTATAAAGTTTCAGCTTGTTGTTTACGTACGCGGCTGCAATACCAGCGGCGCCACCTAAAGCGCACAAAATCTAGTAAGTGAAACTATTTGCACAAGTTCGAACCTTTCGATCGGCTCACCTTCATTCACGTTTATATAATACGCGTTGGCGCCTCGCACCAGTTGAAAGTTAAGATGCATGTGGCATACAGAAATCGAGAGATATGTAAATGAAAATGTTTGCTCAATGCTGTTTGAAAGATGCAACAAGTTTAATCGCACCAATTTGAGCTATTAGAGGGCCGCCACGAAAGTGTTCCAGTCCAAAGTGCAAATGCTGAAACTAATGAGTGAACTCTGACCCTGACTCATTCGCAAAACTAATTTCGGGGTAATTTGAAGTGAAAGCCCTCCCCAGAGCACAGTTCAGGGGATAATCGGCATTGACAACCTGTTGGCTTCACAGTTGACTGGCTTCTCCCGCGCTGGCATTCCAACAACCGAGACACCACACAAATTTTAACACTTTCTTCTTCACATTCCACAGCACAGAATCCGCTGCCATAGATGTCGTTGCGTCGCGTTCTGGGCTATGGCGCCTTAGGCGCTGGACTGGTCAGTACCGGCCTCAGTCTCCACACAAACGACTACGACCCGAACTCCCTAGGGATTGTGCGGCTGTCGCGCTCCGCTGCTGCCGTCGTGGATGTGGCTCTAACCTACAAGCGAGAGCTCTACTACAGGGAATGGGACAAAGAGACGCCCGAATACAAGGCTGAGAAGAGTCGGGTGCACAAGATAGCGGCCGAGAAGCTGCTGAAGCTGATATGCACCAATAAGGGGGTGTACATCAAGGTCGTGCAGCACATAGGTGCCCTGGAGTATCTGCTGCCCAAGAAGTTTGTGCAGACAATGAAGGTGCTGCACTCGGATGCGCCACAGAATCCAATCGAGGACCTGTACAAGGTTATCCGACAGGACCTGAAGTGCAATCCGGAGGATATATTCGATAGCTTTGAGCGGGAACCACTTGGCACCGCCTCCCTAGCCCAGGTGCACAAGGCTCGCCTGAAGACCGGTGAGATAGTGGCTGTCAAGGTGCAGCATCCGTATGTGAAGGGCAACTCCCGCGTGGATATGAAAACGATAGAGCTGGCGGTCAATGTGCTATCCAGAATATTCCCCGACTTTAAGATCCACTGGCTGGTGGAGGAGTCCAAGAAGAACCTGCCCGTCGAGCTGGACTTTCTGAACGAGGGCCGCAACGCCGAGAAGGTTGCCAAGAATTTTGAGAAGTACAGCTGGCTGCGCGTGCCCAAGATCTACTGGCATCTGAGCTCCACCCGTGTTCTGGTCATGGAGTATCTGGAGGGTGGCCATTTCAAGGACCTCTCCTACATTAAGAGCAACAAAGTGCACAACATCGACGCTTTTGCGGTTTCCAATCGCATCGGCCAGCTGTACTCGGAGATGATCTTCAAGACGGGCTTTGTACACAGTGATCCGCATCCGGGAAACATTCTGGTGCGGCGCACACCTCAGCACAATGTAGAGATCATCCTGCTGGACCACGGGCTGTACGCCAACTTGACGGACAAGTTCCGCTACGATTACTCCAAGCTCTGGCTAAGCATACTCAATGTGGACCGCAAGGCCATGCGGTTTCACAGCGAGCAGTTGGGAATCAAGGGGATCTGTACGGACTGTTTGCCTGCATGGTGACTGGCCGTCCCAGGGAGACGGTCATGCAGGGCATCACCAAAGTCAAATATTCCAAAGAGGAGGTGAGTTTATCCAAATTTTCTCTCTCGAACTCTAATGTTGATGATTTGTATCTCCATTTGCAGAATGACACCCTTCAGAGCAACACTTCCATGGTGCTACCTCACATTTCGGATGTCCTGGAGCAGGTCGATCGCCAGATGCTGCTCATCCTGAAGACGAACGATTTGATTCGGGGCATTGAATCGACGTTGCGCACACAGAACCGCATGACCGCGTTCTGGGTCATGTCCAAGTTCTGTGTCCAATCCTCGTATGCCGAGCAGAGGACCCAGCTGGCCAACTCCCGTTCGCGGGCCCTATGGCTGCAACTGCGCGAGCGCTTGGAGCTGCTCAAGCTGAACTGTTACTACCTCTACCTGGGACTGATTAACTTTGGTTTCCTCGAAGCACTCAAGCAGGTCATATAGCACTATCTGAATTAAAAGTACAAAACTGGTGACAAATTACCTCGCTGTAGGGGGATGGGAGTAAGCGGAGGGTTAGCAGGAGCAGATCCCAAATCGATCTCAGCTTACCATAATCACCACAGGCGGTAGAAGGAAGATGAACAGAAACACCAGGATTACATACATCACATAGTTAAAATAGTAGTACACGTAGGGACCTTCCCACGTAGCGGTATATCTGCCACCATTGCTGGCCCACCCAGCAGGAGTTGGGCTCACAGTGGCATTACTAATCGACGTAGTAGTGGTCGTCAAATTCGCAATTGTGGTTGTAGCTCTATTACTCTATTGTAGCTCTATTAACCGTACTGTTTAAAGCAGGGGCCATATTCCACTCGATATAATTTCTTGTCTATCTATCTATTTATTATTTTGCGTAACACGAATCGAAGTGTATCAATTGCTTCAAAGGCGACGCGGCGGAGCTCGATCGAACTGACTAACTAGACTGGCCCAAATTGATGGCCCCAACCGGGCATGGGTCAGACCTGCGCACACCCGCCGCACACCCGCACATATTTGCTTTGTAATCATTAGCTGATAAGGTGACAAAGGCAGCAACCCGAGCCAGGGGCTTACTTACGGCTGGGTGTGATTTCTGCTCTGTTTTCCGTTTTGTTTCGTGCCTGGCAATATCTAATGAGGCGATATGATAAATGTGCGCAAATAGATATATATCTGTACATGGACAATCGTTTTTGCGAGTGTTTTTTTTTTTTTTTTTTTTTTTTTTATATTCATATACTTATTTATTTGCTCTATAATATATACTATACAATTTATATTTATCTTAATTTAACGGACAAGATTATGTTGGGACTAGGGGCCCCGCGGACTGCGGTACTGCCGCAAAGCATTTCTTCGCAGTGGCGTGGACACCTACTCCGTCTGCTCCTTCCGCCTTCTCTCCAAGGACCTAAGCGTTCTCATCACGCTAGAGGCGAACTCCGCGGCCGCTTCCCACACCTTCGGGTCTGCCAGCATCAGCGGCACCAGAGTCTCGGTGCTGACCCTAGACCCTGCTGCTGTCTCCAATGTCTGACGCTCGAGGTCAAACCTGTGGCAGTCGAAGAGGACGTGGCGAGCGTCCTCCTCTATGCCTGTGCCACACTCGGGCACCAGTCCTCTGTCTCGTGGCCGGCCATCTGTCTATGCTGGTCCTTCTGGCGGCGTCCTTAATTTCTGCTTTGGAGCGTACCTCGGCTGCACTGTCCGTCATGGCAGTGTTTGTGTTTGTGTGTGTGGAATACTATTGTATGTATATATTAAGAATATATTTCATGATTTATGGAGAGCGGGCACTCTTCTCGGGCACCAGTTCAGTGTCCCAACTCTGGAAAATATTTATGTTTGTTCTCAAGAACAACCATCCCACTCCCCACTTACCTGGCTCATCCTTGAGGCGCAGCGACATCGAATAGGAGCGAAAGGTTATCATCAGCACCTGCAAAAGATACTTGATAGTTGGGGCAACCAGGAGCAGCAGTAGATGGACTGTAGTGTCCACTTACACGCAGCAGGAAGATCAGGAGGCCAAGGAGGCAGAGGGTGAGAAGCATAGCCCCAAGATTATCCATTATAGCCGAATCAGTTAACACTCGTTTGCTTTGATGGCTAGCTTTCTGTCTGCCGGATGAGTGGGTGCTCCTTGATTCACACTAAAGCCTTTGGCATATGTCAAGGTTCAAGATAAGATATGGTCCGAACCGAACTTGATTACATTTTAAGCGTTTGATCGACTTTTTAGCGGCATTGTCTTGCAGCCGTGACTCCCCTAACTCTAACTCTGTCAAAGTCACGTAGAATCGCGATGCGAATCGTTGAAGAACTGATTTCCAAATGGCCAACACACAGATTATACTCGTTGTGTTATCATCGCCAGATTGCTCTTTTATGCTTTCTGTTTATCTCATGCCGGAGCAAAAGCCCACAACGAGATGACGACGATAGGCGGTCTGACATTTGTTACAGGTTAATTAAAGCCAGTGGCCGCTTGTTTGGAATTCCGGCCAAAACGCTGAACTCTTCCTTTGGACAACCCCTGACCCCGGGACAAAGATTGAGACTTCATTGCATTTCATTTTCCAACATATATATTTCGAATGGGTTTACTTTGATTTGAAATCAATTGAACGAATAATAAAAAGCATCACACGAAAATTCTTAAATACTTAAAGACTACCAACATCAAGTTTCTGCATATGTATCGCTACACAGATATGCATACATATATATTTTATTGAATTAGCAAAGAGTTTTTGTTTTTGGTTTGTCCATTATTATTTTTATGCAATGCATTCTCTCATAATGTTGAAATCGGCACAATTGATATACTATATATTTATTCATTTACTGATAATAAATAAATCGTTTCCATTATCCACTGTTTTTTTTTAATTTACGGCAATATAATTTTATTTGTTTGCTATACATTTAGGTTTCGTATCATCTGCAAATTATCATCGCGCACACAGTTTGCATAAACATATGTATATATATACATATATATATGTTGAGACAACGAGCTTTTTCGCTGACTATGATTGTTCAATAATTTCACGAATTAATAATTTCCGAAACGTTATAAATTTTATTATAGGTATTTTGTGTGTTGAGGGTGTCCGAAGATGCCAGAGCCTTTTACAATAGTATTAAAGTGATACACTTGGATGAGGCAAGCGAGCCGATCTCGAGCCAAAGTAATAGATTGGTGACAAAAAAGGTCTGTTCTCCAACTATGTCAAGCGGTAACTGCTAGAGCAGGCGCAGCTGCTGACGGCATAGCGACGGCATATGAAGGAAAATAGGAAAAGATAACAAGAGCGAGCATAGATAAAGACTAGATGATTAAATGAGAGCATGTTGCTGAGCGAGCATAGATAAAGCTACGCTTACGTTACGTTAGTTTAGTATAATGACAAAAATGGAAAGGAAAGTAAATTGATAGGCAATAGAACGATGGTACAAAATTTACACTCGGGCTTCGCCCGAACATACTCCCCCCGTGAGATGATTAAATGAGAGCATGTTGCTGAGCGAGCATAGATAAAGCTACGCTTACGTTACGTTAGTTTAGTATAATGACAAAAATGGAAAGGAAAGTAAATTGATAGGCAATAGAACGATGGTACAAAATTTACACTCGGGCTTCGCCCGAACATACTCCCCCCGTGGAAGGATCCATGCCTTTCACCTCATCTCGTAGAGGCAATAGACATAGTTTTGCAAGTGCTCTTCGGCTAACACCTGTAACCATCCCGATCAAGGCGACTCGAGATACGCCATCAGCTCCTGGGATGAGCTCGAGGATTCTCGCTGGAGGCCACTTCAGAGGAGGGAAGTTCTCGTCCTTAACAAGTACGACATCATTGACGTGAAGCTCAGGATTCCGGGGGCGCCACTTCGTTCTTTCTTGAAGACTGGTTAAATACGAGTGGCGCCAGCGAGACCGAAAGATTTGCTGAAGCTGTGTGACCTTCTGCCAAGTGAACCAAGTCAGGCTCCAAGAAGGTTGTGATGGGGGCGCCAACCAGAAAATGGTTGGGCGTGAGTACATCGAGATCTGCAGGGTTCTCTGAAAGAGGAAACAATGGCCTTGAATTAATGATTGCACAGATGTTGCACGCGAGAGTGCGCAGCTCATCAAATCCAAGAAGCGAGGATCCAAGGGCACGTCGAAGATGATGTTTAGCAAGCTTGACTGACGCCGCCCACAATCCTCCAAAATGTGACGATCTAGGAGGAATGAAACGCCAATCGATGCAATCGGTGAAACAAGCTTGATGCACGGCTTCTTGATGACTGTCGCTTAGGAATAGCGACTTATGTTCCGCCAGTTCGTTCCGCGCTCCAACAAAATTTGTGGCATTATCTGACCAAATACGAATAGGTCTTCCACGGGTGCAAATGAAACGGCGAAGAGCAGAGAGGAACACAGACGTTGTAAGATCCTTCACAAGCTCGATGTGAACCGCCTTGGTGGAGAAGCATATAAAAATGCTCATGTAGCACTTTAGTGGGGGCCGGTTTCGAACTTCTGATTTATACAGGAACGGACCGCAATAGTCCACGCCGGTAACTAAAAATGCACGAGATTCGATGACCGGAAGATCTGCCATTATTTGCTCGAGAGTTCGAGGCTTCACTCTAATTGGAACGAGGGCCGCAACGCCGAGAAGGTTGCCAAGAATTTTGAGAAGTACAGCTGGCTGCGCGTGCCCAAGATCTACTGGCATCTGAGCTCCACCCGTGTTCTGGTCATGGAGTATCTGGAGGGTGGCCATGTCACGGACCTCTCCTACATTAAGAGCAACAAAGTGCACAAAATCGACGCTTTTGCGGTTTCCAATCGCATCGGCCAGCTGTACTCGGAGATGATCTTCAAGACGGGCTTTGTACACAGTGATCCGCATCCGGGAAACATTCTGGTGCGGCGCACACCTCAGCACAATGTAGAGATCATCCTGCTGGACCACGGGCTGTACGCCAACTTGACGGACAAGTTCCGCTACGATTACTCCAAGCTCTGGCTAAGCATACTCAATGTGGACCGCAAGGCCATGCGGTTTCACAGCGAGCAGTTGGGAATCAAGGGGGATCTGTACGGACTGTTTGCCTGCATGGTGACTGGCCGTCCCAGGGAGACGGTCATGCAGGGCATCACCAAAGTCAAATATTCCAAAGAGGAGGTGAGTTTATCCAAATTTTCTCTCTCGAACTCTAATGTTGATGATTTGTATCTCCATTTGCAGAATGACACCCTTCAGAGCAACACTTCCATGGTGCTACCTCACATTTCGGATGTCCTGGAGCAGGTCGATCGCCAGATGCTGCTCATCCTGAAGACGAACGATTTGATTCGGGCCATTGAATCGACGTTGCGCACACAGAACCGCATGACCGCGTTCTGGGTCATGTCCAAGTTCTGTGTCCAATCCTCGTATGCCGAGCAGAGGACCCAGCTGGCCAACTCCCGTTCGCGGGCCCTATGGCTGCAACTGCGCGAGCGCTGGGAGCTGCTCAAGCTGAACTGTTACTACCTCTACCTGGGACTGATTAACTTTGGTTTCCTCGAAGCACTCAAGCAGGTCATATAGCACTATCTGAATTAAAAGTACAAAACTGGTGACAAATTACCTCGCTGTAGGGGGATGGGAGTAAGCGGAGGGTTAGCAGGAGCAGATCCCAAATCGATCTCAGCTTACCATAATCACCACAGGCGGTAGAAGGAAGATGAACAGAAACACCAGGATTACATACATCACATAGTTAAAATAGTAGTACACGTAGGGACCTTCCCACGTAGCGGTATATCTGCCACCATTGCTGGCCCACCCAGCAGGAGTTGGGCTCACAGTGGCATTACTAATCGACGTAGTAGTGGTCGTCAAATTCGCAATTGTGGTTGTAGCTCTATTACTCTATTGTAGCTCTATTAACCGTACTGTTTAAAGCAGGGGCCATATTCCACTCGATATAATTTCTTGTCTATCTATCTATTTATTATTTTGCGTAACACGAATCGAAGTGTATCAATTGCTTCAAAGGCGACGCGGCGGAGCTCGATCGAACTGACTAACTAGACTGGCCCAAATTGATGGCCCCAACCGGGCATGGGTCAGACCTGCGCACACCCGCCGCACACCCGCACATATTTGCTTTGTAATCATTAGCTGATAAGGTGACAAAGGCAGCAACCCGAGCCAGGGGCTTACTTACGGCTGGTTGTGATTTCTGCTCTGTTTTCCGTTTTGTTTCGTGCCTGGCAATATCTAATGAGGCGATATGATAAATGTGCGCAAATAGATATATATCTGTACATGGACAATCGTTTTTGCGAGAGTTTTTTTTTTTTTTTTTTTTTTTTTATATTCATATACTTATTTATTTGCTCTATAATATATACTATACAATTTATATTTATCTTAATTTAACGGACAAGATTATGTTGGGACTAGGGGCCCCGCGGACTGCGGTACTGCCGCAAAGCATTTCTTCGCAGTGGCGTGGACACCTACTCCGTCTGCTCCTTCCGCCTTCTCCAAGGACCTAAGCGTTCGCATCACGCTAGAGGCGAACTCCGCGGCCGCTTCCCACACCTTCGGGTCTGCCAGCATCAGCGGCACCAGAGTCTCGGTGCTGACCATAGACCCTGCTGCTGTCTCCAATGTCTGACGCTCGAGGTCAAACCTGTGGCAGTCGAAGAGGACGTGGCGAGCGTCCTCCTCTATGCCTGTGCCACACTCGGGGCACCAGTCCTCTGTCTCGTGGCCGGCCATCTGTCTATGCTGGTCCTTCTGGCGGAGGCCTTAATTTCTGCTTTGGAGCGTACCTCGGCTGCACTGTCCGTCATGGCAGTGTTTGTGTTTGTGTGTGTGGAATACTATTGTATGTATATATTAAGAATATATTTCATGATTTATGGAGAGCGGGCACTCTTCTCGGGCACCAGTTCAGTGTCCCAACTCTGGAAAATATTTATGTTTGTTCTCAAGAACAACCATCCCACTCCCCACTTACCTGGCTCATCCTTGAGGCGCAGCGACATCGAATAGGAGCGAAAGGTTATCATCAGCACCTGCAAAAGATACTTGATAGTTGGGGCAACCAGGAGCAGCAGTAGATGGACTGTAGTGTCCACTTACACGCAGCAGGAAGATCAGGAGGCCAAGGAGGCAGAGGGTGAGAAGCATAGCCCCAAGATTATCCATTATAGCCGAATCAGTTAACACTCGTTTGCTTTGATGGCTAGCTTTCTGTCTGCCGGATGAGTGGGTGCTCCTTGATTCACACTAAAGCCTTTGGCATATGTCAAGGTTCAAGATAAGATATGGTCCGAACCGAACTTGATTACATTTTAAGCGTTTGATCGACTTTTTAGCGGCATTGTCTTGCAGCCGTGACTCCCCTAACTCTAACTCTGTCAAAGTCACGTAGAATCGCGATGCGAATCGTTGAAGAACTGATTTCCAAATGGCCAACACACAGATTATACTCGTTGTGTTATCATCGCCAGATTGCTCTTTTATGCTTTCTGTTTATCTCATGCCGGAGCAAAAGCCCACAACGAGATGACGACGATAGGCGGTCTGACATTTGTTACAGGTTAATTAAAGCCAGTGGCCGCTTGTTTGGAATTCCGGCCAAAACGCTGAACTCTTCCTTTGGACAACCCCTGACCCCGGGACAAAGATTGAGACTTCATTGCATTTCATTTTCCAACATATATATTTCGAATGGGTTTACTTTGATTTGAAATCAATTGAACGAATAATAAAAAGCATCACACGAAAATTCTTAAATACTTAAAGACTACCAACATCAAGTTTCTGCATATGTATCGCTACACAGATATGCATACATATATATTTTATTGAATTAGCAAAGAGTTTTTGTTTTTGGTTTGTCCATTATTATTTTTATGCAATGCATTCTCTCATAATGTTGAAATCGGCACAATTGATATACTATATATTTATTCATTTACTGATAATAAATAAATCGTTTCCATTATCCACTGTTTTTTTTTAATTTACGGCAATATAATTTTATTTGTTTGCTATACATTTATTTAGGTTTCGTATCATCTGCAAATTATCATCGCGCACACAGTTTGCATAAACATATGTATATATATACATATATATATGTTGAGACGACGAGATTTTTCGCTGACTATGATTGTTCAATAATTTCACGAATTAATAATTTCCGAAACGTTATAAATTTTATTATAGGTATTTTGTGTGTTGAGGGTGTCCGAAGATGCCAGAGCCTTTTACAATAGTATTAGAGTGATACACTTGGATGAGGCAAGCGAGCCGATCTCGAGCCAAAGTAATAGATTGGTGACAAAAAAGGTCTGTTCTCCAACTATGTCAAGCGGTAACTGCTAGAGCAGGCGCAGCTGCTGACGGCATAGCGACGGCATATGAAGGAAAATAGGAAAAGATAACAAGAGCGAGCATAGATAAAGACTAGATGATTAAATGAGAGCATGTTGCTGAGCGAGCATAGATAAAGCTACGCTTACGTTACGTTAGTTTAGTATAATGACAAAAATGGAAAGGAAAGTAAATTGATAGGCAATAGAACGATGGTACAAAATTTACACTCGGGCTTCGCCCGAACATACTCCCCCCGTGAGATGATTAAATGAGAGCATGTTGCTGAGCGAGCATAGATAAAGCTACGCTTACGTTACGTTAGTTTAGTATAATGACAAAAATGGAAAGGAAAGTAAATTGATAGGCAATGGAACGATGGTACAAAATTTACACTCGGGCTTCGCCCGAACATACTCCCCCGTGAGATGATTAAATGAGAGCATGTTGCTGAGCGAGCATAGATAAAGCTACGCTTACGTTACGTTAGTTTAGTATAATGACAAAAATGGAAAGGAAAGTAAATTGATAGGCAATAGAACGATGGTACAAAATTTACACTCGGGCTTCGCCCGAACATACTCCCCCGTGGAAGGATCCATGCCTTTCACCTCATCTCGTAGAGGCAATAGACATAGTTTTGCAAGTGCTCTTCGGCTAACACCTGTAGCCATCCTGATCAAGGCGACTCGAGATACGCCATCAGCTCCTGGGATGAGCTCGAGGATTGTCGCTGGAGGCCACTTCAGAGGAGGGAAGTTCTCGTCCTTAACAAGAACGACATCATTGACGTGAAGCTCAGGATTCCGGGTGCGCCACTTCGTTCTTTCTTGAAGACTGGTTAAATACGATTGGCG
Source organism: Drosophila miranda (assembly GCF_003369915.1). NCBI lineage: Eukaryota > Metazoa > Arthropoda > Insecta > Diptera > Drosophilidae > Drosophila > Drosophila miranda. Next base: position 19,441,141 of record NW_022881614.1, read on the forward strand.
CCAGCGAGACCGAAAGATTTGCTGAAGCTGTGTGACCTTCTGCCAAGTGAACCAAGTCAGGCTCCAAGAAGGTTGTGATGGGGGCGCCAACCAGAAAATGGTTGGGCGTGAGTACATCGAGATCTGCAGGGTTCTCTGAAAGAGGAAACAATGGCCTTGAATTAATGATTGCACAGATGTTGCACGCGAGAGTGCGCAGCTCATCAAATCCAAGAAGCGAGGATCCAAGGGCACGTCGAAGATGATGTTTAGCAAGCTTGACTGACGCCGCCCACAATCCTCCAAAATGTGACGATCTAGGAGGAATGAAACGCCAATCGATGCAATCGGTGAAACAAGCTTGATGCACGGCTTCTTGATGACTGTCGCTTAGGAATAGCGACTTATGTTCCGCCAGTTCGTTCCGCGCTCCAACAAAATTTGTGGCATTATCTGACCAAATACGAATCGGTCTTCCACGGGTGCAAATGAAACGGCGAAGAGCAGAGAGGAACACAGACGTTGTAAGATCCTTCACAAGCTCGATGTGAACCGCCTTGGTGGAGAAGCATATAAAAATGCTCATGTAGCACTTTAGTGGGGGCCGGTTTCGAACTTCTGATTTATACAGGAACGGACCGCAATAGTCCACGCCGGTAACTAAAAATGCACGAGATTCGCTGACCGGAAGATCACTCTTCACTCTAATTGGATTACGTGTGCTACGGTCTTTCGGCCACCGATTGGCCAGTACGTTTGACGAATGATGGCTAATAGCGACTGGGGTCCAGCGTGAAGGTGTTTTTCGTGTAAGTGCCGTATCAGAGCAGAAGTGATGGAATGATTCTTGGGCAATATTATGGGATGCCGTGCTTCGAAGTCCAAGGTAGAGTTTTTAAGACGCCCTCCAACTCGAAGCAAGCCGCAATCATCTAAAAATGGCGAAAGCGAGACGATCGAGCTTGAAGCCTTGATGTCCTTTCGCGTTTCCAGGGCTCTTATTTCAGTAGATAGACGTGATTGCTGAGTAAGACGAATAAGCAGTTCGGTTCACAAACGCCAGTCCTCCACAGTTATTCCAGACTTTCGTCGATGAATGAATTTGCATACATACGCAAAAATTCGTTGCATTTTGGGGAAGGAATTTACAAACTTTGATTCTTCAACCAAATATCTTGACGCGCAGTTTGTAATTAGTATGGTTTTTCGTGCCTCCAAAACCGGCTCTGGAAGAGCAGGCGTACTTGGCCATTGATCCTTACTGGCTGTCAAGTATGTAGGTCCATACTTCCAAAGATGAGAATTGATGAGCTCAGCTGGCAATGATCCTCGAGAAAGCATATCGGCAGGGATTAGATCAGTTGCCACGTGCAGCCAAGACATTCCAGATGTGAGTTCCTGAATAACAGAAAGTCTATTAGCGACATATACATTGAAGTTGGATGGTTGATTTTTGATCCAAGCCAAAACGACTGTGGAGTCACACCAGCAATAATAAGAGCAATTGAAGTTCATCAAAGACACTTCATGCATAAGCTGAGCGAGTAGCGCTGCACCACATAATTCCAACTTGGGTATTGTGATAGTCTTCAGTGGCGCTACACGAGATCTGGAAGATAGAAGATTTGCCTTGACTCCATTGTCGCCTTGCGAAACAGCGTAGATGCAAGCTCCATAAGTACTCATGCTGGCATCACAAAATCCATGCATTTCAAGGTTGCTGCTTCGAAGGAACGATAGGCGCGGGAAAGATTTTTGTTGCATAGAGTCAAACTGCTGAATAAAGTTGATCCAAGTTGTGCGTAAGGAGACTGGCAGACTTTCATCCCAATGAAGCTTTTCTTTCCACAGCTGCTGTATAAATATTTTTGCTATAGTAATTACTGGCCCTATAAGTCGAAGTGGATCATAAAATCGTGCAATAGTTGACAATACAACTCGCTTAGTTGGTTTCGAAGGGACTTGATTGGGACAGAATGAAAATAATAGATCATCCGAAGTGGGATTCCATGCTAAACCTAGCGTCTTGGTTACAGAGCTGCCATCAGTAAATTTAACAAATGTTTCCCTATCTTCATGGGGTGTTTGATCGAGTACAGATGTATCGTTGGAACACCATTTCCTGATCTTGAAATTTCCTTTGGCTATGAGTCCTGACACCTGGCGAATTATTTCCAGCACCTCATTTGTAGTATCTCCTCCCGTTAGCAAATCATCCACGTAAAAGTCCCGCAGCACAACTTCCAATTGGATATGACGAACTCTCGTCTGCCGCTAGTTGGTGCATAAAACGGACGGCCAGAAATGCTGCTGGTTTCGTTCCATAGGTCACGGTATCCAGCTTGAATGTTCTTAGCTCCTCGAGGGGTGAGTCACGCCAAAGTATGCACTGCAGAAAACTATCTTGGGGCGAGACACGGACGCATCTATACATTTTACAAATGTCACCAGTCAATGCTATACGAACGGTACGAAATCGAAGAAGAGTCGTAACTAACTGTGGCTGAATTGTTGGGCCTGACATAAATATATCGTTGAGGGAATATCCTGTAGATGTACAAGCGGATCCGTCGAAAACTACTCGGAGTTTTGTGGTGGTTTTGTCTTCTCTTAAGACGTAGTGATGAGGAAGAAAAAATTTGCATTGTTTAAGAGCGTCACCTTTGACAGGGGACATGTGATTCAAATCGACGTATTCCTTTATAAATGCGGCGTATTGGGCCCTGAGAAGTGGTTTGCGAACCAACTTGCGCTCTAGATTGAGGAATCTGCGATAGGCTTGTTGATAAGAATCTCCAAGAAGACTGTCACTCAGCTTTCAAGGCAACTGAACGCAGTACTCGCCACTTGGAAGCCGACCGCAATGTTTTTTGAAATGTTCCTCGCAAGCAATTTCCTCCTTTGTTGCTTCTGTAGCGGGACCGTGGCAGTTTTCCACTTCCCAGAACCTTCGCACTAGCTCGTCCAAACCAATGGTAGGCGTTTGACTCAATTCCGTCGAACTAGAGGCCGAGACGGGCCCCCGATACTCAAAATGAGTATTGGGGTATATTAGATTTGTGGTAAAAGTGGATGTGTGTAACGTCCAGAAGGAATCGTTTCCGACCCCATAAAGTATATATATTCTTGATCAGCATCAATAGCCGAGTCGATTGAGCCATGTCTGTCTGTCCGTCTGTCCGTCTGTCCGTCTGTCCGTCCGTCCGTCTGTCCGTCTGTCCGTCCGTCCGTCTGTCCGTCTGTCCGTCCCCTTCAGCGCCTAGTGCTCAAAGACTATAAGAGCTAGAGCAACGATGTTTTTAACGATTACATATACAAATTTAATATATACATTAGCAATTACAATAACAAATGCTTGTCCTTAGATTGCCTCATCGACTCAGGGAGCCCAATAAGTTTTATAAAGTTATCATGTCTAGAGCACCAGTCGGAAAATAAACTAAATAAAGCGGAAGAGCGCTCACGATTAAGTTCAAATGAAATCAAAGAAGATGATATGTCACTGCTACAAAAATATTTCAAAACTTAGCCCCGCCCACTTCCGCCCCCACAAAGGACGAAAATCTTGTAGGGGCCGAATTTAGGGAAAGAGTATGGAACATCACGGATTAGCACAGTTTTCTTTTGGTAATGCTTAAAAGTGCAAATACATAGTAACTCCGAAAGTGGATCGTAAGCTGCAAGCTTTCCGAAAAGCTTTCTAAAGAGAGTCGGCGCGCAGCGCACGCATTTAAGCGAAAGACGTCACGTTTACCTTGACCCAAGAGAGTAGCGTAGCGTAGGGAGAGCATAGATTAAAAGCTTGACCAAAATTTCGCTCAATTGGGCGAAAGATCATCCGATTATACAGTTAAAGTTCCTAAGATCATCCGATTATGCAGTTAAAGTTTCCAAAAATCATACGATCTTCGAGCTTTTGGTTCGGTACCGCTTAGCTGAACTTGCAGAAGTTGGGCTGGAGTTATTGACTGAGAATCGATTGATTAAAGCGGACGTGTTTACTCGGGAATAAATAAATATATATATATATATATATATATATATATATATATATTTAGCCAACGAACAGTTCTGGCATCTACGCCATACCTCTTGAGTTGAGTTTCAATTAAGACCGAGAATCAGGAGATTTACCCAGGGAAGAAGTGTAAAGAAAAACCTAGCTGGTATGTCCGTGATTAGTTTGGAAAGTGTTCGTGGTAATATTTATGTATAAGAATTTGTGTTATAGGACGGCGGCCCGTAGCCACGTTACTGCTCGTGCGATCATCAGTTGCATAGGAGTGCATATACGGTGTGTTCTACGGGAATTGTGGGGCGGATCGAAAAGACAAGTAGTGAACCCGCGGGAAAACACCGAACAGCGAGACCTGCAGCTTGGCGTTGTCTGTCGAAAGCCTCAACAACCGTGGTGATGCACGGCGAAAACCAAGAGGCGCCTCCGGAACTTTATTTTTCGCGTCATTGATGCCACCCGTTATCGAGCCTCCAATGAAAGTGTAGTCCGCAGACCGACGTCGAATCGGATCGGCAACCTGAAGTCAAGCTAAGGAGCTAATGTACCCCATCGTATTGTACCCCATTCCGGAGGCGCAGTCCTACTCAGCCTGGCTGACATGTCTCTCGAATACGTCAATAGAGGATCGTAGTTACTCGTTGATGTCACACACGCCCCTTTTTCCTCTAGATTTCATGTGCCAGACTAAAACCATTCTCTTTCGTCACACGATGTATACAGTTTTATAGTTAGTTATGTAACCCAGCCAACATAATGGTTTTTGGAAACTAATGGGTATGAGAGCAACATTAATTTTTCTTGAGATTACAAAGCAGTACACTCTAGTACGCTCACGTGCATATATCCTCGTATTAAATATCTTTTCTTTTCCTTAGAAGTATACACCAACGTCATCATTGAGCTCAACGATCACGGATGGAATAAACGGTACTAGCCTACCAAAAGCGCTGTGAGTTTGTAAATAAGAACAAGTAAAGTACATATATGCACTGAGCTGGGAAGTAACCTGCGTGTTACATATATTTTTCTATTGATATCACCTTTATATATCCGTAACCATAATGTATTGGTACCTCTCACCCCTTTAGAATCCGTTCCCAATATATGATGGTCATTTTTAAATCTTTATTTTTCCTAATATTTCATCTCAATTCTTTACATATATATTAAGCTATCGAGACACAGCAAAAAAATGAATTTAATTATAAGTTAAGAAAACCCCCCCCTCCAAGAATTGAATTATATGATTAGGGACTTATGGAAATATATATATAATGATATTGATTTTGAAGTACAATCATAATATGTTCTAAATTCAGGAGTCCGTCCTCAGAAAGGCATGATCGAAGTGGTGGGATGATAACTGTTTAACGTTATTCAAGGGTCTATACGGTCAGGTTACCTGTATAGCATAGGTTGGGAGGGTAGAGAAGATAGAGATTCTCACTAACACCGGAGGTTCTCATCATTTGAGTAGAGTAATTGATAAGTATGTCCACACTTTCCACAACCAACTTGTTAGTCCCATAACCAATTCCTTGCTCCGGTTAAACCTGGATTCTGTTGTTAGTCCCATAACCAATTCCTTGCTCCGGTTAAACCTGGATTCTGTTGTTAGTTTTATGTTTAGTTCTTCTTTTATTTTTAATTTTTAAATGTGCACCTACAACATTATGCGAGTGTGTGTCAGTATGTGATAGGAGAGAGTAGAACGAACCCTGACAATCCGGCGAGCTTAGTCAGAGCATAGCTAGAGGTGCACACGAAATCTCTTCATACTAGTATGGGTAAACGATAGCTATCCCACACCTGCACGCTACATAATTGGCGCCCAACGTGGGGCCCGAAGGGACATGATCTCTCGTAAAGTTGGTACTTAACTTTAGTATCAGAGGCATGTCATTCTGGGGCTAGGCTCCACCATAGCTCTATATTCCATCCAAAACAATAATTCTCTGATAATGCCATACTGATAGATCTCTCCGGGTGGGAGTACGACAGCTGTTGCCTACGGAATCTACGACTATTTTTCATGGTTGGAAAAGTCGACCTATGTATAATCTGTTGTCTCTTACGCCGGATGGACTAGCTTATATAGGTAGTTATAATATGCTAATATCACGATATAGGACTCCACCAACGAGATAACTAAAGATGTTGACTTAGGGAATTGCGGGAGTTATTCAAAAGACGGATACCCCGACTCAGAGTTATATTCATTAAATTATCTCTAGCTTGCCTGTAGAGATTCCCTTATCAAATTCTAGTTTGTGTTAGGAAAAAGTCACAGATTTTAGGAATCACGATCGTCTATTTATGATAAGTAGAGACTGTCCATTATCCGGACTTATACCTTCGAAACTGGTAATAGAACTGTCCAACATACCCAACTTAATTACTCAACTATTCAAATGGAAACGTACAGTTAGTAGTAGACCACCTAGATCATGCCTGGAGAGGGCGAACATATTAAATATTTACCGACGGAAATAAGAAAAATTTCATATTCATTAACTCATATTTGCATATTAGTTTCATAATTTTATTTTCATTATTATTATTTTTTTTTATTTATTATTATTAAGAAATTCATACCAATCATGGCGGTCCACCGTAGTAATGAAAATTTAGCTTCGGCATTGATCAACCAAGACTCGTTTTGCATTATTTGCCAGGGCAATTTGCGGCAAGACCAGTTGATAGCTACCACGCCTAGCCACCCCCGATTTTAAGAAACCCTTTTTGTTAATATGTGACGCAAGCACTTTTGGTTTGGGCTGCGTACTAGCTCAATTAAACGAAGGGATCAGTTATAGAGAGATAGGGATAGAGTTACCTATAGCTTTTATGTCCGAGAAACTTTCCAAGGCGCAACGAAACTATTCGGTCACCGAACTCGAGTGCTTGGCAGGGATTAAAGGAATAAAGAAGTTTAGAGCTTACGTAGAAGGACAGGATTTCCAAGTTATAACGGACCATGCGTCCCTACAATGGCTTATGAGGCAAAAAGATTTGTCAGGTCGCTTGGCCCGCTGGGTTAAAAAATTACAGGGATTTAATTTTCAAATATCACATCGTAAAGGGTCCGAAAACGTAGTGGCCGACGCGTTGTCACGCCAAGATGAACCCGAGGTACGAGAGTTGAACGGCAACGGACCCATAGTCGACCTTACTTCTACAGAGTTTAAATCGAAAGAATACATGGATCTAATAGAACACATAAGGCTTAATCAACTTAAGTTACCCGATTTGAAGGTTGACGATAATTTGGTTTATAAAAGAACCGAACCATCCTCAGGGGACGCGATAGCAGATAAACATACTTGGAAGCTTTGGATTCCATCAGGTCTTGCCAGCGATATAATTTCCAGGGCTCATGACCCCCAGACGCTTCCCACAGTGGTATTGGGAAAGCCGTTGAAAAAGTGAAAAGGTACTTGTTTTGGCCAAAAATGGTTACACAAATACGAGCCTATGTATCACAATGCGACGTTTGTCGCCAGAACAAAAGTGCTAATGTCGTCTTAAGACCACCAATGGGTAAGCCAATGAATTCAGAAAGACCTTTTTAAAAGCTTTATCTGGATTTGTTGGGCCCGTATCCGCGTTCCAAGCAAGGGAATATTGGTATCTTAATAATCGTAGATCACAACACCAAATTTCATTTCTTATGTCCGCTCAAGAAGTTTACCTCCAGTAAGGTGTGTGACTTCCTAGAAAATATGTTATTTATACTTTCGGGGTCCCTGAGACTATACTCACCGATAATGGTTCGCAGTTTGTCTATGGGAATTTCAAGTCATTTCTTACCAGATTCGGGGTAACTCACCGTTGCACTGCAATATACTCACCGCAAGCCAATGCCAGTGAACAGTTAAACCGATCCGTGTTAGCGGCTATAAGAGCGTACGTCGGCAAAGATCATACTAATTAGGACAACAAGTTACCTGAAATTAGTGCGGCGTTACGAGCCAATATCCATAGAAGCACAGGGTATTCGCCCTATTTTCTTGCATTTGGGCAGAATATGATTCTTAACGGAAAGGATTATGAACTACTCAGACGACTAAATCTCCTATCGGATGACACCAGAGTCGAATATCCAGATGTAGTACAAGTATGTCGACAAGCCGCTCAGCAAAAGGTAGCTGAATCACACGAGCAAAATGCGAGGACATACAACTTACGTAGCCGGGTTCGTCAACTTAAAGTTGGAGACGTCGTGTATGCCCGGAATTTTTGTCAGAGCAACGCTTTAAAAAAGTTCAGCGCTAAACTGGCGCCTGTGTTTATATCAGCCAAGGTTATTCGCCGAGTGGGGACAATGTATTACCAATTAGCTAGCGAAGATAAGAAAAACTTAGGAGTCTATCACTTAAAAGATATTCAGCTTAAACCTTAATAAATGGCCTTCTTCAGTTTAAGTCTCATTGTAAGAACAATTACGTCTTCAACTGTGGTGTAGGTGCCGAATTTAGGGAAAGAGTATGGAACATCACGAATAAGCACAGTTTTCTTTTGGTAATGCTTAAAAGTGCAAATACATAGTAACTCCGAAAGTGGATCGTAAGCTGCAAGCTTTCCGAAAAGCTTTCTAAAGAGAGTCGGCGCGCAGCGCACGCATTTAAGCGAAAGACGTCACGTTTACCTTGACCCAAGAGAGTAGCGTAGCGTAGGGAGAGCATAGATTAAAAGCTTGACCAAAATTTCGCTCAATTGGGCGAAAGATCATCCGATTATACAGTTAAAGTTCCTAAGATCATCCGATTATGCAGGTAAAGTTTACAAATATCATCCGATCTTCGAGCTTTTGGTTCGGTACCGCTTAGCTGAACTTGCAGAAGTTGGGCTGGAGTTATTGACTGAGAATCGATTGATTAAAGCGGACGTGTTTACTCGGGAATAAATAAATATATATATATATATATATATATTTAGCCAACGAACAGTTCTGGCATCTACGCCATACCTCTTGAGTTGAGTTTCAATTAAGACCGAGAATCAGGAGATTTACCCAGGGAAGAAGTGTAAAGAAAAACCTAGCTGGTATGTCCGTGATTAGTTTGGAAAGTGTTTGTGGTAATATTTATATATAAGAATTTGTGTTATAGGACGGCGGCCCGTAGCCACGTTACTGCTCGTGCGATCATCAGTTGCATAGGAGTGCATATACGGTGTGGTCTACGAGAGTTGTGGGGCGGATCGAAAAGACAAGTAGTGAACCCGCGGGAAAACACCGAACAGCGAGACCTGCAGCTTGGCGTTGTCTGTCGAAAGCCTCAACAACCGTGGTGATGCACGGCGAAAACCAAGAGGCGCCTCCGGAACTTTATTTTTCGCGTCATTGATGCCACCCGTTATCGAGCCTCCAATGAAAGTGTAGTCCGCAGACCGACGTCGAATCGGATCGGCAACCTGAAGTCAAGCTAAGGAGCTAATGTACCCCATCGTCAACTGATTTAGCTGCGCCATCGACACTCAATAATGAACTCGAATTGATTGCATTATTGTTGGATTCTTCCGGAGGCGCAGTCCTACTCAGCCTGGCTGACATGTCTCTCGAATACGTCAATAGAGGATCGTAGTTACTCGTTGATGTCACACACGCCCCTTTTTCCTCTAGATTTCATGTGCCAGACTAAAACCATTCTCTTTCGTCACACGATGTATACAGTTTTATAGTTAGTTATGTAACCCAGCCAACATAATGGTTTTTGGAAACTAATGGGTATGAGAGCAACATTAATTTTTCTTGAGATTACAAAGCAGTACACTCTAGTACGCTCACGTGCATATATACTCGTATTAAATATCTTTTCTTTTCCTTAGAAGTATACACCAACGTCATCATTGAGCTCAACGATCACGGATGGAATAAACGGTACTAGCCTACCAAAAGCGCTGTGAGTTTGTAAATAAGAACAAGTAAAGTACATATATGCACTGAGCTGGGAAGTAACCTGCGTGTTACATATATTTTTCTATTGATATCACCTTTATATATCCGTTACCATAATGTATTGGTACCTCTCACCCCTTTAGAATCTGTTACCCATATATGATGGTCATTTTTAAATCTTTATTTTTCCTAATATTTCTTCTCAATTCTTTACATATATATTAAGCTATCGAGACACAGCAAAAAAATGAATTTAATTATAAGTTAAGAAAACCCCCCCCTCCAAGAATTTAATTATATGATTAGGGAATTATGGAAATATATATATAATGATATTGATTTTGAAGTACAATCATAATATGTTCTAAATTCAGGAGTCCGTCCTCAGAAAGGCATGATCGAAGTGGTGGGATGATAACTGTTTAACGTTATTCAAGGGTCTATACGGTCAGGTTGGGAGGGTAGAGAAGATAGAGATTCTCACTAACACCGGAGTTTCTCATCATTTGAGTAGAGTAATTGATAAGTATGTCCACACTTTCCACAACCAACTTGTAAGTCCCATAACCAATTCCTTGCTCCGGTTAAACCTGGATTCTGTTGTTAGTTTTATGTTTGGTTCTTCTTTTATTATACCCGATACTCAAAATGAGTATTGGGGTATATTAGATTTGTGGTAAAAGTGGATGTGTGTAACGTCCAGAAGGAATCGTTTCCGACCCCATAAAGTATATATATTCTTGATCAGCATCAATAGCCGAGTCGATTTAGCCATGTCTGTCTGTCCGTCTGTCCGTCCGTCCGTCTGTCCAAAGACTATAAGAGCTAGAGCAACGATGTTTTGGATCCAGACTTCTGTGATATGTCACTGCTACAAAAATATTTCAAAACTTAGCCCCGCCCACTTCCGCCCCCACAAAGGACGAAAATCTTGTAGGGGGCGAATTTCTATCCGATTTCCCCGTGCCAGACTGAGTCCTATCTAAGAATTATCGAGGCGCATTCGAGACAGACATTCGAGGTTTGATATATTCGCAGGACATGGTGGAATTGATGTTCATAAAGTTCAACCAGGATAAGGACACCGTCATTCCTTGGTCACGTGTTTTCATGTATATTTAGTTAAAAGATACAAATTGTTTATTTATATATGCTAAGCTAAGTTATGATAAACAAAATTATTGAAAAATCATCCTTGCTGTATCCTGTTTCGGGGAAACTATCCCGATTACAAAAAGGCGTGGAACTTACAGATCGGCTCACAAATAGCAGAGTAACCTAAATATTTTTGATTGGGGAAAATGTCCTTGATCCTTGATAAGGACTCCATCAAATCAGGGACATATTTACGATCACAGGAAGCCGTCGCTGCCCTAGATGGGCCCACAAATAGCCAAGAAAACTAAATATGTATGGTTCGGGTTGTTATAGTCCTTACCGAAGGATCAAGGAGATTTTATCTCGGGGGCCATGGCACACCCCAATCGGGACACAAATAAGGGAGAAACAAAATATTAATGTCAGGAACAAATGTCCTTGATAATAGTCCTTGATAAGGACTGCATTAGATCAAGGGCATTTTTTTCGAACACAGGAAGCCGTCGCACGTCACGATCGTGCTAGAAATGGCCACTTTTGCAAATTGGATGAAAATCTTTGGCTTTTCAGCAGCGCAATTCGTTTGCCGCTTTATTTTCCTTATTCACCTTTTTATACCAGATACTCAAAATGAGTATTGGGGTATATTAGATTTGTGGTGAAAATGGATGTGTGTAACGTCCAGAAGGAATCGTTTCCGACCCCATAAAGTATATATTTTCTTGATCAGCATCCATAGCCGAGTCGATTGAGCCATGTCTGTCTGTCCGTCCGTCCGTCCGTCCGTCCGTCCGTCCGTCCGTCCGTCCGTCCGTCCGTCCGTCCGTCTGTCCGTCCCCTTCATCGCATAATGCTCAAACACTATAAGAGCTAGAGCAACGATTTTTTGGATCCAGACTTCTGTGATATGTCACTGCTATAAAACTATTTCAAAACTTCGCCCCGCCCACTTCCGCCCCCACAAAGGACGAAAATCTGTGGCATCCACATTTTTAAAGATATGAGAAAACCAAAAACGCAGAATCGTAGAGAATGACCATATCTTTTAGACTGCAGAATCTGAATTGGATCGTATTATTATTATAGCCAGCATCAAGAAAACAATTTCATTTTTTCTCGCCCTGTCTCTCTCTAACACACACGTAGTATAGGCGGCTTTGCTTAGAGTAAAACATTAGCGCCTAGATCTCAGAGACTATAAAAGCTAGAGCAACCAAATATGGTATCCACACTCCTAATATATCGGACCGAGACGAGTTTGTTTCAAATTTCGCCACACCCCCTTCCGCCACCGCAAAGGACGAAAATCTGGGGATATTCACAAATCTCAAAGACTATTAACGCTAGAGTAACCAAATTTAATATCCGCACTCCTGATAGATCTCACTATAAAACATATATCTCAAAATTTCGCCCCACCCCCTTCCGCCTACACAAAGGACGAAAATCTGTTGCATGCACAATATTGCAGATTCGAGAAAACTAAAAACGCAGAATCATAGATAACGACCATATCTATCTGATTGCTGAATCTGGACCAGATCAGATAATTTTTATAGCCAAAAGGAACAAATCAATTTGCACTGGCTACGCAGCGCCCGACGTCACGCTCAGACTGATTTTCTGTCTCTCTCGCACGCACTCTTTGTCGTGTCGTTTAATACTAGCGGCGTCTGCCGGAGGGGAGCCATACTGACTTAGTATCGGGTATAACTGTAGAGTTGCGGTGTCCGCAGCAACTCACAACGTTCCCCCTCGTTTGTATTATAGAAAGTCCCCTCTCCAATATGATCTGTCCAACGCATAAAATGTCGTAAAATAAGCTGGCTCCAATAAGTACATCGATGCGCTGAGATTTGTTGAAGTGTGGGTCAGCAAGGCTGATATTGGATGGCATTTCTCATTTGGATACATCAAATGACGAAGCAGGCTGGTTTCATGTAATACGTGGAGCAACGAGAGCTGTGAGACTCGTGAAGTAATCGGAAGTCCTGGATTGAATGACCAAATTAACTGAACCTTCCGTGTGAAATGCAGAATCAGCGCCGATACCGGATACTGATACCGACCCTTTGGCTCGTTTCAGCTGAATCTTCTGAGTAAAGCGAGAGGTTATTAAATTAATCTGAGAGCCTGAATCCAGAAGAGCCCGGCAAGGAAGAAGATCACCAAATCGACTCTTTATCATAATGACTGTCGTGGCATGGTAATGAAGCGGCAACAAGAGAACTTGAAAGATTGGGGCCTGAGCATGAGTCTGTCTGAATAGGAGAAGTAGTAGCGTTTGCAGGTTCCGTGTTAACTGACGTAGGCAGCGGATTGTTGATATGTAAAAGGGTATGATGATTTTCACCGCATGTGCGACAAGAGCCTGAACTGCAGGAGGTATTCCGATGTCCCTTCTTCAAACAGTTGAAGCAAACTCTAAGCTTCCTTGCCTCTCTAAGACGCAAAGATGGTGAAAGGTTTCCAAAGCGAGTGCAGCTGTAAATGTTATGCCCTTTACTATCACAGAATACGCATTCCAATACGATTGTATTTGTAGCAACAAGACTGTGTTTTCAATGAGTGATTCGTTTATGTTTTCCAACCTGACTGTTATGGGTTTGAATCAACATAGCTTGATCCATGGTCTCCATGGCTTGACATCTCCTCTCCAAAAAAACCGAAAAATGGTCCCATGTTGGTATGACGTTAGGGGGCGACAGCTCTTCCCATTTGGTCCTGGTATCAGAGTCGATATACTTGTATGTGGAGTGAACGTTTGTTCACGTTTGTTTAATAATTTCACGAATTAATAATTTCCGAAACGTTATAAATTTTATTATAGGTATTTTGTGTGTTGAGGGTGGCCGAAGATGCCAGAGCCTTTTACAATAGTATTAGAGTGATACACTTGGATGAGGCAAGCGAGCCGATCTCGAGCCAAAGTAATAGATTGGTGGCAAAAAAAGGTCTGTTCTCCAACTATGTCAAGCGGTAACTGCTAGAGCAGGCGCAGCTGCTGACGGCTTAGCGACGGCATAGGAAGGAAAATAGGAAAAGATAACAAGAGCGAGCATAGATAAAGACTAGATGATTAAATGAGAGCATGTTGCTGAGCGAGCATAGATAAAGCTACGCTTACGTTACGTTAGTTTAGTATAATGACAAAAATGGAAAGGAAAGTGAATTGATAGGAAATAGAACGGTGGTACAAAATTTACACTCGGGCTTCGCCCGAACAATATATATGTATATATGTATGTATGTCCATATACATCATGTATGCCATTAATTTTATTGGTATACTTTTTTACTGTCGGCATGTCGGAACTTAATTGAAATCAAAATAAGAAATTAAATGAAATGCAAACACCCCACGGTGTCCAAGCGCATACAATTGGCAGACACTGTAAAAGGTGTCAGTGGAAATGAAAGGTTTTTGTTCATTTTTCGACATTTAATTAGCTTTGGCGTTCGATTTCGATTTCGTTTCCTGTTCAAATATGGGAACGAAACTCTTATTATTTATTTATGTGGGTAGAAATTATATATACAATTGTGGGTGTATGGATAAGGAAATGGTTGGTTGCATATGGAATCTGAATCGCTCTGCTATAAAAAAATCACACACTCTGAATTTTAATTTTAATTTTTATGCACATATATTCTAATGGGAATGTTGTCCAAGCCCCACTCCTGGGCAGGACTCATAAAAAATTCATAGATATGCTTTGGGCGGCTTTCTAAGTGCCGCCTAGGAGACCTTGCCTCGTCCCCGGAGTCTATCCCACAGAAGAGCAGCCGGGCAGGAGGGGACTTTTGTCAAGTTTTGCACATTTCGGAATCGCTTTTGGCAAAGAGAAAGATAAATCCAAACTGACATTTTAATTAATTTATCCGACTATTTCTTGTTAATAGTTTTGTGTTGATTTTGCGTTTACAACGTAAACTAAAATGTCAAACATATAAAGCCTTAATCAAATAAATACCTAAGAATGAATCTCACAGACAAAGAACCAAATCACATGGTAGGTTAGGTTAAGGCGGTAGCCGGGAGGGGGGGGATAAGAGCCTCCCGCCCCCAAGCTCACTTGGACCTATATAAATCACATGGTAAATTTTTGGGGAAAATGTTGCAGAAACACACGACACAAATCAATTTGGATAAGGATGGAACTTTCCAACTTTTGAGAATTGAGAGAAAACTTTGCTTTCACTGTAAACGAGCCGAACATGGGGTATATTGAGTGCAGGAAGCAGAAGGAACTGTCTGCATTAAATGTACGTAAATACGTAAGTAAGTATAGCATCTAAGAAATAGGTTGTTCTGTTACAGGTTGTTGTGAGATAACCTGATATACTTAAATTTATAGAATTGTTTAAGGCGAAAACTTTCTCTCTAAAGTTCTGATATAAGGGCACGGTACGGTCGAGAGTCTTTCCTCTATGGTCGTGTGGCTGTGTGTTTAATTTGAAATTCAAATTTATGAAACTGCAGTAGAAGCAGAAGCTTGATTTCCCACTGTCCAAATATGTGGCCGGGTGCGGGCGGCCCATTCTACCACTTCACTCCCAAATTTGTGGCATTTTCTTGATGCTTAAACAATTAGTTAGCCTACTTTTTGGGGCGCCACAGGCACACACATTCACACATGCATATTTTTTGGCTCTACTTTTATGTGGTGCCGGATACGAGCATGAATGAAAAAGGAGACTGCAGGAGACGGTGGCAGCTGCTCGGCTGGAATCAAGTTGTTGGCACAATTAGTAGGGTCGTGTCGGTTGGAGGCGAGGAGGGGCGTGTCAGTTGCGGCTTTCATTATCGAAACGTGCCTCATTTCGTCCATGAATGTTGAGCAAAATTAATTGCCGCCAGGCAGGAGAACGGCCCCCTGGCACACCCACCACTGACTGTTAAGGATGGCCCGAAGTTTTGTTTGAATGATTTCATTAAGATTATTTTTGGCAACAAAGGATCTGGAAAATTATACATAATTTATAATTAGCAGCGACCGAATGCCGTCTGTTTGCTTTCGGGTGCCCTGTTTATGGAGATTCTATTGAAAAGTTTAATTATGATTTTTGTGTATTTTTTAAATGTTGCCAAAAGTTTCGTATGTACATGGGCCATAAATGGGTTCTCCTGCCTCAGTTTCGAATTAAAATTGAAGTAGGACTCAAAGCCAAAGTGCTGGTAGATCTGCGAAGCAGGAAGAGAGGGGCAGCAACGGCGGAAAATGTTGTACAATAAAAGTTTAATGAATTACAATTCACGCTGGGCGGTGGGCGGATGCCGTTGGCGTGGGCTTCGGGTTTGGGTGTGGACTTGCCAGCTGGTAATCCATGGGAAAAACAGCGAAAACAGAAAACGAATCAAAAAGCCAAAAGGAAATGAAAATATGTCGACGGAAATGAGCATTGACGCCGTCCGATGGCTGTGACCCAGAGTGCTGCACACCCAGACGGCCTTCCGCTCTTGTCTTGGTCCGAATCTCTTCCTTTGGTCAAGTAACATGCGCTGATTTTGCCAACGGAGTGGGCGTGGCTCAGTCTTGGACGGAACGGGGCCATAAGATGCCATTTCATCATTGTCAACAGCCGCAGAACGATCCAGCGGACGAACATCGAACAAACAATAAATATTGTTAACAATTTGTTTGCTCTGGCTGGGGAAATACGAATAGAAAGCCACTGCAAATATTTGCCCTCGCGCGGGGCGGCCCAAAGCGGAAATCGTTTCCTCTAAGGAGTCGCACAGAGCCAGAACGAGGCAGAACGAGAGAGCGAGTAAGAGTGGGTAGCCTTGCAAACCCTTCGGCGCAATAAATTATCATCATCAGCAAATGGCAATGTGGTTCCTCCCCCTGCTCTTCCTTTCCTCACCCTCAGCAGACGTTAACAGTTTCCAATTGCCATCCGACCCTGGCAGTTCTCCCAATCTTCGGGCCTAATCGGGTACGGCGCGGTGCGGTACATTACGGACTGGTTGCTCCCGTTCTGGCCACGTAGGTAATGCGGCATTAATTAAATCAAGCATCATTAGGCAGTGGAGGGCGGAGGCGGAACTTGTGGGCGTGGCGCGGTTTGGAACTTAATGGGAATTATTGCATTTGGACTTGCAGCTGCACAGTGGTCAGCAGCACGTAAGCTTTGCATATTCAATGGAATGACTGCTTATTGTAATGCTGCAGCAATCATTAATTTGTTCTATATTTGTAAACAATTTACTTTCTCTCATCTCTTGAGTGAAAACGGCAAGCAAAATAGGTAACGGACAAGTAATAAATGGTTTTGCTCGCTGTTCACTCACTGAGTGGTTCGCTCTCAGTGTAAACTTACAAACGGAAGAGGAGAGTATCGGATCCTCTTACTCGATCGTTTTCCGTCTCGCTGCATGCCACTCGCGCGACTGCTCAATGACGGCATTTGGCTGGCTTTCATTGAGCGATTTACGAAACTAACTTTTGCAATCAATTTGTGGCCACTGCCCGTCAGTTAAATCGAAAAAGCACACACATGCGCAAACCAGCCCAGCTCCTGCTGCCTCTGTCCAAATGCGCATTCGAGTGTTTCTCTGTGTGTGTGTGTAATGTGCTCAATTGGCCATGCGAATCTAAGGTAAAATGATTTTTCAATAAAGCGACCCTGCGGCCAGGGCTTGCATAAGTAGCATACAGTCAAAAGCTACAGCTATTTTTCGCCCTTTCGCTGTTTTGGAATCTTCTTTAGTGCATTGTCTCTCCGAACGGAATTTAGTGTGTGTGGGCCTGGCAGCTGGCCAGCAGTGGGAGAAGGAGAAGAAGAACATGAGCAGCCGCTGAGCTCGCGCTGCTGCTGGATGGTTGAACAACGGCGAATGCACTTGGCACACTCTCACACACACATCCACAAAGAGGCTCTATCGGAGCCTCTCATACGCAGCAGCCGTGTCGGCCTCAAGGGGCTTAGGTGGTGGAAGGCTCAGTGTGCGGACGAGCAGCCTCTTTATTGCCTCCGCTTGTAGCAGTCATTATTCACTTGCCCAGGGATTTGGTTGCCGCCAGATCTTTAAATTTAATTTTCTAAATGTAATTCGATTCAAGTTGCTTTCACCGATGGCCGTTTTTCCAGTTTGCTATTTTGATGGGATTGAATTTTTCATATTTCTATGTTTTTGCCCTCGCACTTCCACTTTGGAGTGTAGGCCGGCGAGAGCAGCGTCAAGCATTCTCAGAAAAAAAAAGTGATGAAACACTTACAGAAAGTGCATGTTTTGCATATTGCTTTGAGCCCTCAACAAATATGTGAAAATGTGAAATTTCCTGCAGCCTGTTTTTTGCGGGAAAATCAAATTTGCCGTCCACTCCGCCGTCAGCCCCTGGCGGCTTTCATTTGTTGGCAACAATCGGCCATGAAAACAACAACTAAGCTTGACTAAATGCAATAAACTGACCAAGTACCGACCATTGCCACTGTTGCGGTGGCAGTTCGCAAACGAAATCCGGTACGTGCCACTCCCACAGCCCCAAATGCCCGCTTCCATGCACCACTGAGCTCTGCCAACTCAGCTGAATTTTCAGTTCTTACCATTTGTTGTTTCCTTTTTGGGGATACTCGTATACGACTATAAAATGCAATTTGCTCATTTCTGCATAGGAGCCAACCATATTTCACTCTTCTCTCGCTTCGAGGGGTCCACTCAACTCTTAACAATCAGAAATTGTGATTAAAGAACGGATTTAAGCCCCTAGTAGGAGTCGGTAGGGTTCTTGGAAGGATCTCTGGTTACTGTTTGGCAGGTGGCAGTTGGACCAAGCTCTTTGAAAATACCAGATGAAAGGAAGGTTGTCAACGCTTTGACACGCTTCCGTTCATGTGTTCACATGCCAAAGGAAGCGCTCATCATAAGGAATGTGCCGAAAAGAAACTGCACACTTTGTTTTTTATACCCGATACTCAAAATGAGTATTGGGATGAACCAGATCGTATAATGATTTTAGCCAGAATCAAGAAAACAATTTCATTCTTTCTCGCTCTGTCTCTCTCTAACACACAGGTTTCATGGTCGGTTTTGTCAATTGCAAAATATGAGTTCAAGGATCTCAGAACCTATTAGAGCCAGAGCAACCAAATTTGTTATCCACACTCCTGTGATATCGGACCTTGACCGTTTCGTGTCCAAATTTCGCCACACCCCCTTCCGCCCCCGCAAAGGACGAAAATCTGGGGCATCCACAAATCTCAGAGACTATTAAGGCTAGAGTAACCAAATTTATAGCCAAAAGGAACAAATCAATTTGCAGTGGCTACGCAGCGCCCGACGTCACGCTCAGACTGATTTTCTGTCTCTCTCGCACGCACTCTTTGTCGTGTCGTTTAATATTAGCGGCGTCTGCCGGAGGAGAGTCATACTGACTTAGTATCGGGTATAACTGTAGAGTTGCGGTCTCCGCAGCAACTCACAACGTTCCCCCTCGTTTTTCTTATAACTTCGATGTTTTCGTTCCGATTTCAATTTTCATTTTTTTTAATTTTAGAGAAAAACATTAACTTTCAATTTTGTTAATAAATTTAAAAAAATGTCTAGCCTCTTATTTTTGATCGAACTTTTTGCTTAACACCGCTCATTAAGTTCTGCACACCCTCTTTGGTAATCCTACGGGTCGCACGCATCCAGTTTTTATACCCGATACTCAAAATGAGTATTGGGGTATATTAGATTTGTGGTAAAAGTGGATGTGTGTAACGTCCAGAAGGAATCGTTTCCGACCCCATAAAGTATATATATTCATGATCAGCATCAATAGCCGAGTCGATTGAGCCATGTCTGTCTGTCCGTCCGTCCGTCTGTCCGTCTGTCCGTCCCCTTCAGCGCCTAGTGCTCAAAGACTATAAGAGCTAGAGCAACGATGTTTTGGATCCAGACTTCTGTGATATGTCACTGCTACAAAAATATTTCCAAACTTCGCCCCGCCCACTTCCGCCCCCACAAAGGACGAAAATCTGTGGCATCCACAATTTTAAAGATATGAGAAAACCAAAAACGTAGAATTGTAGAGAAGGACCATATCTTTAAGACTGCGGAATCTGAATTGGATCGTATCATTATTATAGCCAGCATCAAGAAAACAATTTCATTTTTTCTCGCCCTGTCTCTCTCTAACACACACGTAGCATAGGCGGCTTTGCTTAGAGTAAAACATTAGCGCCTAGATCTCAGAGACTACAAAAGCTAGAGCAACCAAATTTGGTATCCACACTCCTAATATATCGGACCGAGACGAGTTTGTTTCAAAATTTCGCCACACCCCCTTCCGCCCCCGCAAAGGACGAAAATCTGGGGATATTCAAAAATCTCAGAGACTATTAAGGCTAGAGTAACCAAATTTAGTATCCGCACTCCTGTTAGATTTTACTATAAAACGTGTATCTCAAAATTTCGCCCCACCCCCATCCGCCCACACAAAGGACGAAAATCTGTTGAATCCACAATATTGCACATTCGAGAAAACTAAAAACGCAGAATCATAGATAAGGACCATATATATCAGATTGCTGAATCTGGATCAGATCAGATCATTTTTATAGCCAATAGGAACAAATCAATTTGCAGTGGCTACGCAGCGCCCGACGTCACGCTCAGACTGATTTTCTGTCTCTCTCGCACGCACTCTTTGTCGTGTCGTTTAATATTAGCGGCGTCTGCCGGAGGAGAGCCATACTGACTTAGTATCGGGTATAACCGTAGAGTTGCGGTGTCCGCAGCAACTCACAACGTTCCCCCTCGTTTTTCATTTCTTCCATGTTTTCGGAGAGACTACCATCCTTCTTTAAATTTCTTTTAACTAATGCCCAATATCGCTCAATTGGCCGGAGCTCTGGGCAATTTGGTGGGTTCTCCTGTTTTGACACGAAATTGATGCCTTTTGAGTCAAGTAGCGCTAAAGCTGAGCGGGCATAGTGCGCGGACGCCAGATCTGGCCAAAATATTCTTGACACATTTTGTTTTTCATAAAAAGGTATAAAACGCTTTTTCAAACACTCCTTCATGTACACATCGGCGTTGATTGTCCCTTTTGTGAAAAAAGCACTGGTTCTTAGGCCACAGGTGCAAATGGCCTGCCATATTAGCACTTTCTCCCCAAATTTATCGACTTGAATTGTTGACACCGACTCGTCAACAGTTCCACCTTTAACTTTTGTATAAAACTGAGGGCCGGGTAAAGTTTTCGAGTCCAATTTGACATAAGTTTCGTCGTCCATAATAACGCATTGAACTGCATCATTGAGCAAGCGATCATAAAGCTTTCGCACTCTCGTTTTGCCGACTTCTACTTGTCGCAGACTTTTTTTCGGAACTTTTTTGTTTTTTGTATGTCTTTAAATTATGGCGTTGCTTTATTCTTTGAACCATACTCATACTTGTTCGCGCTTTTTTTGCCAATTCTCGAACGGACATCGTGTTATGTTTGTGGATTAAGGCTAATACTTTTTCATCAATATTTTGATCCCTTGGACCCTTTTTATACCCGATACTCAAAATGAGTATTTTCTCCCAGTTTTTGGTAAATATTTTAAAGAACATTTCTCTCCAAACTTAATTATAATATTTTTAACACTATTAACACTAACTTTGTAGCGTTTAGCTAATTGTCTGTAAGACACACCTTTTTCTGTACAATAATTGTGCACAATTTTTTTGCGAACTTGCTCTTCAATTCGAGGCATCGTTTAAACTGATAAGCGAATAGTGAAAAAGGAACATGCAAACAACGCAGAATTTCTCAAGCTTTCTAACGGTGCATCGAACGGCATGATCGAAAGCTCGCACTGCGAGAAATTGACGATTGTAAGTGTGCAGTTTCTTTTCGGCACATTCCTTACCCAGAATAGCTCTACGAAATTCACAAAATTCCCCCAAAAATACGTCCGCATTCTGGCCCCACTCTCACCTGAATTTACGTAAACGGACGCTCGGTCCCGGCGGCATCCAGCAAACTCAAATCGTTGAATGTTCCACAATTTTGCAACACTTGGCTGCAAGTGGCGTTAATTAAATCAAAATCGATGGCCACACGATGGTGTCCGGACACCCCGACGGACTCTGGCTCTGGGTGGGCTGCTGCTGTGCCTTGGGATTCGTTCTAGGGCAGGTGGCAGTTCTGCTCGGGCCCCTGTCGCAATTGATGTTCCCTGGCAAACAGCATCTGCAGCTCCTCCACGCTGTAGTCGTAGTCCTCGTACTCATCGTCCTTCAGCGACTGCTCCGAGTAGCTCTCGTCGTCGTCATCGCAATCAAAATAGCCGCTCTGTTAACGATAGAGTGAACGAGTGAGTGAATGATTGGCTTACGCTTGTTCTATAAGGATCACCATCCTCTATCTTACCTGACAGTCCAGGCAGCGGCAGTTATCACAGAGGCTGCAACTGAGGCACAAAATGTCGGCTGCCTCCTGGTAGAGTTCGTAACTTGATTTGGCTTGCGTTTGCTTCTTCATGGAACTCTGATGTTGCTGCTGCTTTTGCTGCTCCCCCTGCTCCTGCTGCTCCAGCTGCGGGTAGTTGGTCAGTTTGTTGTTGTCCTCATTATGCATGCTCCAATTGTTCAATTTATTCTGCTGGCGGGCCCCAGCCCCAGCGCCAGCCCCGGTCCCAGTTCCACCTCCGCCTCCAGCTCTGGTTGGGGCTGGTCCAGCTTCCTGACTGTTACTCTGATTTTTCAAGTGCCTGCCATTGTTGTTCCGCCCTTGCACGCCTGAGTGGCCCACAAATGATGATGCTGTCAACGTGCTGGCCTCTGAGCTGGGCTCCGCCTCATTGCTGTCGAGCATGGTAAATGAAAGTTTATTTAGCTTTTGGTTGACTAAACTAAACGCGCATCAAACGGCTGCAAGTGGAGCGGAAGGAGGCCAACGAATATGAAGTGGGTGTGCGAAGAAGAGCTGTACATTTACTCGTACATACTGCCAGCTAATGCAAATAAAGGAGGCTGGCATGGGCCTGAAAATGTCGTGTGTGAGAAACGAAACTTATAAAACTTTCAAATACACGGCCAGCAACACTATCCAGGGAGCATTTTCACTTCAGGCCATAATAAATTAATCCCCGTGTTTTTCCAAACAGAAAACACCTTGGCTGTGGACAGGGAAGCTCCCGACCGGAGGCCATTAAAGAAGACCCCGAGCTCTTATCAGCATGAAAAAATACTGCGGATATCTGCAAATGCAAATTCTTGTAAAGGAAAAAGTTTTTGAAAAATGTCGCAGGTTGTTTTGCAGCACAAGTTGATGGAGTCGTCATTCTTGTCGGCGTCGCGAAAGTTGATGAATGTGCTCTAAAGAATTTTACTAGTGATGTCGCCCTGTAATGAGACTGGCTAAGAAGCACGGGGCGGAGGAGAGAGCATTTTTTCCCTCTGTTGACGTTTACTAATTAAATGTGCACCGGGTACTAATAAATCAAAGAAGAACCGCCCCACCAGGAACACGCCCTCTGAAACTGCAATTAATGAATTTTTCCCGGCCGTGAACGAACTTTGACATCATTATAGCAACAGGGGGATAAAGAGAGTATGTGGCTGTGTGCCACAGGGAAGAGACACAAAGCGGGAAGAGGGCGACGCGCCACGAAAAGTTTTCGGTTCTTGAAAGTCGTGTGAGTGGTGATGGAAGGGCGAACAGGGAATGCAGCTTTGGCGGCAACTTTTCTCTTTTGGGGCCGCTCAAGTGTTGCCGTCTCGCATGCGTGCCCCACCACCGTAAAATATGATTATTGCACTTCAATATGTACAGTTATGGGAATCCATTGAGGCGATCTGGGCCGCAGCCGCAGCCGGAACCGGAGACGGGCGGGCATGTTAATCAACTTTTGCGGATGGAGATGGGGGCCCACCACCCCTTAAAGCCGCTTGTGAGCGCCACTGCGTTCATATCGCTTGATGTTTATGGCTACGCGTTAACTTTTCAATTTCGCAAATGGCCGCATAAAAGACCAGAGCCAGCGTGCAAATGCAGGGTGGTAGCAAATTTGCTATGCGATGGGGGTCAGAACTTTTGACTTAATGAAGAATGCAGGAAAGTTTCGCTGAAACAAAGTATCTGCCGGACAGATAATTGAATGCAGGCCGGAGCCGGACAGGTCCTAGGAAAGTTCGGTACAGCATTTAGCGGGCCAAATAGCCATAAAGATGGCGCCAAACGGAGACAAGAAATGACCCAAAATGGAGGCCATAAAATGTACACACAAATATGACCCTTGATCGGGGCCATGATTAATTGAGAAGTAATCGATAAATAATGATAGTTTCCAGCAGTCTAAATTCTTCCTGCCACCCATACATAGTTCCATTTATGTATGGGGCAGGGCAGTAATCGATAACTAACGATATTTTTGTTCATTTCCAATGGACCTTTTTTCATTTTTCATCTTTGTGGAGTTAATGAGAAACCACTCTAGCGGCATGTAGCAGCAAACTTCGGCAAGATGGCCTCACCTACATACAAACACACACATACATGAATCCATGGCTGTAATACATACCCGATGTCTTCTCCTCCGTCATCCCCCGCTACTGAGGCGGCTGCTGTTGCAGCGCTCCGCCATTTTTCTTCTTCGAGAAATTTGAGAAACTTTGTCTTCTTGGCAATAAGCGTTGATTTGACATTGGTGCATTTCTTCTTGGCCAGCAGCGGCTGGGTGGCTGGGGGGTGAGCACCTGCTGGGGGGCATACACCCTTTGCACTTGCCACCGCCACCGCTACCGATGTGCTCTCGAGCGCGAATTCGCACAGGCTTCCTCCAGTTGCTGACAGGCAGCCATTGTTATGGCCGCTCTCGTGGATAGTGTTTTTGTTGTGGATGTTGTTGTTGTGGATGTTGTTGTTGTGGATGTTGTTGTTGTGGATGTTGTTGTGAGTGTGGGTGACATTTTGGCAGGCATTGCCGACACTGCAATTGAACAGTTTTTGCAGGGCCGTTGCTGCCGGTGAACACATTGTGGTTGACATTGATGTAGCGACAGGATTTACGTAGTTTGAAGCGCATCCTCCACCAGTTCCCGTTCTCGTGGCCGTTCTCCCTGCCGCTGTTGTGGCACTGCCAAAAGTTTTGAATTTATGCTGCACACCCACACCCGCAGCACTCGTGGAGCAAGTTGCCTCAATTGGATTCGCTGGCGCTCCTCCCGCTGCTCGGCCCTGGCTGCCATTTATTTCACGCTTTGTTGCCGCATATGTGCCCAAGTCCTGCCATGGCAAGACAGAGTAGGAGACACGGTTGGACAGTTAGGCGGAGACGCAAGAGAGACAAAGGATCGTGATGCAAGTTTAGGACCCACATGCGGGCTCTACTTCGGAAAACTTACCCCATATGCATTATAGCTGGCATTAAGCACACAAATGGAGGAGTTCTGATTGCAGCACTGATAGACCATGTCGTCCATTGTTTGGGCTAGGGAGAGAGACAGAGAGGAGGAAAGATTAATAGCGCAAGAGACAGTGAGATTTTCATAAAATTATGCAAATGTAACAGTCAAATCAAACAGCAGCAGAAGGCGCCTCCATGGTATACACACAATAAGGTAAGGCAATTCAAGAGAGAGGACTCTGCTCACGAGCTGAATTGGCTTACCTTACTATTAGCATACCTTTGGTGCCTCTATCTCCCATCTCCATCTCCTGCTCGTCTTCAGCTGTGGGAGGGGAGTAGAGCTAAGAGGCGCGGGCAAAGTGAAAATTTAATTTAAATTCTTATTGCTGCTGATTGTTCTTGTATTGGGGCTTTTATTTATTGCTGCCTTTCTGTGAAGGATGATGGATCCCGTCCAGCTCCCGCTGCTGTTGGTGGTGGCAATCCAAGCTACAATTACCACCGCTGTACACGTCCAATTGAAGCGGAAATTTTTGCGGCTGCTGGAGCGTCGCCACCGCTGCTGCTCTTCTGCCTCCTCCCGCTGCCGGAGCTGAGCCAGCTCGTTAGCCACAGGGATTGGAATACTTGAAACGAAAAAAAAGAAAAACATAAGGAAATTGTGTTCCACTTTCTTTTGTGTTTTTTACCCCCAGATTTTGTCCGGTCCACGCACATTCAACTCCAGTTGTGGAGATGCAAAGGCGTCGAAGAGAGAACGAGTGCCTGGGCAGTCATGATAAAATTTCGTTTGAAAGGCAAGTTCATTGAAATGAACAGCCGCCTGCCGCAGTCCCAACCCGCCCCACCTCCACGTGGCCAACACGCAAAATAATCAAAATAATCCTTTTTTTGTTGGGATGGCTCTGGGCTTAGTTACGGAATTCGGATGGGACCGGACCCCTCTTTTGCTGGCTTTGGAGATATTGTTGTTGGGCTTAGTCCGGCGATTGTTTTCAGCTTGCAACAATTCTCACAATTGCGCCCAATATACGCAATTTAATTGTTGTTGCCGGTTGCCGGGACAATGCGCCCAACGCAACGCATAGCCATGAATCATGAAACTGTAATCCCTGGATGAGTGTGAACAATAACTGAAATGAAAATATGGCTCCGCACAATTGAAACGCCATCATTTATTAGGTGTATGTTTTTAAGAGCTCAAGCTTTTAGCGCAAACGGTTCCGGCAAGGTCTTTCTTGAGAGCCACATTTGTGTCCCTCTTCCCTGGACTCTTGTTGCTACAGACACACCTATAAATCCTGACGGCCACAGCTCTGGCGACCCCATTCATCAAAGTGTCAAAACAGCTGGTGAGCAAAAATCTTTTGTCATTTCCCAGCAGCCAAGCGGAAAGAGAGTCATGGTAGTGGGCGTCAGGACAAGAAAAAAACTTATGCATACGTGTTGGGAAATCAACAGAAAACAGAAAGAGAGGAGAGAGAAGAGAGAAAGGATTCGGTTCTGTGTTCTCCTTTGTGCTCGCTCCTTGAGCATCTCTAATGAGCGGCAATAAAGCAAATGTGATGGCAGGTGACTAGTGTTGGGTAAACATTGCTCATTTTGGTGAACATGTTCACTTGTTCTTTTTTAGTAAGTGAGTCAACTCACTCATATTGCTCACTTGCTCTCTTAGATTGCTCAGTTACTCACTTGCTCAGTTGCTCACTTGCTCAGTTGCTCAGTTGCTCACTTGCTCACTCAGTTGTTCACTATTCATGCACAGATGGTTCCAAATTTCAATATATGTTCGAATTAGAGACATACTGAATTTTTGAAAGAGTAAACAGCTTTGCCGGTAATACAAAAAGTGTGAAGTAAACGCAAATATGAGCAAAAGCTGCCAGATCGCAATATGCCCTTTGAGGAGCAAAATTGCGCAAAAAGTGAGTAGAGAACAAGTGAACAACAAAGAACAAGTGAGCAAAAAAGAACAAGTGAACAACAAAGAACAGCTTGGAAGGAAAATGTTCAGTTGCTCACTTAAGTGAACAACTCTTTTTTGTTCACTCACTCATGAGCAACACAACACTACAGGTGACGGACGCCCACACACACGCACACATATCAAACAATTTGCACATTATAATTGTTGACACACTGTCCGTATGTTCGTATGTTCAAAATGAGTATTGGGGTATATTAGATTTGTGGTAAAAGTGGATGTGTGTAACGTCCAGAAGGAATCGTTTCCGACCCCATAAAGTATATATATTCTTGATCAGCATCAATAGCCGAGTCGATTGAGCCCTGTCTGTCTGTCCGTCCGTCCGTCTGTCCGTCTGTCCGTCCCCTTCAGCGCCTAATGCTCAACGGCTATAGGAGCTAGAGCAACGATGTTTTGGATCCAGACATCTGTGATATGTCACTGCTACAAGAATATTTCAAAACTTCGCCCCACTCACTTCCGCCCCCACAAAGAACGAAGATCTGTGGCATCCACAATTTTAACGATACGATAAAACCAGAAACGCAGAATCGTAGAGGATGACTATATGTTCTAGAGTGCAAAATCTGAACCAGATCGTATAATTATTATAGCCAGAATCAAGAAAACAATTTCATTCTTTCTCGCTCTGTCTCTCTCTAACACACAGGTTTCATGGTCGGTTTTGCCAATTGCAAAATATGAGTTCAAGGATCTCAGAACCCATAGGAGCTAGAGCAACGAAATTTGGTATCCACACTCCTGTGATATCGGACCTTGACCGTTTTGTGTCAAAATTTCGCCACCCCCCCTTCCGCCCCCGCAAAGGACGAAAATCTGGGGCATCCACAAATCTCAGAGACTATTAACGCTAGAGTAACCAAATTTAGTATCCGCACTCCTGTTAGATCTCACTATAAAACGTTTATCTCAAAATTTCGCCCCACCCCCTTCCGCCCACACAAAGAACGAAAATCTGTTGCATCCACAATATTGCAGATTCGAGAAAACTAAAAACGCAGAATCATAGATAACGACCATATCTATCCGATTGCTGAATCTGGATCAGATCATATAATTTTTATAGCCAAAAGGAACAAATCAATTTGCACTGGCTACGCAGCGCGCGACGTCGCGACGTCACGCTTAGACTGATTTTCTGTCTCTCTCGCACGCACTCTTTGTCGTGTCGTTTAATATTAGCGGCATCTGCCGGAGGAGAGCCATACTAACTTAGTATCAGGTATAACTGTAGAGTTGCGGTCTCCGCAGCAACTCACAACGTTCCCCCTCGTTTTTTTTTATATTAATATACTTATTTATTTGCTCTATAATATATACTATACAATTTATATATAACTTAATTTAACGGACAAGTGTATGTTGGGACTAGGGGCCCCGCGGACTCCGTGTGTTCGTGTTATTTTTTTTTCTGTATTAACTCTTAATTTTATTAAATTTTATAAGCCTGGGACTTAACTAAAGCTAGACAGGGAGCTGTATTGAGTTGGAGAGACCGGCAAGAAGTTCCGGGTCTCTGCGGGACGGCCGCAAAGCATTGCTTCGCAGGGACCATGGTTCCTCCTAGCCACTCTCTTTCCTTCGGCGCTCGCACCTACGCAGCTCCTTCATGGCGCCGGCTGCAAAGTTGCTCCAGGCCGACCATACCATGGGGTCTTCCACAATCTTCTCGATCAGGTTGTTCGGCGTGAGCTGCCCGCCGGCGGCTCGCCACAACTCCTCCCTAATAAGTGAGAAGCGCCCACATTGAAAAATGATGTGCTCAGCGTCTTCAGTGGCGTCGCCGCACCACGAGCAGTTCGGCGAGTTCTCGTGGCCGAACCTCCAAAGGTGGCTGAAGCAGCCGTGTCCGCTCAGAAGCTGTGTGGAATGGAAATTGACCACACCGTGTCGCCTGCCGATCCAATATCGGACATCCGGAATCAGGCGGTGTGTCCACCGTCCTTTATCAGAGCCGTCTGAGCGGCTTCGCCGTGCTCTGAGGCTTCCTTCACGGGCCTGCTTGCGCGCGTCTCTCCTTGCCGCGCCGGCCCGGATGGCCTCGGCC
This sequence comes from Drosophila miranda, assembly GCF_003369915.1. Taxonomy (NCBI): domain Eukaryota; kingdom Metazoa; phylum Arthropoda; class Insecta; order Diptera; family Drosophilidae; genus Drosophila; species Drosophila miranda. Next base: position 19,470,500 of record NW_022881614.1, read on the forward strand.
ACGGCCCTCTCCTCAAGCACCAGAAGGTCAATTGGAAGGACACCCGCCAGGACTAGGGCAGCGTCGTCGGATATGGTCCGAAAGCCGCAGCAGATCCGGAGCGCGCAGAGGCGATGAGTGGCTTTTACGCCCCTAGCGTAGCTGGCAACTTTAATTCCATCCGCCCATACGTCTGCTGCGTAGGTCATGGCTGAGCGGACTACACTGGTCAGCAGAATCCTCGTCTCCTGCTTCGGGCCACGGGTGTTCAGCAATATTCGGAACAGCGCCCGACTCGTGTTTGCCGCTTTCTCCTGGACGTAGCTTAGGTGTTCACGGAAACTGAGCCTGGTGTCGATCATCACGCCCAGATACCGAATGGCTCGTTTCGACGATAGTCTGTGGTCGCCAACCCTGATGTGAGCGGTCTCCACAGTCGAACGGGTGCTCACCAATACTGCCTCGGTTTTATGAGCGGCTATCTCTAGTCCCGCAGAGCGGAGCCAGTCTGCAATCAGCTGGATTGCGGTGTCACAATTTGCTTCGACGACGTCCAGGTGCTTGGCCACCACCGTCAGGGCGACATCATCTGCGTAGCAGGTTAGCTGACATCCGCCTGGAAGAGCTAATCTCATGACTCCATCGTAGGCAATGTTCCATAATAGGGGACCCATCACTGATCCTTGGGGAACTCCTGCCGTTATGCCGTGAGTCTGCGCGCCGGCCTCCGTATTATACTCCAGCAGTCTCCCCGCGAAGTAGCTCCTTACGATTGCCTGAAGGTATTGGGGTACACCGCGCCGGTTAAGTGAGTCCAGGATGCACTCCCACTTCACCGTATTGAAGGCGTTCCTGATGTCTAGGGTGACAATCAGGCAGTATTCCTTCTTGCCGCCCTTCCATCGAGTTCCCTCCACTGCCTTGGAGGCTATGTCAACTACCCTGCCTATGGCGTCCACCGTTGACCTCCCACTCCTGAAGCCGTATTGGTTTGGTGAAAGTCCCCCAGCATCCTCGACGGCGTTGTCTAGTCTTCTACGGATTATCTGTTCCAGAGTCTTCCCCAGCGAGTCGATTAAGCAAATCGGTCGAAACGAGGAGGGATCGTCCGGCGGCTTTCCTGGCTTTGGCAAGAGCACCAGGTGTTGCAACTTCCACTGCGGCGGAAATAGTCCTTCCCGCAGGCACTGCGTGAATGCCTTAGCAAACTCGTGCGGGTTGTATGCCATCGCCAGTTTTACCGCACGGTTGGGGATTCCATCAGGGCCTGGAGCCTTCTTGGCCTTTAAGCTTTGGGCCAGGGCGACGATTTCGTCCTCCGTGACCGGTTCGACCGAGTATGCAGGCTGGTGTGCGACGGCACTGCTGGCAAGACCGTGAGCCCCGGATGGGAACAATGCCTCAAGAATCGTCCGCAACTGGTCTGGGTCAGACGGCGACCCCGCGTTGCTGCCATGAATTCGCTTCATTACCGTCTTGTAGGCACGTCCCCACGGATCCTTCTCGGCTGAGTCACAAAGCTGCAGGAAGCACTCCCTCTTGCTCTCCTTGATGGCGTTCTTTAGGGCTTTTCTAGCTCCGCAGTACTCCGCCTGTAGCCTTGGCCAGCTAGTGCCACTCCTTCTGCGAGCCCGTTGATATCGCCTTCTAGCTGACAGGTAAGTGCGTCTGGCCTCCTGGATCTCGTCATTCCACCAATAGGTCGGCGATTGCTTACCCTTGAATGGCCTCTTGCGACTCATACTGGCATCGCATGCGAGCAGTAGGGACTCCAGAAGCTGGTTGACCATCTGTTGAGCTGAGCCTCCGACCTCCATATTCCTCAGCGCATCCAAGAACCTTGGAATCCGCATTGATTCGGGATTGTAGGCTGCTCTCCGGCTTGTCTGCGTTGCCCTGGTCAGTCTGCAACCACCTTCTCCGCCTATCGAGAACACCACTGCCTCGTGGTCGCTGGCCGTATAGTGGTTCCCCAGGCGCCAGGTGGACAGAGGGGAAAGGCTGCTAGAGGCGAATGTAAGGTCGATGACTGACCCAGAGCCACCCCTGTTGAAGGTATTCGCGGTCCCCTGATTCAACAATGCTCAAGCAGTGCGTGTCCCTTGTATATGGCGTCCGAGCTGCTGCTTCTGGAGATGTCACTGCCCCACTCCTGGGCCCAAGCATTGAAGTCGCCAGCAATCACATTTGGTTTGTGGTGCCTGGCGTCGTCGGCCAATTCGTCCATCGCCGCAGCGAAGCTATGACGGCTCAAGCTTGGGGGGAGATAGCAGCTGTAAATCCATAAGTTCCCCAGTTTTGCCCTGACGAAATGTCGGAACTCAGCGCACACTGAGGGCCGCAGAGGAGGCTTACCGCAAGCCCATATTGCTGCTTGCTTTCCTGAGGAGCTTTGGACCCAGAATCCATCCTCGGGGGAAATGTATGGTTCGCTAATTATTGCAACGTCCGATCTTATTTCACGCACCGACTGAGAGAGCAGATCTGTGGCAGCCTCGCAATGGTTTAGGTTTATTTGGTAAAACCTAACCATGTCCAGCGTTTTGACTTGCCTTCTCTTTGGGTGCCATGGGGCACCTGTGGCTACCAGCTACGTGTGAGTGGGGCTTGCCCTTTCCGACACAAAGGAAGCATTTTGCCTCATTGTGGCAGTCGCTTATCTTGTGCTCCTCAGACCCACAGCGGAAGCACCACCCGCTTCTGTCTACAGAGCTTTTGCAATTAAGTGCAATGTGGCCGATCTCAAGGCACCTGAAGCACTTTAACGGCAGATTTCGCTCCCGTATGCGGCAGACGGACCATGCCACTTTAACCTTACCAACGGATAACGCCTTCGTCGCAAGGGTCGCCGGCAGGCAAATAATAGCCCGCTGGGTACCACCAAAGCCTGGGCGCAAACTCTTAATGGCGTCCACATCGAGTGTAATCCCCATTTGCTCGCTGAAGGCCTTCCTCACGTCCTCCGAGGTAGCCATCTCATCCAAGTCGAGCATCTCTAGCCTCGTCTGCTGGGTGAGTGCTCGCGCCTCCGCCTTGCCTCCTAGGACAGTGCCTATGTCCTCGCGAAGCAGCTGCGCGGTCTCCTTCGAGGCGTCTTTGAGCTCCAATAGAAGAGCACCTTTGGCTGTTCGCTTCACTCTGCTCACACTCTCGCCGACCTTCTTCATCTTCTCGCTCTGGTTGCGGGTGACGAGGTTAAGGATCTCCGCGTAAGTCATTTCCCCTTTTGGCTCGATGGTAATAACATCCGGACGGGGCCTTGGCTTCCGGGCGTGCGCTCTGCTCTTCACCTTCTCCCATTCACCTTCGGTAGGTGCAGCTGATTCGGTCTTCCTTGCCGGTTGTTCGCGGGACTGCAACGTGGGATGGCCACTCATATTGTTTCTCCGCTTCGGCGAGCTCCTCGTCGGCTTGTCCAGCTTCCTTTTCGGCGCATCGTGTTGAGGGGAGCACTGCGTCTCCTGATCACGCCGCTCCACCCTCTCCTTCCTCTGAAACTTTGCGTCGAAGCTGTGAAGCGCGGACTTTTGCATCCTCACCACGTTCTGCGCCAACTCTTTCATCTCCTTGTTGAGATAACGGGCGTCCCTCAGCATCTTCGACAATTCCGTCGACTTTTCTACCAGCGAAGCCAGGATCGACCGCAGATCTCCGTCGGCCTTTGGTCCTGTACCGCTTTTGTCTGTGGAAGCACTGCTGAAGTCAAAGGGATTGACAGGGACTTCTGCTGGTGCAGACACAGTCAGTGCTGGCAGCACTCTAAGGGGCGCCTTAAGTGGAGTTCCGGTACCAAGGCTTAGCTGGGCCGGCTTCTCAACTGCCTGCTCCCTGGGCCAAATGCCTCGGGGCGTCTGCCACTGTGGTGGGGAACGCTGCAGGCTAGTTCTCCTCTCAAAGACCCGCTTTTCCTCCTCCTCCATTCTTCCTGTTTGTAACTGCCAAATACTCGATTTTGAAATTAGAAATTTAAAATTTAAAATTTGGGGCCCGCGCGATTTTCCGGTTGGCGCTCAACTTTCAAACTGGTTGGCTCTATCTGGCAACCCTATGACTGTCCTACGCTGTCCGGCAACTCCGTGCTGTAAGCACCTCTGCTCGATCAGCTGATCCGTGAATATAAATCGAGGCAAGTGAAGAGATTTGAGTGAAAGTTGTTTTTATTTTTCCTACCACCAACACGATGGATAGAGAAATGCGCCAAAACCAACGATCACCCCCCCCCTGGCCTATCTGCTCGTCTGCGTTTGCCCCTGCAACCAACTGGGAAGTCTCCGCCGCCAGCCACCATGCGCAGTGAGTACGGGACGCTGAAAGCCTGACTTGAACCGTCTTCTGTTTTGATTCCAGGCGTGATACGGATTTTGTTTATAGAAAACTCGGAGCTCGCTTGCAAACACGACCGCACTTGGAAACTCAAACTCAAACTATCCGTGTGTTCGTGTGTGTGTGCAAGTTTGTGTGCGTGTGTGTGGAAGGTGCGCTTGTGCGTGCGTGTCATTAGTGGCAATCTGATGGGAGCCAGAAATCCTGCTTTGATTCCATTTTATTATTCGCCACCCACCATAATAAAATAAATAAAACTAATAATAAAACTTTTATTTATTTTGGGATTTTCGTCAACTGGTCGAAAGGCAAACAAAACAGGCCTACAGCAATAATAAGCCCCCAAGTAGAGCGAGGAATGGAGAGGCAGCACCAGAGCCCGTGCCAGAACAAGAGCCAGAAATGGAAAGCCAACCAGAACCAGTGGAGCATGGCATATTTGTCATAATCAGCGTTTAGGCATTGGCATAAATTTGAATGAGTGCGCAGAGAAAAGCAGAAAGTGGGAAAGGGACATATTATCCTTATCATATATTAGGCGCAGCACCTCTGTCCCACTTACACTCCCGATCACAGTTCATGGACAGACCCCGACCTGCGATTGACAGCTCTCGCACTCGCACTGCCAATGGGCAATCTCTTTGAGCAAATATTTGACAGAGCATTTTCGAGCACTGTAGGTGGTCGCGGAAAACTGAAAAATCAGGAATGCTGCCAGAGCGGAGTGTGCTGGGGAAGCCGCTATCTGGTCATGTCCATATTTGAGCAAGCCAGGGCGAAAGCGAAGCTTCTGGGCCATAAATTTGATGCGTGCATAAAAAATGTTATTCGATTTCCTTCTTGGCCATATGCCCAAAATTCTTGGTAACAGGACGCCTCGAATGTAATGGAATCGAATCCATAGGCTGCTCAGAGCTGTTTTCGTGTATTCTATGGTTTGTCCTTGTTTTGTTTTGTATTTACCGAAATTTTCCAAAACGCCTTCCTGGTCATGAACCACATCTCATAGAGGAATATTTTTATATTCCATTGTATTTTTTTTTGGTATTTTTCTGGTCTGTTTTGTATGCGTTTGCATAATAATATCGTTTGCGGAATGGCCCACAATGGCAATAAATTAATATGGCATGTTCTACCCTCAGTTGGCGCCTCCACTATACAGTTGGCTAAGCCTTTTATGGCGCGATTACCGGGATGAAACATTTCTGGTATTCCAATAAGCAGTTATTCAAAGCGGTACCGAAATCATCGTACCGAAATCATCAGCGCAATGGAATCCTTCACCACGTATAATTGGAGAACGAATGCAGAACCCAAATATTTCAGCATACAACGTTTTACCACTTGTTTATTTATTTTAATTATGAAAAACCTACAGCAAAAGAGCAGGCAAACAAGCAAAACAAATCAAAATTTAAGCTCTTAACGGCAGGATAACCAGGAGGGAAGAACAAGCACCAGCTCTGGTAAGCTCCGAGGCATCTGAAGAGCATACATATTTTACATATATTCAGATTGTTCTTATTTGTAGACAGCTGGAGAAGACTTCAAGTGGGGGAGCATACGAATACATACGAATGACAGGCGAAAGAAGCCGTTAAATCTAAAGGAATATTCCAATGGCTTCCGCAAAACACACACATGCCCTAAGCAAATGTTTTCTCCTGTCGGGAGAGCGTGTATCCTCCATTATCGGTTTTTGATTGGAGAAACACACAAAAATTTGGCCTAATTAGAGTCGAAATGTCAAAATATTTACCCTGCTTGTGTGATTTGTCCCGAAACTGGACATCGCAGATATCCATTGGGGAAGAGCAGGCAGGGAAGTGGCCTCAAGGAGACAGTTCTCTTTCAAGTTTGCGGGCGGCACTTGACTTGCAATGAAAAGGCCGCAGCAGAGAATGGAAAAAGAGCACGAAAACCGAATCGTGAACAGCAAAGAACAAGGCAGAGAACATTAAATTCAAATGGTGATGGCTGCAAAAGAAAGAAGAAACTGGCTCCAAGTACATGGCCATTTCAGCTTCCTCCTCCTTTTTCAGGCTCCCCTCTCCCTCCCCTCATCTCATTGTACCAGTACCAGTGTACCACATTCGAAATCCAATGGAAAAAAGAGAGAATATAAAGATTTAAATCCCGGTCTTTCCACAGCAGACAAAATGTTTGCCACCAATAACAGAGCCAGCAAGGATTCGCCCTTCGCCCAAGGTATACTAATAGTACGTATAAGGTAGAGTCCGGTCTCCGGGTAGTATATTTGATTGCTCGGTTGCTGTACTCCAGATGTCACTGGAGTATATAAAACCGATTTAATAATCATACAATTGCAATTAGCTAACTGCCTCGCCTTGCCTTACCTTATTATTATTACACCTTGAGCTCACTCAGCTGAGCCAACAGCTTAAGAGAGAAAAAGAGAGAAATCTGAGTGGGATTGATTTAGCTGTTCTTTGATATTTAGCATGCTTACAGATAACTGTATTTGTCCCACGTCCGCCTCTCCTTTCCAGTGGTTCACTCTCCTCCAGAGCAGTGCAATAATTTCTGGTTAGACTCTCACTAAATGCAAGCAAATTTTGTCATTTGCCGGAGACGTGAGCTGATTTCGTAAGGAGTTTCGGGGATTGGACCGAGACCATAAACGTCTTAGCCTCCTCCCACATTAGTGGGGGCGGGCCGGACTGGATACTGAGACCTACCAGTGATACACAAAAGTTTTCCAACCTGCTAAACTCTCTGAGCAATTTCATTATGTCGTTTAAGGAGATGCATTAAGCGACAGAACTTTAATTTCTGTGTCTGTTTCGAAGGAAGAAGAAGGGCAAAACAAAGACGCAGATCCCAATCACGTGCCGCCTGCTGCCGCCAAGTCCTTTATAATAAATAGTTGAGTCACTTAAGGGGATTAGTGCTGAAATTAGTTTATGCCAATAAGATTAGCCATGACATGCCAAATGCCAACTTCATCTCCAATGAGAACTGAATCTATTTATGCATAGTTGGATTTTCCATTAGCTCCCCGAACGCCCACACCGCACATACCCACAGTACAATACAGTAAACAGTAATTGGAATAACATTATCATTCTTCTATCATATCAGTGTGCTATCGGGGATTTCCATTTCAATCCCGACAAGGCAACATTTCGACCAAAAATGAAATTGGTTTGGTATTTTCTACATACATATGTAAATTAATAACTGCGGTAGCGGATTGTGTTTTTAAAAAGTTTTTATTTTACTTCTAACTTCACTGATATAGATTTAAGTAGAGGGTCACAAAGGATTCCGGGCAAAGGGTTTGCGCGATCTTAATTTTTAGCTCGACTTTGCGGTGTCGCTTCTGGATCAAGACTGACTTGAACTTTTGATCTTTGCATTGTTGATCCCTTTCGGGAATAATTTTTCTATAAACATTTCAATTGATTTCGCCATCCCGAGTATTGGATTTCGTCATCCAAAGAGAGAACTGTAAAATGCCTAAAGTGCAGGATCTGCAGAAAGCCGGGAGTGAGATTGTTTATGAGAAGCCGGCTGTGGGCAAACATTGGTTTTCCATTTAGGCGAGTGTCAAAGATTGGGATTGCGGCGGGAGCCCTTGAGACTGTACATCTTAGAAATCAATTAGGCGGAGGCCCAAGATTGAAATTGTTTTCGTTTTGGAAAGCCAAAGATTGTTTACAACTCGTATAAGAGCTCAATAGAATTGGGTACGTTAACTCCCCCCATTCTTAAATGTTTCGTCCCGATACATTTTGAAGTTCTGATAGAGCTCTAATTTCTTCTGACATTATTTGAATGTTGCTTTCCACTATTTCTTCTGACGGTATTCTTATTGATTTAATAAGTACAAATTTGGTTAATTTATAGCCGAAGTAAAATAACATTATCAATATCAAAATGATTAAGAATAATGTTGTTAATGGTAAGGCCGTATTACCTAATGTTATAAGGGGATTTAAAATATTAACATTATCAAAAGAAAATTGCTTATCATTCGATTGTATATAATCAACTAATTCAAAATCGCTATATCTATGATGCGATATATATCTTAGAATTTTACCCTTATCATTTATGTGGGTTATATTATTTATTACAATTGTGTTGTTGAATATAAGGAGATACGATCCTAACAAAGTAGTATTGTCTACGATATTTTTGCCTGAAACTAATATGGCACCATCCTGAATGATGTCTATTTCTTTGTTTTTTTCCCTTTTTTTAGTGCAGTTGGCTTTAAAGCCATTAAGTAAATTGGTGAAACAGGTCTTCTTTAAATTTATTTGTGCGTAATTGTTAAAAGTTTCACTTAAGTTTCCTTAAATAGTATTTCTCCTTACATTCACAAACTTTTTCACTTATAACTAACATTCCATCATTTTGTGAGATGGCTCTTGCATGGTAATACTTGCAAATATCTTTAATTTGAGGATATTTTATGTAAATGATTATTAAATCAGCATTTCGAATTATTTTAACCGTTGCAATGTCCAGCAGATCAGACAGTTCAACAGGATGTTTTTCATGCTTATAAATGTCCTCTATTTCGTTTTTATTTAAAATTTTTGTATTGAAAATGTTTACTTTTAAGAGGGTTATGGTATCAACTAAATTTAGTAGGTCAAAAGTTATTAATTTTAAACGATGCTTTCTCAGTATCGTTTCTTCATTGAAGATGACATTTTTTAATGAATTTGATAGCAATTCAATTTCTTTGAAAAATTTGGAATTTATTACAAATTGTTTATTATTATTTTCAGTTAATTCATTTACTTTATTTTGTATTTTCAAAAAGTCATGATCAGGGCTGCCTGCTATCCATTTCCAAATGGTACCTAATTCATTTATTCCTCTTTCATTCCGTTTTGGAACTAATTCTGAAATCATTAATTTTAATAGACTTAAGTCCATTTATATTTCCCACTCATCGTCTGAATTAATTGATTTGTTGACATATTTGGATTCTTTATCAATTATCTCTCTATAAAAACTCAAATTAGTAATATGGAAAAGTTCAGCGTATGTTTCATAAGTGTAAACGTCTCTGTCGTCTTTGAGGAATAGATAGTCACTATGCGTATAGTCAATTACTTCCGAAGTCGTCAATATAACAAAAGTCAGTATTAGTATATTCGCATACATTTTCTGGAAAAAAATATTTAATATTTGATGTTATCTTTATGTATAATTCTGTTTCTATTGTTGATTATAATTTTATTCGGTCGATTTTCCTTAACTACCTGCTTTTTGTATCGGGATTGAAGTTTATTTCTTTCCCCGAATTTCTTTTCATAAACTACTTCTCCTATTTTATAATCTTTTTCTCTTCTATCTTTGTTATGTAGCTTATGCATTTTGGTCTGAGCTTCCTTAAGTAATATTGGATTATGCTTGTGTTCTATTTTGTTATACAATATGTCATATGGCATTTTATTGGTCGTTGAATGTATCGTCAGGTTATATTTCAGTGCGGCCCTTATTATTATTTCTGAATAATCTGTTAGATTTAGTTCATCCTTGATGCACCGCGCTATTTCTGTTAGTGTGGAATGTACCCTTTCTACCTGAACATTTGAGGTGCTGTGTCTGGGATCAGCATAATAAATAGTTAAGTTACTTCTTTGTATGAATGATCTAAATTGTGCTGAAGTAAAGCTTGGTTCGTTGTCAGTCATTAAAGATGTTGCTAACGGAAAGTGTTGCAAAATTTCCATTACCTTATTTTCAATGTTTAATTTACTTTGAATTTCCTTGACCACCAAGTATTTGGAATAAGAATCTATACAAGTTATGAATGTTAGGTTTTGGGCATAGTATATGTCTAAGTGTAATTGATCTCCTTCTTTTTTGTGCAGGTTTGGCCAATAATACAGCTTAGTTATTTGTTTGTAATTTTCGTCTAGTCCTCTATGGGCTCTGCAATGTGTTTCTTCTATAATTATAGCTTTATCTTCTGAATTTACTACATCTTGGAGGAACTTTCTCGTGAAGAGAAATTTATTTATGAAATTTTCCTTTAGCTTATTTTGGATAAGGTATAAATCTTCTAAAGTGCAGTGTATTCCTGTGGTTAAGTGAGGCTGAATAAATACTTTTAAAATGATTAGCAGATTGTCTACCGTATCAAATTCAATAATATGTCGGGTATTTTCATAAACTCTTACTAACTCATGAACTGTGAATCTCCCTTGCGCTAATAGTAGCTGCTGTTTAAATTGGTTTAGAGGCTTGCTAGTCTCTTGAATGAATTTTCAAAACTACTCTCTGCTGAATGCTGAGTATTTATGTCTGATTCTGATTCTGTCTGGTCGACATCACTATCTGTCATATGATTTATTTTAATCCGAGATAAAGCGTCCGCTACTACGTTAGTTGAGCCTGGCTTATAAATGATTTTTGGTGTGAAACTTTCTATGAAGTAATACCAACGTTTCATTTCAACATTTGGATTTTTTTGCGACATTGCAAATACATACAATAGCTAATAATTCTTTTTTATTAGTAGCATATAATTGCTCGGTTTTACTTAAAGTTTTAGAAATAAATGTTATGGGATTCCCATCTTGCGACAAAACTGCACCTATTGCTATGTCCGATGCATCTGTGGTTAATGTGAATTTTTTATTGTAATCTGGTTGTACTAATTCAATATGTGCTATTAAACTGTCCTTTAAATTATTAAATGCTCCCATTGCTGGTTCATCCAGCTGTATTAATGTTTTCTTGGATGCCCTTCGTGAAACTTTCCCATTTACTCCACTCAGATATTTTGTTAATGGCTTGGCAATTGTAGCATAATTTCGGGCAAATTTTCTGTAATACCCTGTTATTCCTAAGAAGCTACGTAGCTCTCTGATATTTTTAGGAATTGGATAGTTTTGTATTGTGGAGATTTTGTCTGGATCTGTTTTAATGATATTTTGGGAAACAATGTATCCCAGAAATTTGGTTTCCAATTGAAAGAATTTAGACTTTTCTAGGGAAATTTTCATGTTAGCGTTTTGCAATATCTGTATTATATGAATTAGATCTTTATAATGTTGTTCTATAGTTTTTGAAAATATTATTATATCGTCCATATAGACGTGACAAGTTTTCCCAACTTGTTCTCTAAGTATATCGTCCATTGCCCTTTGGAAAATTCTGGGAGCGTTCGTCAATCCTATAGGCATTCTTAGAAATTCATATTTGCCGTTATTTATGGAAAAAGATGTTTTTTCAATATCTGATTCCCTCATTAAAATCTGATAGAAACCTGACTCTAAATCAATGGCCGAGAAATACTTTGCCTTACCTAAATTGGCAAGGATTACTGAAGGATCTTGCATAGGGTATCTATCCGGTATGGTGTTTTCATTAAGTTTCTTAAAGTCTATTACTAATCTATGTTTAGGAGTTCCGTCCTCATTTACTCCCTTCTTTGGTACTACTATTACCGGTGAATTATATGGGCTTTTACTAGGTCTGATTATACCTTCATCTAACATTTTACTTATTTCGTTATTAACGAAATCGTTAACCGAATAAGCGTATGGATACTGCTTGCCATATACCGGTCTATCATGTTCAGTGTTAATCTCTCCTTTTATATCCGTTCTGAACGGTAACTGTAAATTTATATTGGCATGGTCTTCTTCGATGATAGATACCATTTTCTCTCTGAGATTTTCTAAATTGTCCTCTTTGGTGGGTTTTTGTGTTATACAATTTCATTTTTTTCAATTCAGAATTTGCATAATTTTGAATGTCGGATATTTCTACGACGGCGGATTCAGGATATTTGAATCCCAAACTATTGACGGATAATTCTTCGTCGGCGTGCTCAGGATTTTTTGATCCCAAGCTATATAAACTTCCTTCTACCTTTACTGATTCACTTTTCATTTCTTTTTCTTCTTCAAAATATTTTTTTATTATATATTCCTTCAACGGAAGGATGGTTTTTCCTTCTATAAAGGTTAATTTGTTTAAAGAAAGGACCTCGTCATATATTAGTTTCTCCTCATTGTCTTTATAGCTTAAAGTCCCCTTTCCTGTATCAATAACAGCTCCGATTTTCTTTAATAGGTTAAATCCTATTAGTAAATCTGCCTCCATTCCATCTCTTTCATAAAACACTTGTTTTGTGTTGAAAATAGTTATATTATGGAAATATTTAATTATTGAAAACCCATTCACTGTAGCAACTTTCTTATAAATTGATAATTCTTTTTTATTTTCGTAAATTCCCTTTTTTATATAACAGGAAGTTGCTCCCGTATCTATCAAAACTTTTAATTGTCTGTTTATTTTTTTATCTACTCTTTTTAAGTAGGGCAGACCTACTTCGGGGGCTGATCTAAAAAATGGTCCTCCTCAATGTTGCTTGCTTTATTAGCCGGTTGTTCCGACATTTCGTTTGGCTTTCGTTTCTGCGCCTGATTTTCGTTAGACTGATTATTCGGTACTACGTTTGCCCTAAAATGCTGAGCTTGGTTATAATTGTTATTATTTCTCCTATAATAACCGTTAGTATTCTCCCGATAATTTCTATTATTATTATTTCCCCTGAATTGATTGCTGTTCTGTCGGTTCTTGATTTGTGTCGATTCGTCTACATCCATTGGTTCTGGGGCCTGATTTTGTTGTCTATTACCCAAGAAATAGGGTTGTCCCCATGACATGTTATTCCTCTGAAGATCCCTTTTTTGGTCGAATGGTGAACTATTAGTCCTTGGTTGTCGTTGGTTGAATCTTAATATATTGTAGTTATTATTCCCTGAATTTCTGGGGCCACTGAATTGGTAGGCAAATTGGGCCCGAATGTTATTTGATTGCAATTCCTGTACCTTTGCTAAGGCATTCGGTAAATCTTGGAGATTCAATGAAAATAGGATTTCTGCAATGCCGCCGTTTAGGCCAGTGACAAAAATGCGTAAGGCATTGTCTCTAATTTTCTTATTTGATTCTTTCGTGATTTCACTGTCCTTTCCGTGAGTCATTATTGTCTTATTTATTAACAAGGTCATTTTCTTGTGCTGGCAGTGCTGATGGGCAAAGCCTCCTACCTAAAGCACAGGTATGGTAGACGTAACCAGAGATACCATAAGTGATAATTTTATAAACTCTCTCTCCAGCATCGCGGTGCACATGCGTCTGAAGCAGCACAAGGTCTACGGCGTCTTCAATCTGCGCGACCCGCTGTTCTTTCTCTCCGATCCGGAACTCATCCGGCAGGTGGGCATCAAGAGCTTCGACAACTTCACCAACCATCGAAAGGGCCTCGGCGACGCGGGCGGCGGTGCCAACAACAGCGTGCTGTCCAAGAGCCTGCTCTCCCTGCGCGACCGACGCTGGAAGCAGATGAGGAGCACATTGACTCCGACCTTCACCAGCCTCAAGATTCGTCTAATGTTTGAGCTGATTCAGGCCTGTAACGTGGAGGCGGTGGCCTACATAGAACGAAAGCTGGCAGAGGATGGAGCCACAGAGCTGGAGCTAAAGGATTTCTTCACACGCTACACGAACGACGTGATTGCCACTGCTGCGTTTGGCATCCAGGTGAACTCCTTCAAGGACCCCAACAACGAGTTCTTCTCCATTGGGCAGCGGATCTCAGATTTTAGTCTCTGGGCTGTCCTCAAGGTGATGCTCTACATCCTGCTCCCCAAATTGATGAAGGTATGCGCTGATCTGAATTTATTGTACATATCTCACTGATCCCTTTCCAATGCCAGGCCCTTCGGGTACCCGTGATGGACATGAACAATGTGGACTACTTCAAGAAGCTGGTCTTTGGTGCTATACAGTACCGTAAGGAGCACAACATCATACGCCCCGACATGATTCAGCAGCTGATGGAGGCGCAGCGCCTGTTCAGAGCGGAACAGGAGGCATCGCAGGAGACGACCACGCTGGAGGATCGTGCCGAGTTCAATGATGAGGATCTTCTGGCCCAGTGCCTGCTCTTCTTCTCCGCTGGTTTCGACACGGTGGCCACTTGCCTGACCTTCACCAGCCACGAGCTGTTGATGAATCCCGAGGCGCAGGACAAGCTGTATGAGGAGATCATGGCAACGGAGGAGCAGCTGGGGGGCAAGCCCCTGGACTACGACACTCTCATGGGCATGAAGTACATGGACTGTGTGGTCTCTGAGTCCCTGAGGATGTGGCCACCGGCATTCGTCCTAGATCGCATGTGCGGCTCGGACTTCCAGCTACGCGACGAGGAGGGAAAAGTCGTGCTGATCCTCAAGAAGGACGAGCTCATCAACCTTCCCGTCATTGCCCTGCACCACGACCCGGACAACTTCCCTCAACCTGACGAATTCCGGCCGGAGCGCTTTGACGATGACCACAAGCACGAGATCAAGCCGTTCACCTACCTGCCCTACGGCATCGGCCAGCGCAGCTGCATCGGCAATCGCATGGCCCTGATGGAGGTCAAGGCCCTGCTATATGGCCTGGTCCGTCGCTTCCGACTGGAGCCTGTTGAACGCACCACGACGGACTTGGTGGGGAACATTGCCGGCTTCCGCATGATGCCCCGCGAATTGTTTTGGTGCAAGCTCGTGGCCAGGGTAAATGGAGAGGCAAAAGTCCAGGAGTAGAAATTAATGAATGGCCCCAAATGGGCATGCGAGGGGGTTTACTGCCCTTTTTGACTTATAAATAATAATACAATTGAAAGCACTCAAAAAAACGAATAAAATACCCTGGCAAAGGGTATTATTTTTTGGCAAATGCTTGAAGTGCATAAAAGGGTTGTACAAAGAGGAAGAACGATGTGTCCACAAGGGTATGTGAGGTTTCGGCTTTCCGCCCTTCTTTCCTGATCGCTTTGTCGTTGACAAAGTTGACAAATTTGTCGCGGCAATGCTTCACTTTCAACATTTTTCGGTTTGTTTTATGTTGCTCCTTTGGAGGAACGTGTCGCTGTCTGGGGCGGGCGATGCGCCCCGTCATAATACTGTCAGGGCGTGACGGGGCCCCAGCAACATCAGCAGCAACGACAGCAACAAGAGATGCGGCATGGGATGCTGTCGAACCGCAAACAACAAAAGCAGCACAAAGAGAGAGAGAGAGAGAGAGAGAGCCAGTAAAGTCATGTGCGTGTCTTGCCACGCCTTGTTTATGGGTGGAGGAGAGCATAGGTCAGAGGGAAGCGGCAACATCAGCACAACAAACACACACGACACCCACCCACGTACCAACACATAGGACATTAAGGATTATTTATTGGGAGTTATTTTTCAGGCGGCATTAAATTTTTTGCCACAGTATGAATTATATTACACTTGTGTCATAAACTGTACCGTGAAAAGAGAGAGGGGGTGGCGAAAGTAGCGGCGGAGACTGACAACATTCTTCTTCTCACGCTCCCCCGCCATTGGCACGCCATCGATTGACTCTGAAAAGTATGCTGTAAAGCAGAGCAAGATAATTAAGCCCAATCTTTGCTCAATGTTCGTTCCTTCTTGTTTCTCCCACTCACACTCTCTTGTGGGCTAGCTGGAGGCCCGAGGTCCATGGTGTTGTTTGGGGGAGTATATAAGTGATAGAGCGAAATAAAGCTAGACAATTATGAGCCATCAAATATTGTCGTCAATGTGTTTTTCTATGATCTTCTGTGAACGCATTGAACGGCGGAAGAGAGGATTAGAGATCATAAACCAAACAGCAGTTCTCTGCTTGCCAAGATCCTTTTCATATCACCATCAAGTTTAATTGATGAAGTTTCTGCCTGGTCCCTCCACCCATTGCACCCCCCTGTGCCTGTGACGCTCATTTGACGACCCTGGGCTTGGGTCAAATCCTGGACACGCCTATGGTCATTAAGCTGGCACCCGAAAGCAATAAAAAAGCAAAGGCAATTACGAGATATGGCCGTTGAGTACACCCTCACACTCACATACACACAAGCAATTATTCACACAAAGTAACACACGTAATTAGTTGCATACAACCGTGGGGTATGGGCAAGGCAGGGCAGGCAAGGGCAGGGGCAGGGGCATGGGCCAAGGAAGGGGAAGGGGCAGGGCAGTATTCACCGTAGAACTTTCAGCGCGGCTAGAGTTAGTTGAATGTTTTTTTATTGGCCACCTTGTTGTTTCTGAGAGATTGAGTCGCATGTGGGCGGGCGGTAGTGGGTAGTAACGTGTAACAAAGCTGCAGGCAATCCTTAGCATACAAAAGCAGGAGGCGAAGGATGAGTGTAAGTGTGTGTGTGTACGTCTACCACAATATTTGCTCAAAAATGAGGCAAAGAGAAAGGCAAAAGTAAGGGCAACGGCAGAGGCAGAGTGGCAGCGGTAAAGTGGAATTTAAGCGAAAACAGAATAGTTTCGGAGATGCTGCCGGGGATAACTAAGCAAACGTTTTGCGGTTCTTTCCCCGCACCCGTCTTTTTGTGTAGAAACTTTTTGAGCTTCCCAGGCCGCCGACGGGCATTTCTCTGGCAGCTTCGAGCTTTTGTCTGTATTTGAATGTTGCCCTGTCCTGTCATCGCTGAGCGTGTGTGCGTAATCTTGAAATGCCAGCGTAAACATCATAAACTGTGGCGACACACACACACCCACGCACACGCACCGAGGCACAGAGAGTTCCGTTTCTCTTTCTATTTTACTTTGTTTTGCTTTGTGCACAGAAACCTTATCAATCAATTCGGCGCAAATTCACCCACACACACACACAAAGAGAGAGTGAGAGAGAGGATGAGGGTGAGGGATATATCTGGGATATAGAGCAGATGTCATAAAGAAAGTTTGGCGCCACGACCGCCAGACGCCTGCAGAAGCATTACATTCTCTCATTCTGTCCCGACTAGGCGACGACCGTCGGCAGACACAAACGAGGGGGAACGTTGTGAGTTGCTGCGGACACCGCAACTATACAGTTATACCCGATACTAAGTCAGTATGGCTCTCCTGCGGCAGACGCCGCTAATATTGAACCACACGACAAAGAGTGCGTGCGAGAGAGACAGAAACTCAGTCTGGCGCTGCGTAGCCACTGAAAATTGATTTCTTGCTTTTGGCTACAAAAATGATCAGATCTGATCCAGATTCAGCAATCTGATAGATATGGTCATTATCTATGATTCTGCATTTTTATACCCGATACTCAAAATGAGTATTGGGGTATTTTAGATTTGTGGTAAAAGTGGATGTGTGTAACGTCCAGAAGGAATCGTTTCCGACCCCATAAAGTATATATATTCTTGATCAGCATCAATAGCCGAGTCGATTGAGCCCTGTCTGTCTGTCCGTCTGTCCGTCCGTCCGTCCGTCCGTCCCCTTCAGCGCCTAGTGCTGAAAGACTATAAGAGCTAGAGCAACGATGTTTTGGATCCAAACATCTGTGATATGTCACTGCTACAAAAATATTTCAAAACTTTGCCCCGCCCACTTCCGCCCCCACAAAGGACGAAAATCTGTGGCATCCACATTTTTAAAGATACGATAAAACCAAAAATGCAGAATCGTAGAGGATGAGTATATGTTCTAGAGTGTGAAATCTTAACCAGATCGTATAATTATTATAGCCAGAATCAAGAAAACAATTTCATTCTTTCTCGCTCTGTTTCTCTCTAACACACAGGTTTCATGGTCGGCTTTGCCAATTGCAAAATATGAGTTCAAGGATCTCAGAACCTATAAGAGCCAGAGCAACCAAATTTGGTATCCACACTCCTGTGATATCGGACCTTGACCGTTTCGTGTCCAAATTTCGCCACACCCCCTTCCGCCCCCGCAAAGGACGAAAATCTGGGGCATCCTTAAATCTCAGAGACTATTAAGGCTAGAGTAACCAAGAAATTCTGAGATATACGTTTTATAGTGACATCTAACAGGAGTGCGGATACCAAATTTGGTTACTCTAGCCTTAATAGTCTCTGAGATTTGTGAATATCCCCAGATTTTCATCCTTTGCGTGGGCGGAAGAAGGGTGTGGCGAAATTTAGAAACAAACTCGTCTCGGTCCGATATATTAGGAGTGTGGATACCAAATTTGGTTGCTCTAGCTTTTGTAGTCTCTGAGATCTAGGCGCTAATGTTTTACTCTAAGCAAAGCCGCCTATGCTACGTGTGTGTTAGAGAGAGACAGGGCGAGAAAAAATGAAATTGTTTTCTTGATGCTGGCTATAATAATAATACGATCCAATTCAGATTCCGCAGTCTTAAAGATATGGTCATTCTCTACAATCCTACGTTTTTGGTTTTCTCATATCTTTAAAATTGTGGATGCCACAGATTTTCGTCCTTTGTGGGGGCGGAAGTGGGCGGGGCGAAGTTGTGAAATATTTTTGTAGCAGTGACATATCACAGAAGTCTGGATCCAAAACATCGTTGCTCTAGCTCCTA
Organism: Drosophila miranda; assembly: GCF_003369915.1. Lineage (NCBI taxonomy): Eukaryota > Metazoa > Arthropoda > Insecta > Diptera > Drosophilidae > Drosophila > Drosophila miranda. The sequence continues at coordinate 19,489,147 of NW_022881614.1, forward strand.
TAGTCTTTGAGCACTAGGCGCTGAAGGGGACGGACAGACGGACACACGGACGGACGGACGGACGGACAGACGGACAGACAGACATGGCTCAATCGACTCGGCTATTGATGCTGATCAAGAATATATATACTTTATGGGGTCGGAAACGATTCCTTCTGGACGTTACACACATCCACTTTTACCACAAATCTAATATACCCCAATACTCATTTTGAGTATCGGGTATAAAAAACCTCACGTAGTCAGGGGCTTCGTCGCTTAAGAGAGGCTGTGCGCTCTCCCTTATGCCCTGCTGGCAACCATAAGCGCTTACGCCGCGCATAAGAACCAGCCCTCTTAAGAACAAGGCACAAAAGGGAAGATGCGAGGCTGGTCGCTCTGACGTTCTTTTATGCTTTCTACTTGCGGTTGCTTTCGCTAATGCACTTGAATAACTGACCTGCCATAACGATCGCGGCGCACAGTTTTTACATTCCCTTTTGCATATTTATTTATTATTATTATCTATTTGCCTAACATAAAAGCTGGAGATATGTACCCTTCCCTTTTTTCAATTTGTAAGTTAAATTTCAATCTAAAGAGTATTATTAAGAGTTTATCATTTATTAGTTTACTAGTGCGATGCATGTGCTATTGCTCAATATGAAATACAGGATCTATCATGAATCGGGGCTAGAGTTCTATATGCGGGGACCATGCTGGGCAAAGGAGGGTAATGGGGTTGGATAGGAGGCTGTAAGAGCCTTCTTTATGGGATCACCGGATGAACCGGGAGCGGTGATCATGGTAGGGTGGGCATGAGTGGTCACAACAACACCGTGGCACGACTTGTATGTGTGTATGTGTCCGTGTGTGTGTAGTTAGGTGTATTTGCTCTTGTACATATTTGTGTCAATGCTTCGCTTGCACGTGAAATTTTAATGAACGTTACTGTGTCAGTATTATGATTGTTGGAGTAGAGCTGTGTCCCGTCCGTTCTGGGAAATAAAAAAACCCCCCCATTTCTTGCCGATGAGACGGAAGCCGGAACAAGCACGTGCCCGGACGGGAGACGAACCATCACCTGATCAGCCTTCCGTGAAGGTTTGGTAATATCCAATATGCTACACTGGCGGTGTCTCTTGCTCGTACTCGCTCTTCAACTTTCTTAATTCTCTTTTCGGCTTTTGCTTCTCTCGCCTTTGGTGTCGCTGGTTTCGCTGCTGCTGCTTCTGCTGTTGTTGTTGTTGCTTCCTCTCTGTCCTGCAGCAGCAAAAGGGCGCATACAAATTAAAAAGAAAGAAAACGCTATTGCCGATAGATAGGGAGAGTGGTTAGAGGGGCAGATAAGAGAGAGGACAAAGAGACAGATAGAAAGGAGACAGCTCTGGTGAGACAGATTCTTTTTTGTTGCCTTTTGGTGTTTAGCACCTGTAAAAGTGTTCGAAATGGTCGAAAGATACGGCGACCCACTCGCAATTACATGCAGATGATTTCTGTACGAATCTGTGGGACATTTCTGCCTGCGGTCCCCCTGGGGACGGCCGAATCTCCAGGCTAATTCGAATCTTTGAAGCTAACTCAGATTAAGTGTTATTTTGGGGTCCTCTGCAGCTGCCTCCGCTAATGTGCCTGTGCCCCGAAACAGCAGGTGATGCTCTCAGTGCCTTCGTCTGTGTTAATGTCTGTGTGCAGGTGTGACAATAAGTACAGTTAATGACTGGCCAGGCGATAGCTGAGTGTGAGTGCCGTTACTTATACTCTTGCAGAGGATACTTAAGGAAAGGCATCAGCCACAGGCAGTGGGGGACCACTAAAATCGGATCACGATATCATGCATCTGCCATGGGATTTTTATCCCATTCTTTTGTGGCTTTTAACTTACATTTTTGGCTACGGATATTGCGCCAGCTGTTGGCAGCTGCACTCTAGGCCAAAATGCAAATGCAACTAATTTGGTCAACTGTAAAATGCCACTAGGCTAGGTAATATTGGGTATAATATCTGTGGCCAAGGCCAGAACAGCGATGGGAGAGCTACGATAATAAATAAGAAGCGTTGGTTCCCCTCGCTGAAAGGGAAGCTGGGGGAGCACTTCATAGAAACGATCGCCTCGAGTGCCGTTACTTATACTCTTGCAGAGGATACTTAAGGAAAGGCATCAGCCACAGGCAGTGGGGGACCACTAAAATCGGATCACGATATCATGCATCTGCCATGGGATAAAAGTCTTCATAGAAACGATATCATGCATCTGCCATGGGATAAAAGTCTTCATAGAAACGATCGCCTCGCAGGCGTATCTATGGCCTCAGACTACAAAACTTTAGCTCCTTTATGGTTTTACTTTAAAGCGAAGTGCCAACCATCTTCTGAATTCTTTTTGTGGCTTTTAACTTACATTTTTGGCTACGGATATTGCGCCAGCTGTTGGCAGCTGCACTCTAGGCCAAAATGCAAATGCAACTAATTTGGTCAACTGTAAAATGCCACTAGGCTAGGTAATATTGGGTATAATATCTGTGGCCAAGGCCAGAACAGCGATGGGAGAGCTACGATAATAAATAAGAAGCGTTGGTTCCCCTCGCTGAAAGGGAAGCTGGGGGAGCACTTAATAGTTGCCTTGCGTATCCATTAAGTAAACATGACTCGCTAAGCTGGCGATGGGGCATGGAGAGAGTGATAGAGAGTCAGGCAGGGAGGGAGGAAGGTAGAGAGAGGGAGAGTGGGGCTTGGAAGTGTATAAGAACTGCGGCCACGGCCACACTGACAATATATGTACATGGGGGGATTGTTTGTCTTTGGAGTCTGTACAGAACCAAAAAAGCAACATCAAACGACGGGAACAGCCGAAAAAGGAGGAAGACAAACGAAACGAATTTTGTGTGTCTTTGTGTGTTTCTTTTCTTCTTCTTATTATTATCTTCTTATTTGGCGCACGAATGCGTATAAACGCTGAATATTTAATAAAAGGGATGCTATACACACACACTCGTTAGTGGGTATTTCCCTGCACACAGTGACCTGGCCGCCTTAGAGAATTGCTTTTGCTCATTCGCTGATTATAGCTGATGGGGCAGTGGGGCAGATCGGGGAGCGGCGGCAATGTTTTGTAGTGGAAACTGTGGGGCACAAAATGCTATTGATATTTTATTCATGCTTCCCCAAAGCTCCCATTGCTGTCAATTGGAATTAGGACATCATAATTTATTGATGAACGAGAAGCAAACGCGGCAAAAGCAGCCAATAGAGGAGCGGGAGCAACGACAACAACAGCAGCCACTGGGGAGTGTTGAAAGCGGCTTAGACCATTCGGCCGATCCGGAAATCGTTTATAATTCGCATTCAGTGTCGGTCGTTTCGATTCAAAGCCAAAGAGTCAAGCGCACAATAAACGAGCATTCAGCACACCGGAACGCACACAAACGAACCGTTGCCTCACTCAATGCATGGCTCACACGACGTATACGTAATAGTTGGGATCTACAAAATCAACCGCCAGCACGTGCACGTGTCCTCGCCGTACTTGATTCAACTGCCACATGCCACAGAGCTGGGATGCAGGGATTCTGACAACTTGCAGTTCTGGGAGTCCTTTTGGAGGTAAAAGCCCCCCATCTATGCTAAAGCTAGTTATCGATGGGGTTAAATGATGTATGGGATGGGCAGGGTGCCCAATTTCAGAGTAAAAGTCATCAGATAATGGGCGGAGAGCTTAAATAGCCCTTGAAACTTTGTCCTTTAATGGGAATAGTTTCCCAATTAAATTCGGCGAAACCTTGGCATGAGATAATCCAAAAACACAACAAAGGTAGCTGGACAAAGAGACGTCCAATTGGCATTTAATTAATGCTCGAGGCATCTTTATCCCCCTCATTCGATGCCGGATATCGGGTCAGGCCTAATAATTTGTCCCCTTGTGGCTGGTGTCGAACGAGTCAGAGAAATATTTATTTATGCGAATTCCATGGGGCAAGCTCGTAAATCTCTTGCCCCCTTCGCGACTGCAGATGCATGGCCGAGTATTTATGGCAGCGACTATTACACACTTTATTATAATTATTAATATCGGCCCTCGTTCGCGTACAATTGAGTGGAGCACGGCTGCCAGTGCCATAAATTGCGTTTATCCCTCGGACCTGAACGGGAACTGGGGGGGATATCGACACAAGCCGCAAGCCGCAAGAGAGTGTGGAATAAATCAATTCGATGCGCGGCGTGGAATGCGAAAATATCCACGGATTGTATTGTCTAAGCAAATCGATAAATGAGGGCAGAAAATGGCAATTTCATTTCAATTAAAACAGGAGTGGAGCATTCTTCCAACTGTTGGCAGCTGGACCCATCGATTGAATAAACTGATGGAAACCACCTTTGACACTGTACTATTCAACCGTTTATTGGCACAATCGAAGCTTGAAAATCGCGTTGCATGTCCTGTGCATATTTATGTGAGGGAACAGCTGCGTTGCATCATCCCATACCCTGCCATAAATTCTCAGGAGGCGTGGGTTTTTGATTCAGATTTGCATTCAAAAGGTTATCGTAGTCCACGCCTATAAGTTTTGTATCTGGCGATCGCTGGCTGCCCATGGGGGCATCGTCGTCGCAGCTCCTGACACGTTCGAAGCCGCTGCAGAGATTCTTGAAATCCTGATCGGACCCGCAGGTACAATCCTCGGCCGGGATGCGTGCTATCTTGTAGGCGGGTAACTTTTTCTTATACGAACAGCTGTAGTCGCAGACCAGGGTCTGGTAGTTGTAGCTGAAGTGCTTTGCACTGAAAATGGCACACCCAACGCGATCGGCCAGGGCCGAAACAAGCTGCAGGAAGTGTCCTATCTCCTGGCTGAAAGATCAGAATCAGTATCCAGCACAGACACTACCACAGAACTCCCTCACTCACCCGCCGGGTGATGTGCCCGATATCATGCCATGTACCAGGCCTTCAGCTGGGCCCGGACAATCTTGGTGGGGTCCTGGGCGCTGGGAAACTTGTTGTAGGCCATATTGTAGCCGGTCCCTGCATACTCCAGTGTGGTATGGCATTTGTGGACCGGCCCAATGGAACAGCGATAGGTAGCGAATCGGGCCACCTCGGCCAGTTCTTCGTGCCACTGCATCTTGAGCATGCGGCCGGACGGAGGCAGGCCGTGGAGCTTGCCCCTGGCCACGATGTTGCGGTAGATGTTGTGCTGCTTCACAATAAAGTTTCGCATATTCTGCGATACGTTGAACATGCTCCCAACGCAGCCCTCTATAAATTGCTGCAGAAAGGATACCGCGGATACTTGGGAGGCCCTCCAGCACGAAGCAGATGAGTCTTACCTTATTGCTGTTGCAGCCAATGTGCTCTGCGCCTCCACAAGAGGGCAGAGCGCAGTAGTCCGACTTTGTTTTGCTCGGAGGCTTTGCCCGGCTACAGTACTTCGGCTTCTTCTGGGCACGGACCTCATTGAGGGCAGATAAAAGCAGCAGTCCGGTTGCGTACCACAGGATGGAACTGCAGATCTTCATATTCGGATCGAAACTAACTGGAACGAACCGATGAACGTGCAAAGAAATACGAGTAATTTCAGCTGGTTCTTAAGCCCCATCGAATCCGATTCGATTCGTTTCGATGGCGTCAATCAGGCCTGAAGGTTCTGCCACCATAGCCGTACCCCGATGGATCAAACGTTGTATTCTTTATTTGATTTGTCTGTCTTTAATGATACCTCGCTGGAGTCCTGAACAGCTGGTGCTTCTTTACTGTTGTCTGATTCAGTTTAGTCCGTTTCAGTGCTCTCTGTTCCAAGACCTGACGGTAGGTAGCCTTCCTGGATCTGGCCCCGGGCTTGGATTGCAATGCAAATTTCCTGTACCGAGCGGATATACCCTCGTCGAGAGTAGTCCTCTGAAGCGCTCTTTGGATCTGTTAAGTCACAGCAGTCGGACTCGTCGCACATGAGATGCTCGCTCTCGGAGCACAGGGACTGGTAGGCGTGGTTGACGCCAAAGCGACAGTGTTGTCCTGGGTAGTCGCCCGTGGGGTAGATGGGAAGGCAGTCGTGGTAACAGCTGTAGATGCACTTCGTCATTTGGTAAGTCCAGCCATCTTTTTTATATCATCTGCAGGTAGTGTCCCACATCCTGTCTGGAGCTCAAACGGTCAGAGAGGAGGGGGACGGGTTTTTGAAGGCAGCACACTCACTTGGTCAGATTGTTGCCACCCAGAATGGTGGTTAGATCCACGTATATATATGCGACCCGAAACAGGTGTGTCGCTCCAGCTGACACTTCATCACACTGAGCTCTGCCAGCCAGGCCAGTAGCTCTTCCCAGCGGACGGTTAGGGTGCGTCGCGATGGAGGCAATTTGCGGAAGGTGCCACGCGCCACCCGATTCCGGGCCCCGTTGTGCTCCCTGACGATGAAGCGGGCCAGGGAGTTGTCAATCCTCAGCAGCCTTGCGCCCGGCGGATACTTTGCGCTGTCGAATGCCTGACAAGGATTCGGGGATATCAAGGGAGGACAATTGATGGGTCTGCAGACTGCCACTCACCCGTGAATGTTTGCAGGCCAGGTGGGGTCCCGTGCCGGCAACGCAGACATCCTCTCCGCAGTAGTCGAAGACTTTCTCATTCTTCGCGGAAACGCAGCAACGACAGAGACAGATCGAGATCCAAAGACAGAGAACTCTGCGGGCTAGCCACGTCCCATCCATGGTAACTGATGGCTGACGGGCTGTGACATGTTTCCCGCCGCATTCCATGTCGTTTTCGACCATGGAAATCGCCATTTTCCGCAGGTGGCGTGTCGGGGTAAACAAATTGCGACTGCAATTGCCTTCGCTCGTCAATCTGACCTCGTCCTTTTCTGCCTGTTCTCCTGCGGCTACGGCTGGGACTACTGCCAGGAGCATTGGTGCTCTCGCCCAGCCCTGCAGCACGTGGCCTGCAACAACAACGGCGTACGTGGATGTCTTTTTGGCCCCCCTCGAGTCGCACCCAACTCTAGCGCTCTCTCTTTTTTTCGCAGAGCCTTGGAGCGAAGTGCAAGAGCGGCGCCAGGCTGATACCAATTAGTGCGGATATGCAGCAGTTCATCGTCCGCCAGGTGAACCTCTACCGCAATCAGGTGGCCTCCGCCGAGCGCATGGCCACCGTCCAGTGGGACCCTGAGCTGGCAAATTTGGCAGAGTTTGCGGTCAAGCAGTGCCACCTTGCCACCGACAACTGCCGCAACACCAGACGCTTCAAGCGCGTAGGCCAGATCGTGGGACACGTCATCTTCAGCGCCAATCGCTTCAGCCAACGCCAGCTGATCGGCCACAAGATCTACAATTGGTTCAATCAGTACAAGAAGGCAACAGCAGGGCTCGGGCTGGGACTCCGCAAGGACATCACCAGCTTCCGCCAGCTGATCCAGGAGCGTGCCACCTACATGGGCTGTGGCTTTCTCCAGCAGCAGCGCCACCGCTGGCAACAGCAGTTCATTGTCTGCAACTTCGCGCGGAAGAATGTGCACCACGAGCCAGCCTATGCCATCGGCCACAAGGCGGCTGCCGGCTGCCAAAAGGGCACCAATCCCCAGTTCCCCAATCAGTGCGCCGTGGAGGAGCCCTTTGATGTGAACGCCGTGGATCGTTATGTCCCAAAGCCGATGCTTCTCATCAAAATGAAGTACAGTGAGGACGGCATGGAATCAATTGCAGCCAAGTCCAGGCCCAAGCGTGCTTAAACATTTGAATGACGTTCTATTAGAGGATTCCCACTCAAATACACATACGTGAATACCCATGCGGGGTAATCTATTTCCGACTCTTTAATCGGTAAGGGGTCCAAGTCCATTCAACAGCGTGACTAAAACCCCAACCACAGAACCTCTTCCTTCCTCGATTTGGGTATAGATCACTTCTTGGGTGGTGGGGTCTTTGGATTCACTTAAATATTGAATTGTTTATTGGGTTATATACAAAAACAGTCACAGAAAAGTTAATAGGAAACCTCAAAGTCCTCAAGTCTCCACATCTAGCTCAGGTTCTCCTGGTGATTGGGTTCGATGGTGACGCGGGCATAGGGACTGCCAGCACCGACCTTCCGCCGCATGGTGACGCCTTGATGCGGTCGCAGACCCATCACAATCAGGTAGATGCCCGCGGCGCTCAAGGCGATTAGGGTGAGCACGACCAGCCCGTAGGCCCAGCGCGGCCAGGTGTCGCAGCTGAAGGCGTCGTGGCGGGCCGAGGACAGAAGCATGCCGCGGATGCGCGACGGCTTGAGGCAGCGTCCGCCCGTCTCAATCCAGAGCTTCTTTAGCCAGACCAACTCGCAGTCGCAGTGAAGCGGCACACCGTTGAGATCCAACTCGGTAAGCTTTGCAAAAACCGGCGAAAGCGAGGAATTAAAAGAACGCAGAAGAGTCCCACGAAATGACATCGTACGGAGGGAGGGGACCTTTGGCAGCGGACCGAAGGCGTCAGCGTCGAAGTGGCTCAGGCGCCGGCTGTTCTGAAAGCTAATCGACTCCAGCTGCTCGAGGGGAACCAGAGCATGGGCGGCCATTCCCTGCAGCAGGGACATGTCCTCCACAAACAGCTGCCGGACTTGGGTGAGATTGGCCGTATCCTCGGGCAGCAGCTGCTCCAGCAGATTGTCGCTGATGTCGAAGTGGAGCATCGTCTGCGGCAGCTGGCCGGGCACGCGCTGGAAGAGATTGCGCCTCAGGGAGAGCTCCTTGAGGGGAGCCCCTGACGGTAATCGGAGCTCATTCAGATTACAGGCATCGAGGCGGAGAGTTGTTAGCTTCCAGTTGATCCCCAGGTCCGTGTACAGATCTCCACTCCGCAGCTGCGTGGTCTCATTGAGCTTCCGGTTCCAGGAGAGGTCCGGCGAGGTGAGCACCAGCAGGGGGGCAAACAGCTGTGCTGGCACCGAATGCAGGTTGTTGTGCGCCAGATCGAGCACCTGCAGATGGGGCAGACCGGCGAAGGTCTGCGCCTCCACCTGGGAAATGCTGTTCCAGCCCAGGTACAGCTCCCGCAGGCTGCTCAGTTTGGCGAATTTGTTGCCACTCAGTCGGCTGATGTTGTTGTGCATCAGGTTGAGCTGGTGGAGGCTGTCGCTGCTGAAGACTGGCGCCTGGTCGAGGGCGTTCCACGAGAGGTCCAGCGTGTCTATGTAGAGTGGCAGCATCTCTGAGAGATCCGCTGTGCGGTACGCCTTGTAGCTGCAGTCGATGCGCAGGGCTCTCATGCCCCAGGGCGCGGCACTCACATTGTTGCACTCGCAGGAGAGCCGCGAGTCCCGCTTCGACTCTGGGTAGCAGAAACGATCCACTGCATCGGCGTCGATATTCTCCGCCCCACAGGCGGCCACCAGTACCACCAGCAGCAGGAAAAAGGCCACCCTTGCTCTGCTTCTACACGTATTTTTGACTGCGATTCTCCCCATGATGAAGGTTCTTGGCACACTGAACGCTACGATTAATGCTCTAGAGCTTCCAGTTCCCTTGCGACACCCACTTCCATATCTTATCTTCGGGGGAAAAAGCTCGCTGAGTAAATTCGTTCGATTTTCCCATAAATGTAAGATTAATAATAATGTATCGTTTATTAATAGTGTTTTTCGAAAAAGAATGAGTCTGTTCTTCCGACTTTTTGTTCAACTTTCTGCTTCTACTTCCAACAACCGACTCCCGTATCGATAACCCCTTATCGGTTAGGTCTTTTAAACATCGGTTAAGTCTGGTTATATCGGTTAGGTCTTATCGATGGTATCTTAAGTTCAAATGTTAATTTAGATGGGATAGTGCTAACTGCTTGATACACTGTCCTTTACATTCGGCCCTCCTGCTCATCTTCATCTGTCCCAGATGATAATATATCATCGTTCTCTGAGACAAAACGCCATAGCTTCATATTGTCACTGCTCGTTGCTGTGATATTTGGCCCCTCGACTTGAGCAACCTTTCTGATTCCCAACAGGTAGTGACGAAACTTCTTGAGTGCGAGGTATGCAGCGTTGACCTCCAAATAGTAACTGTGACGTTTGGACTCGGCTTGTGTAGTCTTTTTACTCCAATAGTAAATCGGGTGGAAATTGCCATCAAACTGCTGCAACAAAACTGCTCCGAAACCTTCTTTGGATGCATCCGTGTGGAGTTCCGTTGGCGCTTCTCGTGAGTATAAATGTAATACAGGTGCGATTACAAGCAGATTCTTTAAGGTTTGTAGCGAATGTTGCTCTGCTTCGCCAATGTTGAAAACTGCTTCCTTCCTGAGTAGATTCGTGAGCGGCCGGGCAACTTGTGCATAGCCAGGGATGAACTTTCTGAAAAAGCCTGTGAGTCCCAGAAATGCTTGAACTGCTTTAATGTCTTTGGGCGTAGCAAACCGACTGACAGCTGCTGTCTTCTCTTTGCCGGGCCAGATTCTCCCGTCCTCAATGATATGGCCCAGAAAGCTAATGCGTGGCTGCATGAAGCTACATTTCTTCCATTTGATCTTTAGGCCAAACTGCGCAGCTGTCTCCAGGACCAACTTTGTCTTCCTCATGCATACCTCGGGCGACGCGGCGTAAACAATTATGTCGTCCATATAAAGCTGCATAATGTCAGAGTTGATTAATTCTTGAAAAATATAGCTTACGAACCGAATGAACGCAGCTGGCGAGTTCTTGAATCCGAAAGGCGCTTTATTAAACTCGAATAATCCCTCCTTTGTGACGAAGGCCGTATACGACTTGCTTTGCTCTTCCATAGGCACATGGAAAAATCCGTTTTCAAGGTCCATTATGGTAAACCACTTAGCCGACTGCAGCTTTTCCAAGACTTCCTCCATGATCGGGACTGGGAAGCAGTCCAGCAATACCATGCTGTTTAACTTCCTGTAGTCTACGCAAACTCTAAGTGTACCATCTTTTTTCTTCACGACGACAACTCTGCTCGCTACATTTGAAGACGACTTGCGCACGATTCCTTGCTCGATCCATTCTTCGACTTGCTTCTTTACGGCACCGGCTTCGTCTGTTGATAAACGACTCGGTGAGTGATTAAACGGCTTGATTACTCCGTCGGGAACTATCTTCAGTTGGATTGGAGACTGCTTTGCAACTTCTGTGGGCATTTGGTAACTGTTTCTTATCATCTGTTCAACGTCTTTTCGATATTGCGGCGGAGCTACAAAGGATGACTCTTCAGTTACATTATATATAAGAGCATGCTCATCTGTTGGCACAGGATCTGCGTCGTGCTTCAAAAACGTGTATCCTTGCATATCAGCGACGAAACGGAACTTTTTAATGAAATCATGCCCCAAAAGTGCGTCGAAATCAATTTGGCTACTGGGGACTACTAAAAACTTCTGTGTGGTCAGCAACTTATCCACGGTAACTTCTGCATTAAAGTATCCAACAGGCTTTGTTGATATCTGACCCAGACCGCGCAACATAGTTGTGCACTTCAAAAGTTTAACGTTTTTCATGGTCTTCAACATACTCTCTTTGATTATGGTTACATCTGACCCTGTATCCACAAGACAGTCAACAACAATGCCGTTTATTTGAATTTTTTCATGCGACTGCGATCCAAAATGACGCGAACTTTATCAACTTTATCAGCTTCATAAGGACAGTTACGCGAAATGTGACCATTCTGATTGCACTTAAAACACTTCGTTTCGGCTTTGCAGTCTTTGCGTTTGTGTTCTCCTGATCCACAGTTATAGCAATATTCTTTTTTACCGCTTTGCCCACTTTGCTGCTTGAAACTCGTTTTATGCTGTTCGTTATTGCCCTTCTTCTCCGATATGTTCAAACGATCATAGATATCGAACTCTTCTTTCAAGGCCCTGAAGGTCTTACAGCGATACATGGCATACTTATACTTGTTTCTTATGTCCAGACCGTTCACAATATGGCTTATAACAGCCGCGTGTTCAACATGTCCGACTGCTGCTATTTTTCTCATCTGCAGCAAGTACTCGTGCATCGACTCACTACTCTTCCTCTTTCTTTCTTGCAGCAGCTTATGAATGTCTGCACTGTTATAGCTACATGTGAATTCATCCAATAATACGTTCTTGAGTTCCTCATAGGTGTACACGCATTCAGCTTCAAGGAAAAGCTTAGCTGCACCGGTCATTTTTCCTCTGGCCTGCACATACTTTTGTGTTTCAGTAAGCTCATATGCGTCGGCATTTTTTTCGAATATCTCAAACCATTTTTCTATGGGTAGTGTCCCAGGTAGTGTCCCACATCCTGTCTGGAGCTCAAACGGTCAGAGAGGAGGGGGACGGGTTTTTGAAGGCAGCACACTCACTTGGTCAGATTGTTGCCACCCAGAATGGTGGTTAGATCCACGTATATATATGCGACCCGAAACAGGTGTGTCGCTCCAGCTGACACTTCATCACACAGAGCTCTCCCACCCAGGCCAGTCGCTCGTCCCAGCGGACGGTTAGGGTGCGTCGCGATGGAGGCAATTTGCGGAAGGTGCCACGCGCCACCTGATTCCGGGCCCCGTTGTGCTCCCTGACGATGAAGCGGGCCAGGGAGTTGTCAATCCTCAGCAGCCTTGCGCCCGGCGGACACTTTGCGCTGTCGAATGCCTGACAAGGATTCGGGGATATCAAGGGAGGACAATTGATGGGTCTGCAGACTGCCACTCCCCCGTGAATGTTTGCAGGCCAGGTGGGGTCCCGTGCCGGCAACGCAGACATCCTCTCCGCAGTAGTCGAAGACTTTCTCATTCCGCGCGGAAACGCAGCAACGACAGAGACAGATCGAGATCCAAAGACAGAGAACTCTGCGGGCTAGCCACGTCCCATCCATGGTAACTGATGGCTGACGGGCTGTGACATGTTTCCCGCCGCATTCCATGTCGTTTTCGACCATGGAAATCGCCATTTTCCGCAGGTGGCGTGTCGGGGTAAACAAATTGCGACTGCAATTGCCTTCGCTCGTCAATCTGACCTCGTCCTTTTCTGCCTGTTCTCCTGCGGCTACGGCTGGGACTACTGCCAGGAGCATTGGTGCTCTCGCCCAGCCCTGCAGCACGTGGCCTGCAACAACAACGGCGTACGTGGATGTCTTTCTGGCCCCCCTCGAGTCGCACCCAACTCTAGCGCTCTCTCTTTTTTTCGCAGAGCCTTGGAGCGAAGTGCAAGAGCGGCGCCAGGCTGATACCAATTAGTGCGGATATGCAGCAGTTCATCGTCCGCCAGGTGAACCTCTACCGCAATCAGGTGGCCTCCGCCGAGCGCATGGCCACCGTCCAGTGGGACCCTGAGCTGGCAAATTTGGCAGAGTTTGCGGTCAAGCAGTGCCACCTTGCCACCGACAACTGCCGCAACACCAGACGCTTCAAGCGCGTAGGCCAGATCGTGGGACACGTCATCTTCAGCGCCAATCGCTTCAGCCAACGCCAGCTGATCGGCCACAAGATCTACAATTGGTTCAATCAGTACAAGAAGGCAACAGCAGGGCTCGGGCTGGGACTCCGCAAGGACATCACCAGCTTCCGCCAGCTGATCCAGGAGCGTGCCACCTACATGGGCTGTGGCTTTCTCCAGCAGCAGCGCCACCGCTGGCAACAGCAGTTCATTGTCTGCAACTTCGCGCGGGAGAATGTGCACCACGAGCCAGCCTATGCCATCGGCCACAAGGCGGCTGCCGGCTGCCAAAAGGGCACCAATCCCCAGTTCCCCAATCTGTGCGCCGTGGAGGAGCCCTTTGATGTGAACGCCGTGGATCGTTATGTCCCAAAGCCGACGCTTCTCATCAAAATGAAGTACAGTGAGGACGGCATGGAATCAATTGCAGCCAAGTCCAGGCCCAAGCGTGCTTAAACATTTGACTGACGTTCTATTAGAGGATTCCCACTCAAATACACATACGTGAATACCCATGCGGGGTAATCTATTTCCGACTCTTTAATCGGTAAGGGGTCCAAGTCCATTCAACAGCGCGACTAAACACCCAACCACAGAACCTCTTCCTTCCTCGATTTGGGTATAGATCACTTCTTGGGTGGTGGGGTCTTTGGATTCACTTAAATATTGAATTGTTTATTGGGTTATATACAAAAACAGTCACAGAAAAGTTAATAGGAAACCTCAAAGTCCTCAAGTCTCCACATCTAGCTCAGGTTCTCCTGGTGATTGGGTTCGATGGTGACGCGGGCATAGGGACTGCCAGCACCGACCTTCCGCCGCATGGTGACGCCTTGATGCGGTCGCAGACCCATCACAATCAGGTAGATGCCCGCGGCGCTCAAGGCGATTAGGGTGAGCACGACCAGCCCGTAGGCCCAGCGCGGCCAGGTGTCGCAGCTGAAGGCGTCGTGGCGGGCCGAGGACAGAAGCATGCCGCGGATGCGCGACGGCTTGAGGCAGCGTCCGCCCGTCTCAATCCAGAGCTTCTTTAGCCAGACCAACTCGCAGTCGCAGTGAAGCGGCACACCGTTGAGATCCAACTCGGTAAGCTTTGCAAAAACCGGCGAAAGCGAGGAATTAAAAGAACGCAGAAGAGTCCCACGAAATGACATCGTACGGAGGGAGGGGACCTTTGGCAGCGGACCGAAGGCGTCAGCGTCGAAGTGGCTCAGGCGCCGGCTGTTCTGAAAGCTAATCGACTCCAGCTGCTCGAGGGGAACCAGAGCATGGGCGGCCATTCCCTGCAGCAGGGACATGTCCTCCACAAACAGCTGCCGGACTTGGGTGAGATTGGCCGTATCCTCGGGCAGCAGCTGCTCCAGCAGATTGTCGCTGATGTCGAAGTGAAGCATCGTCTGCGGCAGCTGGCCGGGCACGCGCTGGAAGAGATTGCGCCTCAGGGAGAGCTCCTTGAGGGGAGCCCCTGACGGTAATCGGAGCTCATTCAGATTACAGGCATCGAGGCGGAGAGTTGTTAGCTTCCAGTTGATCCCCAGGTCCGTGTACAGATCTCCACTCCGCAGCTGCGTGGTCTCATTGAGCTTCCGGTTCCAGGAGAGGTCCAGCGAGGTGAGCACCAGCAGGGGGGCAAACAGCTGTGCTGGCACCGAATGCAGGTTGTTGTGCGCCAGATCGAGCACCTGCAGATGGGGCAGACCGGCGAAGGTCTGCGCCTCCACCTGGGAAATGCTGTTCCAGCCCAGGTACAGCTCCCGCAGGCTGCTCAGTTTGGCGAATTTGTTGCCACTCAGTCGGCTGATGTTGTTGTGCATCAGGTTGAGCTGGTGGAGGCTGTCGCTGCTGAAGACTGGCGCCTGGTCGAGGGCGTTCCACGAGAGGTCCAGCGTGTCTATGTAGAGTGGCAGCATCTCTGAGAGATCCGCTGTGCGGTACTCCTTGTAGCTGCAGTCGATGCGCAGGGCTCTCATGACCCAGGGCGCGGCACTCACATTGTTGCACTCGCAGGAGAGCCGCGAGTCCCGCTTCGACTCTGGGTAGCAGAAACGATCCACTGCATCGGCGTCGATATTCTCCGCCCCACAGGCGGCCACCAGTACCACCAGCAGCAGGAAAAAGGCCACCCTTGCTCTGCTTCTACACGTATTTTTGACTGCGATTCTCCCCATGATGAAGGTTCTTGGCACACTGAACGCTACGATTAATGCTCTAGAGCTTCCAGTTCCCTTGCGACACCCACTTCCATATCTTATCTTCGGGGGAAAAAGCTCGCTGAGTAAATTCGTTCGATTTTCCCATAAATGTAAGATTAATAATAATGTATCGTTTATTAATAGTGTTTTTCGAAAAAGAATGAGTCTGTTCTTCCGACTTTTTGTTCAACTTTCTGCTTCTACTTCCAACAACCGACTCCCGTATCGATAACCCCTTATCGGTTAGGTCTTTTAAACATCGGTTAAGTCTGGTTATATCGGTTAGGTCTTATCGATGGTATCTTAAGTTCAAATGTTAATTTAGATGGGATAGTGCTAACTGCTTGATACACTGTCCTTTACATTCGGCCCTCCTGCTCATCTTCATCTGTCCCAGATGATAATATATCATCGTTCTCTGAGACAAAACGCCATAGCTTCATATTGTCACTGCTCGTTGCTGTGATATTTGGCCCCTCGACTTGAGCAACCTTTCTGATTCCCAACAGGTAGTGACGAAACTTCTTGAGTGCGAGGTATGCAGCGTTGACCTCCAAATAGTAACTGTGACGTTTGGACTCGGCTTGTGTAGTCTTTTTACTCCAATAGTAAATCGGGTGGAAATTGCCATCAAACTGCTGCAACAAAACTGCTCCGAAACCTTCTTTGGATGCATCCGTGTGGAGTTCCGTTGGCGCTTCTCGTGAGTATAAATGTAATACAGGTGCGATTACAAGCAGATTCTTTAAGGTTTGTAGCGAATGTTGCTCTGCTTCGCCAATGTTGAAAACTGCTTCCTTCCTGAGTAGATTCGTGAGCGGCCGGGCAACTTGTGCATAGCCAGGGATGAACTTTCTGAAAAAGCCTGTGAGTCCCAGAAATGCTTGAACTGCTTTAATGTCTTTGGGCGTAGCAAACCGACTGACAGCTGCTGTCTTCTCTTTGCCGGGCCAGATTCTCCCGTCCTCAATGATATGGCCCAGAAAGCTAATGCGTGGCTGCATGAAGCTACATTTCTTCCATTTGATCTTTAGGCCAAACTGCGCAGCTGTCTCCAGGACCAACTTTGTCTTCCTCATGCATACCTCGGGCGACGCGGCGTAAACAATTATGTCGTCCATATAAAGCTGCATAATGTCAGAGTTGATTAATTCTTGAAAAATATAGCTTACGAACCGAATGAACGCAGCTGGCGAGTTCTTGAATCCGAAAGGCGCTTTATTAAACTCGAATAATCCCTCCTTTGTGACGAAGGCCGTATACGACTTGCTTTGCTCTTCCATAGGCACATGGAAAAATCCGTTTTCAAGGTCCATTATGGTAAACCACTTAGCCGACTGCAGCTTTTCCAAGACTTCCTCCATGATCGGGACTGGGAAGCAGTCCAGCAATACCATGCTGTTTAACTTCCTGTAGTCTACGCAAACTCTAAGTGTACCATCTTTTTTCTTCACGACGACAACTCTGCTCGCTACATTTGAAGACGACTTGCGCACGATTCCTTGCTCGATCCATTCTTCGACTTGCTTCTTTACGGCACCGGCTTCGTCTGTTGATAAACGACTCGGTGAGTGATTAAACGGCTTGATTACTCCGTCGGGAACTATCTTCAGTTGGATTGGAGACTGCTTTGCAACTTCTGTGGGCATTTGGTAACTGTTTCTTATCATCTGTTCAACGTCTTTTCGATATTGCGGCGGAGCTACAAAGGATGACTCTTCAGTTACATTATATATAAGAGCATGCTCATCTGTTGGCACAGGATCTGCGTCATGCTTCAAAAACGTGTATCCTTGCATATCAGCGACGAAACGGAACTTTTTAATGAAATCATGCCCCAAAAGTGCGTCGAAATCAATTTGGCTACTGGGGACTACTAAAAACTTCTGTGTGGTCAGCAACTTATCCACGGTAACTTCTGCATTAAAGTATCCAACAGGCTTTGTTGATATCTGACCCAGACCGCGCAACATAGTTGTGCACTTCAAAAGTTTAACGTTTTTCATGGTCTTCAACATACTCTCTTTGATTATGGTTACATCTGACCCTGTATCCACAAGACAGTCAACAACAATGCCGTTTATTTGAATTTTTTTCATGCGACTGCGATCCAAAATGACGCGAACTTTATCAACTTTATCAGCTTCATAAGGACAGTTACGCGAAATGTGACCATTCTGATTGCACTTAAAACACTTCGTTTCGGCTTTGCAGTCTTTGCGTTTGTGTTCTCCTGATCCACAGTTATAGCAATATTCTTTTTTACCGCTTTGCCCACTTTGCTGCTTGAAACTCGTTTTATGCTGTTCGTTATTGCCCTTCTTCTCCGATATGTTCAAACGATCATAGATATCGAACTCTTCTTTCAAGGCCCTGAAGGTCTTACAGCGATACATGGCATACTTATACTCGTTTCTTATGTCCAGACCGTTCACAATATGGCTTATAACAGCCGCGTGTTCAACATGTCCGACTGCTGCTATTTTTCTCATCTGCAGCAAGTACTCGTGCATCGACTCACTACTCTTCCTCTTTCTTTCTTGCAGCAGCTTATGAATGTCTGCACTGTTATAGCTACATGTGAATTCATCCAATAATACGTTCTTGAGTTCCTCATAGGTGTACACGCATTCAGCTTCAAGGAAAAGCTTAGCTGCACCGGTCATTTTTCCTCTGGCCTGCACATACTTTTGCTTTTCAGTAAGCTCATATGCGTCGGCATTTTTTTCGAATATCTCAAACCATTTTTCTATGGGAACCGATTTTCCATCACAATCGCTCACAACTTTTGTAAAATTATCTGGAGAGCGATCTTCATTTCTCGTTGCTCATCGCAAAGCAGTTTCAAACTTAGCAACTTTATCATTTGATCAATCTTGTCATCAGTATTGTTTTCTGCATTTTCTAAATCTTCCATCTCGTTTGCACTCGGGCGCGACGTTCCTGGTACAGCTTCTTCCTTCTCTCTCTCTTTCCAGTGCAACGGCGGCGGTGTTTGCATCATTTTGCGGCTCTTTTCGACTTGTGTCTGTGTACCCGACGAGTGCTTGTCTTTTCTGTTTATAAGTGTGTATCACACACAACGTGTCTGTGCGTGTTTTTTCTGCTTGTGTACGTACTGCGCACGGACAAGGCGACGCTGCGGCGCGACAATGAATTTCACAATTTTCCAACCGAATTAAACGACCGATCTTTTATTAAACTCCTTGTCTACTGTTAGGCTCACAGAATTTGGATTGTACAACTTAATGTTTATAGCCACCAACAACAACTTTACAACCTTATGTAGCTACAAACAACAACTTTAACAACTTTTCAACAATCCTCTTCTTGCATCAGCTTCTGCTTTCTTCTGTTTTTCTTTTTCACACACTCCGAGCTCTGTATTCGACGCGGACGAGCCCCCAAATGTAAGATTAATAATAATGTATCGTTTATTAATAGTGTTTTTCGAAAAAGAGTACAAAGTGTATGATTTAAGATGTGCAATTAATGAGTCTGTTCTTCCGACTTTTTGTTCAACTTTCTGCTTCTACTTCCAACAACCGACTCCTGTATCGATAGCCCCTTATCGGTTGAACTTTTAAACATCGGTTAAGTCTGGTTATATCGGTTAGGTCTTATCGATGGTATCTTAAGTTCAAATGTTAATTTAGATGGGATAGTGCTAACTGCTTGATACACTGTCCTTTACATAAATTGCCGAGTATTTCCTTTCGAGTTAGTCACTGAAATTCATTTGGGTATCGTAGAAACAGGAAAAATTGCCGGGGCGAGGACAGAGCTGCAAAGGCATTTGAATCTTTGATAAGATAAGCAGAGCTTTACCCCTTTATCGTACTCTCTCTCTCTCTCTAACCACGTCGCATTTGTTTCATTTTAAGCTTTTTATACCCGATACTCAAAATGAGTATTGGGGTATATTAGATTTGTGGTAAAAGTGGATGTGTGTAACGTCCAGAAGGAATCGTTTCCGACCCCATAAAGTATATATATTCTTGATCAGCATCAATAGCCGAGTCGGTTGAGCCATGTCTGTCTGTCCGTCTGTCCGTCCGTCCGTCTGTCCGTCTGTCCGTCCCCTTCAGCGCCTAGTGCTCAAAGACTATAAGAGCTAGCGCAACGATGTTTTGGATCCAGACTTCTGTGATATGTCACTGCTACAAAAATATTTCAAAACTTCGCCCCGCCCACTTCCGCCCCCACAAAGGACGAAAATCTGTGGCATCCACAATTTTAAAGATACAAGAAAACCAAAAACGCAGAATCGTAGAGAATGACCATATCTTTTAGACTGCAGAATTTGAATAAGATCGTATTATTATTATAGCCAGCATCAAGAAAACAATTTCATTTTTTCTCGCCCTGTCTCTCTCTAACACACACGTAGCATAGCCGGCTTTGCTTAGAGTAAAACATTAGCGCCTAGATCTCAGAGACTATAAGAGCTAGAGCAACCAAATTTGGTATCCACACTCCTTATATATCGGACCGAGACGAGTTTGTTTCAAAATTTCGCCACACCCCTTTCCGCCCCCGCAAAGGATGAAAATCTGGGGATATTCACAAATCTCAGAGACTATTAAGGCTAGAGTAACCAAATTTGGTATCCGCACTCCTGTTAGATCTCACTTTAAAACGTATATCTCAAAATTTCGCCATACCCCCTTCTGCCCCTACAAAAGACGAAAATCTGTTGCATCCACAATATTGAGGATACAAGAAAACTAAAAACGCAGAATCATAGATAATGATCATATCTATCAGATTGCTGAATCTGGATCAGATCGGATCATTTTTATAGCCAAAAGGAACAAATCAATTTGCAATGGCTACGCAGCCCCCGACGTCACGCTCAGACTGATTTTCTGTCTCTCTCGCACGCACTCTTTGTCGTGTCGTTCAATATTAGCGGCGTCTGCCGGAGGAGAGCCATACTGACTTAGTATCGGGTATAACTGTAGAGTGGCGGTGTCCGCTGCAACTCACAACGTTCCCCCTCGTTGTTATCTCCTGCTATCTGTTTCATTAATCATTTCCAGCTCTCATGCGTGGGAGTTAGGTCTGTGACACAGATCCACAATATTGATGGATTTATAAAACCCTCATTTCACACACAGAAAAGTGGTCCCCCACTCTCTAGCTCTTCTGTTCTCAGAGAACAGAACAGAGCACACATTTCATTTGAAAGTCTTTTCGGCAAAAGTCATGCCTAATCCCGGACAGACGCGGATGGCGGAGACTTAGTCGTATCTAGCTCATTGCATCCCAGGCTCAAGGCTCAAGGCACCATTCTACTACTACAGTCTCAAGTCTCAAGTTCAAATTGTAATTACGCTCAATGGCATTGGATGGGATCTGGCATGAGTCCTGGATGTGTTCAGCGGATGTATTGTATTTATGTCTACTCTAAAGTTGAGTGTTGTGGTTCTTGTACCCTGCCATGGGCTGTGTCGTCGTTCGAGCTCCTTCAAATATTCCAACTGTACAATTAGGTTTTGTATATAGAATATATGCTACAACCCTCCTTCTCCTTTGAGAAGGGAACGACGCCAGCAGAGTATTTTCGTGCCGCTACTCTCCAATGTTGGTTCTTTTCCTACATTTTTCGATTGCTTCGACTATTCTGACAATCGTTTGGGACTTTGGCAGTACTTTCCGTCGTGTGAATGGCGAATTGATTAGGCTTACATAACTCCACACCCTCGAAAGGCACGCACACACACACTGGCATAGATATTTGCATAAATTAAAGACTTTCAAGTCGAAGAACTCGAACCGCTTTCCTTTTTGACTTTCGTGTTACAGAGTGGGGGGGGGGGGGAAGAGCAAGGGCGGGCGGGTGACCAACACATGTAAAGCATTTAATGAGCTGAGGAGCCTGCAGCTCTGCGCGTTTGTGTGTGTGTAATTGTATTGAATATGCCATGCACATGTTCATGTATGTGTTTTGGGGTTCGTTTCCAGCCCTCAAGTCATTATTACCATCAAAAATGTATTTTTAGCTAAAAACTCATTAATTACATTGAGAAGGGGCTTAGTAGTGCGTGTGTTGTGGGATGGGGATGGCGTGTGTGTGTGTCTGGAATAATTACGCCATTACGAGAAATTTAATTGTTCAAAGTGACCGCCACGATAATTAGATATTGATCTCTAACAACACTGCGCATGTGCCCTGCTGCATATCGATGTTCTCATATCGATGTTCTCATATCGATATTCTTCTTTCGGCGTCTGTCTCTTGCGTATGTTACTCGGAAGCACACACAATTCTGTATACTGATCTTCTGCTGTCTTACAAATAAAATAACTTCAACAGGTTATGGGCCCAGACACCAATTCACCCAGAAACAGTATAAAACAGAAACAGTGAGAAACAATAAACATTGTTTGGTGCTTAGTGAAAAGCAGTGCTAAAAAAATGGCATAGACTCATTAGTGTATGTGTGTACATAGAAAGGCAAAAGAACAAGTTGAACAAATTCGCATTGTGTTTTTTTGATTAGATTTTTGCAGCGAATCGGACCGTTGCCGTGGTTTAAAGTCCAAAATAAAGCAGTCCCAACGGATCAAGAAACACAAAAGCGAACGGAGACTCAAGTGTGTATACCAAAAAGTGCGTATGCCAAGCCGCACAAAACCGCGAGTGTGTATACCCAAAAGTGTGTATACCAAGGCATAGAAAATCGCGAGTGTGTGTGTGTAAATAGAAACTCGGAGGGATACTTAAAAGAAAACGATAAAACAAAAGAAAGACACGGACAACAGTATTGTCGTCGTAGTTGCTTTGTGCATGAGACGATCGACAGTTACAAATTTTGCACTGTGGGACAATAAGTATAAAAAATGAGTGGAAATATGAATTTCAATATTGAGAAACTGGACGAAAACAATTATAGCACATGGGAAGTTTTGATGAGAAGTGTTCTCATACAAAATGATTTGTGGCCAATCGTCAGTGGTAAAATTGAGCTTAGTGAAAGTGCAACAAATGAGCAACGTGCAGCTTTTGAACTAAAGGATCAAAAGGCGTTGGCGTCAATTTTACTTTGTGTTAAATCGACCCAACTAAACAATATTAAAAATTGTGTATCGTCGTCACAGGCATGGCAAAAGCTAAATAAAATTCACAGGCCAAGCGGACCAGCAAGGTTAGTGCTTTTAATTAAACAATTTTTGACGTTAAAAATGTCGGATGGTATAAATGCACAGGAATATTTGCGGAAATTCCAGATGGTACACGAGGCTTTAGCAGAGGTCAACATAAAGGTTGATGAAAAGATCTTATCAGTTGTGTTGCTAAATGGTTTGCCTAAATCGTATGAAAGTTTTGTTGTTGCGATTGAGACGCGAGATGATTTGCCGAGCTTGAGCATGCTAAAAATAAAAATTTCTGAAGAAGCGAATAGGCAGGAAGATAGCATTAGGAAGGAAATTACAAGTAGCGCGGAACTACACGTCAGTTATGACAACAACAATTTTAAGAAAAACTTTAAGAAGGGCAAAAAGTGTTTTAAGTGCGGAAAGGAAGGGCATTTTAAATCGGAATGCCGTGCTAAAAGCAAGCAGGAAGGAGCAAACAACAAGGGCGCAAACAGTAAAAGCGGGGAAAGATTGGGTACAATGCTTTGCGTAACCGAATATGCCAAAGTGGAACCAGAAAAATATGTACCAATCCTAAGTTTAGCTAAGCCAAATGACCAGATGTTAAATGCATGCATAGACAGTGGCGCAACGGCGCATCTATGTTGTGACAAGGAACGCTTTGTGTCGTTCACGGAAGATAATCAAAAAGTATTTTTAGCCGGCGGTAAATCACTTATTGCTGAAGGGCATGGAACTGTTCAAGTAAAGTTCGGTGATAGATCCGTTACGCTGGAAAAGGTTATCTTGGTACCAGATTTGCAGTACAATTTTATATCGGTCACAAAACTATTAAAACATGGAAAAAAAGTTGTGTTTGAGAAAAATCAAGCGATGATTTTTGAAAACGGAAAAATAGTTATAAAGGCACATCTGGAAAATGGATTGTTTATGGTTCAGGACAATCAGGAAAAGTGTATGAACATTGTAAATGTTGAGGCAGATGCATTCAAATGGCACAATAGGTTCGGCCATGTACATTTTGACGCATTAAAGGAAATGGTTAACAAGGAGATGGTAATAGGTCTCAAGGGCATATACAAGCCAAAACAAGTGTGTGCAACATGCGCAAAAAGTAAAAGTTGCGTGCAACCATTTCAATCGAGCACAAACAGGTCAAAGGGCGTTCTAGACTTAATACATACTGATGTATGCGGTCCAATGCAAAAGCACTCAATGGGAGGCAATCGATATATCGCCACATTTATTGATGATTGTTCAAGATATGTATCAGTAAGTTTCCTAAAAACCAAAGATCAGGTTTTCGAGGCTTTTAAAGAATTTAAAAGTCAAGTTGAGTGCCAAACTGGGAGAAAAGTCAAGGTCTTACGAAGCGACAATGGCCGAGAATACATATCAAACGTTTTTGATAATTACCTAATCCTATATGGACTAAGGCGAAACTTAACAGTGCCATATACACCTCAACAAAACGGAGTTGCAGAAAGGGCCAACAGAACATTGGTAGAAATGGCAAGAAGTATGCTGCTGCATGCTGGGTTAAGTGAATGCTATTGGGCAGAAGCGATTCGAACTGCCACGTATTTGCGAAATAGAGTGGCAAGCAGCTGCTTGAGCGGGGTGACACCTTTTGAAATATGGACAGGTAGAAAGCCAGTGGTATCGCATTTAAGAGTTTTTGGCTCAGTAGCGATAGCTCTAGATAAAACAAAGAAATCAAAGTTCGCACAGAAAGGCTTAGAGTATATAATGGTGGGCTACTCGGATACGGCCAAAGCATACCGTTTGGTCAGTAAAGAAACCAGGAAACTCGTAGAGAGTAGGGATGTCATTTTTGTAGAACCTGAAGGGGGCAAACTAGACGCATCATGTTCCAATGACATGTCATCAATTGAGGTTCAACAAAAGCAGGACTCTGAACCCGAAATGGATAGCGAGCAATTTAAAGATCCAGAAAATGAGCCAGAAAATCAGGAGGAGATTAGGTCTAGTAATGACATTCTTGTAATTCCAGAACCAATAAGAGGACCAGGACGCCCAACCATAGTACGGACGGGCAAACCAGGACGACCAAGGAAGCAGTATCATATGCTCAATGTGATACTGGCAGCAGACGTACAAGTTCCACAAAACTACGCACAAGCTGAACGGTCTACTGAAGGCGAGATATGGAAAGCATCAATGAAGGACGAGTACAAATCTCTCGTGAAGAACGGCACGTGGTCGCTTACTAAATTGCCTAGCGGGAAAAAGTCCATTGGATGCAGATGGGTTTACGCAGTTAGGTCCAATCCGGATGGAAGCGTGAACAGGCTCAAATCACGTCTGGTGGCGAAAGGTTGTAGCCAACGCTACGGGATCGACTACAAGGAAACATTTGCACCAGTTGTACGCCACGCAACTATCAGGTTGATAATTGCACTTGCAGTCGAACATGGTCTCCACCTTCATCAAATGGATGTTGTCACGGCGTATCTCAACGGCAAATTGGAAGATGAGGTTTTTATGAGACAACCTGAGGGCTTCATCAGCGAAGTTCACCCAAATCACGTTTTGAGGCTTCACAAAAGTATATATGGCCTAAAACAATCAGGAAGAGTGTGGAACTCTACGTTGGATGCAACGCTGAGACGCATTGGTTTTATACCGACTGTCAACGAACCCTGTCTGTATTGTAAGCCAGATAAAAATATGTGTCTAATAGCTGTCTACGTAGATGACATTATTTTGGCGTGTAAGGACCTAGATGATATATCTGATATCAAGATAAAGATCGCAGCAGAATTTGATGTGGTTGACATCGGGCCTATGCAATACTTTTTAGGTATTGAGGTGAAACGTGAAGGCAGTACGGGTGCGATTTCAATCAGCCAACGGAAGTATATTAGAGAGTTGCTCGAACAGTACAATTTGAAAGATTATCGACAGACGTCCACGCCTCTTGAAGCTGGTTACCAGGTGGCATGCAACAAAGAGGACTGCCGCAGGGTCGACATCACATCGTTACAAAAGCTAATTGGAGAGTTATCTTATCTTGCTGTTATGACTCGTCCGGACATTGCGCATTCGGTGAACAAATTAGCACAACGTAACAAGGATCCTCATTCCGAGCATGAAGCGGCAGCCAAGCACATCCTTCGATATTTGGAAAAAACTATCGACTGGGAGATATGCTACACAAAGCAAGGAAAGGCAATTGAGTGTTTTGTTGATGCAGATTGGGCAAGTGATATGACGAACCGAAAGTCATTCACTGGCTATGTATGCATGTTGGCAGGAGGAGCGGTTTCTTGGGAGTCAAGAAAGCAATCGACGGTTGCCCTCAGTTCCACGGAGGCAGAGTACATAGCCTTATCATCTGCAGCAAAAGAGGCGATATACTTTCGCAGCCTACTGATTGACTTGAAGCTGATGTCCAAGGAGTCAGCTATTCAGATGTACGGCGACAACATTGGAGCACAGCAGCTTGCTAGAAACCCCATGTTTCATGCACGTACAAAGCACATCGACGTCAAGATACATCATATTCGAGAGGTTCTCAAGAGAGGTGAAGTCAACATTGCGTATCTGCCAACCGATGAGATGATAGCAGATGTCCTCACAAAGAACTTCGCCAAGGTTAAGCACCATAAATTTTTATTCGCATTTGGTTTAAAAGATCGTTTATAAGTGCTTGACACGTTATTGAATATTAGTTAAGTATATTTAAAGTTTGTAAACATGCGTTGTGTTGAGGAGGAGGGTTCAAAGTGACCGCCACGATAATTAGATATTGATCTCTAACAACACTGCGCATGTGCCCTGCTGCATATCGATGTTCTCATATCGATGTTCTCATATCGATATTCTTCTTTCGGCGTCTGTCTCTTGCGTATGTTACTCGGAAGCACATATAATTCTGTATACTGATCTTCTGCTGTCTTACAAATAAATAACTTTAACATTAATTAAAGCCCAATTTTCGCACATCTGCAATAATGGATAACGTAATTGTTAATTAATAGGCCAAATCAAAACCGGACTGTAGCCATCAATTCAGGTCGAAATCAGGAGGGGTTGCAGTGGGTGTAGAGCCTGGAACGGTCAAAGGTAGAAGTGCTGAGCAATTTCCGTTTGGGGGTCAGAAATTGAAAAATAACGAGGGGGAACGTTGTGAGTTGCTGCGGAGACCGCAACTCTACAGTTATACCCGATACTAAGTCAGTATGGCTCTCCTCCGGAAGACGCCGGTAATATTAAACGACACGACAAAGAGTGCGTGCGAGAGAGACAGAAAATCAGTCTGATCGTGACGTCGGGCGCTGCGTAGCCAGTGCAAATTGATTTGTTCCTTTTGGGTATAAAAATGATCCGATCTGATCCAGATTCAGCAGTCTGATAGATATGGTGATTATCTATGATTCTGCGTTTTTAGTTTTCTCGAATCTGCAATATTGTGGATGCAACAGATTTTCGTCATTTGTGGGGGCGGAAGGGGGTGGGGCGAAATTTTGAGATATACGTTTTATAGTGAGCCTTTTATAGCCTTAATAGTCTCTGAGATTTGTGGATGCCTCAGATTTTCGTCCTTTGTGGGGGCGGAAGGGGGTGTGGCGAAATTTTGACACAAAATGGTCAAGGTCCGATATCACAGGAGTGTGTATACCAAATTTGGTTGCTCTGGCTTTTATAGGTTCTGAGATCCTTAAACTCATATTTTGCATTTGGCAAAACCGACCATGAAACCTGTGTGTTAGAGAGAGACAGAGCGAGAAAGAATTAAATTGTTTTCTTGATTCTGGCTATAATAATTATACGATCTGGTTCAGATTTTGCACTCTAGAAGATATAGTCATCTTCTACACATCTGCGATTTTAGTTTTCTCGTATCGTCGAAATTGTGGATGCCACAGATTTCCGCCCTTTGTGGGGGCGGAAGTGGGCGGGGAAAAGTTTTGAAATATTCTTGTAGCAGTGACATATCACAGAAGTCTGGATCCAAAACATCGTTACTCTCGCTCTTATAGTCTTTGAGCACTAGGCGCTGAAGGGGATGGTCAGACGGACGGACGGACGGACGGACGGACGGACGGACAGACGGACAGACGGACGGACGGACAGACGGACAGACAGACATGGCTCAATCGACTCGGCTATTGATGCTGATCAAGAATATATATACTTTATGGGGTCGGAAACGATTCTTTCTGGACGATTCTTTACACACATCCACTTTACCACAAATCTAATATACCCCAATACTCATTTTGAGTATCGGGTATAAAATCCGCTCTAAACGTGCCGAACATGGCAATCGCGGCCTGGCCTGGTCGGTTCTGTTCTGTTCTGTTCAGGCGGCCATGGGGCCTCTCGGTGGCAGAATATTTATGAAAATTTTAATATTAAATTGTTTTCTGATTCGCTGCGTGGCGTATGGAGAGGGAGTGCGAGTGCGAGTGCTGGCAATCAATGGCGGAAAATGGAATTTCCCACTGCTGAACATGCAATCATTAAAAGCGCTTGATTATCCGTAGAATTGTAGAGAATGACCATATCTTTAAGACTGCGGAATCTGAATTGGATCGTATTATTATTATAGCCAGCATCAAGAAAACAATTTCATTTTTTCTCGCCCTGTCTCTCTCTAATACACACGTAGCATAGGCGGCTTTGCTTAGAGTAAAACATTAGCGCCTAGATCTCAGAGACTACAAAAGCTAGAGCAACCAAATTTGGTATCCGCACTCCTGTTAGATCTTACTATAAAACGTGTATCTCAAAATTTCGCCCCACCCCCTTCCGCCCACACAAAGGACGAAAATCTGTTGCATCCACAATATTGCACATTCGAGAAAACTAAAAACGCAGAATCATAGATAATGACCATATCTATCAGATTGCTGAATCTGGATCAGATCAGATCATTTTTATAGCCAATAGGAACAAATCAATTTGCAGTGGCTACGCAGCGCCCGACGTCACGCTCAGACTGATTTTCTGCCTCTCTCGCACGCACTCTTTGTCGTGTCGTTTAATATTAGTGGCGTCTGCCGGAGGAGAGCCATACTGACTTAGTATCGGGTATAACCGTAGAGTTGCGGTGTCCGCAGCAACTCACAACGTTCCCCCTCGTTTTAAATTCTGTTCGGAAGAAATAGCAAGTGGAATGTGTGACAGGGCGAAAGTGAACAACGGTTAAACGGCAGAGGAGAGCGTGAGTTTTTTTTTGTAAAAGTATTTCTCCAGCTTTCGTTTTAGGAACGTTGCCGCAGTCCATGGAAGCGCTTTCATCGCTGTTTCAACGCATTTATTAAAACAAATCAAAGGAAGGCCGTAAGTGATCCCAAAACATAAAGATAAAATATTGGAGTTTGTTTGTTATGAGCAACTATTTATTGCATGACCGAAAAAAAAAACCTCACGTAGTCAGGGGCTTCGTCGCTTAAGAGAGGCTGTGCGCTCTCCCTTATGCCCTGCTGGCAACCATAAGCGCTTACGCCGCGCATAAGAACCAGCCCTCTTAAGAACAAGGCACAAAAGGGAAGATGCGAGGCTGGTCGCTCTGACGTTCTTTTATGCTTTCTACTTGCGGTTGCTTTCGCTAATGCACTTGAATAACTGACCTGCCATAACGATCGCGGCGCACAGTTTTTACATTCCCTTTTGCATATTTATTTATTATTATTATCTATTTGCCTAACATAAAAGCTGGAGATATGTACCCTTCCCTTTTTTCAATTTGTAAGTTAAATTTCAATCTAAAGAGTATTATTAAGAGTTTATCATTTATTAGTTTACTAGTGCGATGCATGTGCTATTGCTCAATATGAAATACAGGATCTATCATGAATCGGGGCTAGAGTTCTATATGCGGGGACCATGCTGGGCAAAGGAGGGTAATGGGGTTGGATAGGAGGCTGTAAGAGCCTTCTTTATGGGATCACCGGATGAACCGGGAGCGGTGATCATGGTAGGGTGGGCATGAGTGGTCACAACAACACCGTGGCACGACTTGTATGTGTGTATGTGTCCGTGTGTGTGTAGTTAGGTGTATTTGCTCTTGTACATATTTGTGTCAATACTTCGCTTGCACGTGAAATTTTAATGAACGTTACTGTGTCAGTATTATGATTGTTGGAGTAGAGCTGTGTCCCGTCCGTTCTGGGAAATAAAAAAACCCCCCATTTCTTGCCGATGAGACGGAAGCCGGAACAAGCACGTGCCCGGACGGGAGACGAACCATCACCTGCTCAGCCTTCCGTGAAGGTTTGGTAATATCCAATATGCTACACTGGCGGTGTCTCTTGCTCGTACTCGCTCTTCAACTTTCTTAATTCTCTTTTCGGCTTTTGCTTCTCTCACCTTTGGTGTCGCTGGTTTCGCTGCTGCTGCTTCTGCTGTTGTTGTTGTTGCTTCCTCTCTGTCCTGCAGCAGCAAAAGTGCGCATACAAATTAAAAAGAAAGAAAACGCTATTGCTGATAGATAGGGAGAGTGGTTAGAGGGGCAGATAAGAGAGAGGACAAAGAGACAGATAGAAAGGAGACAGCTCTGGTGAGACAGATTCTTTTTTGTTGCCTTTTGGTGTTTAGCACCTGTAAAAGGGTTCGGAATGGTCGAAAGATACGGCGACCCACTCGCAATTACATGCAGATGATTTCTGTACGAATCTGTGGGACATTTCTGCCTGCGGTCCCCCTGGGGACGGCCGAATCTCCAGGCTAATTCGAATCTTTGAAGCTAACTCAGATTAAGTGTTATTTTGGGGTCCTCTGCAGCTGCCTCCGCTAATGTGCCTGTGCCCCGAAACAGCAGGTGATGCTCTCAGTGCCTTCGTCTGTGTTAATGTCTGTGTGCAGGTGTGACAATAAGTACAGTTAATGACTGGCCATGCGAAAGCTGAGTGTGAGTGCCGTTACTTATACTCTTGCAGAGGATACTTAAGGAAAGGCATCAGCCACAGGCAGTGGGGGACCACTAAAATCGGATCACGATATCATGCATCTGCCATGGGATAAAAGTCTTCATAGAAACGATCGCCTCGCAGGCGTATCTATGGCCTCAGACTACAAAACTTTAGCTCCTTTATGGTTTTACTTTAAAGCGAAGTGCCAACCATCTTCTGAATTCTTTTTGTGGCTTTTAACTTACATTTTTGGCTACGGATATTGCGCCAGCTGTTGGCAGCTGCACTCTAGGCCAAAATGCAAATACAACTAATTTGGTCAACTGTAAAATGCCACTAGGCTAGGTAATATTGGGTATAATATCTGTGGCCAAGGCCAGAACAGCGATGGGAGAGCTACGATAATAAATAAGAAGCGTTGGTTCCCCTCGCTGAAAGGGAAGCTGGGGGAGCACTTAATAGTTGCCTTGCGTATCCATTAAGTAAACATGACTCGCTAAGCTGGCGATGGGGCATGGAGAGAGTGATAGAGAGTCAGGCAGGGAGGGAGGAAGGTAGAGAGAGGGAGAGTGGGGCTTGGAAGTGTATAAGAACTGCGGCCACGGCCACACTGTCAATATATGTACATGGGGGGATTGTTTGTCTTTGGAGTCTGTACAGAACCAAAAAAGCAACATCAAACGACGGGAACAGCCGAAAAAGGAGGAAGACAAGCGAAACGAATTTTGTGTGTCCTTGTGTGTTTCTTTTCTTCTTCTTATTATTATCCTTGTTGTTTGGCGCACGAATGCGTATAAACGCTGAATATTTAATAAATGTAAAAAGGGATGCTATACACACACACTCGTGAGTGGGTATTTCCCTGCACACAGTGGCCTGGCCGCCTTAGAGAATTGCTTTTGCTCATTCGCTGATTATAGCTGATGGGGCAGTGGGGCAGATCGGGGAGCGGCGGCAATGTTTTGTAGTGGAAACTGTGGGGCACAAAATGCTATTGATATTTTATTCATGCTTCCCCAAAGCTCCCATTGCTGTCAATTGGTATTAGGACATCATAATTTATTGATGAACGAGAAGCAAACGCGGCAAAGGCAGCCAATAGAGGAGCGGGAGCAACGACAACAACAGCAGCCACTGGGGAGTGTTGAAAGCGGCTTAGACCATTCGGCCGATCCGGAAATCGTTTATAATTCGCATTCAGTGTCGGTCGTTTCGATTCAAAGCCAAAGAGTCAAGCGCACAATTAACGAGCATTCAGCACACCGGAACGCACACAAACGAACCGTTGCCTCACTCAATGCAAGGCTCACACGACGTATACGTAATAGTTGGGATCTACAAAATCAACCGCCAGCACGTGCACTGTCCTCGCCGTACTTGATTCAACTGCCACATGCCACAGAGCTGGGATGCTGTCTGGCCTGCCTGCCACAATAGCAGTGTCGAGTCGCGTCGACGATTTGGACTCCGATTTCGGAGCGATTTGTGCGAGCTGCATGCAACTCGTGGTGAGAGTCCCCGTTACCCACTCCACTGC
Organism: Drosophila miranda; assembly: GCF_003369915.1. NCBI lineage: Eukaryota > Metazoa > Arthropoda > Insecta > Diptera > Drosophilidae > Drosophila > Drosophila miranda. The sequence continues at coordinate 19,521,213 of NW_022881614.1, forward strand.
ACGTGCTACTGGGACAGGACTACTCGTAGTGTGAAAATGTTTCAGAATTAATATGCAGAAGTGTCCCTGATGACGGCGCCTAGACGGGACTTGCCGTCGTTATTGATAGATTGTCGTAATGAAATGCAAATTACTTGTCAATAATTTTCTGACAACTTGCAGTTCTGGGAGTCCTTTTGGAGGTAAAAGCCCCCCATCTATGCTAAAGCTAGTTATCGATGGGGTTAAATGATGTATGGGATGGGCAGGGTGCCCAATTTCAGAGTAAAAGTCATCAGATAATGGGCGGAGAGCTTAAATAGCCCTTGAAACTTTGTCCTTTAATGGGAATAGTTTCCCAATTAAATTCGGCGAAACCTTGGCATGAGATAATCCAAAAACACAACAAAGGTAGCTGGACAAAGAGACGTCCAATTGGCATTTAATTAATGCTCGAGGCATCTTTATCCCCCTCATTCGATGCCGGATATCGGGTCAGGCCTAATAATTTGTCCCCTTGTGGCTGGTGTCGAACGAGTCAGAGAAATATTTATTTATGCGAATTCCATGGGGCAAGCTCGTAAATCTCTTGCCCCCTTCGCGACTGCAGATGCATGGCCGAGTATTTATGGCAGCGACTATTACACACTTTATTATTATTATTAGTATCGGCCCTCGTTCGCGTACAATTGAGTGGAGCACGGCTGCCAGAGCCATAAATTGCGTTTATCCCTCGGACCTGAACGGGAACTGGGGGGGATATCGACACAAGCCGCAAGCCGCAAGAGAGTGTGGAATAAATCAATTCGATGCGCGGCGTGGAATGCGAAAATATCCACGGATTGTATTGTCTAAGCAAATCGATAAATGAGGGCAGAAAATGGCAATTTCATTTCAATTAAAACAGGAGTGGAGCATTCTTCCAACTGTTTGCAGCTGGACCCATCGATTGAATAAACTGATGGAAACCACCTTTGACACTGTACTATTCAACCGTTTATTGGCACAATCGAAGCTTGAAAATCGCGTTGCATGTCCTGTGCATATTTATGTGAGGGAACAGCTGCGTTGCATCATCCCATACCCTGCCATAAATTCTCAGGAGGCGTGGGTTTTTGATTCAGATTTGCATTCAAAAGGTTATCGTAGTCCACGCCTATGAGTATTGTATCTGGCGATCGCTGGCTGCCCATGGTGGCATCGTCGTCGCAGCTCCTGACACGTTCGAAGCCGCTGCAGAGATTCTTGAAATCCTGATCGGACCCGCAGGTACAATCCTCGGCCGGGATGCGTGCTATCTTGTAGGCGGGTAACTTTTTCTTATACGAACAGCTGTAGGCGCAGACCAGGGTCTGGAAGTTGTAGCTGAAGTGCTTTGCACTGAAAATGGCACACCCAACGCGATCGGCCAGGGCCGAAACAAGCTGCAGGAAGTGTCCTATCTCCTGGCTGAAAGATCAGAATCAGTATCCAGCACAGACACTACCACAGAACTCCCTCACTCACCCGCTGGGTGATGTGCCCGATATCATGCCATGTACCAGGCTTTCAGCTGGGCCCGGACAATCTTGGTGGGGTCCTGGGCGCTGGGAAACTTGTTGTAGGCCATATTATAGCCGGTCCCTGCATACTCCAGTGTGGTATGGCATTTGTGGACCGGGCCAATGGAACAGCGATAGGTAGCGAATCGGGCCACCTCGGCCAGTTCTTCGTGCCACTGCATCTTGAGCATGCGGCCGGATGGGGGCAGGCCGTGGAGCTTGCCCCTGGCCACGATGTTGCGGTAGATGTTGTGCTGCTTCACAATAAAGTTTCGCATATTCTGCGATACGTTGAACATGCTCCCAACGCAGCCCTCTATAAATTGCTGCAGAAAGGATACCGCGGATACTTGGGAGGCACTCCAGCACGAAGCAGATGAGTCTTACCTTATTGCTGTTGCAGCCAATGTGCTCTGCGCCTCCACAAGAGGGCAGAGCGCAGTAGTCCGACTTTGTTTTGCTCGGAGGCTTTGCCCGGCTACAGTACTTCGGCTTCTTCTGGGCACGGACCTCATTGAGGGCAGATAAAAGCAGCAGTCCGGTTGCGTACCACAGGATGGAACTGCAGATCTTCATATTCGGATCGAAACTAACTGGAACGAACCGATGAACGTGCAAAGAAATACGAGTAATTTCAGCTGGTTCTTAAGCCCCATCGAATCCGATTCGATTCGTTTCGATGGCGTCAATCAGGCCTGAAGGTTCTGCCACCATAGCCGTACCCCGATGGATCAAACGTTGTATTCTTTATTTGATTTGTCTGTCTTTAATGATACCTCGCTGGAGTCCTGAACAGCTGGTGCTTCTTTACTGTTGTCTGATTCAGTTTAGTCCGTTTCAGTGCTCTCTGTTCCAAGACCTGACGGTAGGTAGCCTTCCTGGATCTGGCCCCGGGCTTGGATTGCAATGCAAATTTCCTGTACCGAGCGGATATACCCTCGTCGAGAGTAGTCCTCTGAAGCGCTCTTTGGATCTGTTAAGTCACAGCAGTCGGACTCGTCGCACATGAGATGCTCGCTCTCGGAGCACAGGGACTGGTAGGCGTGGTTGACGCCAAAGCGACAGTGTTGTCCTGGGTAGTCGCCCGTGGGGTAGATGGGAAGGCAGTCGTGGTAACAGCTGTAGATGCACTTCGTCATTTGGTAAGTCCAGCCATCTTTTTTATATCATCTGCAGGTAGTGTCCCACATCCTGTCTGGAGCTCAAACGGTCAGAGAGGAGGGGGACGGGTTTTTGAAGGCAGCACACTCACTTGGTCAGATTGTTGCCACCCAGAATGGTGGTTAGATCCACGTATATATATGCGACCCGAAACAGGTGTGTCGCTCCAGCTGACACTTCATCACACTGAGCTCTGCCAGCCAGGCCAGTAGCTCTTCCCAGCGGACGGTTAGGGTGCGTCGCGATGGAGGCAATTTGCGGAAGGTGCCACGCGCCACCTGATTCCGGGCCCCGTTGTGCTCCCTGACGATGAAGCGGGCCAGGGAGTTGTCAATCCTCAGCAGCCTTGCGCCCGGCGGATACTTTGCGCTGTCGAATGCCTGACAAGGATTCGGGGATATCAAGGGAGGACAATTGATGGGTCTGCAGACTGCCACTCACCCGTGAATGTTTGCAGGCCAGGTGGGGTCCCGTGCCGGCAACGCAGACATCCTCTCCGCAGTAGTCGAAGACTTTCTCATTCTTCGCGGAAACGCAGCAACGACAGAGACAGATCGAGATCCAAAGACAGAGAACTCTGCGGGCTAGCCACGTCCCATCCATGGTAACTGATGGCTGACGGGCTGTGACATGTTTCCCGCCGCATTCCATGTCGTTTTCGACCATGGAAATCGCCATTTTCCGCAGGTGGCGTGTCGGGGTAAACAAATTGCGACTGCAATTGCCTTCGCTCGTCAATCTGACCTCGTCCTTTTCTGCCTGTTCTCCTGCGGCTACGGCTGGGACTACTGCCAGGAGCATTGGTGCTCTCGCCCAGCCCTGCAGCACGTGGCCTGCAACAACAACGGCGTACGTGGATGTCTTTTTGGCCCCCCTCGAGTCGCACCCAACTCTAGCGCTCTCTCTTTTTTTCGCAGAGCCTTGGAGCGAAGTGCAAGAGCGGCGCCAGGCTGATACCAATTAGTGCGGATATGCAGCAGTTCATCGTCCGCCAGGTGAACCTCTACCGCAATCAGGTGGCCTCCGCCGAGCGCATGGCCACCGTCCAGTGGGACCCTGAGCTGGCAAATTTGGCAGAGTTTGCGGTCAAGCAGTGCCACCTTGCCACCGACAACTGCCGCAACACCAGACGCTTCAAGCGCGTAGGCCAGATCGTGGGACACGTCATCTTCAGCGCCAATCGCTTCAGCCAACGCCAGCTGATCGGCCACAAGATCTACAATTGGTTCAATCAGTACAAGAAGGCAACAGCAGGGCTCGGGCTGGGACTCCGCAAGGACATCACCAGCTTCCGCCAGCTGATCCAGGAGCGTGCCACCTACATGGGCTGTGGCTTTCTCCAGCAGCAGCGCCACCGCTGGCAACAGCAGTTCATTGTCTGCAACTTCGCGCGGAAGAATGTGCACCACGAGCCAGCCTATGCCATCGGCCACAAGGCGGCTGCCGGCTGCCAAAAGGGCACCAATCCCCAGTTCCCCAATCAGTGCGCCGTGGAGGAGCCCTTTGATGTGAACGCCGTGGATCGTTATGTCCCAAAGCCGATGCTTCTCATCAAAATGAAGTACAGTGAGGACGGCATGGAATCAATTGCAGCCAAGTCCAGGCCCAAGCGTGCTTAAACATTTGAATGACGTTCTATTAGAGGATTCCCACTCAAATACACATACGTGAATACCCATGCGGGGTAATCTATTTCCGACTCTTTAATCGGTAAGGGGTCCAAGTCCATTCAACAGCGTGACTAAAACCCCAACCACAGAACCTCTTCCTTCCTCGATTTGGGTATAGATCACTTCTTGGGTGGTGGGGTCTTTGGATTCACTTAAATATTGAATTGTTTATTGGGTTATATACAAAAACAGTCACAGAAAAGTTAATAGGAAACCTCAAAGTCCTCAAGTCTCCACATCTAGCTCAGGTTCTCCTGGTGATTGGGTTCGATGGTGACGCGGGCATAGGGACTGCCAGCACCGACCTTCCGCCGCATGGTGACGCCTTGATGCGGTCGCAGACCCATCACAATCAGGTAGATGCCCGCGGCGCTCAAGGCGATTAGGGTGAGCACGACCAGCCCGTAGGCCCAGCGCGGCCAGGTGTCGCAGCTGAAGGCGTCGTGGCGGGCCGAGGACAGAAGCATGCCGCGGATGCGCGACGGCTTGAGGCAGCGTCCGCCCGTCTCAATCCAGAGCTTCTTTAGCCAGACCAACTCGCAGTCGCAGTGAAGCGGCACACCGTTGAGATCCAACTCGGTAAGCTTTGCAAAAACCGGCGAAAGCGAGGAATTAAAAGAACGCAGAAGAGTCCCACGAAATGACATCGTACGGAGGGAGGGGACCTTTGGCAGCGGACCGAAGGCGTCAGCGTCGAAGTGGCTCAGGCGCCGGCTGTTCTGAAAGCTAATCGACTCCAGCTGCTCGAGGGGAACCAGAGCATGGGCGGCCATTCCCTGCAGCAGGGACATGTCCTCCACAAACAGCTGCCGGACTTGGGTGAGATTGGCCGTATCCTCGGGCAGCAGCTGCTCCAGCAGATTGTCGCTGATGTCGAAGTGGAGCATCGTCTGCGGCAGCTGGCCGGGCACGCGCTGGAAGAGATTGCGCCTCAGGGAGAGCTCCTTGAGGGGAGCCCCTGACGGTAATCGGAGCTCATTCAGATTACAGGCATCGAGGCGGAGAGTTGTTAGCTTCCAGTTGATCCCCAGGTCCGTGTACAGATCTCCACTCCGCAGCTGCGTGGTCTCATTGAGCTTCCGGTTCCAGGAGAGGTCCGGCGAGGTGAGCACCAGCAGGGGGGCAAACAGCTGTGCTGGCACCGAATGCAGGTTGTTGTGCGCCAGATCGAGCACCTGCAGATGGGGCAGACCGGCGAAGGTCTGCGCCTCCACCTGGGAAATGCTGTTCCAGCCCAGGTACAGCTCCCGCAGGCTGCTCAGTTTGGCGAATTTGTTGCCACTCAGTCGGCTGATGTTGTTGTGCATCAGGTTGAGCTGGTGGAGGCTGTCGCTGCTGAAGACTGGCGCCTGGTCGAGGGCGTTCCACGAGAGGTCCAGCGTGTCTATGTAGAGTGGCAGCATCTCTGAGAGATCCGCTGTGCGGTACGCCTTGGAGATATAGTTGATGGGCAGGGATCTCATGCCCCAGGGCGCGGCACTCACATTGTTGCACTCGCAGGAGAGCCGCGAGTCCCGCTTCGACTCTGGGTAGCAGAAACGATCCACTGCATCGGCGTCGATATTCTCCGCCCCACAGGCGGCCACCAGTACCACCAGCAGCAGGAAAAAGGCCACCCTTGCTCTGCTTCTACACGTATTTTTGACTGCGATTCTCCCCATGATGAAGGTTCTTGGCACACTGAACGCTACGATTAATGCTCTAGAGCTTCCAGTTCCCTTGCGACACCCACTTCCATATCTTATCTTCGGGGGAAAAAGCTCGCTGAGTAAATTCGTTCGATTTTCCCATAAATTGCCGAGTATTTCCTTTCGAGTTAGTCACTGAAATTCATTTGGGTATCGTAGTAAACAGGAAAAATTGCCGGGGCGAGGACAGAGCTGCAAAGGCATTTGAATCTTTGATAAGATAAGCAGAGCTTTACCCCTTTATCGTACTCTCTCTCTCTCTCTAACCACGTCGCATTTGTTTCATTTTAAGCTTTTTATACCCGATACTCAAAATAAGTATTGGGGTATATTAGATTTGTGGTAAAAGTGGATGTGTGTAACGTCCAGAAGGAATCGTTTCCGACCCCATAAAGTATATATATTCTTGATCAGCATCAATAGCCGAGTCGATTGAGCCATGTCTGTCTGTCCGTCTGTCCGTCCGTCCGTCTGTCCGTCTGTCCGTCCCTATTAGCGCCTAGTGCTCAAAGACTATAAGAGCTAGAGCAACGATGTTTTGGATCCAGACTTCTGTGATATGTCACTGCTACAAAATTATTTCAAAACTTCGCCCCGCCCACTTCCGCCCCCACAAAGGACGAAAATCTGTGGCATCCACAATTTTAAAGATACGAGAAAACCAAAAACGCAGAATCGTAGAGAATGACCATATCTTTTAGACTGCAGAATTTGAATAATATCGTATTATTATTATAGCCAGCATCAAGAAAACAATTTCATTTTTTCTCGCCCTGTCTCTCTCTAACACACACGTAGCATAGCCGGCTTTGCTTAGAGTAAACATTAGCGCCTAGATCTCAGTGACTATAAGAGCTAGAGCAACCAAATTTGGTATCCACACTCCTTATATATCGGACCGAGACGAGTTTGTTTCAAAATTTCGCCACACCCCCTTCCGCCCCCGCAAAGGACGAAAATCTGGGGCATTCACAAATCTCAGAGACTATTAAGGCTAGAGTAACCAAATTTGGTATCCGCACTTCTGTTAGATCTCGTATATCTCAGAATTTCGCCCCACCCCCTTCCGCCCCTACAAAAGATGAAAAGCTGTTGCATCCACAATATTGAGGATACGAGAAAACTAAAAACGCAGAATCATAGATAATGATCATATCTATCAGATTGCTGAATCTGGATCAGATCAGATCATTTTTATAGCCAAAAGGAACAAATCAATTTGCACTGGCTACGCAGCCCCCGACGTTACGCTCAGACTGATTTTCTGTCTCTCTCGCACGCACTCTTTGTCGTGTCGTTCAATATTAGCGGAGTCTGCCGGAGGAGAGCCATACTGACTTAGTATCGGGTATAACTGTAGAGTTGCGGTGTCCGCTGCAACTCACAACGTTCCCCCTCGTTGTTATCTCCTGCTATCTGTTTCATTAATCATTTCCAGCTCTCATGCGTGGGAGTTAGGTCTGTGACACAGATCCACAATATTGATGGATTTATAAAACCCTCATTTCACACACAGAAAAGTGGTCCCCCACTCTCTAGCTCTTCTGTTCTCAGAGAACAGAACAGAGCACACATTTCATTTGAAAGTCTTTTCGGCAAAAGTCATGCCTAATCCCGGACAGACGCGGATGGCGGAGACTTAGTCGTATCTAGCTCATTGCATCCCAGGCTCAAGGCTCAAGGCACCATTCTACAGTCTCAAGTCTCAAGTTCAAATTGTAATTACGCTCAATGGCATTGGATGGGATCTGGCATGAGTCCTGGATGTGTTCAGCGGATGTATTTATTGTATTTATGTCTACTCTAAAGTTGAGTGTTGTGGTTCTTGTACCCTGCCATGGGCTGTGTCGTCGTTCGAGCTCCTTCAAATATTCCAACTGTACAATTAGGTTTTGTATATAGAATATATGCTACAACCCTCCTTCTCCTTTGAGAAGGGAACGACGCCAGCAGAGTATTTTCGTGCCGCTACTCTCCAATGTTGGTTCTTTTCCTACATTTTTCGATTGCTTCGACTATTCTGACAATCGTTTGGGCCTTTGGCAGTACTTTCCGTCGTGTGAATGGCAAATTGATTAGGCTTACATAACTCCACACCCTCGAAAGGCACGCACACACACACTGGCATAGATATATGCATAAATTAAAGACTTTCAAGTCGAAGAACTCGAACCGCTTTCCTTTTTGACTTTCGTGTTACAGAGTGGGGGGGGGGGGGAAGAGCAAGGGCGGGCGGGCGACCAACACATGTAAAGCATTTAATGAGCTGAGGAGCCTGCAGCTCTGCGCGTGTGTGTGTGTGTAATTGTATTGAATATGCCATGCACATGTTCATGTATGTGTTTTGGGGTTCGTTTCCAGCCCTCAAGTCATTATTACCATCAAAAATGTATTTTTAGCTAAAAACTCATTAATTACATTGAGAAGGGGCTTAGCAGTGCGTGTGTTGTGGGATGGGGATGGCGTGTGTGTGTGTCTGGAATAATTACGCCATTACGAGCAATTTAATTGTTCAAAGTGACCGCCACGATAATTAGATATTGATCTCTAACAACACTGCGCATGTGCCCTGCTGCATATCGATGTTCTCATATCGATATTCTTCTTTCGGCGTCTGTCTCTTGCGTATGTTACTCGGAAGCACATATAATTCTGTATACTGATATTCTGCTGTCTTACAAATAAAATAACTTCAACAGGTTATGGGCCCAGACACCAATTCACCCAGAAACAGTATAAAACAGAAACGGTGAGAAACAATAAACATTGTTTGGTGCTTAGTGAAAAGCAGTGCTAAAAAAATGGCATAGACTCATTAGTGTATGTGTGTACATAGAAAGGCAAAAGAACAAGTTGAACAAATTCGCATTGTGTTTTTTTGATTAGATTTTTGCAGCGAATCGGACCGTTGCCGTGGTTTAAAGTCCAAAATAAAGCAGTCCCAACGGATCAAGAAACACAAAAGCGAACGGAGACTCAAGTGTGTATACCAAAAAGTGCGTATGCCAAGCCGCACAAAACCGCGAGTGTGTATACCCAAAAGTGTGTATACCAAGGCATAGAAAATCGCGTGTGTGTGTGTGTAAATAGAAACTCGGAGGGATACTTAAAAGAAAACGAAAAAACAAAAGAAAGACTCGGACAACAGTATTGTCGTCGTAGTTGCTTTGTGCATGAGACGATCGACAGTTACAAATTTTGCACTGTGGGACAATAAGTATAAAAAATTAGTGGAAATATGAATTTCAATATTGAGAAACTGGACGAAAACAATTATAGCACATGGGACGTTTTGATGAGAAGTGTTCTCATACAAAATGATTTGTGGCCAATCGTCAGTGGTAAAATTGAGCTTAGTGAAAGTGCAACAAATGAGCAACGTGCAGCTTTTGAACTAAAGGATCAAAAGGCGTTGACGTCAATTTTACTTTGTGTTAAATCGACCCAACTAAACAATATTAAAAATTGTGTATCGTCGTCACAGGCATGGCAAAAGCTAAATAAAATTCACAGGCCAAGCGGACCAGCAAGGGTAGTGCTTTTAATTAAACAATTGTTGACGTTAAAAATGTCGGATGGTATAAATGCACAGGAATATTTGCGGAAATTCCAGATGGTACACGAGGCTTTAGCAGAGGTCAACATAAAGGTTGATGAAAAGATCTTATCAGTTGTGTTGCTAAATGGTTTGCCTAAATCGTATGAAAGTTTTGTTGTTGCGATTGAGACGCGAGATGATTTGCCGAGCTTGAGCATGCTAAAAATAAAAATTTCTGAAGAAGCGAATAGGCAGGAAGATAGCATTAGCAAGGAAATTACAAGTAGCTCGGAACTACACGTCAGTTATGACAACAACAATTTTAAGAAAAACTTTAAGAAGGGCAAAAAGTGTTTTAAGTGCGGAAAGGAAGGGCATTTTAAATCGGAATGCCGTGCTAAAAGCAAGCAGGAAGGAGCAAACAACAAGGGCGCAAACAGTAAAAGCGGGGAAAGATTGGGTACAATGCTTTGCGTAACCGAATATGCCAAAGTGGAACCAGAAAAATATGTACCAATCCTAAGTTTAGCTAAGCGAAATGACCAGATGTTAAATGCATGGTGCATAGACAGTGGCGCAACGGCGCATCTATGTTGTGACAAGGAACGCTTTGTGTCGTTCACGGAAGATAATCAAAAAGTATTTTTAGCCGGCGGTAAATCACTTATTGCTGAAGGGCATGGAACTGTTCAAGTAAAGTTCGGTGATAGATCCGTTACGCTGGAAAAGGTTATCTTGGTACCAGATTTGCAGTACAATTTTATATCGGTCACAAAACTATTAAAACATGGAAAAAAAGTTGTGTTTGAGAAAAATCAAGCGATGATTTTTGAAAACGGAAAAATAGTTATAAAGGCACATCTGGAAAATGGATTGTTTATGGTTCAGGACAATCAGGAAAAGTGTATGAACATTGTAAATGTTGAGGCAGATGCATTCAAATGGCACAATAGGTTCGGCCATGTACATTTTGACGCATTAAAGGAAATGGTTAACAAGGAGATGGTAATAGGTCTCAAGGGCATATAAAAGCCAAAACAAGTGTGTGCAACATGCGCAAAAAGTAAAATTTGCGTGCAACCATTTCAATCGAGCACAAACAGGTCAAAGGGCGTTCTAGACTTAATACATACTGATGTATGCGGTCCAATGCAAAAGCACTCAATGGGAGGCAATCGATATATCGCCACATTTATTGATGATTGTTCAAGATATGTATCAGTAAGTTTCCTAAAAACCAAAGATCAGGTTTTCGAGGCTTTTAAAGAATTTAAAAGTCAAGTTGAGTGCCAAACTGGGAGAAAAGTCAAGGTTTTACGAAGCGACAATGGCCGAGAATACATATCAAACGTTTTTGATAATTACCTAAACCAAAATGGAATAAAGCGAAACTTAACAGTGCCATATACACCTCAACAAAACGGAGTTGCAGAAAGGGCCAACAGAACATTGGTAGAAATGGCAAGAAGTATGCTGCTGCATGCAAGCGATTCGAACTGCCACGTATTTGCGAAATAGAGTGGCAAGCAAGTGACACCTTTTGAAATATGGACAGGTAGAAAGCCAGTGGTATCGCATTAAAGAGTTTTTGGCTCAGTAGCGATAGCTCTAGATAAAACAAAGAAATCAAAGTTCGCACAGAAAGGCTTAGAGTATATAATGGTGGGCTACTCGGATACGGCCAAAGCATACCGTTTGGTCAGTAAAGAAACCAGGAAACTCGTAGAGAGTAGGGATGTCATTTTTGTAGAACCTGAAGGGGGCAAACTAGATGCATCATGTTCCAATGACATGTCATCAATTGAGGTTCAACAAAAGCAGGACTCTGAACCCGAAATGGATAGCGAGCAATTTAAAGATCCAGAAAATGAGCCAGAAAATCAGGAGGAGATTAGGTCTAGTAATGACATTCTTGTAATTCCAGAACCAATAAGAGGACCAGGACGCCCAACCATAGTACGGACGGGCAAACCAGGACGACCAAGGAAGCAGTATCATATGCTCAATGCGATACTGGCAGCAGACGTACAAGTTCCACAAAACTACGCACAAGCTGAACGGTCTACTGAAGGCGAGATATGGAAAGCATCAATGAAGGACGAGTACGAATCTCTCGTGAAGAACGGCACGTGGTCGTGTATTGTAAGCCAGGTAAAAATATGTGTCTAATAGCTGTCTATGTAGATGACATTATTTTGGCGTGTAAGGACCTAGATGATATATCTGATATCAAGATAAAGATCGCAGCAGAATTTGATGTGGTTGACATCGGGCCTATGCAATACTTTTTAGGTATTGAGGTGAAACGTGAAGGCAGTACGGGTGCGATTTCAATCAGCCAACGGAAGGGGGCAACGATTCCTTCTGGACGTTACACACATCCACTTTACCACAAATCTAATATACCCCAATACTCATTTTGAGTATCGGGTATAAAATCCGCTCTAAACGTGCCGAACATGGCAATCGCGGCCTGGCCTGGTCGGTTCTGTTCTGTTCTGTTCAGGCGGCCATGGGGCCTCTCGGTGGCAGAATATTTATGAAAATTTTAATATTAAATTGTTTTCTGATTCGCTGCGTGGCGTATGGAGAGGGAGTGCGAGTGCGAGTGCTGGCAATCAATGCAATCAAAATGGAATTTCCCACTGCTGAACATGCAATCATTAAAAGCGCTTGATTATCCGCAGGCAGGCAGGCAGGTCAGGATGGCATTGTCCCTCATCGTCTGTATCCTGCAATTGACTTAAATGATGTCCTCCCTCCATCAGTCCCCCAGGACTAACATCCGACTGTCACTGCAAACTGTCATACTCTGTAGATGTGTGGCTGTTCGGGGTGTTGGGTGTCTGTTTGCTCGTATGACAGTTTATGGCGCCCTAATTGAATCGCGTGTCATCCATTTGTCTAATAATGGCGCATTAATTTGGTATGATGCTAAATGCGTCCAGGCTGCAGTTTCCGCTTCCGGGCAATCATCCAAGATGGAGAGGATCCTCCTCCTTAGACTGATTATGACTGGATGTGCTAGGAGCGGTGAGCCATGCGGCATGCAGCAGTGGTGGGCACGTTCTGTATGCTAAGCATTTCAGTCATGCTCTTTTAGCTCGGGACCACACCGCCACAAAGTATGCAACAAAAGCATGCAGCAGACACGCGCACACAACGCATTCACACACACATCTAATTGCCTTTGAAAACGTTTCAGTCACGAAATTTAAAGCTCGTTATTTAAGGAGGCATGGCATCGGCCGAATCCATTAGTTGGGCTTGAAGGGCTCACATTAACTTGGCTCAGACAAACACACAGACACACACATGCAATTACTCCTGTGGTTACCATTTGGGCTCGCCCTCATTCCGTTATCCTCTTTGCTGCGCTCAATTAAATCGACAAATTTAAAGAAAACGAGGGGGAACGTTGTGAGTTGCTGCGGACACCGCAACTCTACAGTTATACCCGATACTAAGTCAGTATGGCTCTCCTCCGGCAGACGCCGCTAATATTAAACGACACGACAAAGAGTGCGTGCGAGAGAGACAGAAAATCAGTCTGAGCGTGACGTCGGGCGCTGCGTAGCCACTGCAAATTGATTTGTTCCTTTTGGCTATAAAAATGATCTGATCTGATCCAGATTCAGCAATCTGATAGATATGGTCATTATCTATGATTCTGCGTTTTAGTTTTCTCAAATCTGCAATATTGTGGATGCAACAGATATTCGTCCTTTGTGGGGGCGGAAAAGGGTGGGGCGAAATTCTGAGATATACGAGATCTAACAGAAGTGCGGATACCAAATTTGGTTACTCTAGCCTTAATATCTCTGAGATTTGTGAATATCCCCAGATTTGCATCCTTTGCGGGGGCGGAAGGGGGTGTGGCGAAATTTTGAAACAAACTCGTCTCGGTCCGATATATTAGGAGTGTGGATACCAATTTGGTTGCTCTAGCTCTTATAGTCTTTGAGCATTAGGCGCTAATGTTTTACTCTAAGCAAAGCCACCTATGCTACGTGTGTGTTAGAGAGAGACAGGGCGAGAAAAAATGAAATTCTTTTCTTGATGCTGGCTATAATAATAATACGATCCAATTCAGATTGTGCATTCTAAAAGATATGGTCATCCTCTACGATTCTGCGTTTTGGTTTTCTCGTATCTTTAAAATTGTGGATGCCACAGATTTTCGCCTTTTGTGGGGGCGGAAGTGGGCGGGGAAAGTTTTGAAATATTTTTGTAGCAGTGACATATCACAGAAGTCTGGATCCAAAACATCGTTGCTCTAGCTCTTATAGTCTTTGAGGATTAGGCGCTGAACGGGACGGACAGACGGACAGACAGACATGGCTCAATCGACTCGGCTATTTATTTATTTATTTATGAAATTAACAAATTATCTGTTAATAATGGTACTTAGTTGCTAAAGGCGGAAAAAGATAAGTTAAAAGTTAGCTAAATTTAAATGATTATAAATATTGCATGCAATTAGTTTAAGAGATAGTTCAGGGGATAGGGTTTGACAGAGGGAGTTATAATTATGGCATAAAACCCTAAAAGGTTCATGATCAGCATAATTAGACCTACATATGGGTAGAAGGATAGGCCTAAAAGTACGGGTAGGTCTAGATGGAACGGCCAAGTCAATCTGACCCAAGAGAGTTTGGGAGTCAACAGTCCCAAGAAGGAGCTTGTGCACGAACATTACGCCATTGCATGTTCTGCGATGGTGCATCGACGGCAGGTCAATAAGATTTAGCCTAGACAGGTAGGGTGGCAAGATTCTACCCGAGTCCCAGTTAAAGTTCCGAAGGGCAAAAATTAAAAATTGCTTTTGCACAGATTCAATAACAGCCTGCTGCTTTTTATACTGCGGGCTCCACACACAAGAACAATACGTCCAATATAGGACGTACTAACGAGATGTACAGTTGTTTCGTAACGTACGGGTCGTCAAACTCCTTGGACCAACGCTTGATGAACGCTAAAACACCCTTAGCTTTATTTACAGTTGCAGCTATATGGGTGTTAAAACACATCTTATGATCAAAAAGGACTCCGAGCTCATTTGAACTCGAAATTCGCTCAAGGACATGATTTCCTAGAACATATGGGACAAAATGAGGAGCGCGACGGTAAAATGTCATAAGTTTGCATTTGGAAAGGTTCAGAAAAAGAAGATTAGTTGAACACCACAATAGTAGTTCACTTAGATCAAGTTGAAGGCGTGTGTGCAAATACCAATCAGAGTAAGAAAGACATATTTTGACATCATCAGCATACATTAGTGTAGTAGAGTATGTTATAACTTGAGGAAGATCGTTCACAAATAAAATAAACAGAAGCGGGCCCAGATGACTTCCCTGTGGCACACCTGAAGTAACATTAACAGTATTTGACAACACGTTAGAAAACAAAACACGTTGAGTACGGTTAGAGAGATAGGACAAAATCCAATCTAGAAGATTCGTTGGGAACCCTAATAAAGAGAGCTTTTGAATAAGCAGAGCATGGTTCACAGAATCGAATGCCTTGCTGAAGTCCGTAAAAACTACATCCGTCTGCAAACCAATTTGAAAACCACGGTGGATTAGGCTAGAAAACTCAAGAAGGTTAGTCGATGTTGAACGATGTCTGAAAAAACCGTGTTGCGACGGAGATATCAAGCTGCAACAAAGATGTTGCAGTTGCCGGGTGACCAGGAACTCAAGAAGCTTCGGGATGGCGGAAAGCTTTGCGATACCACGATAGTTTTCAATGTTTGATCTTGAACCTTTTTTGTGAAGCGGAATGATGTAGGACTCATTCCAAATTACTGGGAGACAAGACTGTTCCAAGGAGAGGTTGAAGAGAAAGGTCAAGGGCTTGCAAAGGGACTGGGCACAGTGTTTTAAGATGCAACTTGGTACCTTATCTGGACCCGCAGAAAACGATATGTCCATAGATGACAAACCTTCCAGAACAACGCTTTCCTCGAAAAAGGGCAGAAAAATGCTGTTAGCTTGAGGTAGCTGGTACGGATACGGAGTGGATGCGTTGTAAATATGAGACGAGTACGTTGTTTGGAAAAAGTTAGCGAATAAATTTGCAATACCAATACTTTTTATAGAGCCGGGATTTATTATTTATTATTATTTTATTATTATTAAGTATGACAAATACTTGTAGAACCAGGGAGGCTTGGACGATACAGGTACAGTGATATCTGGAACAAACGTATTAAGGGCGGAGTAAATAGAACTATAAAACGAGTTAACAGTTGCATCTATATTCGGTAATGAATAAAGAAACGACCAATCAACACGCGAGAGATGTAGATCTAAATCGATAAAGTTTTGCGAAAACACTTTATGTGACAAGGAGCCATGGAACTATCAGCACCTCCAGATTGTGAACACTCCAGTGATATCAACAAAGTTGGATGGTAAGGATCTTCAGGGAGAGATATTGGGCTTGCTCTAGATACTGTAGCAAGAGAACCATCGTTAACAAAAACGAGGTCAAGAAGTCTGTCCCTAATGTTTTTAACGGCATTAATTTGGACAAGGGAAATATCCGTTAGCCCATTGATAAAGTCATTATGGCAATTGGGAAACAACAGGTTAGCGTCATCACATGGCAGCCAAGAAAGAAATGGGAGGTTAAAGTCCCCCATGGCAATAATTCGATCATTGCACCCTAATGCTGAAACAACAGTGTTAATTGCTGAGAGGTGGTGTAAGTAAAGCTCAGCATCAGACCTGGGAGGAATGTAAGAGCAGGTTAAATAGAAAAATGCGGAGCCAACACGAACTTTGACTGCAACAAATTCAATTCCATGAATGTTATTGAATGGGAATAACTCAGATGAGAAAACAGATTTAACTGCAATCAGAACCCCACCTGCAAAAGATGGGCGGTCCATTCTATAAATAGTGTAACTATCAATGAAAATTTCATGATCATTGACAGAGGAGTTAAGCCAGGTTTCGGTAAACGCGATGGCATCGAAATCAAAGGACGCGCTATTAGTATGAATTTGACGCAATTTTCCCAGCAAACTGCGAACGTTCTGATAGTGCATGGAAAAATAGTACATCAGTTTTTTGGAGCATGTTCGGTAATTCTTGGATTCGAGTTCGAATCTTTGAGAAGGAACTCATGCACAATTGTATGCTCAGGCCATATTGACGGTTCTAGAGAACTGGATAGTAAAGAATCAGGGAGAAGAATTTTAAAGGATGATATGTTGCGCTTATTTTTAAATGTAAATTTAGTCACAACTATATCAACATGCGAAGTGTTAAGTTTAGAGGAAAGATGTTGTTTAACATCCTCCGTTGTAGCCTCAGGAATAAGACGAGAAACAAATATTGCTTTCCGAGGGACCACTGCTCTAAGTTGAAGTCCCGAGCGAGATCGAGATGGTGGAGCCACTCCTAAAAGAGATCTCGGTCCAAGGGCAGAGGAATTGGCAGCAATGGCTGTAGCAGGAATTGGAGTAGGAATTGGAGCAGGAATTGGAGCAGGAATTGGAGCAGGAATTGGCAAGACGTCGTCAGCAACCAGCACACCCGCACTAGGAGCACTCACCGCGTCAGAAGTGACGGCCACAGAAACTGCAGGGATGGGATTGATGCTATTGGGAAGTTGGGTGCTCGAAGAAAGCACATGGCTCGGTGTAAAGAACTCCGGAGCCACCGTTGGCGGATTTACAGACAACGGCGTGGCACGACTACACGGAAATGCTTCCGATGGATAAAGGTGGGAGGCAGGCGTACCAATCGGATTAGGTTGCAAGAGATTGGTATCATTATGCGGAATTTTCCGTCTAGGCGATTCGCTCAAGAGTTTGAGCCCAAGAAACTGTGATTCCAGGGCAAGAAATTTCTCGTTGAGAGCCACAAATTGTTTCCGGACATCCAGAAACCCAGTTCGAGTCTGTCTCATAAATGTGCGCATTTCGGCCTCAATCTCCCGACAAGCCAGACATGACCAAGACAGGCCCATGCGTTTCGAGATCAGATCATTCAGCCGGCCATAATTTCCACCACCAGCACATTTTATGTGGGCAAAATTGTCGCACAGCCAGCAGCTAAGAAATGAATCACCAATGATAACAACACCGAATTCACATTTCTTTGCACTGCAAACAATTGCCATTATGGACAGTAGTAGAATCACTGTGCACGAATAATAAAAGAACGGAGTGAGAGCGCAGGTAAAATGGGAGAGAAGACAGCAGAGCGAGCCAGACAATCAGCTGCAGCGGCAATAATTCAAAGCAGATGATCCAACGAAGTGCAGAAAACGAGCAGTAAACTCACCAAAGCAGAGACACAAAGAAAAGTCCACAGAGAGGGAGAGTATAGGCAATCCAGAGAGAGTGAGAGCAACAATGCGAGCAGCCCGCTTATGCACACGAGAGAGTGTGGGCGATGCAAACGCTGATGCGCGAGAACAGTGCACACCGAAGAAGCGATAACGAAAAGCAGACTGGGCAAAAAACAATAACAAATTGCAATATTGAATTTATATTAAACACTTGTTTACAAACAAAACACTGGTGGTTAACACAAAGTAGAATCAAATTAAAGAGATGCGATAATATATCAAAACAAAGTCACAACAATGATTGTATGAAATTTAGGCAAAGGGCGGAGAATGCGGGAGCAAGAAAAACACAACCGGCTTAAGCAAGAGCTAAAAGCTAACTATTGATGCTGATCAAGAATATATATACTTTATGGGGTCGGAAACGATTCCTTCTGGACGTTACACACATCCACTTTTACCACAAATCTAATATACCCCAATACTCATTTTGAGTATCGGGTATAATTATTGTCTCGTTAGGGGACAGACGTGCCCACAGCACATTTTAAGTTCCACTTTTGAATAATCATTTTCAAACTGTTCAAATTTCAGGCTTCTTGCCTCTTTCACATGAGACAAGCCATCTCCCAGACAGCAGACATTGTCGTTTCACTCACAGCATGTGTTGGCCAGGCCAACAAGCGACCTGGTAGTCATACGGAGTGTTTGCCTTTCTTCTTTCATTATTTTTTTTTTTGCCCAAGTGTTGGTTACATGTTTTGTTGGTTTTAGAGGAGGACAATGGCATCTGCTGGTGTTCGGTTTCGGTCCTTACTGCTGCCAGTCCAATTTGATTTGTTTGCTGCGGATACATTCTTGTACATTGCTCTATGGCTGCACAAATTAATTTTCTCCCCTCTGTGCTCCGAATGAGTGGTCAAAGCCAATAACTCGGTCAGATAATATTGCATTGCGATGCATTAATTGAAACTCAATTTGGGCTTCGAGGCCATAAATGTCGGTTTTAGTTGCACATCCCGCCTCAGAAGCTATCGGGCTGTGAATCCTGGTTAGCCGTAGGTACGCGTACACGTACACGAGTGGGTCTGCTTCAGCCAAAAAGCTGAAGATTTATTGCCTGTTGCCAAAAGCCCACAAAATTAATGTACTTCACAGTTGAGTTTAGCTGGGGCTCGACATCGAGAGCGACGTCCTTCTGTGCGGAGAAAGGAGAGTGTAGAACGGAGAGTGTACTGTTGTCCTTAATGAAGTTGTTAATGCGAGTCTGGTGCTGTCCTGTCCCGGCTCGTTCCATCCTGCCCCATATGTGGCATGTACTTTCCCAGCATTCCGCAAAATACACACGAAAATCTAATAAGACGCATATGTCTGCTGTCGTTTCGGCTGCCAGGGTAGACTGTTTCCGCCCCCACATTTCCCAGCATAAGCCATTAGCCAGCACCGACAGAACACACCGTGGAGTAGCTGGGACAGTCATCTTGTCTGTGCCTTAGCTTGTTTCTTTGTAATTTTATTACCCGGCTTTTTTATGGTCAGTCTCTTGAAGGAAGCCCCCACTAGTTCTTCATCTTTTGCCTGGCCAGCATTTATTTTTATGTCCTCCACTTGATTGGATCGTAAAGCTTAGTTTCTGGGCAATACCACTCGGATGGGACCCAATCATAATCGAGGACCGAGAAAGAGTTCAGCTTGAATCTCTTAACTGAAGTCATTAATTGTCCGTTCTGGCCAGGTCGCAGAGGCCCTCTAGAACGGGAAAATTAAATAACTGTCCGGCAGAAAAATTGGACTGAGGACACTCTTTATGCCCCTGTCTGCAGCTCTTTGTTTCGGAAGCAGCAGCAGCAGAAGAAGAGGGACACGAAACGAAAGCCAGACAAACTGCAGCAGCTCGTGCAAATAAATGAATTTTTCATTTATATATTCTGTGGAGCGAGTGTTGACAAAGGGAGGCGGGGGTGGATCGCGGCACGCATTGAGAGCTTGCTTAATTAGATGAAGTGAAAGCGGGCGCCCCGAAACAATCGCAACTGTCATCCTGGGCCTGGGAAGTGGGTCAACGGCTGCCAAGCCAGCCCCTGGCTGTGGGCCATGTCCATGTCCCGGCATTCTTTAAGAGCGACACAATACAAGGCAGGAGGGAAAAGGAGGGGCCTGCATCAGGCAATAAGTGCAGTCTAATTTGATTACATGCTCAAAATCTGAAGTCATCCAGATAACAAAAGATGCAGCACCAGCCCCAGCCCCGGCCCCAGCGACAGCCAGAGCCAGAGCTGAAAGAAGCTGAGGTACCCCGTGTGGCGCATCATACGCGTGCAAGTTAACGTACCCAATTCTATTGAGCTCTTATACGAGTTGTAAATAATCTTTGGCTTTCCAAAACGAAAACAATTTCAATCTTGGGCCTCCGCCTAATTGATTTCTAAGATTTACAATCTCAAGGGCCCCCGCCGCAATCCCAATCTTTGACACTCGCCTAAATGGAAAACCAATGTTTGCCCACACCCGGCTTCTCATAAACAATCTCACGGCTTTCTGCAGATCCTGCACTTTAGGCATTTTACAGTTCTCTCTTTGGATGACGAAATCCAATACTCGGGATGGCGAAATCAATTGAAATGTTTATAGAAAAATTATTCCCGAAAGGGATCAACAATGCAAAGATCAGAAAGTTCAAGTCAGTCTTGATCCAGAAGCGACACCGCAAAGTCGAGCTAAAAATTAAGATCGCGCAAACCCTTTGTCCGGAATCCTCTACTTAAATCTATATCAGTGAAGTTAGAAGTAAAATAAAAACTTTTTAAAAACACAATCCGCTACCGCAGTTATTTAATTGGCGCCCAACGTGGGGCGACGTTGTATAAAAAGCACCGAATAATAAAAGTGTTGCGTCGTGCCGAAACCCGAAGGACAATTAATTAATGGAATAAATCCTTCAGATATAAAAACGCGGAGTGACTGTGAGATATAAGATAAGAAAAAGTGAGATAAAAAGGAAACAAACCGGAGCTTAGGGTGTGCAAAAATAAATACAATATACAATACAAATACAAATACAAATACAATACAAAATACAAATAAATACAAAAGCTAATCAAGACAATTCAAAAATACAAAAAAACCAAAAAAACCAAAGTTTTTAAACAAAACCAACCAAACCAAAACACAAAGAAAGTGAAACTATCAGCTAAACCAAAGAAGGAAGACCCCCAGAAGACCCAGTTAAACAAAGAAATTTAAGAAGGAAGACCCGTTCGAAGACCTGTCAGCCAAATCAAGAAGGAAGACCCGTTCGAAGATCTGTCAGCCAAACTAAGAAGGACGACCCCTACCGGATAGTTCGTGAGCAAAAGTTGTATTAATAAATATATAAGTTCAATTAGGTTATATTAGATTATAAAAACAAACATATAAGAAAAATTTAAGGTGGATCAACTAACTTTAGATTTTGAAAAACTAAAAATGATTAGCTCACAAACAAGGACCGATCTCACTGCAGATCTGGTCAAACAATTGATAGCACTTCAAATTTCACAAGTACAGGAGCAAATTGTAAATTTAAAACAACAAATAGAAACTAAATCCGATCAGGTATCAGATTATCAGGCAGAAACAATAGACGAGACAATAAAAGATGACACCACATTAAAGGTAATAGAATCCCTACCAATTTTCAATGGTGGATTAAACCAATACGTAGGATGGAGGGAAGCTGCAGAAACTGCAGTGAAGTTATATAAGAAAGGAAGTAAGCAATATTATATTGCCTTAACAATTTTGAGAAACAAAATAACAGGACCAGCACATGACGCACTGACCAACCACGGGACAGTTTTAGATTTTGATGCCATACCTTCACGACTTGACTTTGTTTACAGTGACAAGAGACCAATTTACATAATAGAACAGGAGTTAAGCGTTCTCCGACAAGGGAACCTTTCAATAATAGATTTCTATAACGAGGTTAACAAGAAAATGACCTTGTTAATAAATAAGACAATAATGACTCACGGAATGGACAGTGAAATCACGAAAGAATCAAATAAGAAAATTAGAGACAATGCCTTACGCATTTTTGTCACTGGCCTAAACGGCGGCATTGCAGAAATCCTATTTTCATTGAATCCCCCAGATTTGCCGAATGCCTTGGCAAAGGTACAGGAATTGCAATCAAATAACATTCGGGCCCAATTTGCCTACCAATTCAGTGGCCCCAGAAATTCAGGGAATAATAACTACAATACATTAAGATTCAACCAACGACAACCAAGGACTAATAGTTCACCATTCGACCAAAAAAGGGATCTTCAGAGGAATAACATGTCATGGGGACAACCCTATTTCTTGGGTAATAGACAACAAAATCAGGCCCCAGAACCAATGGATGTAGACGAATCGATACAAATCAAGAACCGACAGAACAGCAATTAATTCAGGGGAAATAATAATAATAGAAATTATCGGGAGAATACTAACGGTTATTATAGGAGAAATAATAACAATTATAACCAAGCTCAGCATTTTAGGGCAAACGTAGTACCGAATAATCAGTCTAACGAAAATCAGGCGCAGAAACGAAAGCCAAACGAAATGTCGGAACAACCGGCTAATAAAGCAATGCGGATAAATTACATTGAGGAGGACCATTTTTTAGATCAGCCCCCGAAGTAGGTCTGCCCTACTTAAAAAGAGTAGATAAAAAAATAAACAGAGAATTAAAAGTTTTGATAGATACGGGAGCAACTTCCTGTTATATAAAAAAGGGAATTTACGAAAATTAAAAAGAATTATCAATTTATAAGAAAGTTACTACAGTGAATGGGTTTTCAATAATTAAATATTTCCATAATATAACTATTTTCAACACAAAACAAGTGTTTTATGAAATAGATGGAATGGAGGCAGATTTACTAATAGGATTTAACCTATTAAAGAAAATCGGAGCTGTTATTGATACAGGAAAGGGGACTTTAAGTTATAAAGACAATGAGGAGAAACTAATATATGACGAGGTCCTTTCTTTAAACAAATTAACCTTTATAGAAGGAAAAACCATCCTTCCGTTGAAGGAATATATAATAAAAAAATATTTTGAAGAAGAAAAAGAAATGAAAAATGATTCAGTAAAGGTAGAAGGAAGTTTATATAGCTTGGGATCAAAAAATCGTGAGCACGCCGACGAAGAATTATCCGTCAATAGTTTGGGATTCCAATATCCTGAACCCGCCGTCGTTGAATTATCCGACATCCAAAGTTTTAATAGTTTGGGATTAAAATATCCTGAGCACGCCGTCGTTGAATTATCCGACACTAAAAGTTCGAATAGTTTGGCATTAAAGAATCCTGAACACGCCGTCGTTGAATTATCCGACAATGAACAATTTAAAAGTTTGGGATGCAAAAATCCTGAACGCGCCGTCGTAGAAATATCCGACATTCAAAATTATGCAAATTCTGAATTGAAAAAAATGAAATTGTATAACACAATAACCTACAAAGAGGACAATTTAGAAAATCTCAGAGAGAAAATGGTATCTATCATCGAAGAAGACCATGCCAATATAAATTTACAGTTACCGTTCAGAACGGATATAATAGATAGAACGGATAGAACGGAACATGATAGACCGGTATATGGCAAGCAGTATCCATACGCTTATTCGGTTAACGATTTCGTTAATAACGAAATAAGTAAAATGTTAGATGAAGGTATAATCAGACCTAGTAAAAGCCCATATAATTCACCGGTAATAGTAGTACCAAAGAAGGGAGTAAATGAGGACGGAACTCCTAAACATAGATTAGTAATAGACTTTAAGAAACTTAATGAAAACACCATACCGGATAGATACCCTATGCAAGATCCTTCAGTAATCCTTGCCAATTTAGGTAAGGCAAAGTATTTCTCGGCCATTGATTTAGAATCAGGTTTCTTTCAGATTTTAATGAGGGAATCAGATATTGAAAAAACACTTTTTCCATAAATAACGGCAAATATGAATTTCTAAGAATGCCTATGGGATTGACGAACGCTCCCAGAATTTTCCAAAGGGCAATGGACGATATACTTAGAGAACAAGTTGGGAAAACTTGTCACGTCTATATGGACGATATAATAATATTTTCAAAAACTATAGAACAACATTATAAAGATCTAATTCATATAATACAGATATTGCAAAACGCTAACATGAAAATTTCCCTAGAAAAGTCTAAATTCTTTCAATTGGAAAACAAATTTCTGGGATACATTGTTTCCCAAAATATCATTAAAACAGATCCAGACAAAATCTCCACAATACAAAACTATCCAATTCCTAAAAATATCAGAGAGCTACGTAGCTTCTTAGGACTAACAGGGTATTACAGAAAATTTTTCCGAAATTATGCTACAATTGCCAAACCATTAACAAAATATCTGAGTGGAGTAAATGGGAAAGTTTCACGAAGGGCATCCAAGAAAACATTAATACAGCTGGATGAACCAGCAATGGGAGCATTTAATAATTTAAAGGACAGTTTAATAGCACATATTGCTATTATAGCACCAACCAGATTACAATAAAAAATTCACATTAACCACAGATGCATCGGACATAGCAATAGGTGCAGTTTTGTCGCAAGATGGGAATCCCATAACATTTATATCTAAAACTTTAAGTAAAACCGAGCAATTATATGCTACTAATAAAAAGGAATTATTAGCTATTGTATGGGCATTAAAAAATTTGCGAAATTATTTATACGGAGTGATCATACAGATCACCAACCTTTGTCCTTTGCAATGTCGCAAAAAAATCCAAATGTTGAAATGAAACGTTGGTATTACTTCATAGAAAGTTTCACACCAACAATCATTTATAAGCCAGGCTCAACTAACGTAGTAGCGGACGCTTTATCTCGGATTAAAATAAATCATATGACAGATAGTGATGTCGACCAGACAGAATCAGAATCAGACATAAATACTCAGCATTCAGCAGAGAGTAGTTTTGAAAACGTCATTCAAGAGACTAGCAAGCCTCTAAACCAATTTAAACAGCAGCTACTATTAGCGCAAGGGAGATTCACAGTTCATGAGTTAGTAAGAGTTTATGAAAATACCCGACATATTATTGAATTTGATACGGTAGACAATCTGCTAATCATTTTAAAAGTATTTATTCAGCCTCACTTAACCACAGGAATACACTGCACTTTAGAAGATTTATACCTTATCCAAAATAAGCTAAAGGAAAATTTCATAAATAAATTTCCCTTCACGAGAAAGTTCTTCCAAGATGTAGTAAATTCAGAAGATAAAGCTATAATTATAGAAGAAACACATTGCAGAGCCCATAGAGGACTAGACGAAAATTACAAACAAATAACTAAGCTGTATTATTGGCCAAACTTGCACAAAAAATTAAATATATATATAAAAAATTGTGAGATCTGTAACAAAAACAAATATCACAGACACCCTGTAAAAATTCCAATTGGGGAAGCTCCCATTCCAGCAAAAGAAGGAGATCAATTACACTTAGACATATACTATGCCCAAAACCTAACATTCATAACTTGAATAGATTCTTATTCCAAATACTTGGTGGTCAAGGAAATTCAAAGTAAATTAAACATTGAAAATAAGGTAATGGAAATTTTGCAACACTTTCCGTTAGCAACATCTTTAATGACTGACAACGAACCAAGCTTTACTTCAGCACAATTTAGATCATTCATACAAAGAAGTAACTTAACTATTTATTATGCTGATCCCAGACACAGCACCTCAAATGTTCAGGTAGAAAGGGTACATTCCACACTAACAGAAATAGCGCGGTGCATCAAGGATGAACTAAATCTAACAGATTATTCAGAAATAATAATAAGGGCCGCACTGAAATATAACCTGACGATACATTCAACGACCAATAAAATGCCATATGACATATTGTATAACAAAATAGAACACAAGCATAATCCAATATTACTTAAGGAAGCTCAGACCAAAATGCTTAAGCTACATAACAAAGATGGAAGAGAAAAAGATTATAAAATAGGAGAAGTAGTTTATGAAAAGAAATTCGGGGAAAGAAATAAACTTCAATCCCGATACAAAAAGCAGGTAGTTAAGGAAAATCGACCGAATAAAATTATAATCAACAATAGAAACAGAATTATACATAAAGATAACATCAAATATTAAATATTTTTTTCCAGAAAATGTATGCGAATATACTAATACTGACTTTTGTTATATTGACGACTTCGGAAGTAATTGACTATACGCATAGTGACTATCTATTGCTCAAAGACGACAGAGACGTTTACACTTATGAAACATACGCTGAACTTTTCCATATTACTAATTTGAGTTTTTATAGAGAGATAATTGATAAAGAATCCAAATATGTCAACAAATCAATTAATTCAGACGATGAGTGGGAAATATCAATGGACTTAAGTCTATTAAAATTAATTGTAGGGGCCGAATTAAGGGAACGAGTGTAGAACATCACGGATAAGCATAGTTTTCTTTTGGTAATGCTTAAAAGTGCAGAGACATAGTAACTCCGAAAGTGGATCGTAAGCTGCAAGCTTTCCGAAAAGCTTTCTAAAGAGAGTCGGCGCGCAGCGCACGCATTTAAGCGAAAGACGTCACGTTTACCTTGACCCAAGAGAGTAGCGTAGCGTAGGGAGAGCATAGATTAAAAGCTTGCCCAAAAGTTCGCTCAAATGGGCGAAAGATCATCCGATTATGCAGTTTAAAGTCCCAACATCATCCGATTATGCAGTTAAAGTTCCTAAGATCATCCGATTATGCAGTTAAAATTCCCCAAATATCATCCGATCTTCGAGCTTTTGGTTCGGTACCGCTTGGCTGAACTCGCAGAAGTTGGGCTGGAGTATTGACAAAGAATCGATTGATTAAAGCGGACGTGTTTGTGCTATACTCGGGAATAAATAAATATATATATATATATATTTAGCCAACGAACAGTTCTGGCAACTACGCCATACCTCGTGAACCGAGTTCAATAAAGACCCAGAATCAGGAGTAATTAACCAGGAAAGCAGTGTAAAGAAAAGAAAACATAGCTGGTATGTCCGTGATTAATTTGGAAAGTGTTCGTGGTAAAATATATATATATGAATTTGTGTTATAGGACGGCGGCCCGTAGCCACGGTACCGCTCGTGCGATCATCAGTCGCATAGGAGTGCATATACGGTGTGGTCTATGAGAGGAGTGTTGCCGGTGGATTGATAAGACAAGTAGTAAACCCGCGGGAGGCACCGAGCAGCGAAACCTGCAGCTTGACGTTGTCCGTCGAGGGCCTCAACAACCGTGTGGATGCACGGCGAAAACCAAGAGGCGCCTCCGGACCCTTATTTTTGGCGCCGTTGACGCCACCCGTTTATCGAGCCTCCAATGAGAGTGTAGTCCGCAGACCGACGTCAAATTTGATCGGCAACCTGAAGCCCAGCTAAGGAGTTAATTTACCCCATCTTCAAGTGATTTAGCTGCGCCAGCGACACCCAATAATGAACTCGAATTGATTGCATTATTGTTGGATTCTTCCGGAGGCGCAGTCCTACTCAGCCTGGCTGACATGTCTCTCGATCACGGCAGTAGAGGACCATAGTTACTCGTGGATGTAACACAAGCCCCTTTTTCCTCTAGATTTCATGTGCCAGGCTAAAAACCATTCTCTTTCGTCACACGATGTATACAGTTTTATAGTTAGTTATGTAACACAGCCAACATAATGGTTTTTGGAAACTAATGGGTATGAGAGCAACATTAATTTTCCTTGAGATTACAAAGCAGTACACTCTAGTACGCTCATGTGCACATATACTCGTATTAAATATCTTTTCCTTTCCTTAGAATTATGCACCAGCGTCATCATTGAGCTCAACGATCACGAATGGAAAAAGCGGTACTAGCCTACCAAAAGCGCTGTGAGTTTGTAAATAAGAACAAGTACATATATGCACTGAGCTGGGAAGTAACCTGCGTGTTACATGTAATTTTCTATTGATATTCCCTTTATAAATCCGTAACCATAATGTATTGGTACCTCTCACCCCTTTAGAATCTGTTACCCATATATGATGGTCATTTTTAAATCTTTATTTTTCTTAATATTTCTTCGCAATTCCTTACTAATATATTAAGCTATCGAGACACAACAGAAATGGATTTAATTATAAGTTAAGAAAACCCCCCCCAAGAATTTAGTTATATGATTAGGGATTTATTGAAATATATATATATAATGATATTGATTTTGAAGTACAACCCTAATATGTTCTAAATTCAGTACTCCGCCCTCAGAAAGGCATGATCGAAGTGGTGGGATGATAACTGTTTAACGTTATTCAAGGGTCTATACGGTCAGGTTACCTGTATAGCATAGGTCGGGAGGGTAGAGAAGATAGAGATACTCACTAACACCGGAGTTTCTCATCATTTGAGTAGAGTAATTGATAAGTATGTCCACACTTTCCACAACCAACTTGTTAGTCCCATAACCAATTCCTGGCTCCGGTTAAACCTGGATTCTGTTGTTAGTTTTATGTTTGGTTCTTCTTTTTTTTTTATTATTATTTTATTATTTTTAAATGTGCACCTAAAACATTATGCGAGTGTGTGTCAGTATGTGATAGGAGAGAGTAGAACGAACCCCGACAATCCGGCGAGCTTAGTCAGAGCATAGCTAGAGGTGCACACGAAATCTCTTCATACTAGTATGGGTAAACGACAGCTATCCCACCCCTGCACGCTACATAATTGGCGCCCAACGTGGGGCCCGAAGGGACATGATCTCTCGTAAAGTTGGTACTTAACTTTAGTACCCATGGCATGTCATTCTGGGGCTAGGCTCCACCATAGCTCTATATTCCATCCAAAACAATAATTCTCTGGTAATACTATACTGATAGATCTCTTCGGGTGGGAGTACGACAGCTGTTGCATACGGAACCTACGACTATTTTTCATGGCTGGAAAAGTCGACCTGTGTATAATCTGTTGTCTCTTCCTCCGGATGGACTAGCTTATATAGGTAGTTACAATATACTGATATCACGATATAGGACTCCACCAACGAGATAGCTAAAGATGTTGATTTAGGGAACTGCGGGAGTTATTCAAAAGACGGATACCCCGACTCAAAGTTATATTCATTAAATTATCTTGAGCTTGGCTGTAGAGATTCCTTTATCAAATTCTAGTTGGGTTAGGAAAAAGTCGCAGATTTTAGGAATCACGATCTTCTACTTATGATAAGTAGAGACTGTCCATTATCCGGACTTATACCTTCAAAACTGGTAATAGAACTGGCCAACATACACAACTTAATTACTCAACTATTCAAATCGAAACGTACAGTTAGTGGTAGACCACCTAGATCATGCCTGGAGAGGGCGAACATATTAAGTAAATTCCATATTCGTTAACTCATATTTGCATATTAGTTTCATAATTTTATTTTTATTATTATTTTTTTTTATTAAGAAATTCATACAAATCATGGCGGTCCACCGAAGTAATGAAAATTTAGCTTCGGCATTGATCAATCCAGA
The DNA here is from genome assembly GCF_003369915.1 of Drosophila miranda. Taxonomy (NCBI): domain Eukaryota; kingdom Metazoa; phylum Arthropoda; class Insecta; order Diptera; family Drosophilidae; genus Drosophila; species Drosophila miranda. Next base: position 19,550,669 of record NW_022881614.1, read on the forward strand.
CTCGCTTTGCATTATTTGCCAGGGAAATTTGCGGCAAGATCAGTTAATAGCTACCACGCCTTGTCACCACCGATTTCATAATACGTGCGTATGCGAACATTTGAAAAGCGAAAAGTCTTGTCCAGTGTGCAAGTCGGAATGCGAACCTGGTAGACTGCGTTACGAAAATAATACTCTAGCAGCAGAATTACACCTAAGCTCTGGCTCCATACCACCTAATGTTCGGGGAAACGAAGACAATGGGACGGTACAACTAGATCCAACCTTATTACGTAGAAAAGGGAGAACAAACAGCCGAGGTCGAGGGCGAGGAGCAACCCCTAAACGAGGAATGCAAACAAGGTATCAAGCTAGTTTAGATCAATATTTATCCGAGAGTCGACAGTCGATTAGTAGCAACGGAAATAGGTCACTTAGTAACGCTCAACCTGAAAACCTTACGAATTACATCCATTCGGTCATGCAAAATCAGGAGAAATCTATGATGGAAAACCTTAGTTCGTTCATAAAAACTTCCATCGAACAAACTATACAGGCCCAGTTTTCCAATATGAATTTAGCCGCAGCGGCTGCTACGGGTAACGGAGGTCCCTCAGAGTCACACAGTAATGTTAGACGAGACGTAGACAATGATAGTTACATGGTTAGAGGCGATTCCCAAGGAAGAACTCCTAGGAGTAGTCAAACAGCCGGAAATGTAGCACCGGCAAAAGCGGCAAATATCCTACTAAGCTGGCGTCTTAAATTTGATGGTTCTCGAGACGCAATGCACGTAGAAGAATTTCTATATCGCGTTCGTGCTCTTACAGGACAGACTCTGGGGAATGATGACCAGTTACTTTGCGACAATCTGCATCTGCTTTTCACAGGTAAAGCCAGCGATTGGTTCTGGGATTTTCATCGAAGAAACCACCAATACTCCTGGTCATCGTTCTGTACAGCGTTTAGGCAAAGATTCGACGATCAGAAAGATGATTTTGACCTTTGGGAAATGATACGGAAACGTCAACAGAAGGACAACGAATCCTTCGAAGATTTTCAGTCAGACATTGAGAAGTTAGTGGCACGACTTTCACACGAGATAAGCGAACTCAAGCTGATCGATATTCTTAAGCGGAATGCGAAAAGTGCTCTGCGATATGAGCTTTTGCATTTAAAAATACAGAATAGAAGTGAGTTGAGGGAGGAAGTTAAAAAGCATGAACACTTCTGTAAAGATGCTGGCAACTTTTTACAGAGAAACAGGGTAACTAGACCTCACGTATCAGAAATTCAGAGTGAGGAAGAAGAACTCGAAGAAGAGAGTATCTCCGAGCTACGCCGCAAGCGGTTTGTTTGCTGGAATTGCGACAAAACAGGTCATCGGTTTGAAGATTGCGTAGCAGAACGCCGAGTCTTCTGTTATGGCTGCGGGGCGAAAAATACTTTTAAGCCAAAGTGCGAAAAATGTAACCCATCGGAAAACCGCAAGCGGGATGCGCAATCCAACACCATTCTGACGCATCCGGCAATGATGACAGAATGAAAGAGCAAACTTTCCAAGAAAACACCTCCAACCCGGATTGTCCAAAAATTCGATCTAATAGGTCCCTTGTAGAGGCACAAACCCAGACGGAGGAGATAGATATAGATGGTGAAAGTTCCCGTTCAGATAAGCTAGAATTAAAGTATCAACCAAAACGTTCGACCATACGATTAAGGCAATTCTGGACCAAGGTAAAGAAGGTGCGAAAAAGACTTGTCTCGTCGGTCCTTTTGAGCTCCGATAACAGATTATTTATAGAACTAAGCATAGAAGAACAAAACTTCATGGCCTTGCTAGATTCGGGGGCGACGATAAGCTGTCTTGGAAGTGAAGCCGCTAAGTCGTTCGCGCAACACGCCAAGGCAAAGAAATGCTCCGGAAATATTCGAACGGCCAATAATGAATCTTGTAAGGTAGTAGCGAAAATTACAGTTCCCATAACTTTTCGCGATCATACTAAGGAGATAGAATTTTTCATAATACCCGCCTTGAAACAAAATGTGTATTTAGGGATTGATTTCTGGATAGAATTCGGTCTTGTAGCAAGACTTTTAACGGATAGATCGGTGGTACAAGAATTAGACGTAGGAAATGAAACCAGGGCTTCGGAATCCCCGCCAGTACACGATCTAAGCAAAGACCAAAAGGTTAGACTAGAATCCGTGATCCATTCGTTTCCTTCGTTTGAAAGGGAAGGATTAGGACGTACGAAAGCTATCCAACACACGATCGAAATGGTACCCGATAGACCAGTCAAACAACGCCATTGGCCGATTTCACCCGCGAAGGAAAAGTTAATGTTTGACGAAGTGGAGAAAATGCTGGCATTAGACGTGATCGAGGAATCGAATAGCTCCTGGAGTAGCAATTGCGTTTTAGTTAAGAAAGGTACGAAAAATCGATTATGTTTAGATTCTCGAGAAATTAATAAGAACACTCGCAAAGATGCCTACCCTTTACCACATATTGATGGCATTCTTAGTAGATTACCACCAGCCAAATACATAACGGGACTTGACATGAAACACGCATACTGGCAGATTCCTTTGGAAGAAAAATCTCGGCATTATACAGCTTTTACCATTCCCAATAGGCCGCTTTACCAGTATAAGGTAATGCCGTTTGGCTTAACTAATGCCGCTCAAACGTTGTGCCGACTTATGGATCAGGTGATACCTGCACACCTCAGGAATCGGGTTTTTGTCTATTTGGACGATTTACTGGTGCTCTCAGATGACTTTGATTCACACTTGGTGCTGTTACAAGAGGTAGCGATGCATTTGCGTAAGGCAAATCTCACGATTAATATAGCCAAGTCAAACTTTTGTATACGGGAGATTAAATATCTGGGGTTCATAATAGGTTATGGTCAGTTAAAGACAGATCCGGGGAAAATAAAATCCATAATGGAGTTCCCGATCCCAAAAACGGTGAAACAGATAAGGAGATTTCTAGGACTTGCTGGATGGTACAGACGCTTTGTCGATAACTATGCCACCGTCAGCTACCCCTTAACGGAACTACTAAAAAAGCATCAACAACTTAAGTGGAACGCATCAGCTGAAGAAGCTTTCAATAAACTCAAATCCTGCTTAACATCTGCTCCAATCCTAGCCACCCCCGATTTTAAGAAACCCTTTTTGTTAATATGTGACGCAAGCACCTTTGGTTTGGGCTGCGTACTAGCTCAATTAAACGAGGAAGGGATAGAATTACCTATAGCGTTTATGTCCGAGAAACTTTCCAAGGCGCAACGAAACTATTCGGTCACTGAACTCGAGTGCTTGGCAGTGATTAAAGGAATAAAGAAGTTTAGAGCTTACGTAGAAGGACAGGATTTCCAAGTTATAACGGACCATGCGTCCCTACAATGGCTTATGAGGCAAAAAGATTTGTCAGGTCGCTTGGCCCGCTGGGCTATAAAATTACAGGGATTTAATTTTCAAATATCACATCGAAAAGGGTCCGAAAACGTAGTGGCCGACGCGTTGTCACGCCAAGATGAACCCGAGGTAAGAGAGCTGAACGGCAACGGACCCATAGTCGACCTTACTTCTACAGAGTTTAAATCGAACGAATACATGGATCTAATAGAACACATAAGGCTTAATCAACTTAAGTTACCCGATTTGAAAATTGACGATAATTTGGTGTATAAAAGAACCGAACCATCTTCAGGGGACGTGATAGCAGATAAACAAACTTGGAAGCTTTGGATTCCATCAGGCCTTACCAGCGATATAATTTCCAGGGCTCATGACCCCCCAGATGCTTCCCACAGTGGTATTGGGAAAACCGTTGAAAAGGTGAAAAGGTACTTGTTTTGGCCAAAAATGGTTACACAAATACGAGCCTATGTATCAAAATGCGACGTTTGTCGCCAGACCAAAAGTGCTAATGTCGTGCTAAGACCACCAATGGGTAAGCCAATGATTTCAGAAAGACCTTTTCAAAAGCTTTATCTAGATTTGTTGGGCCCGTATCCGCGTTCCAAGCAAGGGAATATTGGTATCTTAATAATTGTAGATCACAACACCAAATTTCATTTCTTATGTCCGCTCAAAAAGTTTACCTCAAGTAAAGTGTGTGACTTCCTAGAAAATATGTTATTTAGTACTTTCGGGGTCCCTGAGACTATACTTACCGATAATGGTTCGCAGTTTGTCTCTGGGAATTTCAAGTCATTTCTTACCAGATTCGGGGTAACTCACCGCTGCACTGCCATATATTCACCGCAAGCCAATGCCAGTGAACGGTTAAACCGATCCGTGTTAGCGGCTATAAGAGCGTACGTCGGCAAAGATCATACTAATTGGGACAACAAGTTACCTGAAATTAGTGCAGCGTTACGAGCCAATATCCATAGAAGCACAGGGTATTCGCCATATTTTCTTGCTTTTGGGCAGAATATGATTCTTAACGGAAAGGATTATGAACTACTTAGACGACTAAATCTCCTATCGGATGACACCAGAGTCGAATATCCAAATGTAGTACAAGTATGTCGACAAGCCGCCCAACAAAAGGTAGCTGAATCACACGAGCAGAATGCGAGGACATACAACTTACGTAGCCGGGTCCGTCAACTTAAAGTCGGAGACGTCGTGTATGCCCGGAATTTTTGTCAGAGCAACGCTTTAAAAAAGTTCAGCGCTAAGCTGGCGCCTGTGTTTATATCAGCCAAGGTTATTCGCCGAGTGGGGACAATGTATTACCAATTAGCTAGCGAAGATAAGAAAAACTTAGGAGTCTATCACTTGAAAGATATTCAGCTTAAACCTTAGTAAATGGCCTTCTTCAGTTTAAGTCTCATTGTGAGAACAATTACGTCTTCAACTGTGGTGTAGGGGCCGAATTAAGGGAACGAGTGTAGAACATCACGGATAAGCATAGTTTTCTTTTGGTAATGCTTAAAAGTGCAGAGACATAGTAACTCCGAAAGTGGATCGTAAGCTGCAAGCTTTCCGAAAAGCTTTCTAAAGAGAGTCGGCGCGCAGCGCACGCATTTAAGCGAAAGACGTCACGTTTACCTTGACCCAAGAGAGTAGCGTAGCGTAGGGAGAGCATAGATTAAAAGCTTGCCCAAAAGTTCGCTCAAATGGGCGAAAGATCATCCGATTATGCAGTTTAAAGTCCCAACATCATCCGATTATGCAGTTAAAGTTCCTAAGATCATCCGATTATGCAGTTAAAATTCCCCAAATATCATCCGATCTTCGAGCTTTTGGTTCGGTACCGCTTGGCTGAACTCGCAGAAGTTGGGCTGGAGTATTGACAAAGAATCGATTGATTAAAGCGGACGTGTTTGTGCTATACTCGGGAATAAATAAATATATATATATATATATTTAGCCAACGAACAGTTCTGGCAACTACGCCATACCTCGTGAACCGAGTTCAATAAAGACCCAGAATCAGGAGTAATTAACCAGGAAAGCAGTGTAAAGAAAAGAAAACATAGCTGGTATGTCCGTGATTAATTTGGAAAGTGTTCGTGGTAAAATATATATATATGAATTTGTGTTATAGGACGGCGGCCCGTAGCCACGGTACCGCTCGTGCGATCATCAGTCGCATAGGAGTGCATATACGGTGTGGTCTATGAGAGGAGTGTTGCCGGTGGATTGATAAGACAAGTAGTAAACCCGCGGGAGGCACCGAGCAGCGAAACCTGCAGCTTGACGTTGTCCGTCGAGGGCCTCAACAACCGTGTGGATGCACGGCGAAAACCAAGAGGCGCCTCCGGACCCTTATTTTTGGCGCCGTTGACGCCACCCGTTTATCGAGCCTCCAATGAGAGTGTAGTCCGCAGACCGACGTCAAATTTGATCGGCAACCTGAAGCCCAGCTAAGGAGTTAATTTACCCCATCTTCAAGTGATTTAGCTGCGCCAGCGACACCCAATAATGAACTCGAATTGATTGCATTATTGTTGGATTCTTCCGGAGGCGCAGTCCTACTCAGCCTGGCTGACATGTCTCTCGATCACGGCAGTAGAGGACCATAGTTACTCGTGGATGTAACACAAGCCCCTTTTTCCTCTAGATTTCATGTGCCAGGCTAAAAACCATTCTCTTTCGTCACACGATGTATACAGTTTTATAGTTAGTTATGTAACACAGCCAACATAATGGTTTTTGGAAACTAATGGGTATGAGAGCAACATTAATTTTCCTTGAGATTACAAAGCAGTACACTCTAGTACGCTCATGTGCACATATACTCGTATTAAATATCTTTTCCTTTCCTTAGAATTATGCACCAGCGTCATCATTGAGCTCAACGATCACGAATGGAAAAAGCGGTACTAGCCTACCAAAAGCGCTGTGAGTTTGTAAATAAGAACAAGTACATATATGCACTGAGCTGGGAAGTAACCTGCGTGTTACATGTAATTTTCTATTGATATTCCCTTTATAAATCCGTAACCATAATGTATTGGTACCTCTCACCCCTTTAGAATCTGTTACCCATATATGATGGTCATTTTTAAATCTTTATTTTTCTTAATATTTCTTCGCAATTCCTTACTAATATATTAAGCTATCGAGACACAACAGAAATGGATTTAATTATAAGTTAAGAAAACCCCCCCCCAAGAATTTAGTTATATGATTAGGGATTTATTGAAATATATATATATAATGATATTGATTTTGAAGTACAACCCTAATATGTTCTAAATTCAGTACTCCGCCCTCAGAAAGGCATGATCGAAGTGGTGGGATGATAACTGTTTAACGTTATTCAAGGGTCTATACGGTCAGGTTACCTGTATAGCATAGGTCGGGAGGGGAGAAAAGATAGAGATACTCACTAACACCGGAGTTTCTCATCATTTGAGTAGAGTAATTGATAAGTATGTCCACACTTTCCACAACCAACTTGTTAGTCCCATAACCAATTCCTGGCTCCGGTTAAACCTGGATTCTGTTGTTAGTTTTATGTTTGGTTCTTCTTTTTTTTTTATTATTATTTTATTATTTTTAAATGTGCACCTAAAACATTATGCGAGTGTGTGTCAGTATGTGATAGGAGAGAGTAGAACGAACCCCGACAATCCGGCGAGCTTAGTCAGAGCATAGCTAGAGGTGCACACGAAATCTCTTCATACTAGTATGGGTAAACGACAGCTATCCCACACCTGCACGCTACATAATGATTTCAGAATTAGTTCCAAAACGGAATGAAAGAGGAATAAATGAATTAGGTACCATTTGGAAATGGATAGCAGGCAGCCCTGATCATGACGACTTTTTGAAAATACAAAATAAAGTAAATGAATTAACTGAAAATAATAATAAACAATTTGTAATAAATTCAAAATTTTTCAAAGAAATTGAATTGCTATCAAATTCATTAAAAAATGTCATCTTCAATGAAGAAACGATACTGAGAAAGCATCGTTTAAAATTAATAACTTTTGACATACTAAATTTAGTTGATACCATACCCCTCTTAAAAGTAAACATTTTCAATACAAAAATTTTAAAAAAAAAACGAAATAGAGGACATTTATAAGCATGAAAAACATCCTGTTGAACTGTCTGATCTGCTGGACATTGCAACGGTTAAAATAATTCGAAATGCGGATTTAATAATCATTTACATAAAATATCCTCAAATTAAAGATATTTGCAAGTTTTACCATGCAAGAGCCATCTCGCAAAATGATGGAATGTTAGTTATAAGTGAAAAAGTTTGTGAATGTAAGGAGAAATACTATTTAATGAATAATTTTAAAAGTGAAACTTTTAACAATTACGCACAAATAAATTTAAAGAAGACCTGTTTCACCAATTTACTTAATGGCTTTAAAGCCAACTGCACTAAAAAAAGGGAAAAAAACAAAGAAATAGACATCATTCAGGATGGTGCCATATTAGTTTCAGGCAAAAATATCGTAAACAATACTACTTTGTTAGGATCGTATCTCCTTATATTCAACAACACAATTGTAATAAATAATATAACCCACATAAATGATAAGGGTAAAATTCTAAGATATATATCGCATCATAGATATAGCGATTTTGAATTAGTTGATTATATACAATCGAATGATAAGCAATTTTCTTTTGATAATGTTAATATTTTAAATCCCCTTATAACATTAGGTAATACGGCCTTACCATTAACAACATTATTCTTAATCATTTTGATATTGATAATGTTATTTTACTTCGGCTATAAATTAACCAAATTTGTACTTATTAAATCAATAAGAATACCGTCAGAAGAAATAGTGGAAAGCAACATTCAAATACTGTCAGAAGAAATTAGAGCTCTATCAGAACTTCAAAATGTATCGGGACGAAACATTTAAGAATGGGGGGAGTTAACGTACCCAATTCTATTAAGCTCTTATACGAGTTGTAAACAATCTTTGGCTTTCCAAAACGAAAACAATTTCAATCTTGGGCCTCCGCCTAACGGGTAAAATGAATATTAAGCATCCGCCTCGTATGAAAAGATTTTCGTAATTTAATTGAAACGTCGACATCGATTGCATGGGGGCATTAATTATATTACAAGGAGGGCGGAAGGTGGATGCTGGGAGGGCGGAGCATCCCAAGGCAATTTTCGATAATTGAAATTTTATGTCCACCGAGGACTTCATAAAACTGCACATAAAGCAGCACCCAGAACTGTCAATAAAACTGACATCCAGTCGGGGGCTAAGAGCATTTGTCCTGATTATTTATGTAACGGCATTCCGTTCGGGCCACCAGATTTTGTGTGCCTCCTCGGCAGGCTTTGTGTCTGCCTAAATAATGTTTAACGCACAAGCCAGATAGATACAGATAGAGACATCACATATGCTCAAGTTCAAGAGCCAAGGACACGCCTGCAGGACACATTTAGCCTGGTTCATTGACTGGCAACTACAGAGGGCGGTGGCGGAGGAGGAGCAGTAGAGCGGCTGGGAAGATGAAAGACATTATGGCAGGTGAATTTATGCAGCAGTTGTTGTTGTTCTACCTCCTGTTGATATAGAAACGGGCACGTCATAAATATTTTTATGTTCCAATCCCGCTTTGCTCAGCTTTTACTGCATTTGACAGATCTCCACCTGTGTTGCCTCCTAAACAAAAGCCCCTACCCACTCCACGCGTACATATAAATCCTCGCACATATAGACGTATCTAACAAGTTTTCAAATTGACCAAAAAAAAAATGAGGGGGAACGTTGTGAGTTGCAGCGGACACCGCAACTCTACAGTTATACCCGATACTAAGTCAGTATGGCTCTCCTCCGGCAGACGCCGCTAATATTAAACGACACGACAAAGAGTGCGTGTGAGAGAGACAGAAAATCAGTCTGAGCTGTAATGTGCCAGAAATTCATATTCGTAGAGGTGTGAGATTGTATGTACGGATGGAGGTTGTACATACTTTTTTTGACGGTCAGACACCAATAGTATAGCAGGATTTCGGAACGTGTACCTCTAGCTATGCTCTAACTAGCTCGCCGGAATGTCGTGGGATCTTTCCTACTCTCCTATCTGCTATACGAACACATTCGCAAAGATGTTTTAGGTACACTTGATTTAATGTTCAAAAGGAACTCTACAAAAGAGATCAAAAAGAAAAGAATGTGAATTTTATTTAACTGTTTAACCGACTACCGACAAATAGTCAGGCTATATTCCGTCGCTCTTGGGGAACTCAGATGACTTTGACCCCTTCTCTACCCTCCCTACCTTTGTAAGCCGTTTAATCGACAGCATAACCCTAATCGAGCGCATCTCTATTTGATCGTCGGACTTCCTCAGGCTCTACTCAGGACAAACACGAAAGGTTTAATGTTCCATTATTATCTACTAATTATTATTTAATAATTCAAAATTTAAGGGTTTGGACTTCATGGTTTTCCAGATAAGTATAAACTTAGCATAAAGTAATTAAATAAAGAAGGAGGAAATAGTATCCAGTTATACCTAGTTATATGTATATATGTATATAGGACTTATGTGTAGAGAATATGGCGTAAAAGAAATTAAATTGGAAAGAAGAGAAAAATATGATAATTATATAACTAGTAGGCAAACGTGAAAGAAAAATTAGTAGCCGATCCGCTTTAAATTATGGCACGGATATGGTTGTTTTATATATCATACTTTATACGAATTATTCGGCGTGTCCGTTGATCTCAAGGGGCGACGTAGGAACATATTCTGAGGAAGGGAGAAAAATTATGAATATACAGGTCTTCACTTCTAATTCGGATGAAACACCGATTTTCTTTCCATTTCCATACCCGTACGACGACGATTTGCCACTCAACGGCGGATCTTAAAAAAATGTGGTTTTCATTTGCGCTAATTTCTAATTATGGGTAATTATATTTATTATTGGTTTTTTTTTCTTTTTAAATCTAGACAATACAAAAATAGTTAGCCTAATCTTTAATAAATGGAAAATCTCATGACGAGACTCAAAACTAATACTTTGGTACATTTTCACACGACGACTATTAAACGGCAGTGTGGATCGCCGCAGAATAATGTTTTATTTTCACAGTTTGAGAGCCACTCCACACATTGCGAAGAACTACATGCGAAAGCCTTAGCCGCGCGCTTAATTCATAAGCGATAAGGGTGACGAGTGCGGCATATTAGTTTCTCCGAATTCGCAAGAAAACTATTCTTCTCGTCTTACTCCAAAATGTACTTCAGCTCAAGTACGCCTCCACATAACTTCGGGTTTCACTCACGGCTCTTTCTGGTTTATTTGGTTGTAGTTATCGTTGGTTTATGTAGATGTTGGTTCCTGGGAAATCCGAGGTCTTTCCCAGATCTACTAAGAAATCGATGGACTTTGACGACCTCGTTCTTGGAGGGGGGCCAATTGGTTTTTCTTTCCCAGTGTCGAACGAAATAAGATTTCCAGCCCTATGATACGAGACTGTTAAAGCTGTGTCACTATTGTAAGGTCCAAATACCTTTTATTTTTTCTTAATCCAAAAGGAATAATGTAGTCCACCAGAACTTCAATTTACTTGGCACGTGTTTGATTGCAAAATCAAAAAAATCATAAAAAGACACATCCGAATTCGCACAGCTTCACTATAGCAATGATCTAGCCAGAAGTTCTATTACTTGCATTAGCCCTTACGATCGGAACTTTACCTTCCACAACCAACGGGGTAATCGTACGATTCTAGACAAAGCTTACACCTTGCTTCCCTAGATAACGGAGTAATCGTACGATGCTAAGCAAAGCTTACACATAGCTTCCACGACTAACGGAGTAATCGTATGATTTCTAGTAAAGCTTTAAAACATAACTCCCACAGATCCACGCTGCTTCTCTAAATTAGACATTAAGCTCTTCAATGGAAGCTTTAACTACTGCTCTCTTGTAATTGATCTCTTATCTTGTTTTTGTAAAGAGCAGAGTTAATGTTAAACGCGAGGGCCGTACTTCCCAAGCTGTTCTCTGGAGTTTTAGAGTCACAACTGGCCACTACACCACAGTTGAGGAAGCGCTAGTTTTAACTGGCGAAGCCTAAACGGAAAAAGGACAGTTGCCTAGTGTTTCACTTGTATGTCTTTGAGGTGAAATATTCCTAAGTTTTTACCCTGTTCGTTCTTCAGTTGATAATAGGATGAGCCAACTCGTCTAGATACCACGGCCGAAATAAAAACCGGCGCTAACTTTGCATTGAACTTTTTAATAGAATTGCTTTGGCAGAAATTGCGGGCAAGTACTGGTTCTCCAACCTTAAACTCTACTTTCCGACAGCGTAGATTATATCGCCTAGCATTTTGTTCATGTGACTCTTTCACCTTTTTCTTTGCCGATTCGCGAATAATTTGTAATGCTATCCTCCGATAAGAGTCTTAAGCGGCGAAGCAACTCATAGTCTTTGCCATTCAGAATCATATTTTGTCCAAAGGTTAGGAAATAGGGCGAGTACCCGGTGCTTTGGTGAATGTTGGATCTGAGAGCAGCACTGATTTCCGGTAATTTGGTATCCCAAGTGGAATGATCCCGGCTTATGTAAGCTCTTATAGCTGCTAACACCGATCTATTGAGTCTCTCACTGGCATTCGCCTGTGGTGAATATATCGCCGTACGAATATGTTGTATCCCAAAGCGGGTTAGAAAAGCCTGAAAGGCTCCAGAAACTAATTGAGATCCGTTATCTGTTAATATCACCTCGGGGACTCCAAATGTACAGAACAAATAATTTTCGAGGTAATCGCACACCCGATTGGAAGTAAACACCCTAAGTGGACATAGGAAATGAAATTTTGTGAAGTGATCTACGATAATAAGTAAACCAATATGCCCTTTCTTGGATCGGGGATATGGACCCAGCAAATCCATATAAAGCTTTTGAAACGGACGATCAGACACCATTGGTTTTCCCATGGGTGGTTTCAACACGGTGTTCGGGTGTTTGGTGTGACGACACACTTCACAATGAGTTACATACTCACGTATTTGCTTGTTCATTTTTGGCCAAAACAAATATCTTTTAATCTTTTCGATGGTTTTCCCTACTCCACTGTGAGCGGCATTGGGCGGATCATGAGCCCGCGAGATTACACCTTGGGTGAGTTCCCTAGGAATCCACAATTTCCAAGATAGATTATCTACACCATTATTTCCCTGATCAGGTTCGGTTCTTTTGTAGACAAAATCATTGAGAATCTTCAAGTCTGGTAATTTGTCTTGCTTAGCGCGAATGTTATCAATTAAGGTCATATATTCTGGTGATTTAAATTCTGCGGCAGACAGATCAACTATCGGACCCTGCTCTTCCATTTCAGAAACAGTAATTTCCTCTTTACGCGATAGGGCATCCGCTACCACGTTTAGTGAGCCCTTCCGGTGCGTTATCTCAAAAGAGAATCCCTGTAGTTTTATGGCCCATCGAGCTAATCTACCAGACAACTCCTTCTGACGCATAAGCCATTGTAATGAGGCATGATCGGTTATCACCTCGAATGCCTGACCTTCTACATAAGCACGAAACTTTTTAATTCCCTTTATCACCGCTAAACATTCTAATTCCGTGACTGAGTAGTTTTTCTGAGCTTTAGATAGCTTCTCGGACATGAATGCTACGGGTAATTCTTCTCCTTCTTCGTTTTTCTGAGCTAACACACAACCAATTCCTACAGTACTAGCATCACATAACAGCAAAAAGGGTTTTGAGAAATCAGGAGTAGACAAAATGGGAGCTGACGTCAAGCACTGTTTAAGTTTTTCAAATGCCTGATTGGCCAAAGGGTTCCACGCATACGCTTTCGGTTTCTTTAATAGTTCTGTGAGGGCGCAACTTACCGTTGCATAATTGTCGACGAAACGACGGTACCACCCAGCAAGACCAAGGAATCGTCGCAATTGTTTCACCGTCTTGGGAACGGGGAATTCTTTAATAGCTTCAATTTTACTCGGATCCGTCTTTACCTGTCCGTATCCAATGATGAACCCCAGATACTTAATCTCACGCATGCAAAAGTGCGACTTGGCAATGTTTATCGTAAGATTAGCCTTTCGTAAGTGTACTGCAACTTCTCTCAGTAACATTAAATGGGATTCGAAATCGTCTGATAAAATTAGTAAGTCATCGAGGTAAACAAACACTCTCGTACGCAAGTATACCGCAGGTATTACCTTATCCATTAAACGACAGAGGGTTTGTGAGGCATTGGTTAGACCAAAAGGCATAACTTTGTATTGATACAGCGGTCGGTTAGGTATGGTAAACGCGGTGTATTGGCGTGAAGACTCCTCTAGGGGAATTTGCCAATAAGCATGCTTCATATCGAGTCCCGTTATGTATTTGGCAGGTGGCAATCGACTGAGTATCCCATCTATATGGGGAAGGGGGTATGCATCTTTTCGGGTATATTTGTTGATCTCTCGAGAATCAAGGCATAACCTATTCTTGTTCCCTTTCTTTACTAGGACGCAATTGCTACTCCATGGACTATTTGAAGGTTCTATCACGCCCAGCTTAATCATCTTCTCTACTTCTTCGAACATCACTTTCTCTTTCGCGGGGAAATGGGCCAATGTCGTTGTTTGACGGGTACTTCGGCATTGATTACCATAGAATGTTGTATTAGGTGTGTACGACCTAGTCCGTCGCATTCATATGACGGGAAGGTTCTTATTACCGCCTCTAATTGGTTCCTTTGTTCTTCATTTAGGGAATGCATTTTAGGCGTTTCCTTCATAATCGTGTCGTCTCTATTCTCCAAACAGCTCACAGTTCCTTCTCGGGTCAATAATTGGGATAGAAGACCGAAATCTTTCCAAAAGTCAACTCCTAAATAAACATCTTGCTTTAAATCCGGTATGATAAAGAACTCTACTTCCTTAACTATTTTACGGAATTCAATCGGGACCACCAATTTGGACACTACGGTACAAGCTTCGTTGCTGGCAGTGCGTATGGTTCCCAAACACTTCTGAGACTGTGGGTTATGTGCTAAAAAGGTTGCTGCTCTCCCACCCAAACAACTAATGGTTGCTCCTGAATCCAGCAAAGCCTTATAAGTTTGCCCTTCGATCATTACCTCCGTGTACAATCGGTTATCTGAACTCAGAATAACTGCTGAGACTAAACGTTTTCGAACAGATTGGACCTTTTTCCAGAACGCTCGTCTCCGGACCGTCGATCGTTTGGGCTTAACTATCAATTTAAACCACGTATTCACATTTTCTGAATCTAACTCTTTGCTCTCCATCGTTTGAGTCGCTACATCTATACCTGTACAAATTTGGTGTAGTATCATATCCGGTTTTACGTCAACTACCCCTTCGGAAAGCCCTCTTAAGGTAGTTGGTTTACTTTCGTTTAGTTGCTGTTCTTGGTCGGATGTACTGACTGGGCTCCGGTCGGTACATCCCGTTTCAAGTTTTTCGCTGGGTTACATTTGACGCATCGAGGTTTATAAATATCCTTAGCACCACACCCATAGCAGAAAATTCGCCTTTCTCCTAAACAATCATCAAAACGATGCCCTTCCTGGTCGCAGTTCCAGCATACCAGTTTCTTACGATAAATCTGCGAAACGTTTTCTTCCTCCATATCTTCATTGTCCGTAAGTATTTCTGCTACATTCGGTTTGCTGAATTTACCTCGTGGAAAAGGGTTATGGTTGTCTTTACAGAAGTTTTCATGCTTGCGAACTTCTTCTCTCAGGCCAGTTCGATCGCTGATTTTGAGATGCAAGAGTTCATATCTGAGGGCCGTTTTTGCGTTACGTTTTAAAATGTCTACTAACTTATTTTTGCTAACCTCGTGTGAGAGCCTGGACACTAATTCTTCGACGGCCGTCTGGTAATCGTCAAACGATTCACCCTCTCTCTGACGGCGTTTTCTAATCAACTCCCACAAGTCGAAATCATCTTTAGCATCATCGAATCGTTGTCTAAATGAGGCAGAAAAAGTTTGCCAAGAAAACTGTGGGTTCTTTCTATGGGAGTTCCAAAACCAATCGCTGGCTTTAGACGAGAAAAGCAGATGCATATTGTCACAGAGTAATTCGTAATCGTTATTTAAAGTGGAGGATGTAAGTGAACGAACCCTGTACAGGAATTCGTCGACGTGCATAGCGTCTTTAGATCCGTCAAACTTTAGTCGCCAACTGGCTAAGATATTAGCGGCCTTCCCAGGAGCTATTGCCCTGTTAGAGACATTTGGATGTGGTAATCCCCTTTCCCTTTCATTTTCTGAAGACAACGAGTTTCCTGTTATATTAGGCTCGTGATTTTGCCTTGTCGCTTGCACAGGCGTGCTATCTGAAGCTATAGTCATCCTACCTAATTGTCCGCGTAGATTTTCTTCGATCAAATTCTTAACGAATGAACTTAGCTCCACCATCATTTCTTTCTGCTCACCTTTTATCAGGGCTTGTATAACCTCAAGGGTTCTTTCCGACATATCTCCTTCGCCCGACCTATGGCTGATACTGCCCAAAGAATTATCCCGAAATTGTTGAGACTGCAACCTAGTATGCATCCCTCTGCGCGATGTAGTTCCCCGTCCCTGTTTAGGCCTAGCCCCTCTTGACTTTTGAAGTCCTCTCTCTGAAGCGTTTGACTCCGGGTTGGATCCCCCTTCTAACGGCACTATACCCGAACCCATGTCGGGTGGTAATTCGGCTGCTAGAGTATTCTTATCAAACGAAAGTTCCTCCGGATTCAACTCCGCCCTACATACGGGGCAATTTCTGTTATTTTTCACGAATTCTTTCATGCAAGTATCATGATACCGGTGCCCACAAGACGCAGTACATATTAGTTGACTTCTTCTTATGGCTTCTTGACATATACCACAGATCTGGGCGTCCACGTCACCCGACGCCTTGCCCCCTGGGGTACGTTGTACTGGTGACATGTTAAGGTAACCCAGTAATACGAGTTCTGATCACTAAATGTGGAAATCCCTAATTATATGACCAAAGCTTCAATAAATTCTACAAAATTTTCCTAAATACCCAATATTTGTCCTTTTCGAGCTTGACTCCGTCCGATATACGCTTTCTCTTGTCGCCGGAATATAACCTCAATGAAATCTAATTTGTTCTATGGTATGTTTATGTGGTCAGTAACCTTGGCAATGGCTAATTTCCAAATCTATATCTAGAAAATTAGACTTCCGAAAGCCATCGATACTCTTCCCTCATAAACTCTTTTGGGGTTATCCTATTATAATTTGGCCGACCTATCCGCCTTTGTGAATAGCTGTCGTATATTCGCAAATTAATTCTGGTAACAAAAAAAAATCAGTTTCCATCCCTTGCTACCTGGCGGATTCTATTTGGTTAGGTATTCCGAAACTCAGAATCTTAAACCCAAAATTCCATCAATATCCTCCGTTACAGAAGTTGGACGGGAAGTATTAATTTTAATGTGGAATTTAAAATTGCAACGAGCAAAGTTTTTGGGGGTTTTAACCAGTAGTAACTCGTACTCTGGCCCCACGTTGGGCGCCAATCTATGTAATGTGCCAGAAATTCATATTCGTAGAGGTGTGAGATTGTATGTACGGATGGAGGTTGTACATACTTTTTTTGACGGTCAGACACCAATAGTATAGCAGGATTTCGGAACGTGTACCTCTAGCTATGCTCTAACTAGCTCGCCGGAATGTCGTGGGATCTTTCCTACTCTCCTATCTGCTATACGAACACATTCGCAAAGATGTTTTAGGTACACTTGATTTAATGTTCAAAAGGAACTCTACAAAAGAAATCAAAAAGAAAAGAATGTGAATTTTAACTGTTAGGTATTATATTAATATCTATATACGGTCACACCATCCAAGGGATATAGAATAAAAGAGAATCTTGAAGACAACGCGTGCTTAAGTCTGAGTGTCAATACACTACATAATTGGCGACGAGCATAAAATAAAACGGATTAATATACATACACATGTTAAAAGTGCATATAATATATGAATAGCAACATGACGAAAAATGAAGCACCAACATTCTATCAAATGGCAACAATTGCTGAGTTTTCGCCACACCAAGAAACGTTCTGCATTTGGAAGGAAAAATTCGACATACATTTGTGCGAATTGAATGTGAAAGAGGAAAACACAAAAAAGGCAGTTTTGTTGAAGTCGATCGGTACAGCGGCTTACACTGTACTACATAGTTTGTGCAATCCGGTATCACCCGTATCAAAAGCATACAAAGAATTATGTGAAATTTTAAAAACACACTACACACCACCTACACTCATATTCAGAGAAAGAAAAAAATTTCACATGTCCACAAAAAGTGAAGATGAGACTGTAGCGGAATGGTATGCTCGAGTTAAACAATTGGCATTGGAATGCAAATTTGGCTCAAATCTGGAATCGTTTGTATTAAACCAATTTGTGATGAGCCTTCCCAACCCTATATATGAAAGAATATGTGAAGAAGACGAAAATCTAACTCTGGCTGATGCACTCAAGAAGGCGATGATCATGGAGACGAAGATCAGCACAAGGAAGACAGAACACAACGTCAACTACATGCATCAAAAGAACGGGACTAGTCAATGGCAGAGGCAAAGAGGCGAGAACAGAGATCAAGCAAAGAGCAACGGCAGAAGTCATTTCAAGGGCAACCGAAACGTGAGTTACAGAGGCGGCAGAAGCGACGGTGACGGCGACGGCGAAAACGACTGCGACGCTGGCAGAGAAAAGAAGCAGCAGCCATGCACACACTGTGGCTGGCGAAATCATAACTCAAACAATTGCAAGTATAAGGCATGCAAATGTCACAGCTGTGGAAAAATAGGTCACTTGGCGAGCATTTGTAAAAATAAATCAAAAAAATCCGTAAATTATGTATCTCAAACAAAACATGACACCTATTCTGATAATAATTTTGATAATGATAATTATAACTTTTCTATCTATAGCGTTGATACAACCTCAACTAGTGGAGTATATTATTTACCTGTAAAAATTGATGGAAACATAACGAAAATTGCTTGCGACACTGGTGCACCGTGCACATTGGTTCCAAAAACATTTTACGAAAGCTTAAATACCAGCAGACCACTTAGAAAATGTCTAGTTCCATATGTAGATTACAATGGAGATTCAATCAAAGTTATTGGTGAGTACGATGCAACGATCGAATATCGAGGTCTAAAAAAACAAATTGTTGTTGTTGTAACCAATGCAGTGAGTCCACCTTTGCTAGGTAGAACATTTTTGAGAGCTTTTAATTTTGAGTTAATGCAGGTGAACAATGTGTACGTAAATGAACCAAATTCTGTAATTACAGAACAGATTAAATCGGAGTTTGCTGAAGTTTTTGAGCCTCGTTTAGGTTCATATACTACGAATACGATATCGTTACTATTAAAAGAAGATGCAAAACCAATATTTTTCAAGCCTAGGTCAGTACCATTAGCATGGAAAGAAAAGATTGAAGTGCAGTTACGAAAATTCATAGATGATGGAATTTTAGAGCAAGTTGTTAGTTCTGAATGGGCAACACCTTTGGTACCGATTTTAAAACCAAACGGTGACATACGAATTTGTGGTGACTATAAGGTTACATTAAACCGGTCTTTAGTCGACGTAAAGTATCCACTACCTCGAATAGACGACATTTTTGCAGCGCTTGAAGGGGGTACACTGTATTCAAAACTTGACCTGTCAAATGCTTACAATCAGCTAAATTTAGATGAGCAATCTCAAAATTTGTGTACTTGGAGCACACATATTGGACTATTGAAAGTTAAACGCTTACCATTTGGTATAAAAACTGCAGCAGCTATTTTTCAAAAAACAATGGAAGGGTTGTTTCAGGGTATGCGAGGAGTTGTGGTTTATCAAGATGACATAACAGTTACAGGACGAGATCTTCAAGAACATATTTCAAACCTAAAAGCTGTACTTAGAAAACTGAAATCAGTTGGAATTAAATTAAATGACAAGAAATGTGAGTTCTTTAAATCCAAAATTTGTTACCTAGGATTTTCAATTGACAGGATAGGACTGAGCAAAAACAATGATAGAGTTGCGAGTGTATTGTTTGCACCGGCTCCGGAAAACGTATCACAGCTTAGAGCTTTCATAGGCATGGCAAATTATTATTCAAAGTTTATCAATAATTTCGCTCAGATAATGAGTCCTTTATATGCATTATTAAAGAAAAATACCAAATTTAATTGGACACGCGAATGTCAGAGTGCATATGAAGCGGTAAAGAAAGAAGTAACTTCTGAACAAGTTTTAGTTCACTACAACCCAGATCAACCGTTAGTATTAACGACTGATGCTAGCAGTCATGCAGTTTCAGGTGTTTTATCACATAAATGCAATGAAGATATCAAACCAATAGCATTTGTATCAAGAGCATTATCCAAAAGCGAGCATAATTACAGTACAATCGAGAAAGAGGCCCTGGCTATAGTGTTCTGTGTGAGTAAATTAAGACAGTATCTTTTAGGAAACAAGTTCATCCTTCGAACAGATCACAAACCATTACTAAGCATATTTGGAGACCTGAAAGGACTTCCATTGATGGCCTCTGCACGAATGCAAAGATGGGCACTGACTTTGTCAGGTTTTCAATATACAGTTGAACACATAAAGGGGACCTTAAATATAGCAGATGGACTCTCAAGAATGCCTCAATGGGAAACGGCTGTACCAAACGAAGACTATAATTACATACATTTTATACAGTCCGAAAAGGTGTTCAAAATTAGCTTCAAAGAAATAGCTCGTGAAACACGACGTGACCCAATATTATCAAAAGTTTGTGAGGCAATTAACACTGGTTCGAAGACAAGATTAAAAGGCAGCGAGTTTTCTGCCTACATCTCTAAAACAAATGAACTTTCAGTGGAATATAATTGTATCTTATGGGGACACAGAGTAGTAATTCCAACCAAACTGAGACAAGCTATTTTAGCAGAATTTCATGCATCGCATTTGGGAATAGTAAAAACCAAAATGTTAGCACGTTCTTATGTGTGGTGGCCTTGCATGGATTCTGAAATTGAGAAATTAATTCGAGATTGTATTCCTTGTCAGGAACTACAATCAAGTCCAGAAAAGAGT
Source organism: Drosophila miranda (assembly GCF_003369915.1). Lineage (NCBI taxonomy): Eukaryota > Metazoa > Arthropoda > Insecta > Diptera > Drosophilidae > Drosophila > Drosophila miranda. The sequence goes on from NW_022881614.1 coordinate 19,571,245, forward strand.
CTGTTAATACCGTGGAAATCCACAGGAAAGGCTTGGAGTCGAGTACACATAGACTTTGCAGGACCAATTAGAGGTTTTCATTTATTGGTTATTATAGATTCTTATACAAAATGGGCAGAAGTATTCAAAACGAATGAAATAACTTCATTGTTTACTATCAACAAGCTTAGAGAAGTATTTTGTCGATATGGTTTACCAGACGTGTTAGTTAGTGACAATGGACGACAGTTTACTTCTGATGATTTTAAAACTTTATGAAAAACAATGGTGTTAATCACATTTTTACTGCTCCAGGACATCCAGCGACTAATGGTCAAGCAGAAAATTTTGTAAAGACTGTTAAGAAATCACTATATGCAAACATAAAGGCTAATGAAAGACAAGATTTTAATACAATTTTAAATAGATTTTTGATCGATTACCGAAATACGATTCATTGTACTACGGGCGAATCTCCTGCTAAATTATTTTTTGGTCGTACACTAAAAACAAGATTTTCGTTGTTAAAACCACCTACGGTCGAAAGCATAATAAATAAAAAACAGACTGAGTGTGTTGTAAATCACAAAGGTAGACGAAGCACAGAATTTTTAAAGGGTCAAAAAGTTATGGTTAGGGACTACAAAAATCCTAACAAAGCAAGCTGGACTCAGGCAACTGTAAAACAACAACTGGGCCCGCGTTCGTATTGTTGTATTTTGGCGAACAATAACAGAGAAATAAAACGTCACCTGGATCAAATTAGAAACCAAAGCACTAACAATCATACATCGCCTAATGCGAAAACACCTGATGTCGAAAGCAATTGTTCAGTAGATGACAATTCCAAAACCAACAATGAACAAATAGTTTCTCAACCAACACCCACCAGGAGAGAGTTGAGACCACGTGAGGCAGGGAAGGTAGTAAAGCGTATTTAACAATAAAATAATATAAAGAAAGGAATTATGAAATCAAATTATGTACAAATTAAACACTGAAACAAATACTAAACAGATTAAGAAGAAAGAAAAATACGAAATCACATAAATTTTATATACGCTAATTAGATTAAGTACACAAATCAAATTGTTATAAGAAAATAGATTTGTAAATGACATGTATATTAAACATCTAAGGAGAGGCGTGTTAGGTATTATATTAATATCTATATACGGGCACACCATCCAAGGGATATAGAATAAAAGAGAATCTTGAAGACAACGCGTGCTTAAGTCTGAGTATCAATACACTACATTAACTAACTGTTTAACCGACTACCGACAAATAGTCAGGCTATATTCCGTCGCTCTTGGGGAACTCAGATGACTTTGACCCCTTCTCTACCCTCCCTACCTTTGTAAGCCGTTTAATCGACAGCATAACCCTAATCGAGCGCATCTCTATTTGATCATCGGACTTCCTCAGGCTCTACTCAGGACAAACACGAAAGGTTTAATGTTCCATTATTATCTACTAATTATTATTTAATAATTCAAAATTTAAGGGTTTGGACTTCATGGTTTTCCAGATAAGTATAAACTTAGTTATACCTAGTTATATGTATATATGTATATAGGACTTATGTGTAGAGAATATGGCGTAAAAGAAATTAAATTGGAAAGAAGAGAAAAATATGATAATTATATAACTAGAAGGCAAACGTGAAAGAAAAATTAGTATCCGATCCGCTTTAAATTATGGCACGGATATGGTTGTTTTATATATCATACTTTATACGAATTATTCGGCGTGTCCGTTGAGCTCAAGGGGCGACGTAGGAACATATTCTGAGGAAGGGAGAAAAATTATGAATATACAGGTCTTCACTTCTAATTCGGATGAAACACCGATTTTCTTTCCATTTCCATACCCGTACGACGACGATTTGCCACTCAACGGCGGATCTTAAAAAAATGTGGTTTTCATTTGCGCTAATTTCTAATTATGGGTAATTATATAAATTATTGGTTTTTTTTTTCTTTTTAAATCTAGACAATACAAAAATAGTTAGCCTAATCTTTAATAAATGGAAAATCTCATGACGAGACTCAAAACTAATACTTTGGTACATTTTCACACGACGACTATTAAACGGCAGTGTGGATCGCCGCAGAATAATGTTTTATTTTCACAGTTTGAGAGCCACTCCACACATTGCGAAGAACTACATGCGAAAGCCTTAGCCGCGCGCTTAATTCATAAGCGAGAAGGGTGACGAGTGCGGCATATTAGTTTCTCCGAATTCGCAAGAAAACTATTCTTCTCGTCTTACTCCAAAATGTACTTCAGCTCAAGTACGCCTCCACATAACTTCGGGTTTCACTCTAGTATATCTTCGGACGGCTCTTTCTGGTTTATTTGGTTGTAGTTATCGTTGGTTTATGTAGATGTTGGTTCCTGGGAAATCCGAGGTCTTTCCCAGATCTACTAAGAAATCGATGGACTTTGACGACCTCTGTCTTGGAGGGGGGTCAATTGGTTTTTCTTTCCCAGTGTCGAACGTAATAAGATTTCCAGCCCTATGATACGAGACTGTTAAAGCTGTGTCACTATTGTAAGGTCCAAATACCTTTTATTTTTTCTTAATCCAAAAGGAATAATGTAGTCCACCAGAACTTCAATTTACTTGGCACGTGTTTGATTGCAAAATCAAAAAAATCATAAAAAGACACATCTAGCAATGATCTAGCCAGAAGTTCTATTACTTGCATTAGCCCTTACGATCGGAACTTTACCTTCCACAACCAACGGGGTAATCGTACGATTCTAGACAAAGCTTACACCTTGCTTCCCTAGATAACGGAGTAATCGTACGATGCTAAGCAAAGCTTACACATAGCTTCCACGACTAACGGAGTAATCGTATGATTTCTAGTAAAGCTTTAAAACATAACTCCCACAGATCCACGCTGCTTCTCTAAATTAGACATTAAGCTCTTCAATGGAAGCTTTAACTACTGCTCTCTTGTAATTGATCTCTTATCTTGTTTTTGTAAAGAGCAGAGTTAATGTTAAACGCGAGGGCCGTACTTCCCAAGCTGTTCTCTGGAGTTTTAGAGTCACAACTGGCCACTACAGAGCGTGACGTCGGGGGCTGCGTAGCCAGTGCAAATTGATTTGTTCCTTTTGGCTATAAAAATGATCTGATCTGATCCAGATTCAGCAATCTGATAGATATGGTCATTATCTATGATTCTGCGTTTTTAGTTTTCTCGAATCTGTAATATTGTGGATGCCACAGATTTTCGCCCTTTGTGGGGGCGGAAGTGGGCGGGGCAAAGTTTTGAAATATTCTTGTAGCAGTGACATATCACAGAAGTCTGGATCCAAAACATCGTTGCTCTCGCTCTTATAGTCTTTGAGCACTAGGCGCTGAAGGGGACGGACAGACGGACAGACGGACGGACGGACAGACGGACAGACAGACATTGCTCAATCGACTCGGCTATTGATGCTGATCAAGAATATATATACTTTATGGGTTCGGAAACGATTCCTTCTGGGCGTTACACACATCCACTTTTACCACAAATCTAATATACCCCAATACTCATTTTGAGTATCGGGTATAAAAATAAAACCAAACCAAAGCAAAACAAATCTAATATACCCCAATACTCATTTTGAGTATCGGGTATAAAAAAACGAGGGGGAACGTTTTGAGTTGCTGCGGACACCGCAACTCTACAGTTATACCCGATACTAAGTCAGTATGGCTCTCCTCCGGCAGACGCCGCTAATATTGAACGACACGACAAAGAGTGCGTGCGAGAGAGACAGAAAATCAGTCTGAGCGTGACGTCGGGGGCTGCGTAGCCAGTGCAAATTGATTTGTTCCTTTTGGCTATAAAAATGATCTGATCTGATCCAGATTCAACAATCTGATAGATATGGTCATTATCTATGATTTTGAGTTTTTAGTTTTCTCGAATCTGTAATATTGTGGATGAAACAGATTTTCGTCCTTTGTGGGGGCGGAAGGGGGTGGGGCGAAATTCTGAGATAAACGTTTTATAGTGACATCTTAAAGGAGTGTGTGTACCAAATTTAGTTACTCTAGCCTTAATAGTCTCTGGCTCTTATAGGTTCTGAGATCCTTGAACTCATATTTTGCAATTGGCAAAACCGACAATGAAACCTGTGTGTTAGAGAGAGACAGAACGAGAAAGAATGAAATTGTTTTCTTGATTCTGGCTATAATAATTATACGATCTGGTTCAGATTTTGCACTCTAGAAGATATAGTCATCTTCTACGATTCTGCGTTTTTAGTTTTCTCGTATCGTCGAAATTGTGGATGCCACAGATTTTCGCCCTTTGTGGGGGCGGAAGTGGGCGGGGCGAAGTTTTGAAATATTCTTGTAGCAGTGACATATCACAGAAGTCTGGATCCAAAACATCGTTGCTCTCGCTTTTATAGTCTTTGAGCACTAGGCGCTGAAGGGGACGGACAGACGGACAGACGGACGGACGGACAGACGGACAGACAGACATGGCTCAATCGACTCGGCTATTGATGCTGATCAAGAATATATATACTTTATGGGGTCGGAAACGATTCCTTCTGGACGTTGCACACATCCACTTTTGAGTATCGGGTATAAAAAAGATATTTTTTATACCCGATACTCAAAATGAGTATTGGGGTATATTAGATTTGTGGTTAATGTGGATTTGTGTAACGTCCAGAAGGAATCGTTTCCGACCCCATAAAGTATATCTATTCTTGATCAGCATCAATAGCCGAGTCGATTGAGCCCTGTCTGTCTGTCTGTCTGTCTGTCTGTCCGTCTGTCAGTCTGTCCGTCTGTCCGTCCGTCCACTTCAGCGCCTAGTGCTCAAAGACTATAAGAGCTAGAGCAACGATGTTTTGGATCCAGACTTCTGTGATATGTCACTGCTACAAAAATATTTCAAAACTTCGCCCCGCCCACTTCCGCCCATACAAAGGACGAAAATCTGTGGCATCCACATTTTTAAAGATACGATAAAACCAAAAGCGCGGATTCGTAGAGGATGACTATATCTTCTAGAGTGTAAAATCTCAACCAGATCGTATAATTATTATAGCCAGAATCAAGAAAACAATTTAATTCTTTCTCGCTCTGTCTCTCTCTAACACACAGGTTTCATGGTCGGTTTTGCCAATTGCAAAATATGAGTTCAAGGATCTCAAAACCTATAAGAGCCATAGCAACCAAATTTGGTATCCACACTCCTGTGATATCGGACCTTGACCGTTTCGTGTCCAAATTTCGCCACACCCCCTTCCGCCCCCGCAAAGGACGAAAATCTGGGGCATCCACAAATCTCAGAGACTATTAAGGCTAGAGTAACCAAATTTGGTATCCGCACTTCTGTTAGATCTCACTATAAAACGTATATCTCAGAATTTTGCCCCACTCCCTTCCGCCCACACAAAGAACGAAAATCTGTTGCATCCACAATATTGCAGATTCGAGAAAACTAAAAACGCAGAATCATAGATAGCGACCATATCTATCAGATTGCTGAATCTGGATCAGATCAGATCATTTTCATAGCCAAAAGGAACAAATCAATTTGCAGTGGCTACGCAGCGCCCGACGTCACGCTCAGACTGATTTTCTGTCTCTCTCGCACGCACTCTTTGTCGTGTCGTTTAATATAAGCGGCGTCTGCCGGAGGAGAGCCATACTGACTTAGTATCGGGTATAACCGTAGAGTTGCGGTGTCCGCAGCAACTCACAATGGTATCCACACTCCTGTGATATTGGACCTTGACCGTTTCGTGTCCAAATTTCGCCACACCCCCTTCCGCCCCCGCAAAGGACGAAAATCTAGGGCATCCACAAATCTCAGAGACTATTAAGGCTAGAGTAACCAAATGTGGTATCCGCACTTCTGTTAGATCTCACTATAAAACGTATATCTCAGAATTTCGCCCCACCATTTTCCGCCCCCACAAAGGACGAATATCTGTTGCATCCACAATATTGCACATTCGAGAAAACTAAAAATGCAGAATCATAGATAATGACCATATCTATCAGATTGCTGAATCTGGATCAGATCGGATCATTTTTGTAGCCAAAAGCAAGAAATCAATTTTCAGTGGCTACGCAGCGCCCGACGTCACGCTCAGACTGAGTTTCTGTCTCTCTCGCACGCACTCTTTGTCGTGTGGTTCAATATTAGCGGCGTCTGCCGCAGGAGAGCCATACTGCCTTAGTATCGGGTATAACTGTAGAGTTGCGGTGTCCGCAGCAACTCACAACGTTCCCCCTCGTTTATATGATGCATTTAAAACTTCTTGATTTTAGCAAGGAGAGAGGGAGAGGGAGAACCACATCAGATGTCGGAATATGTAACTTATTTAATTTCCTCCGACCCGACCAATGCCAAAACGCCCCCAAAAGTTCATTTAAAGTTTTGTTGCAGCCATAAATTCTATGCCCAAACCTAAAATATAAACATCTAAAGCCGTGTGCGTGTGAGTGTGTGTGTGTGTGTGTGTGTGAGTGTGTGTGTAGGTATCCAACAAAAAAAGTTAGATATGGTCGTAAATCTAGCATTTGTTAGTCTCCTCCGACCAGAAGCTCTGACGCCAGCCACAGCACTGAATGAAATGTACGAGTAGGTAGACATCGGAACATAAATATCTATACAGGAGTTCATAGAAGAAATACAAGACCTAAGTCGATCTGCTTGAGCTTCATTTAATAAGCTTCTTTCACGTTGTTTTCTCCAAGTGTAGGCCGGGATACGTGCATCTCTGCCGTCCTCTAATTGGCCTTTTTATGCACACTAGCACACTCGACATCATTTCCATTTCCGGGGCCATTTCCGTGCCAAAGCAGTTTATCACTCCAACTATGCGCATTCGGGGGGTTCGTCGAGCTCCTGCCTCTCTGCACCACCACCACCACCACCACCACCACCACCACCACCACCCAGATCCAGCTCCTGGTGCATTGCGATTCAATGTTACGTGCAGTATTCAAGCTACAGTCTGCTTTCTGGGTCTAGCGATTGCCGCGGGGCTAACGAAGCTCTTCATGTGTCTTTTACCCCTGCTGCTACCTCTGTCTCGCACTCAAAAAGTGTGCAATCAAAAGAACATTCAGGCGTCCAGATTTCCCGCTTTTCCAACTGCAACAAAGTGCTAATCTAGAGGAGGGGAGTGCATACCATCCCATCCCATTCCATGCCTTCTTCCCCGCCTAATCGCCATGTGCGGCAGGCTTAACTTGTCAGCTTTGAGTGTCAGCGCTGAGCCTCGTTTAGCCTTTAAGTGGTGGAGACGTCGTGGGGGACAGAGGGGGCAGGGGACAGAGCCGAAGGCATTTGCTTTGGTGCGTAACACGGATGACATGTTATTAGTTTCATCAGCGAAATTGTTGCGAAACTTTTTCCCCGTTGCCATTGCCATTCAATTAATTGTGACCCAAGGCGGGCATCCTGCCGTTCTGCGGATATTCCAGCAAACCGGAAAATGGTGACTGATCCAAGGGGATTCAGGTCAGAGGAGCCTTCGCTATGGTCTGATGCAGGCTTATTACAGTGGACTCAGGCGGTTTAATCGTTGAAGGCTGGCTCCTTTTTGTACTCGCAGGATTTCTAATCGCGATGGCAGTTCGATTAATGTTGTAATTCATCGATTTAATTTGCAATCAAAAAAGCAGCTTCATTTTTCATGGCTCTCTTGGCAGTGCTTTAGGGCCTGGCTTAGGGCCTTCTGTTTTGAGTATTCATAAAACTGGGTTGACTCTTCGATAAATCGATTAATTAGAGAGCTGTCATCAAAAAGGGCTTCTTCCTCCGCTCCCTTCAAGCCGTGTGCATATAGAGATTCCTCAGGCAAGCCAATCACAATTGAACAATAATGGAACAGCCTCATTAAATGCTCTCACCAATGGCACCCACAGCAACAAAGACAAGGACAACGATAGCAAACAGGATCGTAAGGTAAAAGAAAGGTCGAAATTTGCTTTGCCCCTCTCTACGCCTCTGCCTCTGCTTTGCTCTGCATTGCTGTACTTGTTTAGAGCTGCTTTCGCCTTCATTGTTCGACAATAAAAAGCTGTTGTTCATTTTTATGGAGTAACGCATTGTGCCTCCATGTTCCTGCTGCCTGGCTTGCTAACAGCCTGGATGGAGCTAAGACGGGCCTGCCCAGACGTCGTCATTGTCCTTGCCGCCATTGTTGCCAGCCATTATTATGAGACGACACAGGAACCAGGGGGGAAACAACAAGAAGGCACTTGCCTTATAGTTATAGCCGCCACTGAAGGATGGAGTATACATGTAGTAGTTTAAGTTGCTTGATGGCAACGAGTAACATTTATTTGATAAGTATGTTGTACTTAAAATTATAACAGCGCCAAGTTTTACAAGTATGTTTGTGACTAATTATATGCGTGTATGTCTGATGCGTGGCTGAACTGACAACTGACTCATCTCTCTCTCTTGCTATCGGCTCTCTCAGAGCCGATTACTGCTCTATCCCGACGACACGACGAAAACACGACCGCTTCGTGTCTCTCTCTTTCCTTCGTTTCCTACATTCGGCTGTCCTGACGGACCATTCGCCTCGGATGAGTCTAGCCAAGGTTTCATATATTCTGAAACTGTAGAGGTCTTATAGGGACCCTCAGTATCCCCAATCTTCTCGACTTCGTACCTTCCATGATTCTTTACCCTAACCACCTTATACGACCCTAGATACTTTCCTTTTAGCTTTAATCCAGTACCATACTGAGTACGCTTGATAGCTACTAGTTCATTAACCTCATACTGTCTATCTAGTTTCCTTTTTAAGTCAAAACTCTTCTTGTTTTCCTGCTGTAACCGTGCAATGTTTTCAACTACTTCCTTTCTAATTTTTTCGCGGTCCTTGTTCAACTCTTCGATAAGTGATTCTTCCAATATTTCTTTTATTTTTGGATCCATTCCTATACGCATGTCTAGCCCAGTCAATATCTTGAAAGGTGTTACCTTGGTACTTCGCGGCTCAACACTTTTGATCATTTGCTGTACTTTTCCTAGATGCTTATACCAACTACCGGAATTACCCTGACACAATTTCGACAACATAGGCACCACTATCTTGTGCATCCTTTCGACTTGACCATTCCCACGTGGAACGCCTGTGGCAATCATTAAATGCTGTATTTTCTCTCTCTCACAATATTCACGAAACAAATTGGACATAAACGCTGCACCCCTATCCGTCACTATTCTGTTCGGATTACCAAAACTAGTCCCCTGAATTTCCAAACACTTAACGACCTCTTCAACACCTGTACTACGTGTAGAATATAACCAAACAAACTTAGAAAATCCATCAACGACAACCAGTATATAATTGTACTGTTTTTTAGTCATTTCCATTGGTCCAACGTGATCAATGTGATACGTTTGTAACGGCCTATCACCCTTGTCTATTGGTTGCAAATAACCCTCACGTTTTCCTGTCTTTTCATTGACAATGACGCCATACTTTGTCTTTTAACTTCGGAATATAATACGACTTTTCAATGATATCTTGTGTCTTTTTAACTGAAAAATGTCCTTGCTTATGTGCTATTGATATAATCTCATTTTCCAACTGAGCTGGTACTACGATAAGCTCCTTATCCGGATCCTTAAACAAAATCTGATTCTGAATTTAATAATCCTCATATTCCTTGTCCTCCACAATACTTTTAACAGCCTTAACCCAATCGTCGGTTAGCTGAGCTTCTTTCAAAAGATGAGCTATACTTTCGGACACCATAAAACAAGATACACGACTCAACGCGTCAACGTGCCTCATCTTCGTTCCTGAGCGATGTTCTATAACATAATTAAAATCTTGTAGGTACATGGCCCAACGTGCTACTCTCAAAGGAACGTCTTTCTTTTTGATCGTCATTGTAAATGCATTACAATCTGTGACAATTTTGAACTTTATACCCAAAACGTATACACGCCATTTCGCTAAAGCTTCGATAATTGCCAGATCCTCAAGGTCATAAGCAGGATATTTCTCTTCACATGGCTTAGTCCTACGGCTCATATATTGAACTGGATGGAATTGGCTGTCTTCCAAACTCTTTTGCAGTAACACGGCTCCATACCCCCATTTTGATGCATCAGTATGGATTTCTGTCTCCAACTTCGGGTTGTACATTTCTAAAACAGGTCTACTAATCAATGCTTCCTTTAGTTGTTCAAACGCAACCTGAGGTATCTACTTAAATTCAAATTTAACATCCTTCCGCAGCAGATCTATCAATGGTTTTGCAATAACAGCATAACCCTCAATAAACTTTCGGAAATAAGAAGTCAATCCTATTGAGTAAATCAAATGAATCTGTTGATGTAGATTCACTTGATTCTGGTGATTGTCAATATGACAATCGTATGCTGAAAATGTTATGTATGTATGCCACCGGTTCATGTACCAGTAACAAATGGTCGCCGCAATCGGTACTTGAACAAATTGGGCTTCGGAGATGTGAATACGTCAGAGTTTTCTTTCGTACTGATTTTATTTGGTAAAATGCAAGGTTTATATACAATTTCTATGAGTATGATTGTTTACTTAGGATCTTAGGTATGTTTAATTAGCTCTGAGTATCATATTGCTAGGGAAATGTGTTATCTCTATTTAGGGCTAAGCAATTACTACAAATCCAACAGTGGAATATTCCAAGGGTCATATTTATGACGGTCACAATGGTTATCATGCAGATGGTGTGTGATTTGACCACATGCAGGTCATCCAGAATGTGTTTTATGATAGTGCCGTAAATATCTTAACAGTGTATGTACACAAATGCATGCAGCTGTCCGTTGTATATTTATTTAGGTCAGTAGTGCATGTCACATATTTATATTTAGAGCATATTATCGTTTATTTCTTTAGGTGGCTGGGAAATCTTAACCTATTTATGGTTAGCTATTTGTCTAGGTCTAATCGTACAATTTTGTACTTTCGTTGAAATCGTACTACCTCCCGGCCGTTGAACATAGTATGCTCAACCATCATCAATATTGATTGTGAACGGATGCCTTGGTGCGTTTTCTTCACTAGCTGATGAGCTAAGTGTATGTCTCTGCTGAGAAGGGAGTCTTGTTGTGTACCACCTTTTAACCAGATGAATCATTACAATGATCATGATGAAGAGCAGTGCAATGTAGATGGCAATATGATGATGATCAATGGTTTCAAGATTGTGGGGTAACTTGAAACCTTTAGGTGGTAGCAGATTCGTTTCCATTTGATACAGCTCCTCGTAGTTCAGTTTTTCATTGTTCCTTGAAACCTTCTTTGTAGAACGTTCAGTTGATGTTTCGTTGAGATCACTATCTCCAAACCGAGCGTATGATAACTGCAGAGTAGTTTCCAATGTGCTCTGACTTGTGACAGTCATTAGCGAATTCCGAATGATGCATCCAGGTTCGGCGATCAATATTCCTGAGTGTTGTAGCTTAATATCCGAAATGCCATCTGCACATACCGCTGATAGCTTTAATGATGACTTTGTTGCAAAAATCCATCGATTTCTTTTATGCATGCTCAACCATAAAAATGATTTTTTTGTGTTGACTAGGTGACATGAAGAGTCCGTTTTGTTGTGAAACATTTGTAATTCACAACTTGTTTCGGCTGAGAACATTGTTTGTTTATTATAGCAAACAAAGTCATTGTTTGCTCTTTGATGACAGTTTTTGAATTCAGTCTCTGATAGTTCAACGAATTCGTCTCGGTGACTATTGATTGCCATATATGGTGTTTTTATTTCAAACATGCTTATCCCATTTTTATTTGGCACCGGAATCGCTGTCAATTTGTATATTTCCAGTTCGTTTATTGAGACTAATGGAAATGTAACCTTGATAATTGCATGATCCTCTATTATAGTGCCTTCTGCTTTCATCATCTGGTACACCATGAGCATATTGTCGGGAGTTACTGGAAGTGCTTGTCCTGGCCTTAAATGATCCCGTATCTGCTCCAGTTGTTCCTTAAGTTGTCGGGGGGATATTAGCATAGGGCTAATTGTATTGTGTCGGATATCTGTCAGGACATTGATGATCTCTGCTTGCATTCGTTGAAGATTTGCAGATAATAGAGTCAACTGAGTAGACAACGTAGTGTACCATTGAAAGGCGCTAAAATGATCAGCCCTTCCCTTTGACTCGGTGATGAAATCCTCAATTCGACTTAATCGTTTGGAATTTGAGATTTCATCCCGTTTTATCACATTGATTGTAGAGTCAATCAATGATGTTTGATTTTTAAGCAAGGTTAATAGGTGATCTTCGTTATCCTTAACCTTTGCTATAGTTTCCGACATTTCTCGGGCATATGTTGAATCTAATACGCCAAATAGACTGCTTGCGATGTTTCCAATGATGTCCAGCGGTGCCCTTTGCCTCCGTGTTCTTGCTATTAGTGTATTTTCAGCTTGCAGGTCCTCTTCTATATGTTTGAAGTGCTGATACATACTGGTGCATGCGTCTACTAGTTGAAGTTGTGTGCATAGATGTCCAATTTTTGTAGTCCCCATGGTGAATGTGTTCATGTCTTTCCAATAGGGCTTTAAATTGTAATAGACAATGATGGTCCAATCAGTTGTCGCAAGTTGGCTGGTTCCTACTCTTTCAAAGTATATACCCGGTTTTGATCCAAACTGGGTTATGTTGATTGACTGTGCCATCGCTAACGGTACCAGCAACAACATTACAAACATTGTCATGGTTAACGACAATTTATTCGGCTGTGTCCTTTTCCTAGGCTGTCTGTCCTCGGATGATTCTTCGTTTTCTGATGGATCATCTATCGGATGTTTATGTGTGGGTTCCTCTTCGTTGAATAGTGGAGCTACATGTTGGATCTCTCGTTTGAAAATCCCCTTTGCCGTTTTTACTTCCACCACTCGTACAAAATTGTCCTTGCCATGAAACAATCGAATGATTCTTCCTAGTGGCCATTGTAATACTGGTGTATTGTCTTCCTTTAGTATTACTAATGTTCCTTCCTTAATGTTAGCCGAAGACTTCCTCCACTTTTGACGCTGTTGCAACTGCTGAAGATATTCATTGGACCATTGTGTCCAGAATGAGTGCTTCAACTTTGACACTGCTTGCCATCGATTTCCTAGCGTCTTTGGCTGCTGGGATGGCTCACTGTCAGCTTGTGCGGTTAACGGCTCTCCTATCAGGAAATGCCCTGGCGTTAGTGCTGTTACGTCGTTTGGGTTGTCAGATATCGGTGTTAATGGTCGAGAGTTTAGTATGGCCTCTATTTCGACTATAACCGTTTCTAACTCCTCATAAGTTAGATTTGCCGTCGTCACATTTTTTAAGAGGAGATGTTTGGCAGATTTTACTGCAGCTTCCCATAAGCCGCCGAAGTGTGGTGCGCGAGGAGGTATAAATTTAAACTGTACCCCTTTGTTGTTGCACTCTTGTACAATATGTTCTTTTGCCTTTTCCGAGAATATGGCTTCTTCTAATTCTTGAAGTTTGTTCCTGGCTCCTACGAAATTCGTAGCATTGTCGCAATGGAGCACTTGACATTTTCCTCGACGAGAGATGAACCGCCGAAGTGCCGCTAAAAATGCTTCTGTGGTGAGATCACTGACAAGCTCCAGATGTACTGCTTTAGTCGCGAAACAACAAAATATAGCTATGTACGCTGTATTAGGCTTCTTTCCTCGAATTTTATAGTGGATTTTGAATGGTCCACAGTAGTCAACACCAGAATTGAGGAATGGCCGTGCTTGGGTGACTCGAAGAGGTGGCAGATTTCCCATGATTTGTTCTAGTAGCTTAGGCTTGGCTCTAGTGCATTTCACGCAGTTCTGCACAATACTTCTGGCCATGTTTTTTCCTTTGAGTATCCAGTACTGTTGTCGTGATGCTGTCAGCAATGCCTGGGGGCCGCAATGCATGTTTTCCTTGTGGATCTTACCAAGGATCAACTTCACAATTGGATCGTTGTAGGGCAGGAGCATTGGGTGTTTGGCGTCAAATGAAATGTTTGCCGCTTCCAGTCGACCACCTACTCGTAAGATTCCCTCCTGATCCATGAATGGTGTTAGAGAGTTAATCGAACTTCCCTTTTGTGTTTCCTTATGTTTTGTTAAATGACGTATGTCTTCTTTGAAGTCATTCTGTTGTATGTAACGAATGACAATTTTCTGAGCTTCTTTCATCTCATTGACTTGGACAGTCTTGCTTGTGTGCGTTTTCTTTCCTCGAAAACGCATCATGTAAGCTACTATTCTCAATAGCTTGTTGTATGAGTTGTTGTGCTTTATTTTGTAGATTAGGTCATCCTCCTGAGTGATAGTCATAATTGATGACTGACCAATCTTTTGGGGATTTGCACTGATCAACTCCTCTTTTGTAGCCACAAATGGTGGTGGCCATGTAGATGTTGGGCCGTGTAAAAATAGTGGTCCATAAAACCACATGCTATGTTTTCCCCTTTGCCGTTTTTACTTCCACCACTCGTACAAAATTGTCCTTGCCATGAAACAATCGAATGATTCTTCCTAGTGGCCATTGTAATACTGGTGTATTGTCTTCCTTTAGTATTACTAATGTTCCTTCCTTAATGTTAGCCGAAGACTTCCTCCAATCACGTCGGGGTCACCAAATGAGTAAATCAAATGAATCTGTTGATGTAGATTCACTTGATTCTGGTGATTGTCAATATGACAATCGTATGCTGAAAATGTTATGTATGTATGCCACCGGTTCATGTACCAGTAACAAATGGTCGCCGCAATCGGTACTTGAACAAATTGGGCTTCGGAGATGTGAATACGTCAGAGTTTTCTTTCGTACTGATTTTATTTGGTAAAATGCAAGGTTTATATACAATTTCTATGAGTATGATTGTTTACTTAGGATCTTAGGTATGTTTAATTAGCTCTGAGTATCATATTGCTAGGGAAATGTGTTATCTCTATTTAGGGCTAAGCAATTACTACAAATCCAACAGTGGAATATTCCAAGGGTCATATTTATGACGGTCACAATGGTTATCATGCAGATGGTGTGTGATTTGACCACATGCAGGTCATCCAGAATGTGTTTTATGATAGTGCCGTAAATATCTTAACAGTGTATGTACACAAATGCATGCAGCTGTCCGTTGTATATTTATTTAGGTCAGTAGTGCATGTCACATATTTATATTTAGAGCATATTATCGTTTATTTCTTTAGGTGGCTGGGAAATCTTAACCTATTTATGGTTAGCTATTTGTCTAGGTCTAATCGTACAATTTTGTACTTTCGTTGAAATCGTACACCTATGAAACGCTGCACTGCTTTTTTATCAACTGGCACTGGGAACTTTTCGACTACCCTCGTCTTCTCATCACTTGGTCTTATCGTATTCTTTTCTATTATATACCCCAGAAAATTAACCTTTTGTCGTATCAGCTGACACTTTCTCCAATTTATACGTAGCCCATTCATTTCCGCTATCTTCAGTACTTTTCTCAACTTTAACAAACCCTCTTCTATATCTTGACTACAAATAATAACGTCATCCATATAGACTGCTGCTTCATTATTCTTTACCAAATCTCTCAACACAGCCATTATAAATCTGGTAAACACCGCTGGAGAATTTGAAATTCCAAATGGTACATATAAAAATTCGAACTGACCATTCTGAGTCACAAAAGACGTATATTTTTGAGACTCGACTTCTACAGGCACATGGAAAAAACCATTCGTTAAATCCAACGTGGTGAAATACTTTGCACCCTGCAGTTTCTCCAACACTGTATCCATATGTGACATTGGAAAGTTATCGCGAACTATTTTCTCATTCAGCTTTCGGTAATCACAGCATAGTCTCTTGCTACCGTTCTTTTTGGGTACCAACACTACTGGTGATGCATACTCCGATGTACTTGGCTTTATAATCTTCTGAGCCAGCCACTCTTCCACTTGCTTGTCCACGATTTCCTGTTCACACAACGGTAATCGTCTCGGATGCTGGAAAACTGGTATCTCATCCACTAATACAATTTTCATTTTTATCGGCGCTTCTACATTTCTCTGAGGTTGGTACTTTCCTACCATACCCCTAACCTCTCTAGCATGTACTTCACTGAGATGACCAACATCAATTGAAAACTCCTTCTCAACTTCGTCAATACTTGACATGCAAATGCCTTTATATTCATTAAACAATTCCACGCATGAGGACGATGCTACCTGATCAAGTTTCTTATCTTTATCCTCGCCACAAACTCTACGAACAAATCTTGTTCCTGTCTTAGAAACTTGCATGTCCACATGATCCAGAATAGTCCTTCCTAAAATGGCTTCAAAACCAATATCCTCGTCGGGAATGACATGAAATTCTACCTCCATTTCAATCTCATCGATTTTCACTGCTACCAAAAGTTACAACTTGACTATCTCCAATACCTGTTAAAAATTTCTCCTGGCCGATCAGTTCAAGATGTCCAAATTTCAAAAATACCCTCCTGCGAATTAAACACAAATCTGCTCCAGTATCAATCAAAGCTTGGAATACCAAATTCGCGTACTTAATATCCTTTAATTCCAAACCTGATGGAGTGAAAATACCTGACGGCTTATCAACGACTTCCTTATCTCGAATAATGTTCGTATTCGATCTCTTTTCTTGTCTGGTTTCGACCTTGACATTACAGCTTGCAGCGCGGTGTCCTGGTTGGCCACATTTGAAACAACAAAAATCATTTTTGGGAAAATCTTTCCTCAAATGCGATTTGTTTCCACACTTAAAACATTTCCTAAAATTCTCTGTCATCGACCCTTTCACCGAACTCTCACTTTTATTACTCAGCGGCCAATTCTTACTCATCGGCTTGGATCCGCCTCTAGCTTTCTGGTAAACATCGATCTGAAATTTAAGCTCCTTTAAGTTTCTAGCTTGGTACAGCATTGCCTTACTTGCCCTACCATCCACAAAATATTCGATTAAACTCTCATCATCTAGTTTAATTGGCTTGGCTATCTCCATTAACGCATACAAAAACTCATGCAACGACTCTCCTTTTTTCTGCTGGCGCTTTTGCAACATTCTATGTACTTCTACGGACGACAGTTTAACACTAAACTCATCCAACAGAGCTGCCTTCAACGAATTCCAGTTACGAATATCACGCAAACTACGAGCGAAAGATTTTGCTGCACCAACTAACAACTGCTTGGCATAAATGAATAATTGTAATTGACTCCATTGAACAGTAGCTGCGCATTCTTCTAATTCCTCTATCCATTGATTGATGTCGGGGTTATTAGAACCAGAAAATTGTGACACACTACCTTCCACGTCTTTTAGCGTAAACCAAGATTTATACTCTGCCTGTCGCGTACCTGGTTGAACTGCTACGGTATCATCCACTGCTGTTACTACGGACTCATCCTCTGACTCTTCTTCATCCTCAACTGGAAAGCCGTGATGTATTAATAGTCTATCTTGCAAATCGCGCTTTCGTCCCGTCGTCTGCAACGCAAGCTCTCTTAACTTCTCTCGCAAATCTGCGACTCTCAGTGTCATTATCTCTTCAACTTGCATCGTGACGATTTAAATACAAAATAATTGATATTAGCTTATATATAAGAAAATGTAATTAAATCAACTTAAACAACCTTATTACTGCTGGCCTGTTAACAATTTTCCAGTTAACATCGACTCCGAAAACGCCTTTAAAGTCGTCACTGTTAACGATCGCTTCTCTGTTAACGCTCACCTTACTATGGGTTTACCCTTGTTAACTCTCGCTTCTGCGCAGAACTTTCCAGACTCCAAATTTGACGCACACACCACCACATCCAGATCTCGCTTGCCTGTCGATGTCGCTGTTGCCGTCCTCTCTTTGTTGCCTTGCCTTGCTCTCGCTGTTCGCCGTTAACTCGTTGTCGCTTCCCGAATCGTCGCTGCTTCTGCTGTTACAAAATGGTCGTCTTCTTGCTGCTTGTCTCTTCCTGTAGTTGTAGTCTGCGTCCGACGCAGTGCAACACAACAACAATCAATGTTCTTTGATTCTTGCTGTTTGCTGCCGTCGTTTTGTCGCTTCTGCTTCCTTTGGAACGAACGCACTCAGATTGTCGTCTCTGTGCCTCTTGTCTCCTTGTAGCTCCAGCCTCTCAGACGCAATGCACAACAACAACAACGAAGGTTTTGATTCTTGCTGTGTTTGCTGCCGTCTGCCGTCGTTTTGTCGCTTCTGCTCTCTTTGGAACGAACGCGCTCAGATTGTCGTCTCTGTGCCGCTTGTCTCCTTGTAGCTCTAGCCACTCAGACGCAATGCACAACAACAACAACGAAGGTTTTGATTCTTGCTGTGTTTGCTGCCGTCTGCCGTAGTTTTGTCGCTCCAGCTCTCTTTAATGTCTGCTCACACCAATGCGCCTTCTTCGACAAGTGTCTCTCTCGCACTTATAGGCCAGACTGCAATTCAATTTCGCACCGCGACCGATCTCTTGTGTCACCAGTCTCGTGTTCGCCAAAATTTCCAAATACACGCACAAATCTCACTTGCAAATATTGTTGTCTTGGGCTTATCCCGGACGAGCCCCCAATTTGTAGTAGTTTAAGTTGCTTGATGGCAACGAGTAACATTTATTTGATAAGTATGTTGTACTTAAAATTATAACAGCGCCAAGTTTTACAAGTATGTTTGTGACTAATTATATGCGTGTACGTCTGATGCGTGGCTGAACTGACAACTGACTCATCTCTCTCTCTTGCTATCGGCTCTCTCAGAGCCGATTACTGCTCTATCCCGACGACACGACGAAAACACGACCGCTTCGTGTCTCTCTCTTTCCTTCGTTTCCTACATACATGAGGCCAACACGAGTGTGAGAGTGTGGTGCGCGTGGGTGCGGCGTTGGGGCGGTGGTCTTGGTGGGGTGACGCACATAATGAGTCTGCCTGGCAAGTACAAAAGTTTATAAATATGATGGAATAATTAAAACTTGGCGCCAATTTGGGGGCGTTCCCCAAGTCAGAGGTGGCCAAAAGGCTGTTTGCTTTGGCTGCGTTGCCCTTTGGGAGGTCTTTTCAGTCAGCTACAAATTTTTTGCCATGTTCTGCGGGTCTCCTGATTGCGGGGTATGCGGATGGGATGTGAGATGTGAGAATTTGTATGCTTTATGTTTTGCAGATGCTTAGGAAAGTTTTTGTTTTGTTTGGCTTTGCTTTTCCTGATCTGTTTCGCCTACCTTTTTTCCTAACCCCATCGTTAGGCCCGCTGCCGGCCCAGCGCCCGTCCTCAACGCTTCCTTGGGTGCTTCTTCTTGCTCTGTTAATTATGCAACATTAATTAACACCTGATGTGAGCATAGAGGCTTTAAGCAGGTCACATCGTCGCAGTGAGACGCTTTAAAGACACTCTCTACGCTCGAGCGTCAAGTGCGGGTTCCCATTTTCCGTTTCCCATTTCCCATTCCGCTCCCGCACCTCGCATTGCATCTCAACGCTTCAGGGTCCATTCAAAGCACACCAGGAGCAGGAACCATAATTATGTGCACATTTATCAAGGCCAGGCCACATCTCCGTCTCCGAATCCGTATCCGTCTCCGAGCCAGCCACTCAGCAAAGTTTATTTGCAGCTAACAGGGACCCCGGATCCCGACTCCGACTCCGACCTCGACTCAGACAGGGACATGCGGAAACGCGCTCCGCTTGGCATTTGGTTCAATGAACCTCAGTGACAGCAGTAGCATACCCGGCTGCAATCGCCAGCAGATGAATCTGCCAGTCCACTGAAACTTTAAGTTTTCTCATCCCCAAGAACCGTACATACATATACGAGTAGCCAAAGCCATCGCATCCTTCAGCTCCATACTCACTTTGGGCAATAAAAACGTAAAAAAGTTTAGCTCCGGCTCCCCAGAAAAGAGTTACGAATTTGGGAAACGTGAAACATATTTTGCACTCGTCGGACTCTGTAACACATGTTGGCTCAGTTTATTTAATGGGCGCCAAGGTGAGCCCAGCTCCCCCCTCCACCCCATTTAGGAATGCTGGCTGGAATGGATTTCAGAATGCCAAAGGAGAGCCACAGAGCGAAGCTCTTCAATTTGTTTGAATTTGTTTCTTGAAGCGAAGTGAAAAAGTTTACAAAAATAATCTCGAGAAAGAACACGAGGTAAGCTGCCCAGAACTTGTCTCCTGGCTCGTGTTGTGCTGTCCTGTTTGTGCAGGTGTTGACTAGAACTAGTATGCTGTAAATCCTTTTCCCTTAAATGTTGTAGCTCTTTCTCGTGTGACAGGCCCAGACGTGTCATGATGAATGAGGGAGACATGTTTTCTATGTGTCTGTCATCCCTTTGGCCTTTGAATAAATGCAACCCACTGCCAGGGCTGTGCTTGGGCTTGTGTTCGGGCTGACATGGCCAAGACATGTCAATTTCCAGGCTGATGCATCCCACACGAGCAACACCCAACGCGAAACAAAGCAACAACGAGGGGGAACGTTGGGAGTTGCTGCGGACACCGCAACTCTACAGTTATACCCGATACTAAGTCAGTATGGCTCCCCTCCGGCAGACGCCGCTAGTATTAAACGACACGACAAAGAGTGCGTGCGAGAGAGACAGAAAATCAGTCTGAGCGGTACGTCACGCGCTGCGTAGCCACTGCAAATTGATTTGTTTCCTTTGGCTATAAAAATAATGTGATCTGATCCAGGTTCAGCAATCTGATAGATATGGTCATTATCTATGATTCTGCGTTTTTAGTTTTCTCGAATCTGCAATATTGTGGATGCAACAGATTTTCGTCCTTTGTGTGGGCGGAAGGAGGTGGGGCGAAATTTTGAGATATACGTTTTATAGTGCGATCTAACAGGAGTGCGGATACCAAATTTGGTTACTCTAGCGTTAATAGTCTCTGAGATTTGTGGATGCCCCAGATTTTCGTCCTTTGCGGGGGCGGAAGGGGGTGTGGCGAAATTTTGACACAAAACGGTCAAGGTCCGATATCACAGGAGTGTGGATACCAAATTTGGTTGCTCTGGCTCTTATAGGTTCTGAGATCCTTGAACTAATATTTTGCAATTGGCAAACCGACCATGAAACCTGTGTGTTAGAGAGAGACAGAGCGAGAAAGAATGAAATTGTTTTCTTGATTATGGCTATAATAATTATACCATCTGGTTCAGATTTTGCACTCTAGAAGATATAGTCATCTTCTACGATTCTGCGTTTTTGGTTTTCTCGTATCGTTGAAATTGTGGATTCCACAGATTTTCGCTCTTTGTGGGGGCGGAAGTGGGCGGGGCAAAGTTTTGAAATTTTCTTGTAGCAGTGACATATCACAGAAGTCTGGATCCAAAACATCGTTGCTCTACCTTTTATAGTCTTTGAGCACTAGGCGCTGAAGGGGACGGACAGACGGACGGACGGACAGACGGACAGACGGACGGACGGACAGACGGACAGACAGACATGGCTCAATCGACTCGGCTATTGATGCTGATCAAGAATATATATACTTTATGGGGTCGGAAACGATTCCTTCTGGACGTTTCACACATCCACTTTTACTCATTTTGAGTATCGGGTATAACGAGGGGGAACGTTGTGAGTTGCTGCGGACACCGCAACTCTACAGTTATACCCGATACTAAGTCAGGATGGCTCTCCTCCGGCAGACGCCGCTAATATTAAACGACACGACAAAGAGTGCGTGCGAGAGAGACAGAAAATCAGTCTGAGCGTGACGTCGGGGGCTGCGTAGTCAGTGCAAATTGATTTGTTCCTTTTGGCTATAAAAATGATCTGATCGGATCCAGGTTCGGCAATCTGAAAGATATGGTCATTATCTATGATTCTGCGTTTTTAGTTTTCTCGAATCTGCAATATTGTGGATGCAACAGATTTTCGTTCTTTGTGTGGGCGGAAGGAGGTAGGGCGAAATTTTGAGATATACGTTTTATAGTGCGATCTAACAGGAGTGCGGATACTAAATTTGGTTACTCTAGCGTTAATAGTCTCTGAGATTTGTGGATGCCCCAGATTTTCGTCCTTTGCGGGGGCGGAAGGGGGTGTGGCGAAATTTTGACACAAAACGGTCAAGGTCCGATATCACAGGAGTGTGGATACCAAATTTGGTTGCTCTGGCTCTTATAGGTTCTGAGATCCTTGAACTAATATTTTGCAATTGGCAAACCGACCATGAAACCTGTGTGTTAGAGAGAGACAGAGCGAGAAAGAATGAAATTGTTTTCTTGATTCTGGCTATAATAATTATACCATCTGGTTCAGATTTTGCACTCTAGAAGATATAGTCATCTTCTACGATTCTGCGTTTTTAGTTTTCTCGTATCGTCGAAATTGTGGATGCCACAGATTTTCGTCCTTTGTGGGGGCGGAAGTGGGCGGGGCAAAGTTTTGAAATTTTCTTGTAGCAGTGACATATCACAGAAGTCTGGATCCAAAACATCGTTGCTCTAGCTCTTATAGTCTTTGAGCACTAGGCGCTGAAGGGGACGGACAGACGGACAGACGGACAGACGGACGGACGGACAGACGGACTTAAAATGAGTATTGGGGTATATTAGATTTGTGGTAAAAGTGGATGTGTGTAACGTCCAGAAGGAATCGTTTCCGTCCCCATAAAGTATATATATTCTTGATCAGCATCAATAGCCGAGTCGATTGAGCCCTGTCTGTCTGTCTGTCTGTCCGTCTGTCCGTCTGTCCGTAAAAAAGCAGCTTCCTTTTTCATGGCTCTCTTGGCAGTGCTTTAGGGCCTGGCTTAGGTCCTTCTGTTTTGAGTATTCATAAAACTGGGTTGACTCTTCGATAAATCGATTAATTAGAGAGCTGTCATCAAAAAGGCCCGAGTCCCAGTTAAAGTTCCGAAGGGCAAAAATTAAAAATTGCTTTTGCACGGATTCAATAACAGCCTGCTGCTCTTTATACTGCGGGCTCCACACACAAGAACAATACTCCAATATAGGACGTACTAACGAGATGTACAGTTGTTTCGTAACGTACGGGTCGTCAAACTCCTTGGACCAACGCTTGATGAACGCTAAAACACCCTTAGCTTTATTTACAGTTGCAGCTATATGGGTGTTGAAACACATCTTATGATCAACGAGGTGGAACGTTGTGAGTTGCTGCGGACACCGCAACTCTACAGTTATACCCGATACTATGTCAGTATGGCTCTCTCCGGCAGACGCCGCTAATATTGAACGACACGACAAAGAGTGCGTGCGAGAGAGACAGAAAATCAGTCTGAGCGTGACGTCGGGGGCTGCGTAGCCACTGCAAATTGATTTGTTCCTTTTGGCTACAAAAATGATCCGATCTGATCCAGATTCAGCAATCTGATAGATATGGTCATTATCTATGATTCTGCGTTTTTAGTTTTCTCGAATGTGCAATATTGTGGATGCAACAGATTTTCGTCTTTTGTGTGGGCGGAAGGGGGTGGGGCGAAATTCTGAGATATACGTTTTATAGTGACATCTTAAAGGAGTGTGTGTACCAAATTTTTTTACTCTAGCCTTAATAGTCTCTGAGATTTGTGGATGCCCCAGATTTTCGTCCTTTGCGTGGGCGGAAGGGGGTGTGGCGAAATTTGGACACGAAACGGTCAAGGTCCGATATCACAGGAGTGTGGATACCAAATTTGGTTGCTCTGGCTCTTATAGGTTCTGAGATCCTTGAACTCATATTTTGCAATTGGCAAAACCGACCATGAAACCTGTGTGTTAGAGAGAGACAGAGCGAGAAAGAATGAAATTGTTTTCTTGATTCTGGCTATAATAATTATACGATCTGGTTCAGATTTTGCACTCTAGAACATATAGTCATCTTCTACGATTCTGCGTACTATCTTTAAAAATGTAGATGCCACAGATTTTCGTCCTTTGTGGGGGCGGAAGTGGGCGCGGCGAAGTTTTGAAATATTTTTGTAGCAGTGACATATCACAGAAGTCTGGATCCAAAACATCGTTGCTCTAGCTCTTATAGTCTTTGAGCACTAGGCGCTGAAGGGGACGGACGGACGGACGGACGGACGGACGGACAGACGGACAGACAGACAGGGCTCAATCGACTCGGCTATTGA
Source organism: Drosophila miranda (assembly GCF_003369915.1). Taxonomy (NCBI): domain Eukaryota; kingdom Metazoa; phylum Arthropoda; class Insecta; order Diptera; family Drosophilidae; genus Drosophila; species Drosophila miranda. Next base: position 19,595,313 of record NW_022881614.1, read on the forward strand.
TGCTGATCAAGAATATATATACTTTATGGGGTCGGAAACGATTCCTTCTGGACGTTACACACATCCACTTTTACCACAAATCTAATATACCCCAATACTCATTTTGAGTATCGGGTATAAAAAGGACTCCGAGGTCATTTGAACTCGAAATTCGCTCAAGGACATGATTTCCTAGAACATATGAGACAAAATGAGGAGCGCGACGGTAAAATGTCATAAGTTTGCACTTGGAAAGGTTCAGAAAAAGAAGATTAGTTGAACACCACAATAGTAGTTCACTTAGATCAAGTTGAAGGCGTGTGTGCAAATACCAATCAGAGTAAGAAAGACAGATTTTGACATCATCAGCATACATTAGTGTAGTAGAGTATGTTATAACTTGAGGAAGGTCGTTCACAAATAAAATAAACAGAAGCGGGCCCAGATGACTTCCCTGTGTCACACCTGAAGTAACATTAACAGTATTTGACAACACGTTAGAAAACAAAACACGTTGAGTACGGTTAGAGAGATAGGACAAAATCCAATCTAGAAGATTCGTTGGGAACCCTAATAAAGAGAGCTTTTGAATAAGCAGAGCATGGTTCACAGAATCGAATGCCTTGCTGAAGTCCGTAAAAACTACATCCGTCTGCAAACCAATTTGAAAACCACGGGGGATTAGGTTAGAAAACTCAAGAAGGTTAGTCGATGTTGAACGATGTCTGAAAAAACCGTGTTGCGACGGAGATATCAAGCTGCAACAAAGATGTTGCAGTTGCCGGGTGACCAGGAACTCAAGAAGCTTCGGGATGGCGGAAAGCTTTGCGATACCACGATAGTTTTCAATGTTTGATCTTGAACCTTTTTTGTGAAGCGGAATGATGTAGGACTCATTCCAAATTACTGGGAGACAAGACTGTTCCAAGGAGAGGTTAAAGAGAAAGGTCAAGGGTTTGCAAAGGGACTGGGCACAGTGTTTTAAGATGCAACTTGGTACCTTATCTGGACCCGCAGAAAACGATATGTCCATAGATGACAAACCTTCCAGAACAACGCTTTCCTCGAAAAAGGGCAGAAAAATGCTGTTAGCTTGAGGTAGCTGGTACGTATACGGAGTGGATGCGTTGTAAATATGAGACGAGTACGTTGTTTGGAAAAAGTTAGCGAATAAATTTGCAATACCAGCAGAAGCTTCTGTTTTGTTCTGGTAATGAGGGGACGGAGGAAAAACGTTTGACTTGCGCTTAGAGTTAACGAACGAATATAATTTTTTAGGATCACTACGAAAGTTACTACTACATTGTGAAAGGTAATGATTATAACACTGACGGCAAGGAACAGAGAGCGAGCGGAGGAGGATAGAGCTAAGGCCAACGTGGAGCCCGACTTCTGGTACTTTTTATAGAGCCGGGGTTTATTATTTTTTAAGTATGACAAATACTTGGAGAACTAGGGAGGCTTGGACGATACAGGTACAGTGATATCTGGAACAAACGTATTAAGGCGGAGTAAATAGAACTATAAAACGAGTTAACAGTTGCATCTATGTTCGGTAATGAATAAAGAAACGACCAATCAACACGCGAGAGATGTAGATCTAAATCGATAAAGTTTGTTTTGCGAAAACACTTTATGTGACAAGGAGCCATGGAACTGTCAGCACCTCCAGATTGTGTACACTCCAGTGATATCAACAAAGTTGGATGGTAAGGATCTTCAGGGAGAGATATTGGGCTTGCTCTAGATACCGTAGCAAGAGAAGCATCGTTAACAAAAACGAGGTCAAGAAGTCTGTGCCTAATGTTTTTAACGGCTTTAATTTGGACAAGGGAAATATCCGTTAGCCCATTGATAAAGTCATTATGGCAATTGGGAAACAACAGGTTAGCGTCATTACAAGGCAGCCAAGAAAGAAATGGGAGGTTAAAGTCCCCCATGACAATAATTCGATCATTGCACCCTAATGCAGAAACAACATTATTAATTGCTGAGAGGTGGTGTAAGTAAAGCTCAGCAGCAGACCTGAGAGGAATGTAAGAGCAGGTTAAATAGAAAAATGCGGAGCCAACACGAACTTTGACTGCAACAAATTCAATTCCATGAATGTTATTGAATGGGAATAACTCAGATGAGAAAACAGATTTAACTGCAATCAGAACCCCACCTGCAAAAGATGGGCGGTCCATTCTATAAATAGTGTAACTATCAATGAAAATTTCATGATCATTGACAGAGGAGTTAAGCCAGGTTTCGGTAAACGCGATGGCATCGAAATCAAAGGACGCGCTATTAGTATGAATTTGACGCATTTTTCCCAGCAAACTGCGAACGTTCTGATAGTGCATGGAAAAATAGTACATCAGTTTTTTGGAGCATGTTCGGTAATTCTTGGATTCGAGTTCGAATCTTTGAGAAGGAACTCATGCACAATTGTATGCTCAGGCCATATTGACGGTTCTAGAGAACAGGATAGTAAAGAATCAGGGAGAAGAATTTTAAAGGATGATATGTTGCGCTTATGTTTAAATGTAAATTTAGTCACAACTATATCAACAGGCGAAGTGTTAAGTTTAGCGGCTAGGTGTTGTTTAACATCCTCCGTTGTAGCCTCAGGAATAAGACGAGAAACAAATATTGCTTTCCGAGGGACCACTGCTCTAAGTTGAAGTCCCGAGCGAGATCGAGATGGTGGAGCCACTCCTAAAAGAGATCTCGGTACAAGGGCAGAGGAATTGGCAGCAATGGCTGTAGCAGGAATTGGAGTAGGAATTGGAGCAGGAATTGGAGCAGGAATTGGAGCAGGAATTGGCAAGACGTCGTCAGCAACCAGCACACCCGCACTAGGAGCACTCACCGCGTCAGAAGTGACGGCCACAGAAACTGCAGGGATGGGATTGATGCTGTTGGGAAGTTGGGTGCTCGAAGGAAGCACATTGCTCGGTGTAAATAACTCCGGAGCCACCGTTGGCGGATTTACAGACAACGGCGTGGCATGACCACACGGAATTGCTTCCGATGGATAAAGGTGGGAGGCAGGCGTACCAATCGGATTAGGTTGCAAGAGATTGGTATCATTATGCGGAGTTTTCCGTCTAGGCGATTCGCTCAAGAGTTTGAGCCCAAGAAATTGTGATTCAAGGGCAAGAAATTTCTCGTTGAGAGCCACAAATTGTTTCCGGACATCCAGAAACCCAGTTCGAGTCTGTTTCATAAATGTGCGCATTTCGGCCTCAATCTCCCGACAAGCCAGACATGACCAAGACAGGCCCATTCGTTTCGAGATCAGATCATTCAGCCGGCCAAAATTTCCACCACCAGCACATTTTATGTGGGCAAAATTGTCGCACAGCCAGCAGCTAAGAAATGAATCACCAATGATGTCCCTGCTGCCTGGCTCGCTAACAGCCTGGATGGAGCTAAGATGGGCCTGCCCAGACGTCGTCATTGTCCTTGCCGCCATTGTCGCCAGCCATTATTATGAGACGACACAGGAACCAGGGGGGAAACAACAAGGCACTTGCCTTATAGTTATAGCCGCCACTGAAGGATGGAGTATACATGAGGCCAACACGAGTGTGAGAGTGGGGTGCGCGTGGGTGCGGCGTTGGGGCGGTGGTCTTGGTGGGGAGACGCACATAATGAGTCTGCGTGGCAAGTACAAAAGTTTATAAATATGATGGAATAATAAAAACTTGGCGCCAATTTGGGGGCGTTCCCCAAGTCAGAGGTGGCCAAAAGGCTGTTTGCTGTGGCTGCGTTGCCCTTTGGGAGGTCTTTTCAGTCAGCCACAAATTGTTTGCCATGTTCTGCGGGTCTCCTGATTGCGGGGTATGCGGATGGGATGTGAGATGTGAGAATTTGTATGCTTTATGTTTTGCAGATGCTTAGGAAAGTTTTTGTTTTGTTTGGCTTTGCTTTTCCTGATCTGTTTCGCCTACCTTTTTTCCTAACCCCATCGTTAGGCCCGCTGCCGGCCCAGCGCCCGTCCTCAACGCTTCCTTGGGTGCTTCTTCTTGCTCTGTTAATTATGCAACATTAATTAACACCTGATGTGAGCATAGAGGCTTTAAGCAGGTCACATCATCGCAGTGAGACGCTTTAAAGACACTCTCTACGCTCGAGTGTCAAGTGTGGGTTCCCATTTTCCGTTTCCCATTTCCCATTCCGCTCCCGCATATATATACTTTATGGGGTCGGAAAAGATTCCTTCTGGACGTTACACACATCCACTTTTACCACAAATCTAATATACCCCAATACTCATTTTGAGTCCGTCTGTCCGTCCGTCCGTCTGTCTGTCTGTCCGTCCCCTTCAGCGCCTAGTGCTCAAAGACTATAAGAGCTAGAGCAACGATGTTGTGGATCCAGACTTCTGTGATATGTCACTGCTACAAGAATATTTCAAAACTTTGCCCCGCCCACTTCCGCCCCAACAAAGGGCGAAAATCTGTGGCATCCACAATTTCGACGATACGAGAAAAACAAAAACGCAGAATCGTAGAGGATGACTATATGTTCTAGAGTGTAAAATCTCAACGAGATCGTATAATTATTATAGCCAGAATCAAGAAAACAATTTCATTCTTTCTCGCTCTGTCTCTCTCTAACACACAGGTTTCATGGTCTGTTTTGCCAATTGCAAAATATGAGTTCAAGGATCTCAGAACCTATAAGAGCCATAGCAACCAAATTTGGTATCCACACTCCTGTGATATCGGACCTTGACCGTTTCGTGTCCAAATTTCGCCACACCCCCTTCCGCCCCCGCAAAGGATGAAAATCTGGGGCATCCACAAATCTCAGAGACTATTAGGGCTAGAGTAACCAAATTTGGAATCCGCACTTCTGTTAGATCTCACTATAAAACGTATATCTCAGAATTTGGCCTCACCCCCTTCCGCCCCCACAAAGGACGAAAATCTGTTGCATCCACAATATTGCACATTCGAGAAAACTAAAAACGCAGAATCATAGATAATGACTATATCTATCATTTTGCTGAATCTGGATCAGACCGGATAATTTTTGTAGCCAAAAGCAAGATATCAATTTGCAGTGGCTAAGCAGCGCCCGACGTCACGCTCAGACTTATTTTCTGTCTCTCTCGCACGCACTCTTTGTCGTGTCGCTTAATATTAGCGGCGTCTGCCGGAGGAGAGCCATACTGACTAAGTATCGGGTATAAATGTAGAGTTGCGGTGTCCGCAGCAACTCACAACGTTCCCCCTCGTTTTTATGATACATTTAAAACTTATTGATTTTAGCAAGGAGAGAGGGAGAGGGAGAACCACATCAGATGTAGGAATATGTAACTTATTTAATTTCCTCCGACCCGACCAATGCCAAAACGCCCCCAAAAAATCATTTAAAGTTTTGTTGCAGCCATAAATTCTATGCCCAAACCTAAAATATAAACATCTAAAGCCGTGTGTGTGTGTGTGTGTGTGTGTGTGTGTGTGTGTGAGTGTGTGTGTAGGTATCCAACAAAAAAAGTTAGATATGGTCGTAAATCTAGCATTTGTTAGTCTCCTACGACCAGAAGCTCTGACGCCAGCCACAGCACTGAATGAAATGTACGAGTAGGTAGACATCGGAACATAAATATCTATACAGGAGTTCATAGAAGAAATACAAGACCTAAGTCGATCTGCTTGAGCTTCATTTAATAAGCTTATTTCACGTTGTTTTCTCCAAGTGTAGGCCGGGAAACGTGCATCTCTGCCGTCCTCTAATTGGCCTTTTTATGCACACTAGCACACTCGACATCATTTCCATTTCCAGGGCCATTTCCGTGCCAAAGCAGTTTATCACTCCAACTATGCGCATTCGGGGGGTTCCTCGAGCCTCTGCCTCTCTGCACCACCACCACCCCCACCACCCAGATTCAGCTCCTGGTGCATTGCGATTCAATATTACGTGCAGTATTCAAGCTACAGTCTGCTTTCTGGGTCTAGCGATTGCCGCGGGGCTAACGAAGCTCTTCATGTGTCTTTTACCCCTGCTGCTACCTCTGTCTCGCACTCAAAAAGTGCGCAATCAAAAGAACATTCAGGCGTCCAGATTTCCCGCTTTTCCAACTGCAACAAAGTGCTAATCTAGAGGAGGGGAGTGCATACCATCCCATCCCATTCCATGCCATCTTCCCCGCCTAATCGCCATGTGCGGCAGGCTTAACTTGTCAGCTTTGAGTGTCAGCGTTGAGCCTCGTTTAGCCTTTGAGTGGTGGAGACGTCGTTGGGGACAGAGGGGGCAGGGGACAGAGCCGAAGGCAAAAGAGTATGCTTCAGTGCCTCCTCCGTGTGCTTTGGTGCGTAACACGGATGACATGTTATTAGTTTCATCAGCGAAATGGTTGCGAAACTTTTTCCCCGTTGCCATTGCATTCAATTAATTGTGACCCAAGGCGGGCATCCTGCCGTTCTGCGGATATTCCAGCAAACCGAAAAATGGTGACTGATCCAAGGGGATTCAGGTCAGAGGAGCCTTCGCTATGGTCTGATCCAGGCTTATTACAGTGGACTCAGGCGGATTAATCGTTGGCGGCTGGCTCCTTTTTGTACTCGCAGGATTTCTAATCGCGATGGCAGTTCGATTAATGTTGTAATTCATCGATTTAATTTGCAATCAAAAAAGCAGCTTCCTTTTTCATGGCTTTCTTGGCAGTGCTTTAGGGCCTGGCTTAGGGCCTTCTGTTTTGTGTATTCATAAAACTGGGTTGACTTTTCGATAAATCGATGTCATCAAAAAGGGCTTCTTCCTCCGCTCACTTCAAGCCGTGTGCATATAGAGATTCCTCAGGCAAGCCAATCACAATTGAACAATAATGGAACAGCCTCATTAAATGCTCTCACCAATGGCACCCACAGCAACAAAGACAAGGACAACGACAGCAAACAGGATCGTAAGGTAAAAGAAAGGTCGAACTTTGCTTTGTCCCTCTCTCCGCCTCTGCCTCTGCTTTGCTCTGCATTGCTGTACTTGTTTAGAGCTGCTTTCGCCTTCATTGTTCGACAATAAAAAGCTGTTGTTCATTTTTATGGAGTAACGCCTTGTGCCTCCATGTCCCTGCTGCCTGGCTTGCTAACAGCCTGGATGGAGCTAAGACGGGCCTGCCCAGACGTCGTCATTGTCCTTGCCGCCATTGTCGCCAGCCATTATTATGAGACGACACAGGAACCAGGGGGGAAACAACAAGAAGGCACTTGCCTTATAGTTATAGCCGCCACTGAAGGATGGAGTATACATGAGGACAACACGAGTGTGAGAGTGGGGTGCGCGTGGGTGCGGCGTTGGGGCGGTGGTCTTGGTGGGGTGACGCACATAATGAGTCTGCGTGGCAAGTACAAAAGTTTATAAATATGATGGAATAATTAAAACTTGGCGCCAATTTGGGGGCGTTCCCCAAGTCAGAGGTGGCCAAAAGGCTGTTTGCTGTGGCTGCGTTGCCCTTTAGGAGGTCTTTTCAGTCAGCCACAAATTTTTTGCCATGTTCTGCGGGTCTCCTGGTTGCGGGGTATGCGGATGGGATGTGAGATGTGAGAATATGTATGCTTTATGTTTTGCAGATGCTTAGGAAAGTTTTTGTTTTGTTTGGCTTTGCTTTTCCTGATCTGTTTCGCCTACCTTGTTTCCTAACCCCATCGTTAGGCCCGCTGCCGGCCCAGCGCCCGTCCTCAACGCTTCCTTGGGTGCTTCTTCTTGCTCTGTTAATTATGCAACATTAATTAAGACCTGATGTGAGCATAGAGGCTTTAAGCTGGTCACATCGTCGCAGTGAGACGCTTTAAAGACACTCTCTACGCTCGAGCGTCAAGTGTGGGTTCCCATTTTCCATTCCGCTCCCGCACCTCGCATTGCATCTCAACGCTTCAGGGTCCATTCAAAGCACACCAGGAGCAGGAACCATAATTATGTGCACATTTATGAAAGCCAGGCCACATCTCCGTCTCCGTCTCCGAGCCAGCCACTCAGCAAAGTTTATTTGCAGCTAACAGGGACCCCGGATGCCGACTCCGACTCCGACCTCGACTCAGACAGGGACATGCGGAAACGCGCTCCGCTTGGCATTTGGTTCAATGAACCTCAGTGACAGCAGTAGCATACCCGGCTGCAATCGCCAGCAAATGAAACTGCCAGTCCACTGAAACTTTAAGTTTTCTCATCCCCAAGAACCGTACATACAAATACGAGTAGCCAAAGCCATCGCATCCTTCAGGTCCATACTCACTTTGGGCAATAAAAACGTAAAAAAGTTTAGCTCCGGCTGGCTGGCGAAAATCTTCTAGCTGAACCCTCCACGAGGGTGCCGGCTGGGCAATGGACACTGCATTACCCGGGACAAGGGTAATGCACTGTCGCTTGCTCTGTCCGGGGTAATGCAGTGTCTAGCTAAGGCTATGGTCCGGCGTCTTCCCGATTCAAAGTCGGGGGAACCGAACCAGGGCCATGGCTAGAGGTGCCTGGCGGTCAGGCCTAAAACGCTAGGGGGTGGTCCCCCGAAAAATATTAACCAGTATGGACCCTCGGGCCAAATATGGAGGCGAAGAAGGAGAAAGCACGGGTTGGGATGTCAACCCAAACGTCGGTGGGAAGCGTGACTGCTACCACCGGCGGGCACGGGGAGGAGCAATCCTCTCTGCGTGTCGCCAGCGGTCACACCTCAGACTTGGCGGGAGCAGGCCAAGTCAGTTGTAAAGCTACTGCCACAACAACAACAACAAAAACAACTCACTCCGCAGCCTGCAAGTTGAGCCGCACAGATGCCGTAGTCGACACAGACACGGATCTGGAGAGCGGTGCTCTCTATGAGCAGGACGGAGGAAGAGAGCCTTCTCCGCTCACCGGAACCAGGCACCAGCTCCCTGCGTAGGGAAGGGCCGAAGCGTTCCAAGGAGGGGATGAAGGCCAAAGCACAATACAAAGCGGCCCTTAATATCAAAAGCCGGCTGCAAGGTAAAGTAGACATCTCCCAGGAGGAGAAGGTCAAGCTAGCCTGGGCCGAGCAGCGAGTAGAGGAGGGCCGACTACATTACGCCCAGATGCCACAGATGAGGGCGTCGAATGGCGAATATGCCAATAAGGTGGAGGAGATGATGGCCACCAAGAGGCAACGCTCGACTGAGAGTGCCATTAAAGACACTCCGGCGAGCAAGCGGCAACGCGGGCCCAAGAGTGCAGCCCCTCCACCGAAAGTGGCCAAGAAGCCATCGAAATCGAACGCGAAGGTCAGCGATGTGACCAAACGACATTTGATCGTGGAACTCATCGACCGGAGCGAGGAAAACGGCAAGATGTCAGCGGCACAGTGGAAGCTTGTGCACGCGCGTCTCGTCGACGCACTGTTTGCACACATGGAAGAAGACCCCGCGGCCCCTATGCCCACGTTCGATGGTGCTGGGTGGCTAAATGGGGTTAAGATCCTAAAGTGCAACGACGATCCAACCCTAAGGTGGCTGACGCGTACGGTCTGCCAACTGGAGGCGATGTGGGAGGGGGCCAAGCTGGAGGTTGTGGACCGGGAGCTTATCCCGTCCAAGCCTAAGGCGAAGGTACTCTTCCCCATCACAATCCAGGGAGACCGAGCGCTGAAGCTCCTTCAGCGGCAAAACGCGGACGTGCCAACGACCGATTGGAGGATCCTACACATTGGTAGCCCACTACCCAACGAGGGGGCCAATGTGTGATCCTCCAAATAAACAAAGAGGCAGAGGATCTGCTGTATCCCAAGTTCGGGAAGATGGCGTGGGGCATGGGTAGCGTCTACCTGCGCCTCAAAAAGCGCCACCCTGAGGACAAGGACGCGCATACCCTGCAGGTAGGCGAGGTGGAAAAGGACTTAGGTCTCGAGTCCATCGTGGAGGCCGCCCAGGGTCTTGCGCTTGAGGACGAAGACGAGGAAGACGGTGACCTGACGTTAGTAGTCAACCCGTCGGATGCAAGTGAGCCAGCCACCCATGCTGAGTGTGCTGCAGCTAAACTTGCATAAAAGCAAGGTAGCGTCGGCGGAGCTCCTCATCGCCATGGAGCAAGGGCTCGCCGACATAGCTCTAGTCCAGGAGCCCTGGATTGCGACAGACAATTCAGTGGCCGGACTAAAGTCCTCAAATCACAAACTGTTCTACGCAACATCGGTAAGCAGGAACAGAACCGTCGTACTCGTACGAAAGGGAATCCATGCTTACCTTATGTCTCATTACAGCACGGATGACCTGACGGTTGTGATGCTGGAAAGCGAGGAAAAGCGCCTTCTGGTGGCTTCCTGCTACATGGCTCACGACAGACCCGCACCACCCGACGAACTCAGGAGCCTGGTGACAGAAGCCGGCACCAAAAACTATCAACTCGTCATCGGGACGGATGCCAATGCCCACCACAATGTGTGGGGAAGTACCGACATCAATGATAGAGGTGAGTCACTCTTAGACTTTATACTTTATACTAATCTATATATAGCAAACGTCGGGGAGGAGCACACCTTCGTGGGTCCGACTTCATCCAACGTGCTAGACCTAACACTAGCAACGGGAAACAGTACTACGGTATCTAGCTGGAGGGTCCTTGAAAGACCCTCCTTCAAACATTCTTCGAAGGTAATAGTCTATAGAAACCCCCGGAATACAAACTGGGAAAAGTTTAAAAAGACAGTTACTTCGAAGCTCGCGAGTCCGGGCACAGTGAAATCCGCGGAGGACATAGAGAAGTCTCTAGAGACCCTATCCAACGCGTTGCTGGACGCCTACCACACATCGTGCAAACCCTCGAGGACGAAGAAGAGGTCCAAGCCACTCTGGTGGAGCCGGGATCTCTCTCTTCAAAGGGACAACCTCAAGGAATTCTTTAAGATCGCCAAACAAGCGAACGAAGGGATCGTCTATGAGGAATACAGACTCCTACTCAGGAGCTACAAGAAGGAAATACGTAAAGCACAACGGAACTCGTGGAGGACCTTCTGCTCCAACATCGAGAAAGTACCAGAAACCGCACGGCTACGGAAGCTGCTCTCTAAGCAGCCTACCATACAAAGCCAATTAAAGCTAGATGACGGACAGTGGACAGAGGGCAGTGACGACGCCCTAACAGCACTAATGGAGGAACATTTCCCTGCTTGCACCGAGGTCGCTGATGCCAAAGAGCACCAGGACCTAGCAACCGAAGAACAACACCCCCCAACAGATTTGTTAACCACCAAGCGAATCCACTGGGCAATAGACTCCTTTGCGGGCACAAAAGCACCAGGACTTGACGGGATATTCCCAGCCATGATGCAGGTGACCAAAGAGGCGATTACCCCATGGCTCTCCGCAATATTCACAGCTTGTATAAGTACTGGCTATATCCCTATCCAATGGAGAACCTCGAGAGTTGTCTTCCTCCCAAAGGCAGGAAAGTGCAGCCATGCGAGTCCCAAGGACTATAGACCGATAAGCCTTACCTCCTTTATATTAAAAACGCTAGAAAAGCTGCTGGACTTACACATCAGAAATGAGGTAGGGGGACTGATGTCAACCAACCAGCATGCCTATACTAAAGGGAAATCGGTGGAGACCGCACTACATTCGGTAGGAGCTACCATTGAGAAAGCCCTTCACAATAAAAAGTATGCACTGGGAGTATTCGTGGACATCTCCGGAGCATTCAACAACGTGGCTACGAAAGCAATAACAAATTGCCTGGTAGCAACTAATACACACCCAGCAATCAACCTGTGGATAAGGAACCTCCTAGGTTGCAGACGGGTGCAATCAGAGTGGGGCACCGCTTCCATGGTGAAAGAGGCGCACAGAGGCACACCCCAGGGTGGAGTCCTGTCGCCCCTCCTGTGGAATCTGGTGGTCGACGACCTCATCAAGAGATACGAAAGGAAGGCCCCAATAATAACAGCTTATGCGGACGACATAAGCATACTTATTACGGGTGTTTGCCCATCGACCCTCAGCTCACTAATGCAACGAACACTCAGGGAGATACGCGAGTGGGCGGAAGAAGTAGGACTCAGTATCAACGCGGACAAGACGGACCTCATCCTCTTTACCAAGAGGTACAAGGTACCGATATGGACCCCCCCGAAGATCAATCAAACTAGGCTAACCCCAAAAACACAAGTCAAATACCTGGGCACAGTACTGGCTAGTAAACTGGCATGGAAACCCAATGTATTGGAAAGGGTGAAGAAGGCCACCATTGCGCTTTATGCATCCAAGAAGATGCTCAGCAGCACATGGGGCCTATCTCCGGCTCTGATGCATTGGATTTACATCTCGGTGGTGCGACCAACTCTGCTGTATGGAGTCTTAGTGTGGTGGCAAGCTACTGGAAAGAAAACGTATCATAAGCTTATGGAAAGGACTCAGCGACAGGCTTTGCTCTGTATTACAGGGGCGCTGAGGTCAACCCCAACAAAAGCACTCGAAACCCTACTTGGAATCGAACCCCTAGACATCCACGCCCGTCTGACTGCAGGAAAGGCAGCACAACGCCTCATCGCTTCAGGAAATATGTCGCCACAAGAATACGGGCATAGTTCAATTGGAAGGGAAATGAACAGATCAACTGATTACATGACCCCCAAACATGCCTCGACGTAAAAACAACTGCATCCTTGGGACCTGAAGACTGGAAAATCGGAAGAGACCAAACGGAGCACCTCAATATATATACGGACGGCTCCAAGATGGACGGAGGAGTAGGAGCGGGCCTATACTGTACAGACCCTGAGATAAGGCTGTCATATAAGCTACCGGACCATTGTAGCATATTCCAGGCAGAGGTTTTTGCCATCAGGAAAGCAGCGGAAGTCGCTCTTCTCACTGAAAGAGCACACGATGCGGTCAACCTATTCGTCGACAGCCAAGCGGCGATAAGATCCATGCAGTCGTCCGCAGTCAGTTCCAGAAATGTCTTGGCGAGCAGGGAGGCACTAGATACCCTAAGCACGACAAAGTCAGTGCGGATCTACTGGATTCCCAGCCACCAGGGCATCGAAGGGAACGAGACGGCGGACGTACTAGCTAAGGAAGGCGTCGGGCTGGCGAATACGAGAACCGAGAACGTGCCTGTCTCCCTCAGAACGCTGCAAAGCGATCTAGAAAAGCAGGCCGGATCACAAACCGAATGTAGGTGGAGGAGTACCACCGCCTGCAGAACCTCGAAAATCATGTGCAAGGAACGCAATGACAAACTCAGCCACTACCTGCTGCACCTACCACGGAAGGACTGCAGATTATTAGTGGGAATATTAACGGGCCATTGCCCCCCCCCCCCCCCCCCCCCCCCCTATCCGGACAACTAAGGGCCATACTGGCCTATGTGGGGCCCTCTCTGAGGGCCGTTCGGGTCAACCTAACCTAACCTTAGCTCCGGCTCCCCAGCAAAGAGTTTCGAATTTGGGAAACGTGAAACATATTTTGCACTCGTCGGACTCTGTAACACATGTTGGCTCAGTTCATTTAATATGCGCCAAGGTGAGCCCAGCTCCCCCCTCCACCCCATTTAGGAATGCTGGCTGGAATGGATTCCAGAATGCCAAAGGAGAGCCACAGAGCGAAGCTCTTCAATTGGTTTGAATTTGTTTCTTGAAGCGAAGTGGAAAAGTTTACAAAAATAGTCTCGAGAAAGAACACGAGGTAAGCTGCCCAGAACTTGTCTCCTGGCTCGTGTTGTGCTGTCCTGTTTGTGCAGGTGTTGACTAGAACTAGTTTGCTGTAAATCCTTTTCCCTTAAATGTTGTAGCTCTTTCTCGTGTGACAGGCCCAGACGTGTCATGATGAATGAGGGAGACATATTTTCTATGTGTCTGTCATCCCTTTGGCCTTTGAATAAATGCAACCCACTGCCAGGGCTGTGCTTGGGCTGGTGTTCGGGCTGACATGGCCAAGACATGTCAATTTCCAGGCTGATGCATCCCACACGAGCAACACCCAACGCGAAACAAAGCAACAAAAAGGTGAATAAGGAAAATAAAACGGCAAACGAATTGCGCTGCTGAAAAGCCAAAGATTTTCATCCAATTTGCAAAAGTGGCGCCTCGCATTCGGAATACGCATACGGACACACACATACGCAGCGTTGGCTCGTCGGTGCGGCACCTGAGTGCTACACTGGCAGGAATAGTTGCAACATCAATTGCTCACAGACCATATGGAGGCATTCACCATTTCTCCCAGTGCCGGGCGGACACGGAGGATGGGGTACGTGCCTGCTGCCAAGTCAAACATTACAACATTACGCGCTTTCCAATTCACCTGTGAAAATCATTTTCTTCGTCGAATCGAAAAACAAAGTCAGAGTCGGAGTCAGAGACGGGACGGCACGGCAATGTGCGGAATTTTTTGTCGAATTTGGCTTGTCAAATGTTGAAGGAGACGTGACAAGCATTAGCTACAGCTACAGCTACAAACTGTGCCACGATAATGTCGATGTCGCCGTTGACGCCTGCCTGCAGGTCCTTCAGGTCCCCGTCCACGGCTCGGCAAAAGGTGAATTCCGGGGTTCTCCTGTTCTGCCGTGTAGTTTGGCATATCATTTCGTCGCCAATTTGAAAATCGTTGATATGCATGCGAAGCAGCCGACCTCATGAGGTGTAAACAGAGGGCAGATGTGGCCGGGGACGGGCCGGGGACGGGCCGGGGCAGGAGGCGGTGACGCTGGCGGTCGGGCGGGGCGGGTCAAATCAAATCAAATGGAAATTTAAATTGAATATTCGAAATTAAATGCTTTTACTGGCAGTCGATTTTGTTGAATCAGGAATTACTTCAAATAAAACTACAATTGATTCGCATTAACATTTCATTGAGTAAGTTGCACAATTGGCAATGGCTTTGGCCAGGGACTGGGACTTGCCTTGCTGGAAATGCTCTAAATAAATGGCATAACATTTTCCCCATTTCCCATTCAATCGCACATGAGAGCACTTTCCATCCTCCCCAGATAGAAGGTAGCTTGAGAAATCACATAAAAATACGCAAAGACAGACAGACAAACTCACTTGGAATGCTCGGGGCGCTTGTTGTTGGTGGCCCCAGAGAGCAAGGGCAACAACAACAACAGTGTCTTTTTATTGCCATATATTCGAACTTATTGCAGACAATGCTGACATAAAAAAAAGGAAGGCATTTTGTCTGTATTTTATGCTCCCAAATTGTTTCTCAAATGAACAATTTTAAAATTTCCACATTCAATAAATTTACTGGGGGATGTCTACAAATTGCCAGCGGGTGTGGCTGGGGGCTGTTGAAAATGACGAAACTTTTTGTCAATTGACTCGACTTATTATTAGCATTATCACCTATTGGGCTACACACCGGGAACGCGGAGAGGAAGAATCTAGCCAAATATTAGATACACTTGAGGAACTCGAAGCTCTTTAGAGAACTTCATCTTCTTATTAGCTACAAGTTGTACCTCTAAATGTATACCAATCGAACTGTATAGAGAACTGAATTTACTGAAAATCTATTTTTGATCTGCAAATGTCGGTCTCCGATCGAACTCCTCCAAAAATTGGTTAGTCCTCCCAACCAGCTAGTGCATATGCCCCCTGGGGGTACGTAACAGTAAGCTGTAGAAAAATGCAAATGACTCCCGATGGCAGTAAAGCGCAAATGGCGTTGAAATTGAACATCAAGATGACTTCGTCCAACATCAGAGGAGTCTGGGCTGGGATTGGGATTGGTGGCGAGACGAGAGACGCCATGAATACAGATGCAAACACAAACACACATAAAAGAGCGACTATTCAGGTGCGTGGGGGTGCGTCTAAGACATTTCGATTACATTTTGAGTGGTTCCACTCAAGTTTCCTCTGCTTTTTCTTTAAATTGCTGCATCCGCAAACTTTGGTGCCCTCATGAAATATGTAGACCGGAAATGACTGGGATGGGACACGGGCGGTGTACACTACATGGGTAGAGGTGAATGCCGTACCACACAAAAGGTGGCGCAAATTACTGAAATATGCATGCGACTCGCCAGGCCATTATCGGGGGCTTCCTTTTCTCGGAGAAGTACCACATCCCGTTCCAGCTATGGCCATTGGAAATACGTGCCAGGAATGCCCAAAAAGATTGCCTCGACCGGACACAATGTTTGAGTACTGGCCATGGCTTTGTGAATGGCATTTGGTTTCTCTTCTTCTTGTTTGGCTTTTGTGGTTTTGAAACTGCACGCATTTGATTGCGTTATTGAAATTGACTGTGCTGGCTTTATTACTATGTCCTGGGCAGTTGTAACGGTTGCGGTTGGACAATACCGATTCAAAATACGTTATCGCTATGGTGCTCGGATATCGCATGCAATAACCTTGGGCCAATTATCGCTGCAGGGCATAGTATAGTTGGGGTGGGTGCAAGCAAGCTCGAGTTAGGGAACAGCTGAGCTGAGCTGCCGTAAGTGCTGTGCAGAGCATCGCAACGGAGCTTTCGAAGCCGAGCTTTAAGATCGGTAAGCTCTTATTTAAGCAGTGCAAAAGCACCAGAACGTTCTCTTTCGAAAATTTGAATCTGTGCAGCCGGTGGCTATCTCCGCGTCGGTAGCAAATATATAACTAAATCGACCACGTGTAAGCCCAAAAGAAAAGAAAAGTAACCCAAATAAGTGCCACAAAGACAAACCGAAAAGAAATAAAACGGAACGGGGAAAATCCCACACGGTGGGCGCGCCGCAAAAATCGGGCGAAAATTAATAACCGTGCGCCGAGAAAACTGGCAAGAAACTACCCTGGCGAAAAGTGCATATTTGCCTCGCCGCGCCAGCAAGTGTTGTTCTTGTTGCAAACCCGTGCGTCCCGCAGCTCTGCCAGGAGAACCCAACGCTCGTGTCTCCGTGGAAAAGTCCGAAAAACTAGTATGTTCAAGTGCCCTGTAGGGAAAAGTTAGATTTTTTTCTTAGCTCTCGTGGTTTTGGTTCTGTTTCGCCCATAGGGCCCTGTCCCCGAGCGGTAGCCACCCGGCTCTCCCAAAGTTCTGCCCCACCCACACCAAACTCCCACCCTTGACGGGAGTACTCTTCGGAGTCGACCTTGGTGTGGGGCCGAGATTTTTTTTCCTTTTGGAGTCGTTGAAGCATCCACCTGCCCGGCGACATAACCTCCACCGGCCATAACCCTTGCGCCATATCTAACGTACGCGCATAGAGGGCATAGTGGGCATAGAGATCACCTCCCCCCCCCCCCCCCCCCCCCCCCCCCTATGCGCCGCTAACTCGCTGTCTGCGACGGCCCAGAAGACGGCCCGCCAATACTCTGAGTTTTATGGGGAAGTCGTCGAGTCTACGACGAAGGGAAGCTTAAGTGATCATCCGGAATTGAGAAAGTAGTTCCCATGTTGACGCATCCTGTCGGGCTAGTCAAACTTGTTGTCTGGAATGTGTATATATGCTGCTTGCGTATTCATACCGAACAAGCGAGATTGGTTTAGGTCGCGTCCTCCAAGCTACAGTTAATTCAGCGGATATTAGTTTCAATAGATTGAATTGTGAGGTTGATTCGGATTTGGTATTGTTACTCTTTGCGCATAGCATACGGTTGCATACAATTGCAGAATATTGCATATTTGGTTTCGGCCGGATATCAGTACTGACTGTCCCTGTACGGGTGATGGAAGCACAGAGATGGCGGTCCCAGATTTGGTCTTCACTTATACCCTTACCATTGGCGGGTATTATTCCAGCGGCAGCGGTGGCTGCATATGGTTGTCTGGAACTAGCGCGTATGCTGCTTGCGTATCCTTGCCGAATCATATGTGGACACTTAAACCAGTGCACTGATACTAAGACAATGCAAATTAGAACCCATAGCCCCAACAAAATCAATTCTTTTGTCGCTGTTCCAAAGATTCGCAACTCCTATCCCTATCTTATTATGTCACCCATTAAATGTCACCCTAGGAAAAATTCGGTAGAATATAGCAAAAGAAACAAAAAAAAAAATAAAAAATCTTAATAAAAATGCCGCTGCGACATAGTCCTCAGCAAAACAATCCGCTGAGTTCGGAAAACTTTTGCGGCATTTGTTGCTCCGAAATGTCCAATACTCAGCCGTGTTTTTGTACTCCGTGCAATCACGTTTTCCATAAAGCATGTCTGGAAGAATGGTTCCCTCATCACGATGATTGTCCGAACTGTAGCCGAGTATGTACGTTATCTCAAGCAAAACTAGTTGTTGGCAATTGTTCTCCAAACAAGCCGCAGCCGGAACCAACAGAATTACCCGGTCCCTCGGGAATTACTACTCGAAGTCTTGCCAAAGCTTTGGAGGTCGTACAGACCCCGGCAAATGGACATTTTCAGCCAGAGACGGGAAAGATATCCGAGGGAAATGGCAAGAATACCCAATTGAGACAAATTCCAACTGTAGGTTCAGTCCCGGTAGAACGAACCACTAGGCCAACTCGTTCCAAAAGAACTCGAGCACCAGCCAAAAAGCAGGTCCCGAAGTTCCCGCCAGGTCGATCTTCCGGTCCGGAAGTAGTGTGTTTGTCGGGATTGGATGCTAGCCGTAGCTCCAACCAGACTGAAGCTCCGTCAGCTAATGTCGCCACTCACTCTAGCCCTTGGGAAGCACCCAACGCACGGACAGCCCCTCTAAGCCCGGGGTTGGACTTGGATGTCCTCCAACAGATAATTGAGCGCACTGTGGCCAGAGCCATATCCACTTTGCAGATTCAGCCGCCAGCGAGTCCGCAGGAAGGGTATGCGAGGCCAAATATCCCAACACCAGTTTCATGACTAGCCTGCGAACGGCCAAGACGGCCAACATTATGCAAAAGTGGAATGTTCCTTTTGAAGGTTTAGGGGTAGAAGAATTCATTTACCGAGTCAAAACATTAAGCGATGAAACCTTGGATAGCGATTTTCTCGGCCTTTGCAAACATTTGCACATCTTGCTGGTTGGCAAAGCGCGCGATTGGTATTGGAGATACCACAAGCAGGTAAATCGCATCGTTTGGACAGAATTTTGTGCAGCTCTTAGACAACAATATAAAGACTATCGTTCGGAGTTTATGAGCAAGGAATTGATTCAAGCTCGAAAGCAACACGTCGGAGAACCCTTCGTCGCTTTTCACGACGCCGTGGCTGGTCTTATAGATAAATTTGGCATTAAAATGGCGGAAGAGGAATTAATAGAAATATTAAAAGCAAATTTGCTTCCCGAAACCCGTCACAAAATTTTATATCAGTCCATTAGCTCAGTTGGTCAATTGAGAAGATTAGTACAGATGCATGAAAATCTAGTGCAGGAGTTACAGAAATCTGACAAGTCTCGGCCACCGGTCGGCCGTCGTTCGATACATAGTCTGGAGGAATCGCGCCCTGAAAGCGATCAAGAAGAGTATGAGGATATCAGCGTAGAGGCCATTCAAAGTTCGACGGCTAAGCGTTCTTGTTGGAATTGTGAGGAGCTTGGACATGTGTGGGAAAATTGTATGGCAGATAGGCGGATATTTTGTTACGGCTGTGGAGCTCCGAATGTCTATAAGCCGCAGTGCCAAACATGCATTCGTAGAGCTTCGGAAAACCGTCAGAAGGGTGCATCCAACAACAGCCGGATGCCCCCAAAAAACCACCATTAATCTTGCCCGTTGACTTAGAGCGAGACAAGAAGAGTTTGGCTTCTTGTGGTGAGAAAAGTAAGGAAACGAATACGATCGTAAAGAGAAGTTGTCGGTTTTTACCCTATCCCGAACGGATTCATAAATATTTAGATGTTCGAAACAGAATTTTTAATGAAAAACCACATGAAGCCCCAAAACGAATCCAGCGTTTAAGAAAATATTACGATAATGTCAAAAATAACCGTAGACTGTTAGTTTCCGCTATTATTAATAGTCCCAAGGATATGCGCAGTTATGCCGAAGTATCCTTTCTGGGTCGAACAGAACAGGGGCTGTTAGACACCGGCGCAAGTATCAGCTGTATAGGTGCTGAAGTAGCTCAGACTGATTTTTCATCCTTTTCTGAATATAAACTAATAAAAGCCACTGCAAAAACTGCAGATGGCCAAAGTCAACAGATACTGGGGGTATTTAATGTCATCATGCGTTATCGAACTATCGAGAAACCCATGAAGTTATATATAATTCCATCCCTGACACAAAATTTAATCCTAGGTCACGATTTTTGAAGATCCTTTTCGCTGGCCCCAGACATCATTGCAGCTGTCGAGATAAGCTCGAAAGACGATGAGGCAGCCGAACCAGATCCCTTACGGTATCCTTTAACTAGGCAGCAAACCCAACAACTCGAGGTAGTTAAACAGTTATTTCCCAACGCGACGGAGGGACTAGGGCGTACGGCCTTGCTTAAGCATCATATCGATGTAGGTCAGGCCGCCCCCGTAAAACAGCGCTTTTACCCGGTTAGCCCAGCGGTGGAAAAGTTGCTTTATGCTGAGGTAGATCGCATGCTCCAACTAGGCGTTATCGAACCGTCATCCAGTGCTTGGAGTTCGCCAATGCGACTGGTTCTCAAGCCCAACAAAGTCCGTCTGTGTCTCGATGCTCGAAGACTGAATGAAGTCACCCGTAAGGATGCCTACCCATTACCAAGTATCGATGGTATTTTTGCCCGGTTGCCCAAGGCAAATATCATAACCAAGCTGGACCTAAAAGATGCATATTGGCAGATCGAACTCTCTGAGGATTCCAAGTCACTAACTGCTTTTACGGTCCCGGGAAGGCCTTTATATCAGTTTAAGGTTATGCCTTTTGGACTGTGTAACGCTCCATCCACTATGTGTCGTTTGATGGATGAGATCATTCCCCCGGATTTGCGTCTTTGGATACTTGGACGATCTCTGCATCGTATCAGCAGATTTCTCTTCCCATCTAGCCGTGCTGGTACGACTCGCTGAACAGTTCAGAAAAGCCAACCTGACTCTGAATATTAAGAAGAGTCAGTACTGTGTCACCAGCGTAAATTATCTTGGATACGTCATCAGTAATGGAGGTATTTGCACTGATCCCTCCAAAGTAGCTTGTATAGTGAACTGGCCACCGCCAAGGAATCTAAAACAGGTTCGCGGCTTTCTTGGGGTCTGTGGCTGGTACCGGAGATTCATCCAGAATTTCTCTGAGCTATCCTGTCTTATCACCGAGCTTCTTTCCAACAAAAAGAAATTTATTTGGACCCCGGAAGCACAAGTCGCAATGGACTCTTTAAAAACCGTGTTGACTTCTGCTCCAGTGATCGAAAACCCAGACTTCGAACAGAAATTTTTCCTCCACTGTGATGCTAGTGATTTTGGTATAGGAGCCGTGCTCGTGCAATTGGTGGATCTGCAGGAAAAGCCAATAGCGTTTATGTCGAAAAAACTAAGTCGTGCGCAACGTAACTATAGCGTTACGGAGCGCGAGTGCTTGGCCGTAATTCTGGCCATCGAAAAATTCCGTTGCTATCTGGAACTGCAGGAATTCGAAGTGGTTACTGATCATTCCAGTTTGTTGTGGCTAATGCGCCAGCAAAACGTGTCGGGGAGGTTAGCTCGATGGATTTTTAGATTGCAGCAATTTAAATTCTCGATATCGCACCGAAAAGGAAAAGATCACATTGTCCCCGATGCTCTTTCCCGATTACATGAACCTGAAGTATCCGCAGTAGTGATGAGTCCTGTGATAGATCTCGAATCCGATGCCTTTCAGGATGAGAGCTACCAACAGTTAAAAGAACAGTATCAGAAAAATTCCTCTCAACTGCCCGATCTGAAGATTAACGACCAATTTCTGTACATTCGAACCGAACACGCAGATGGAAAGGCGGAGCAAGACAGTCGAACTTGGAAGTTATGGGTTCCCGAGCGATTGAAGACCGACGTTCTTAAACAAGCTCATGACAATCCTACTTCAGCGCATGCCGGCATGCAAAAGACCATAGAAAAAGTTCGAAGAAGTCTGTTTTGGCCCGGCTTAGCTAAAGATGATCAAGAGTATATTCGTAGTTGTGAGGTGTGCAAAGCATGCAAAGCTCCTAATTATACTCTGCGGCCACCCATGGGAAACCACATACCAACTTGTCGACCATTTCAACGATTATACATAGATCTGCTTGGACCTTATCCACGCAGCAAAAATGGACATGTTGGTTTGCTAATTGTTTTAGATCACTTCAGTAAATACCATTGGCTACACCCCCTGAAGAAATTTACTTCCGTAGTAATCCAAGAATTTCTGCTAAAGCATATCTTTCATGCATATGGGGTGCCTGAAACTATTGTTAGCGACAATGGAAAACAATTCAAAGCTACAGAATTCAACGCATTCTTGACACAGCTGGGAATTAAACATATGTACACGGCACTATACTCTCCCCAAAGTAATGCGGCGGAACGAGTAAATCGTTCATTGTTAGCTGCCGTGCGAGCATATCTTCAGCAGGATCAGACATACTGGGATCAGCATCTCTCAAGTATATCTTGTTCGCTGCGATCGTCACTACATCAGTCCTTAGGTTGTTCACCATATCGAGCCCTGTTTGGCTTAGATATGCTCACTCATGGGACGGATTATAAGCTTCTGAAGGATTTAGACTTGCTGGAAGAACCCGTTGTCCCGGTAGCTAGGTCAGACAATTTAGCTCTAATTCGAAAAGATATCCGGAGCAATATTAAGAAAGCGTATTAGTGTGGACGTTGACATGCAATGACTGCATCTTTCAAGAGGCGATGCAGTTACAGCACCGTCAAGTGGCCCGTGTGACACCAGCAGAAGGCTGTTACGCGCGGATCCCAGGCAAAACGCAGCCCTCCTCCCGCCCAACCGACCGAGGGGCGCTGCCGCATGACGCGCGGTGCGTAGCCGAACCAAACGCGAACATGCAAGAAAGATAGCTATTAGACTAACATTCGAGGAAAATTAGTACTAAACTTACTAAGAAACTAAGCATGCAATCAAAGTACAAATACCACTACAGTTACTAATTAATAGAAAGGTGTGTAAGGATTAATAATTTAATAAGAGGAAGAGAATTAGTGGTGGATATAATATGGTAGAGGGAATTATAATCCGAGCATAAGACCCTAAACGGTTCATGCAAGGAATAATTCGATCTACAAAGTGGAAGGAACAAAGGTATAAAATTTCTAGTCAGTCTAATAGGAATCGTGAAGTTTATGCGGCTCAACAGATCAGGGCTGTCTATGTCACCCCTGATCAAGTTGTGCATAAATATCACACCAAGCATTTTTCTACGGTTAACTAAGGATGGGAGGTTTACTAATAGTAGTCTACTAGAGTAAGATGGGAGTCTTACACCCGCATCCCAGTTAAGGCCCCGCAGAGCAAAGAGTAAAAAGTTTTTCTGTACTGATTCTATACGGTCCTGGTGTACTTTGTACTGAGGGCACCATACACAGGAGCCGTATTCTAAGATCGGACGAACAAGCGAGGTATAGAGAGTCTTTGTTATATAGGGGTCGTCAAATTCCTTTGACCACCTCTTTATAAACCCAAGCACGCTCATGGCCTTATTTACCATGGTAGAAATGTGTTCGGAAAACTTTAACTTGGGGTCTAACATAACACCCAGATCATCCACCAGGGTAATTCTCTCAAGAGAACCACCAAATAGGGTGTAAGGAGCCAACAAAGGGCTAGAACGATGAAATGTCATAACTTTGCATTTCGAGGCATTAAGGTGTAACAAGTTTGCACAACACCATGACTGAAAGTTATTGAGATCGGATTGCAAGCGAGAATGAAATGAAATGTCCTTGTACTGGACACAGAGTTTAACATCATCCGCATACATAAGTACTCGAGAGTATGTTAATACTGAAGGTAAGTCATTAATAAAGAGTGTGAAGAGTAAGGGGCCTAGATGGCTGCCTTGTGGTACTCCCGAAGAAACCTTTACTGGGAAAGAGAGGGAGTTTTTGAAGAGGACTCTTTGAGACCTAGAACAAAGATAGCTAGAAATCCATCTCAGGAGGTTGGGCGGAAACCCTAAAAGGTCAAGTTTATGCGCTAAAAGGGAATGGTTTACAGAGTCGAATGCTTTACTAAAGTCGGTGTAAATAACATCCGTCTGTAAGTTACCTTGAAAGCCTTTAATAATGAAAGAGGTAAACTCTAACAAGTTCGTGGTGGTTGATCGCCGCCTTATAAATCCATGCTGAGTTGGAGATATAAGTGACTTGCAGAGATGTTGCAAGTGCGGAGTTAAAACCCTCTCAAACATTTTAGGAATAGCGGATAACTTTGCTATACCTCTATAATTTTTTGCATCAGACTTGCTACCTTTTTTATGGAGAGGAATTATAAACGATTCCTTCCAGATCGGGGGGAAGCAAGAAGAATCAATGGATAGGGTGAATAGTTTAAGCAAAGGTCCACACAGAGCCTCGGCGCAGTACCTGAGTACACAACCTGGAACCCCGTCTGGACCCGGTGAAAACACCGGCTTAACTAGTCGAAGATCATGAAGTAGGGAACATTCATTTAACAAGGGACTGAAAATGCCGTTCGACCTCGGTAAACCGTATGGGTACGGATGACCAGAGTAGCTTTCCTCAGAATAGGTGGTTTGGAAGAATTGGGCAAAAAGATCGGCAATTGCCTGATCATTATTTGCCGACGTATTACAAAATGATAGCGAGGATGGGTGTGCGGACGTTCTACGCTTACTGTTTACGAAGCTGTAAAACTGTTTAGGGTCCTGAGAAAAACGTATCCTGCATCGAGATAGGTAGTTCTTATAGCATTGAGCATTAAGAACTGAAAAGTTTGACCGAGCTAATACATAGCGAGAGTGAGAAGTAGGAGAACCCACTTCTTGAAATTTTTTATAAAGTCTTGATTTTAAGTTTTTTAGACTGGATAACTCTTTGGTAAACCAAGGGGGTTTTCCAGATCTAGTCGGACAAGAAAGCGGGACACAAGAATCGAAAAATGTGCCAAGAGCATTGTAAAAAATGTTTGTGCCTTTTATGATATCAGTGCACAAGTACAAAGCGGACCAATCAAAATCCCTAATGAGGTTATTAAGCTTCGCAAACTCGGCTTTACGAAAGCAGCGGACACGTTCGGGCAGCCTACTCGACCGATCCAATACAGTTGGTCCTATATCTAGCGACACCTCGAAAGTAGGGTGGTAGGCGTCTTCAGGTATAGTGAGCGGAAGGGCTCGGGTTAACAACACTATGGTCGGATCCGATACAAAGCACAGATCAAGCAATCGACCCAAGGAATTATTCACATGGTTGACTTGAGACAGGGATAGGGCAAGCAAGCCGTCAACAAAGTCATGTCGTGACATGGGCACTAGGATACTAGACTCGTTTACCGAAGACCAAACAGTTCCTGGCAAGTTGAAGTCACCAAGAACTATCATACGATCTTTATCAGATAGCGAGGAAGAAACAGCGGTTAAAGCGGACAAGTGCTGCTCATAAATTGAAATATCCGAAGAAGGTGGGATATACGAGCAAGTAATGAATATAGCGAAAGCGGGAAGAATCAGTTTTACACACAGGAATTCCAGTTCCTGTTGAACTTGGACTGTGAAGTGTTCCGACGTGAAGTAAGAGTCCACTGCAATTAGAACCCCCCCTGCCCGTCGAGACGAACGGTCCTTTCTAAAAGTTGTGTACCGACCT
This sequence comes from Drosophila miranda, assembly GCF_003369915.1. Lineage (NCBI taxonomy): Eukaryota > Metazoa > Arthropoda > Insecta > Diptera > Drosophilidae > Drosophila > Drosophila miranda. The sequence continues at coordinate 19,620,877 of NW_022881614.1, forward strand.
GCCAAAACCTCGGAACTAAGAATGTCCGGCTTTAACCAGGTTTCAGTAAACACAATAACGTGGGAAGCAAATGCAACACTATCCCGGAAAAGAATGCTGAGCTTACTACGCAAGCCTCTTACATTCTGATAGGTTACTAAAAGAGAAGTTAGTTTTTTGGAAAGGTGGAAGCAAGACGGGAAGTTGAGGAAGAGGAAGTTGAGGTTGAGGTTGAGGGTGGCACACTGGAAAGGTTTGGAAGGGATATGGGGGGCCTATTCTTCTTCTTAGCCTTAAACTCCTTCACCTCCTTCCGGCCAAAATTTGGCGGAGCAAATGGTGTCAAATTGAGTTGGGGAGATGCTTATCTTAAACGAGGCTATCTCCCTGGCATAAGAGAAGTTAAATTTCTCCACCTTTAAACCCACGGCTTTTATTTTGCTTTGAATAAAAGCAATTACATCATTAGATGTGAGGTCAGGGGCCAGCCGTGAAACAAAAACTTGTCGTTTTGGTGGGACTCCCACCAGTGGTTTAGTCACCACAGGCCTAGTACCTGTGGTGGCAATATCCGGAGGTCCGGAACGTCTATTTACTGGTGGGATCGGTATAGACGGGAAAACTAGCGAACTTGCGGACACCACGGACACGGACGCTGCAGACGTACTTGGCTGCACATTCTCCGAGGCGATGAATTCGGCTACCGAATCTGCGTCGCCAGCAGCTGTCGTTGCCCTTGGAGTGGCAAACGAGATCAACTGCTGCACACTTGGAGTGGTCGGAGTCAGTTTTTCGGCGGCGCACGGCTGAGTGACGGTTGGCAATTGCAGATCCCGCGGAGTGACCTTTTTGCGCCTCGGAGACTCATTCAGCAGTTTTAAACCGCTAAACTGAGCCTCCATGGCTAGGAGCCGATCGTATTGGTTTTTAAAACCAACGGTCAGCTCCTTAAAGCCACTCCGCGTCTGCCTCATGAAAGCCACCATGTCTTTCTCCACCGCACGGCATGCCTCGCAACTGTAATGCAAGCCATTACGTTTGGCTATAGCATCACTCACGAGGCCAGAAAATCCAGCGCATTTTGCGTGCACTACGCTGTCGCAGAGCCAGCAGGGGACATTCGGCTGATCGTGGGTGATCTGCTTCTTACAGCTTTTTTTGGCACAGACCACAGCGTATTCCATTTTATTTTATTATTTATTTATATATATACTATTATTTGCAAAACAAATTGGTATCAGACCAATGTGCCAGACAACGCTCAAAGCGGAATTGGTAAAAAAAAGAGAGCAGAGTGGAGAGCGGTTATAGCGAGAGCTACTAAGCAGAGAGCGCTATTGCTCAGAAAGTTTAAAGAGCGAGAGAGAAAGAACAGTTATTGAAGTTGAGTTGATAGCGAGAGAGTGATAAAACAACAAAAGCTACCAGACGAGAGCGGACTGCAATGCAATGTAATGCGTACTCACTCACTGCAACAACACAAACACAAGCACAAGCCGACGCCGAAAAATAAAAAGTTAAATAATGTTTTAACACAAATCAAAAGGCATGCACTGGCGGAATAGAATAGGTTTCCAGATTGTTGTCTGGTTAGGAAGTAAATTTAGAATTTAGTTAGGAAAACACCGGCTGTTTATTCAAAACAAAAGGAAAAAATGCGGAGCGCAAAACAAAAACACGTCTGATCACTACGAAAGATACGTATGAGCGTAACGTTGCTCAATACAATTTACGAGCCAAGCCTGTGTCGTTCCGAGGTCAGGAAGTATTTCACCGAAATTTTTCCTTGAGCAAATTCACGCAAAATTTTAATGCCAAATTGGCTCCTAAATTTCTGAAATGTCGCGTGCGGAAAAAACTGGGTAATTGTTTCTACCTCCTGGAAAATCTGCAGGGCCGAGAAATAGGAACCTTTCATGCGAAAGACATTCGATCCTGATTCCCGCTAATATTCCGTCTAACGGTGGCATATTATCGGGTGGTGTAACGGTTGCGGTTGGACAATACCGATTCAAAATAGGTTATCGCTATGGTGCTCGGATATCGCATGCAATAACCTTGGGCCAATTATCGCTGCAGGGCATAGTATAGTTGGGGTGGGTGCAAGCAAGCTCGAGTTAGGGAACAGCTGAGCTGAGCTGCCGTAAGTGCTGTGCAGAGCATCGCAACGGAGCTTTCGAAGCCGAGCTTTAAGATCGGTAAGCTCTTATTTAAGCAGTGCAAAAGCACCAGAACGTTCTCTTTCGAAAATTTTAATCTGTGCAGCCGGTGGCTATCTCCGCGTCGGTAGAAAATATATAACTAAATCGACCACGTGTAAGCCCAAAAGAAAAGAAAAGTAACCCAAATAAGTGCCACAAAGACAAACCGAAAAGAAATAAAACGGAACGGGGAAAATCCCACACGGTGGGCGCGCCGCAAAAATCGGGCGAAAATTAATAACCGTGCGCCGAGAAAACTGGCAAGAAACTACCCTGGCGAAAAGTGCATATTTGCCTCGCCGCGCCAGCAAGTGTTGTTCTTGTTGCAAACCCGTGCGTCCCGCAGCTCTGCCAGGAGAACCCAACGCTCGTGTCTCCGTGGAAAAGTCCGAAAAACTAGTATGTTCAAGTGCCCTGTAGGGAAAAGTTAGATTTTTTTCTTAGCTCTCGTGGTTTTGGTTCTGTTTCGCCCATAGGGCCCTGTCCCCGAGCGGTAGCCACCCGGCTCTCCCAAAGTTCTGCCCCACCCACACCAAACTCCCACCCTTGACGGGAGTACTCTTCGGAGTCGACCTTGGTGTGGGGCCGAGATTTTTTTTCCTTTTGGAGTCGTTGAAGCATCCACCTGCCCGGCGACATAACCTCCACCGGCCATAACCCTTGCGCCATATCTAACGTACGCGCATAGAGGGCATAGAGGGCATAGAGATCACCCCCCCCCCCCCCCCTATGCGCCGCTAACTCGCTGTCTGCGACGGCCCAGAAGACGGCCCGCCACGGATCCGGACCCAGATTTCGTAGCATAGTGTAGTTTTAATTGTAATTTTTTTTTTGGTTCCTTCTGAGCACTTATATGACTATGTAACTTTCCTTAACTCTGCGTCACAGTCCTACCTCGATAGGCGGGAATGTGAAAGTTCCCAAAACGGAATTTATTTTTGCGGGCTGGAGACCGAAAAACTTAATCATAAAGTAACAGACTACAAAAAAAAAAATAAAAAAAACAATAAAAAAAAAAACCTTTTTCATACCCCCCCTATTTACCAATCCCCCTCCGACCAGGGCACACATTAACATGGTTTCCACAGCTCCACAACGAAAGGCGCCTTTCAGCGAGGGACCACTGTATTAAAGCCGTAAGTGACCCAATTTCAATGTTCTCCTTTGCGCCTGTCTTCGTCAAAATCTAAAACGCATGCGCAGCGGCCAGCCGCTGCTGATAAGAGAGCGCAACGCTTGCGTTCCACACGCTCGAAGCTTTTCGGTCTCTTCGGTGCCAATTCTGTTAAGCTTGCCTTGCTCGCATTCCCTGCATTCTTTTAATGCATGGAAACGTAGCCAAGCCATACACTAACCAACATAGAAAAAACATCTCAACCCAGGAAAAAAATAAATAAATTTATAATGTTTAATTAAATTTCGTTTTGGCTCACCATTGCTGATCGCTGGTATGACCCCCGCTGCTTTTGAAAATTTTTTTTGTTTTTTATTTTTTTCCTTTATATGTACATACCTAAATTACTTATTTCGAATATCCTATATTATATTCCTATCTTTTCTATTTATACTCCACCGTTTATATATACCTATATCTATAAATTTTTTTTTTTTTTCCTTTGGGATTAAGCCTCACGCCCGCGAGAGTTTGGAACACGCCGACGAAAGCCCCTAGTACTTTTCTGGTACGCCCTATGATTGTGCCATGTAATGTCCGTTATGCTCGGAATAGGCATAGTGTTGTTTTCGGAGCTCGCTCCCGGTAGAGTCACGGGATTCTAAAAAATTTAAAGTTTATGTAGTAGGAGTCGAGACGCGGTCAAACGAACCCCCCCCCCCCCCCCCCCCAAGTTACCGAATGAGCACGGAACCAAAGAATCCCCCCGGCCGTGACCTCGACAACCCCTCCAATCCATCCCCTACTCACGGATAGAAATATATCGTGGAAATGTTACACAGTATGGTCCATTCAGGTGGGTCGGTGGATAGGTCACATTGCGGTCGCTTTGGCTGGGAGTGTCGTGGAATTCAATTATAAATGCCACAAGATTCCAGCTATGGCTTGGCTTATGAATATAAATCTGCTTACTGTGTGGGAGCCCACGCTTAATTGCCATTGGCATAGGCTCAGGTGACAAGGGGCGGGTGGCGGGCGACCCTGTTTCGTAATTATTTACTTGATGATTTTGCCTCTGGGAAAGTTAAATTGAATGAGAATTATGTGAGCTTTTTAATTAACAAAAGGCAAGTAAGTGTCCTTGGCTGATCCTTAAGATTTTAAATTTTAAACTTTACCTTTCTTGGCTGCTGCTTAGATTTAAAGAGGTAGAGTGAGATATCGCGCCGTATCGATATTAACGACAACTAATCGTTTCAGTGATAAGACAACCCCGAAAGTGTAGCCCTGGGCGGCCGTTTTTATTTGATTGATTTTTCGACGACGTTGAACAAAACATCAAATACTAGCTCGCAATGCAATTAAAAGTTGATAAAGTTAAATTGCAAACGAGTAGCTGATTGAAGTCTGATTAAAATTTGTCTTAGGAAACCTTAAATCACTTTCAGGAATACCACTAACACATTCATCGGCAAGGTGGCAGCTCTTCACAAACATGATTTGGCAAAACAACTTTCTTTAAACAATTTTAATTTTATTAATTTTTTGTCGCACGATGACACTTCCCAATTTGGTTCCTTTACATATCTTGTAATCATTTCCATTTCCAGCAAAATGATTGAGTCGGAGAAGTTGGGTGGAATCAAAGACTATACAATATTGTATAGTCTTTGGTGGAATATACACAATACCCAGCTTAGCGAACTCCTTGCGTTAGTATAACTACAAATCTTCAATATTCCCCTTATATATTTCGTTTCTTTTAGAATGGTTTGGTGTCTTCTTTGGACGCGAGGGTTTCTATTCAGAAAGCGTCTTTCGTTTCTCTCTTCTGCTGCCCGATCGTTTTCCCGATGATAAAAGTCTTCCAGTTAGTTAACCCAGACACAGAGATAAATAGGTTTTACTAATCTATTCCTTTCAGACCGTAATTTTTCAGCAGAACATCTTGCATCCCCATGTGTGCCCTTACACCAACAGCCTGGACATCAGTCATGCCTTTCCAGAGTGGCGATGTGGCGAAGATCACCTCTGGCAGCTTTTCAAGTACATGCAAGCGATATTTTCGGATCCCATCGACAGTATTCTGGGTATTGAAATGGACAAAATAAAGAATCCAGAGGCTGCCGAGCTGCTGCTCAGCAATCGGGAGGAGTTTGCCGTTTGCGTCCTTGAGAACATCAAGGAAAGCAAGGAGCATATCTATGACCCTCAACCAACGGAGGATCCGCACTATATAGTATTTGAAAAGTTTCAACCAGATGTGCATGGGCCGGTGTTGGAGCGAATCAAAGCAGGCAGGAATAATCAGACGTATTCCACTTTGCAACAGACGAATGGCGGCACTGCCACCGGGCTCTCATGGGTGAAGGAGGGCGAGTTCAAGCCATTGAGCATTGAATAAAAGTAATATGTACATTTGTATATTAGTCCTGGAACCAATAATCGTAGTTAGAATGTTGTCTCAATTATATTCCATTAAAGTTTAATGTTATACTATTTAACTACTGACATTCCTCGCCCATGGGAAAGCGTTGACTCCCTGCAACCCAATCATTTTCCAGCTTTAGTCGTTCTCCGTGCCATTTAAAATGTGATGGAGACGCAACTCCGGCTGGAAATTCAAAGTGTTGACTAAGCTCAATGGCCAATTTAGAGCGAACCAGGCCAATGCCACCCACTTGGGGCGTTGCTGGGTGATAAACCCGTCCATTTTTGGGGTCCATGTATAATTTTTGTGGTTCATAGGGCAATGTTAGGACTTGTCCAGCATGGGCATAGCTAAGAACTTCCTCGCCGCCATCTGCCTTCTTCAATTGTTCGGTGAATACAAGCGGCGTGTCATTGCAACGTATAAAGTTGCGTTCGCGTCCGCATAGCGAGATGTACGGGAAGTCGCTGAGATAACGCTGCGTTTTGTTCAGACGGAGACGAGAAAAAAAGAACTTGAGGAAATCCTTCTCCTTGAAGCAACTGGTGAAGTTTTTCATTCTAGCATCGTTCAAGAACAGCTGATGGGAGTAAATCATAATTAATTAAATGCCAACTAATGTTTAATGCGACTTACCATTCCTTCATGATCAATGTAGTAAAAATATTCGCGTATTTTCGGCTCCGGCGTCTGACCCTGAACATAATGCAAATTACGGGTAGACAGTAGGTTAAAGTTAAAGTATTTCAGGTTTATTAAATGTCTAGGCTGTGTTTTAATCATATTTTCAAGAACTGTAAAATTTTAAAACGCGAAAACAGCTGATTTCATCAGCTGTTGATGTGTATGTATGGGTGTGTATTGTACGACTATTTTCCTTTCTTTTTGGAGCCCCCGCCGGTTGCTTTTTGCATGCGCCCAACTTGCATATCCTTCAACTTAGCATCCAGTCTCTTTTTAGCATTTTTGACATCCTCCTCGTGACGCACTGTCTTCGCCGGCTTGGGGTGCAGTAACTTCTTGCGCTCGTCCCGCTTCATTTCCTCGCCACAGCCATGAACCTCGGGCAGACCGTGCTTGAAACAGAACCGCTTCTTGCAGTGCGGACAGTCCTGGCCCATTAGGCTCGTTTTGGTCTTGCAGCGCGCATAGTCGCAGAGGTTGTCCACCTCCTTAACGGCGGTTAGCACATCGTCCAGCTTCAGATCGACCACTTGGCTCGGGATGCGCTCCAGAAGCTCCAGTGTATCATTTGTACCGTAGTCGATCCGTTTGCCAGGCTTGGCGGGCGGAAACAGAGGCGTTTCATCCGCTTTCGCCGAGGTTGAGGGGTGGTTGGGATCGGCTGTCAAGGGCAATGGTTTACAATTGAAAAACCAACGCTGTTTTAGTTTATGACTTACCACCCATAAAGATTTATTTTATTTTTTACCAGGATTTAGCTTAAAAACATTTCGTGAAATCAGATTTGTTACTTTCGTGGATCAGCTGGTGTCCAGCTGTTGTTGTATCGATAGTCGACTAAACTCTCGAAAAAACATCGTTCTACTATCGATGGTTTCGTACAGTAGTTGGCGGGTTCTTTTTTATTTTCCGTCCAACGTGCAAAGCAAAACATTATAGGATTCTTCATTGTCAAGTCAGAGTCAAAGTGCAGGTGCTCAATTGGTTTCATCAATCCAGTCGAACAAATCATTAGTGAAAACATCGATAGTTCTAATCGACAGTAGTTTTTGTTGTTGTTATATTTTCCGATTACACTTATCTGGACAGCACACTCAAAATTTAATTTATTTGTTATTGCCTGCTCGCTTCGTTGTTCTACAAGTTCTTCGCCATGTCTATCTACGCCAAAGTTGAAAAAGGACCCGCGCCTTGACGCAAGCATTTAAAGACGATTCCAACCAAAACAAAGTCAATCTATCAGTGGGCGGTAAGTAAATACTAATTGCTCGTGCGTATTCTGGGTCTGTCTCAGTGTTTTTAGCACTACATATGTACGTGCATACTCGTGCATATGTGTGCAATTAAAGTATTGTGTAGGGTGTCTGTGTAGCGTAGTCGCGCTTGTCCAATTTGCTATCATTTGTTAGGGGCCGCCCTGCAGCCCACCACCTCCTCCTCGCATGACTGGTTGTCCTCCCCCCTCTGCTGGAGGTCATTTGGAAGTCACTTGGCATGTGAATTGTTGGGATTCTCTATCCTTAGGGTGGGGTGGGCTGTCATGACGCGCTTACACTGCAATTCGTCTGCCACAGTATTCCTTATACATTTATGCCACTTTTCTTCATTGCAACTGATTGAGAGAGATAAGAATTGTGCTTTCTAGGATCCATCACTTTCCTTGTTTTTCTTCTCATTGACGTCAGATAGTACAGTATTTAGTTATGTACTAGTGTGCATAACCACAACGATAAGCCGCTTAGATTCGAACTTTCTTTCCATCAGCTTGGTACCACAAGCTGTAATCTCATCGTCAAGGGCAAGGCCGCTGCTGATTTGGATGGATGCCATTTCACCTTTTTTATACCCGATACTCAAAATGAGTATTGGGGTATATTAGATTTGTGGTAAAAGTGGATGTGTGTAACGTCCAGAAGGAATCGTTTCCTACCCCATAAAGTATATATATTCTGGATCAGCATCAATAGCCGAGTCGATTGAGCCCTGTCTGTCTGTCCGTCTGTCCGTCCGTCCGTCTGTCCGTCCCCTTCAGCGCCTAGTGCTCAAAGACTATAAGAGCTAGAGCAACGATGTTTTGGATCCAGACTTCTGTGATATGTCACTGCTACAAGTATATTTCAAAACTTCGCCCCGCCCACTTCCGCCCCCACAAAGGACGAAAATCTGTGGCATCTACATTTTTAAAGATACGATAAAACCAAAAACGCAGAATCGTAGAGGATGACTATATGTTCTAGAGAGTAAAATCTCAACCAGATCGTATAATTATTATAGCCAGAATCAAGAAAACAATTTCATTCTTTCTCGCTCTGTCTCTCTCTAACACACAGGTTTCATGGTCGGTTTTGCCAATTGCAAAATATGAGTTCAAGGATCTCAGAACCTATAAGAGCCAGAGCAAATTTGGTATCCACACTCCTGTGATATCGGACCTTGACCGTTTTGTGTCAAAATTTCGGCACACCCCCTTCCGCCCCCGCAAAGGACGAAAATCTGAGGCATCCACAAATCTCAGAGACTATTAAGGCTAGAGTAACCAAATTTGGTACACACACTCCTTTAAGATGTTACTTTAAAACGTATATCTCAAAATTTCGCCCCACCCCCTTCCGCCCCCACAAAGGACGAAAACCTGTTGCATCCACAATATTGCAGATTGCAATAACGCAGAATCATAGATAATGACCATATCTATCAGATTGCTGAATCTGGATCAGATCAGATCATTTTTATAGCCAAAAGGAACAAATCAATTTGCACTGGCTACTCAGCGCCCGACGTCACGCTCAGACTGATTTTCTGTCTCTCTCGCACGCACTCTGTCGTGTCGTTTAATATTAGCGGCGTCTGCCGGAGGAGAGCCATACTGACTTAGTATCGGGTATAACTGTAGAGTTGCGGTGTCCGCAGCAACTCACAACGTTCCCCCTCGTTTATTTTGTTTTGTAGAATCTTCCAAGTCAACAACCTATGGCTTATTCTCATGTTAATGAGACCTGTCCGAATCGTTGTACACATTTACATTCATAATTATGCTAGCTTGGAACTACATATACTTAAAATCATTCATCAACTTTTACAATGCTGAAAGCAATAATCTATTAATAGATTTCTTCATTTATTGTTTGATATGGCTGTTTTTTAATAATTATTATTGTTCTCTCTCTCTTTTTATCACGCGCTCCTAAAACAAACAATTCCAGCCCAATTACTTAAATTGGTTTCAAATAACCGGACGAGCTTGTGGCATATGGTATAGAAAATGGCCTAGAAACAAGTGCTTTCAGACTATCGAATTTCGTACAGCATTACCCCTTGATTACCCATACTAAGTCCGTTAAGATAAGATTTCAGATTGTACGAAAGTCAGCACTTTGAACAATGGATTCCCTCAAACAATTGAACAGTAACTGGTCTTACTGTTATTATTATTACTAATAAGCTCTTTTATTTTGACTACAGCTTACAGGACAGATGCTGGTGTGCCTTGGGTCCTGCCTGTGGTGCGAAAAACCGAAATAGCAATCGCCAGCGATGAGTCTGTTAACCATGAGTATTTGCCGATGACTGGTGAGTGATTAAAGGGTTTAATCCCATCTAGAGAATCAATTTGAACCACAATATCTATTTTTCTCAAAGGTCTTGAACCATTCACAAGTGCGGCAACGGAATTGGTTTTGGGTGCTGACTCCATAGCCATCAAGGAGAATCGCGTAATTTAAAAAGTCTAAATTTTCGGTTGAACTTATAATTGAAATACTCTTTTTGTTCGCAGGCTTTTGGGGTGCAGACTATATCCGGAACAGGTGCGCTGCGCGTGGCTGCCGAGTTCCTCCACACTCAGTTGAACAGAAATGAAGTCTTTTACTCGAATCCCACATGGGAGAACCATCACAAGATATTTTCCGATACTGGTTTCACCTCGTTGCACTCCTACCGCTACTGGGACCAATCCAAGCGTCAGTTGGACTTTAACGGCATGCTGGCTGATCTTGACCAGGCTCCTCCCGGAGCAGTGATCATCCTGCATGCATGCGCACACAATCCCACCGGAATTGATCCCACCCAGGAACAGTGGAAGCAAATTGCCGATCTGATGGAGCACAAGAAACTGTTCCCTCTGTTTGATTCGGCATATCAGGGCTTTGCCAGCGGTGACCCCGATCGCGATGCTTGGGCAGTGCGGTATTTCGTTTCGCGAGGCTTTGAGCTCCTAACTTGCCAATCGTTTGCAAAGAACTTTGGCCTGTATTGCGAAAGAGCTGGCAACTTGACGGTGGTGCAGCAGCACGCATCCACTAAAGCTGCAGTACACTCCCAATTGACTTTGATTATCCGCGGCATGTACTCCAACCCACCAGCTTATGGTGCTCGTATCGTGTCGGCCGTGTTGAACAACCCTGCGTTGCGTCAAGAATGGATGGACTGCATCAACCAAATGTCGAGTCGCATCCGGGAGATGCGTTCACTGCTGCGGGACAAGCTCGTTGCACTGGGAACACCTGGCAACTGGGACCATATTGTCAATCAAATCGGCATGTTCTCGTACACGGGCCTCAATGAGAACCAAGTTCGATACCTCATCAAGGAGCACCACATCTATCTCCTAAAGACAGGTCGCTTCAACATGTGTGGCCTTAACACGGGCAACATTGAATATGTGGCCAAGGCCATACATGCCGCAGTCACCGCTGGATCGAACGCTTCCTGTCCCTGTGACAACAAATTGTAATAAAATATAACTGGGGTAATATGTAGAATGTGCACCGGATATACAATGATCCACTGAAATATGTTAACCTTAGGCATGAGAATTATTGTTGTCTGCACAATTAGCATTTAACAGCTGTCCCAACTACGAAAAATTTAAGCCCGGCCTTTATATACAATATGTTTGTAGGGGGGCGGACGAAGCTCAAGTCTCCAACGACGATATGGATGATGAAGTGAAACCTCCTGTAGCCGTCGCAAGAAAAGAAAGTGCCGTGGTGCTTTGTGGTAAATGTGTAGTATTTATTTCGGGGGTCGCGCGGTAGATCGTGCGTTTGAAACGGGGGTTGAAACGTCACTAAACTAGGCCTTACGATCTATGCTCCATGATGGCTTGAGCGCCGGGTGGATCGTGGGTCGTAAAATCTCCCGAGCGCCCCTCTGAGCGCGCGAGAGCGAGTTGGGACCGGAGCGCACGAAGTTGGCACAGTGCGCGGCGCTCATCTGCTGCTGGCCTGGCCAAATATGTATACTCTTTTCCCAATTTGATTATAAAATGTACACGTTTTTGCACATTTAGACATCCTTGTGACTTTGTGACCATTTACTGACTTGTGTGTAGTACTTAGTTACAACGACAATAACATAACAAAAGTATTCAGAAAGCACGTTTCATTTTAAGTGGAATCAACCAGGACACATTGAAACCAGCCATTCCTAACAAACTAACATATTTTGTTGAATTAGCGGAATTTTCAACGAAGTTAATGAATTTTGTAGGACTATACAATAACTAAAAGGCGAGGCGAATGGGTCCGCAAGACTATTTACAATATATACGAATATTCATACATATCTATCCAAACATTTTTTCGGGCTTACGGAAACTCGATATTATTGATGCTAGGTTGGTTTTAATGGCTTTAATAACAACTATCTAGTTACTTGCGCTCTTTGGCGGGAAACGGGCAATATTGTCAAAAATGTATGTCTATTTTGTCGCCAGGTGGCTCTGTTGCTATTTGTAGAGTGTAGATGTCATGTAGCATACAAAATACATAAGCTTTTAAGAAATTACATTTAACGGATATACAAAACATACAAAATTCGGAAGATTGATTTGAGATTTCTCAGTCTAATGTTTTACCCATCGTTCACGGTGGCACCGGAACACCCAAAGAATTCAGAGAAAAGCATTGAGAAAAGAACGCAAGGAGATTATCAGCACTGATTCTCTAAGACCATGGCTGGGACTTGGTCCTAAATGCATATGTAAGCTAGTTCATAATATTTCAGATATGTATAATTAATACTATCTTTGATTTATTTTACCGTCAATATCTAATTGGACTTTGTGCTTCATAAATGTTCATAGAAACTCATTTATCGCCTAGGAGGTCGATAAGTTTTTAATTAAACAATGCATGTGCTAATCCAAGAATAGGCTTACAATCCAAGGTGCAAGTCTTGGCAAATATTTTGATAATAACCTATTTACAGAATTGAAAAAAATAACTTAACCTTGGTCCAATGATACGAAATAATAATTCAATTTTAAAACATCAGTGAAAATAAGCGGCACGTGTAGCGAGACTGCGATAATTTATTGGTAGGACAAGTCTAGACAAATACATCTTACAAAAGGAATATTTTCAAATTCTATAGTGATTACAGATCCCATTAAGACTGGGAAGTGAACCTTTTAAAGCTCTCGCCTGATATTGATAAGATATGGTATGTCTAGTAATTAGCTGTGACTGGCACAACATATTGTTAAATTCGCTTGATAGCGAAGATTAGCTGTACTATAAAAGGTTTCCATAGCTTTCAGACGGAGGCGTGGCAGTTCTTATCAACATTTATGTGTACATATATAGTATATTGAGTGTCTGGCATTAGCTGTATTATAAAAGCTTTCCATAGCTTTCAGACGGAGGCGTGGCAGTTCTTATCAACATCTATGTACTACTATATAGTATAAAGAGTGTCTGGCACTTACCAACAATCCCAATATGTTTTTCGATTCCTCTCACGTACAATCCACAATCTAATCTATGGGACTGTCAGCTGAAAGCAAGCCGATTTTTATACCCGATACTCAAAATGAGTATTGGGGTGAAGGAATCGTTTCCGACCCCATAAAGTATATATATTCTTGATCAGCATCAATAGCCGGTCGATTGAGCCATGTCTGTCTGTCCGTCTGTCCGTCCCCTTCAGCGCCTAGTGCTCAAAGACTATAAGAGCGAGAGAACCGATGTTTTGGATCCAGACTTCTGTGATATGTCACTGCTACAAGAATATTTCAAAACTTTGCCCCGCGCACTTCCGCCCCCACAAAGGGCGAAAATGTGTGGCATCCACAATTTCGACGATACGAGAAAACTAACGAGGGGGAACGTTGTGAGTTGCTGCGGACACCGCAACTCTACAGTTATACCCGATACTAAGTCAGTATGGCTCTCCTCCGGCAGACGCCGCTAATATTAAACGACACGACAAAGAGTGCGTGCGAGAGAGACAGAAAATCAGTCTGAGCGTGACGTCGGGCGCTGCGTAGCCACTGCAAATTGATTTGTTCCTATTGGCTATAAGAATTATCTGATCTGATCCAGATTCAGCAATCTGATAGATATGGTCATTATCTATGATTCTGCGTTTTAGTTTTCTCGAATGTGCAATATTGTGGATGCAACAGATTTTCGTCCTTTGTGTGGGCGGAAGGGGGTGGGGTGAAATTTTGAGATACACGTTTTATAGTAGGATCTAACAGGAGTGCGGATACCAAATTTGGTTACTCTAGCCTTAATAGTCTCTGAGATTTTTGAATATCCCCAGATTTTCGTCCTTTGCGGGGGCGGAAGGGGGTGTGGCGAAATTTTGAAACAAACTCGTCTCGGTCCGATATATTAGGAGTGTGGATACCAAATTTGGTTGCTCTAGCTTTTGTAGTCTCTGAGATCTAGGCGCTAATGTTTTACTCTAAGCAAAGCCGCCTATGCTACGTGTGTGTTAGAGAGAGACAGGGCGAGAAAAAATGAAATTGTTTTCTTGATGCTATAATAATAATACGATCCAATTCAGATTCCGCAGTCTTAAAGTATATATATTCTTGATCAGCATCAATAGCCGAGTCGATTGAGCCATGTCTGTCTGTCCGTCTGTCCGTTTGTCCGTCCGTCCGTCTGTCCGTCCCCTTCAGCGCCTACTGCTCAAAGACTATAAGAGCTAGAGCAACGATGTTTTGGACCCAGACTTCTGTGATATGTCACTGCTACAAAAATATTTCAAAACTTCGCCCCACCCCCTTCCGACCCCACAAAGGACGAAAATCTGTTGCATCCACAATATTGCAGATTCGAGAAAACTAAAGACGCAGAATCATAGATAATGACCATATCTATCAGATTGCTGAATCTGGATCAGATCAGATCATTTTTATAGCCAAAAGGAACAAATCAATTTGCACTGGCTACGCAGCGCCCGACGTCACGCTCAGACTGATTTTCTGTCTCTCTCGCACGCACTCTTTGTCGTGTCGTTTAATATTAGCGCCGTCTGCCGGAGGAGAGCCATACTGACTTAGTATCGGGTATAACTGTGGATACTGACTTAGTATCGGGTATAACTGTAGAGTTGCGGTGTCCGCAGCAACTCACAACGTTCCCCCTCGTTTGTATTAGTAATACATAGAAACATACTAAAGCAAATTATGGACTAAACAACTGCCCATCCAAACAAACATCTTATAGTAGTGTGAAGGCATAAGCCTCCACAACACTGACCACGACACCATCCCCTGAAGGCACCGCCCCGACGGCTTGTTATCTAATTTCATTATTATCTCAGTTTATTATCACTATTATCCGATTTTATTACTTTTATTATTATTAGTATTACCAAGACAAACAACAATGAATCCTTATTTTCACCCATTAAAGTAAGAAATAGGCTAAGAAACCCCAAAACAGTAGGCCTTTTTCCTCATTAGAACTAAGAGAACCAACACGTAAGAGAGACGCACACTACGGCCACGCAGCGAAGAGAGACGCACACCACGGCTATACGAAGGCGAAGAGAACCAACACGAAAGAGATACGCTCTTACGCCCACGCAGCCAACGCAAGGAAGAGAACGGCTATACGCAGACGAAAAGAGACAACATGAAAGAGAGCGAAGCGGCAGAGAAGCCGCCGATCGGTCTTACGCCCACGCAGACGAGGAAAAGAGCCGACGGCGAAGCAGGCAATACACACACGCAGCCATACACCCACGCAGCCGAGGCCGGCAGCCGAAGGCGCCGCAGCAGCGAAGCGGCAGAGAAGCTGCGAAAAAGAAAAGCCGAGGCCTGGCACGGTCCAGCGCGAGCCAAGCTCGGGAGTGATCTCCGAGGGCTGAGCCAGACCGGTTGTGCGGCGGAAGCCAAAATAGATGTGAAAAGTGAGCCGGGACCGCGCCGTGTGAAAAACTAGCCGTGACCGCGCCGTGGACACAATAAGCCGTGTTCGCCCGCATGCGGTGAATAAAACCAGCTGCGACCGCACCCACGCGGTGTGCAAAGGAAGCCACCGAAGTGACGAGGACCCGCCGTGGGAGAACAGGACCCAAAGAAGGGAAACAAGGGTGAGCCACCTCACGTATGTGAGCTCTGGGGGGATAGATCGGTGCAGTAGGCAGGTATAAGCAGAACATTCCCGCAGTTTCTTTACATATCTATGCCCACATGTTGTTTATGATATTTTTTTTTGGCGTTTATTTCCCCGCTGCAGGGGCGGGAGTTTAAGTAGGGAAATGATCCGAAAACAATAAAGACACCAACCTCAACCCACCTGTCTCAGAACATTCGCCCGTAGGAGTCACTCACCCCCCTCCCCCCCTCTCCCCTTTTCCCGGGAGGCCCGGCGAAGTGGATGTGAGTCGTGGATCATGCGGCATTCACCAAGCTGGGTTTTCCCTCTCCTATACCTTTCTCCCCTGGGGACCCGGCGATGCTGGATGTGAGTCGTGGATTCACGCAGAAATCCCAAAGCTGGGTTCCCTCTCCTACACCCTCGCCCGGGGGACCCGTCGACGCAGATGTGAGTCGTGGATCATGCGGCATCTGCTAGGCTGGCCTCCCCTCTCCCACACCTTTCCGATCACTGACCCAAACCCCGTCTCCCGCCACACATGACACCAACGCACGTCTCGACAGCTCCCAAGCACGGATTCACCCACGCCTCGTGGCCGGGCCAGGCCCGACCGTCCCACGATCCACCCCACGATCCACCCCACGGGCGCGCTTTCGCCACGAGCGGCTCGCCCCTTAGGTCCTCACACAACAAATTTTTTCTGTGGGGAAGGACCGGGCCCTGGACAGAATGAGAAGCTGTACCTCGGCCTGAGAACTTCCTTACAGTAGTATGTAAATATGTATTCCTCTTCAATACGCAACATGCCTCTTGTTGGGTCTCTTGTTGGTCAATCTACACATAGATAACGCGCCCCCTGTTATTGCCACAGTCGCGCGTGCCGTGATATAAAAATAAAAATCTAAAAGACTCTGATACATGTGTATGTGTGTACATGCATGTATACATATTTGTAAATATATAGTTTTTGAGAGCGAGAGCCAATCATAAAGTCCAGCTGATAGCGATAACAGAGAGCGCAATCGTCGGGTCGGCAACGATGAGAGCTCTCAGCCCGAATCAGTGCCCGAATCCCGCCACATTAATTTTGAGTCTACGATTCCTCCCGATATAGAACTAGACTCACCGGCTGTTAATATAATAAGCTTCAGCTTCGTTAACATCGCCGGACTACACACGCGCCGAGTTCAAATGGGTGAAGCACTCTAGTCGCCTCCACAACACAAAACAAAAAGAACAACAACAGCTCTATCAATCGTCTTGCGATTTAAAAGTTTCCATAACATCGAACTGATACGTATGGGTGGGAGACGTCACTAATGATGCGATGCTCAATGGTTTCTGGTTTTTGTTGGATTGCGACCCGCAATGTCCGTATTTGGAAATAGTTCTAGAGAGGGTTGATCAGGAACATAATAATAGAGAGCAATTCATCTACCCTGCAGGGCCCTGTGAGAATGGTTGAGAAAGTATACTGGTTATAAATTGCTGGACGGTTTTCTAAGGGTTAAACTACAAAGAGAGTGAGAGCGCTCTAACTGCGATTGCCCACTCGGAGAACGGCGTCGTTTCATGCTAGGGCGGCGTAACCTCGTCTCCGATCACCATGAAGAGTCTTCGTTTGCGTGTCGACGAAATCACAACGACAATTAGCAGTTGCAGCCGGCCGCGCTTAAGCCCGTATTACCCATTACATTGTACTCTATACGCGATTAAGATTAAAGTTTAAGTTGATTGAAGTCCGAGCGGAGAGCAGAAACTGTGCTACTGTGAGCGTTGAGTTGAGGCGTTGTGTCTAGAGATGATGTGCAGCAACAGAACGCTCGTTGGTCTCTTGGTCTCTGCTTTGCACGAGAGAGAGGCTGCCGCTTACTAATACTTCGATGTCCAAGTACGCATAGTTATGTGTCCAGCGAAGTGGCCTTTCGCTTTGATGAAGACTATACAATGGCATTCAGCATCATATCAGAGGCCTACGAAAATGTATGTCCAAGAGCACCACCGGTACAGCAGAATCCAGAGCCAGCAAATCCATCTGTATCATCAGTGCAATTGCCCAAGCTACCAGTACCGACATTTACAGGCAAGTTTGTGGATTGGCCGGCATTTCACGATGCATTTGTTCAACTCATCCATAACAACCAGAAACTGTCCGACGTCCAAAGGTTTCATTTCCTGAAGCAAGCTCTTCCCTCGGATCGCAACGAGGATATTCAGCAGATGGCGCTTGCGGGAAATAACTACGCAACAGCTTGGAGTCTCGTCCTCAAGCGATACGACAACAAACGGCTGCAGTTTATGTACCATATGAACGGTACCACAGTTGACAAAGGAGCAGTCTGCTGATATAAAACATATGCTTAATGTTGCGACGGTTTGTCTCAATGCTTTCAAGAATCTAGATGTTCAGCATTGGATGGCTCATCATCTCACTTCCAGACTGTCAAGCACGACACTGCAAGCTTGGGAGCTCCATCTCGGTAGCTCTGCCGAACTTGCCACATTTTCTCAGCTACAATCATTTCTCAACGACCGTCTCGTCAGCTTCGATGTGTTCGAAAATCGAGGCCACTCCACGACGCGGACACCTGTGCCGCAGCCTGTCAATCAAAGGCACCCGAAGAAGTCAGTTGGCAACGTAACATACAAGGGCAACAGTTTCCACGCCAAGACTGCGGTTGCCGAACACACTCGCTGCCCTCACTGTAGCGACAGTCACAATCTTCGGCATTGCCCGGACCTTTTGTCCAAGGACTGCTTTGCAAGGAAAGCCATCGTCGATCATGCAAAGGCATGCCTCAACTGTCTGAGCCGTTCCCATGCACTTTCAAAATGTACCAGTAAAAGGAACTGCACGCAGTGTGGTCAAAGACACCATACACTGCTGCACTTCCCAACTCCTGCTCAGGTGGCAACACAGCCTCACGCAGCCTCCCATAGCGCTCGTTCCGGTAACTCCTGGCAGTATACAACGAGCGACTCATCTGGCAGGGCTACACCTACGCAACTCTACGCTAGGATCCCACTTCCTACTCAGAGCACTGCACAGCCTCTCCCAGTTGTTCCCAACACTAGTTCCGGTGGTCATCCACAGTCTGCAGCGACCGACTCGTCTGTGAGAACACACTCTGCGCAACTAGTCTCCGCTACGGCAACGCATCACGGACCCAGCACTGTCCTTCTGGCCACTGCCCTGGTCACAATCCACAACCCCCACACTGGCCAATCAGCTGTGGTACGTGCGTTAGTGGATACAGGCTCGGAAGGAACCCTCATTACAGAGCACACAGTGCAGGCTCTCAACCTCAAGCGGCATCCAATTTCGGCAGAAATTGCTGGAGTTGGGACCACCTCCAAGAACAGGTGTACCTACACTACAGAATTGTCATTAAGTTCTTGTACTTCGCAGTTTTGTACTACCATTGATACTGCGTTTATACTTAAAACGCTTACATCGCAATTACCTTCAAAATCCATCAAATTGCAGCAATGTCCTCATTTGAACGGAATAGAACTCGCCGATCCCAGGTTCTACAAATCACAACGGATTGATCTTCTGCTGGGAGCGAACGTAATCCCACAGATCCTGCTTTCAGATATCCGCAGAGGAAAGGAGAGCCAACCAATTGCACAGCACACCCAGCTTGGCTGGATAGTCTTTGGTCGAGCCACTTCCACACGCTCACACGCTGTCACCATTAGATGTCACCACAACAGGCTAGAGAATCTCGTCCAGAAATTCTTCGAAATGGAGCATCTCGGTTCTGCAAAACAGCTCACACCAGAAGAGCGATGGTGCGAGGAGCATTTTAAACGAACTCACATCCGTCAACGAAACGGCAAGAATTTGGTACGGGTACCACTTAAGCGTTTGTTTGACCACCATCAGTTTTGTTCCAAAATGCTGTGCAAGTCTCGGAGGCTCCAGAAGCCTTCATCCAAAACTCGTCCTCATACGACAGGTTAATATCAGTCATGGCATATGTTCTACGGTTTATACATAACATTCAAGCCAAAGGGGACAAACTGTCTGGACCACTGAGTGTGCAGGAGCTCGACAACGCTTTAATTCATCTCGTTCGCAGCATTCAACAGGAGGTCTACGCGACAGAAATATTGAGGTTGAAGGGAAACAAGGCACTATCGGGCACACACAAGCTTATCCCCATTTCTAGATGACCAACAAATTCTACGAGTCAGAGGTCGACTGCGAAATGCAATGCACCTTCCAATAAGCCAGCGACAACCAATGATCATTCCCAATCATCATTATTTTACCGATCTCGTCGTGCGTAATGCCCACCGTCTCGCACTCCACGGCGGCACCGAATTAACGCTGGCCACTATTCGACACAAATTCTGGATAGTCAACGGAAAACAAACTGTCAAACGCATTCTTCGACAATGCGTCCGATGTTTTCGTCACCGACCGAAACCAGCAGCACAATTGATGGCCGATCTTCCCCTACATAGAGTCAATCCGCCAACTCGTGCATTCATCGCCACCGGAGTGGACTATACAGGCGTCCGAAATTCAAGCATCCAGATTCCGTGGACACACAAACTACAAGGCGTATATCGCAGTTTTCATCTGTTTGGCTACAAAGGCAATTCATCTTGAAGCGGTCACGGGCTTAACCACCGAACACTTTCTCATGGCCCTACAACGTTTCATCGAGCGCCGGGGCTACTGTCAACACATGTATAGCGACTGCGGCACGAACTTCATTGGTGCCGACCGGGCTCTTCAAACCTGGCAAATACATTTGAAGCGAGAGCTACCCACAACTGTAATACCTGCTTTAGCGGCCCAGGCCATTATGTCCACTAAGCGCGGAGCCGGAGGACCTAGCTGTCCTCACCCCGGCACATTTTCTTATTGGAGATTCATTATTAGCTCCGCCGGATGTAACGACAAGGGATGTTCCACTCACAGTCCAATTTCTGGAAGGACAGAAAATGATCCGGCAATTTTGGAAGCGTTGGAGTTCGGATTGGCTATCACATCTTCAAGCCCGTCCAAAGTGGCGACATGAAACCGACAATCTACAAGTCAGCGATCTAGTAATTGTCAAGGATGACCGACTGCCACCCATCGAGTGGAAACTGGGAAGGATAATAGAAGTTCACCCTGGGGCTGACGGTTTAGTCAGAGTCGCAACTGTTAAAACAGCATCAGGCGTATACAAACGATCGGTCTCTAAACTATGTCGGCTACCGTTGCCACAGACCTCAGAATAATCCTACCACCGTTGCTAGCTCCATTCCACCATACATGTACCATAACGAACACTTTATTTATTCACAGAGCATTCACATGTGACATCCTTTGGTCTCTAATACTGGTCCCAGTATTGGGGGCGGCATGGACGGTTTTCTAAGGGTTAAACTACAAAGAGAGTGAGAGCGCTCTAACTGCGATTGCCCACTCGGAGAACGGCGTCGTTTCATGCTAGGGCGGCGTAACCTCGTCTCCGATCACCATGAAGAGTCTTCGTTTGCGTGTCGACGAAATCACAACGACAATTAGCAGTTGCAGCCGGCCGCGCTTAAACCCGTATTACCCATTACATTGTACTCTATACGCGATTAAGATTAAAGTTTAAGTTGATTGAAGTCCAAATTAATAAATCTCGAATTGTCTTTATCGTGTAGTACATTATTAAACGCAAAGATTCCCCAGAGCATTTCTGCTCAACATTGAAATCTCGTATCGAGGATTTCACAACAATTGCAAATAAACAGTTTTTTCTGGATTAGGCACATGTCTGCTCTGCCAAGAGAGCTTTTGCTTGAGCTAAAGGCAGAATTGACAGAGTCCAACGTCTAGAAGCACCGTGAATATAATTTCCCACTTATGTGTGTTAGTGGAGCATGAAGAAATGGAATAAACCACTCACCACTTACGACTGATAAAAAACGGCAGACTGGAGTAAATACTGGAATGTCTGCTCCGTGAGCCTCTCTCTCACATCGGCCAGCTTCTTTGAATTCGGCCTAGCTTTGGGGGCTGGTGGGAAGAGCTGTGACGCTCCCTCCACCGACAATGGTGGCTGGCATCCGGTGACAACAACACAAACCAAAAATTGGACGCAAGAACAAAGTTCAGAATTTGTTTTTGTGTCTATGGTGAAGAACAAATTTCATTACCGGTTAGGAGCACACGCGCAGAGCCGAGAGAGGCGCCGTGATTGGGAGAGGCAGAGAAGATAAGCAGGCCCCAACCCCACAACTTGGTATAATTATTTAAGGTAGAGCCGGCTCACCTTGTGGTAGCCTATGCAGTCTGCTTAGGTCCCTCGCAGAGCGGAATGTCTATAGACTCTATACCCATCATATTTATACCATGTCCGCAATGTCGAAGCTGCGAGACTGCTGCTTTCAAGTTTTGGCGAGAAGCTCAACCGGCCCGTTGAGTTGGTCGTGCAACTTTGACGTGAGCGGTTCGCCGAGTGAAAGAAAGCAGACAGCACGCCGTTGTAAAGTGCAGTGAACAAATTCGACTTCGCGGTGTACTGCCTACCCAAAAAAAAATAAGAGTAAGAGTGTACAAAACACATATAGGAACCGTGTGCATTTGTGTCCCCAGAACTTCGATCGAAAGGCTGTCCCACAGATTTCAATTGTTTTGAGTGCTGAAACGGCGATTTTTTGACAGTCGCACTGCCCTTTGGAGTCCCTTTGGATAACAAGGATAAGCGCAGGGCGCTTTTTGTGCATTTTTTTTGGAAACGTAAGTCAAAGGTCACCGGGCCCAATCGTATTGCCAGATAGACAGACACCTGCCCACGCAGGAGTGCGCCGCCACAAGGATGTGCTTGTCGATATGGATTTCACTTTTTGATTGTAATCGATCTCATTTAATTGCATAATTTCCGCTCAATTTTCTTTTTCGCTCGGCCTCGTCCCCTCTCCCTTCCGGCTCTCACCACCATCTGCTGCAATTTACTTCAGAGCCCTCTGTTCTCCCTTCCTCTCTGGCAGACATGTGTTAATTACATTTTATTCTATTCCATACACACACGCACACAGTCCCAATCACTGCGATAGAGACAGAGATAGAGAAAGAGTGAACAATGGATTCCCTCAAACACTTGAACAGGAACTCGTCTTACTGTTATTATTATTACTAATAAGCTCTTTTATTTTGACTACAGCTTACAGGACAGATGCTGGTGTGCCTTGGGTCCTGCCTGTGGTGCGAAAAACCGAAATAGCAATCGCCAGCGATGAGTCTGTTAACCATGAGTATTTGCCGGTGACTGGTGATTGTTTAAAGGGATTAATCCCATCTAGAGAATCAATTTGAACCACAATATTTATTTTTCTCAAAGGTCTTGAACCATTCACAAGTGCGGAAACGGAATTGGTTCTGGGTGCTGACTCCATACCCATCAAGGAGAATCGCGTAATTTAAAAAGTCTAACTTTTCGGTTGAACTTATAATTGAAATACTCTTTTTGTTCGCAGGCTTTTGGGGTGCAGACTATATCCGGAACAGGTGCGCTGCGCGTGGCTGCCGAGTTCCTCCACACTCAGTTGAACAGAAATGAAGTCTTTTACTCGAATCCCACATGGGAGAACCATCACAAGATTTTTCCCGACACTGGTTTCACCTCGTTGCACTCCTACCGCTACTGGGACCAATCCAAGCTTCAGTTGGACTTCAACGGCATGCTGGCTGATCTTGACCAGGCTCCTCACGGAGCAGTGATCATCCTGCATGCATGCGCACACAATCCCACCGGAATTGATCCCACCCAGGAACAGTGGAAGCAAATTGCCGATCTGATGGAGCACAAGAAACTGTTCCCTCTGTTTGATTCGGCATATCAGGGCTTTGCCAGCGGTGACCCCGATCGCGATGCCTGGGCAGTATTTCGTTTCGCGAGGCTTTGACTCCTAACTTGCCAATCGTTTGCAAAGAACTTTGGCCTGTATTGCGAAAGAGCTGGCAACTTGACGGTGGTGCAGCAGCACGCATCCACTAAAGCTGCAGTACACTCCCAATTGACTTTGATTATCCGCGGCATG
The DNA here is from genome assembly GCF_003369915.1 of Drosophila miranda. Lineage (NCBI taxonomy): Eukaryota > Metazoa > Arthropoda > Insecta > Diptera > Drosophilidae > Drosophila > Drosophila miranda. The sequence continues at coordinate 19,644,661 of NW_022881614.1, forward strand.
TACTCCAACCCACCAGCCTATGGTGCTCGTATCGTGTCGGCCGTGTTGAACAACCCTGCGTTGCGTCAAGAATGGATGGACTGCATCAAGCAAATGTCGAGTCGCATCCGGGAAATGCGTTCACTGCTGCAGGACAAGCTCGTTGCACTGGGAACACCTGGAAACTGGGACCATATTGCCAATCAAATCGGCATGTTCTCGTACACGGGCCTCAATGAGAACCAAGTTCGATACCTCAGCAAGGAGCACCACATCTATCTCCTAAAGACAGGTCGCATCAACATGTGTGGCCTTAACACGGGCAACATTGAATATGTGGCCAAGGCCATATGCCGCAGTCACCGCTGGATCGAACGCTTCCTGTCCCTGTGACAACAAATTGTAATAAAATGTAACTGGGGTAATATGTAGAATGTACACCGGATATACAATGATCCACTGAAATATGTTAACCGTAGGCATGAGAATTATTGTTGTCTGCACAATTAGCATTTAACAGCTGTCCCAACTACGAAAAATTTAAGCCCGGCCTTTATATACAATATGTTTGTAGGGGGGCGGACGAAGCTCAAGTCTCCAACGACGATATGGATGATGAAGTGAAACCTCCTGTAGCCGTCGCAAGAAAAGAAAGTGCCGTGGTGCTTTGTGGTAAATGTGTAGTATTTATTTCGGGGGTCGCGCGGTAGATCGTGCGTTTGAAACGGGGGTTGAAACGTCACTAAACTAGGCCTTACGATCTATGCTCCATGATGGCTTGAGCGCCGGGTGGATCGTGGGTCGTAAAATCTCCCGAGCGCCCCTCTGAGCGCGCGAGAGCGAGTTGGGACCGGAGCGCACGAAGTTGGCACAGTGCGCGGCGCTCATCTGCTGCTGGCCTGGCCAAATATGTATACTCTTTTCCCAATTTGATTATAAAATGTACACGTTTTTGCACATTTAGACATCCTTGTGACTTTGTGACCATTTACTGACTTGTGTGTAGTACTTAGTTACAACGACAATAACATAACAAAAGTATTCAGAAAGCACGTTTCATTTTAAGTGGAATCAACCAGGACACATTGAAACCAGCCATTCCTAACAAACTAACATATTTTGTTGAATTAGCGGAATTTTCAACGAAGTTAATGAATTTTGTAGGACTATACAATAACTAAAAGGCGAGGCGAATGGGTCCGCAAGACTATTTACAATATATACGAATATTCATACATATCTATCCAAACATTTTTTCGGGCTTACGGAAACTCGATATTATTGATGCTAGGTTGGTTTTAATGGCTTTAATAACAACTATCTAGTTACTTGCGCTCTTTGGCGGGAAACGGGCAATATTGTCAAAAATGTATGTCTATTTTGTCGCCAGGTGGCTCTGTTGCTATTTGTAGAGTGTAGATGTCATGTAGCATACAAAATACATAAGCTTTTAAGAAATTACATTTAACGGATATACAAAACATACAAAATTCGGAAGATTGATTTGAGATTTCTCAGTCTAATTTTTTACCCATCGTTCACGGTGGCACCGGAACACCCAAAGAATTCTGAGAAAAGCATTGAGAAAAGAACGCAAGGAGATTATCAGCACTGATTCTCTAAGACCATGGCTGGGACTTGGTCCTAAATGCATATGTAAGCTAGTTCATAATATTTCAGATATGTATAATTAATACTATCTTTGATTTATTTTACCGTCAATATCTAATTGGACTTTGTGCTTCATAAATGTTCATAGAAACTCATTTATCGCCTAGGAGGTCGATAAGTTTTTAATTAAACAATGCATGTGCTAATCCAAGAATAGGCTTACAATCCAAGGTGCAAGTCTTGGCAAATATTTTGATAATAACCTATTTACAGAATTGAAAAAAATAACTTAACCTTGGTCCAATGATACGAAATAATAATTCAATTTTAAAACATCAGTGAAAATAAGCGGCACGTGTAGCAAGACTGCGATAATTTATTGGTAGGACAAGTCTAGACAAATACATCTTACAAAAGGAATATTTTCAAATTCTATAGTGATTACAGATCCGATTAAGACTGGGAAGTGAACCTTTTAAAACTTTCGCCTGATATTGATAAGATATGGTATGTCTAGTAATTAGCTGTGACTGGCACAACATATTGTTAAATTCGCTTGATAGCGAAGATTAGCTGTACTATAAAAGGTTTCCATAGCTTTCAGACGGAGGCGTGGCAGTTCTTATCAACATTTATGTGTACATATATAGTATATTGAGTGTCTGGCATTAGCTGTATTATAAAAGGTTTCCATAGCTTTCAGACGGAGGCGTGGCAGTTCTTATCAACATCTATACTATATAGTATAAAGAGTGTCTGGCACTTACCAACAATCCCAATATGTTTTTCGTTTCCTCTCACGTACAATCCACAATCTAATCTATGGGACTGTCAGCTGAAAGCAAGCCGATTTTTATACCCGATACTCAAAATGAGTATTGGGGTATATTAGATTTGTGGTAAAAGTGGATGTGTGTAACGTCCAGAAGGAATCGTTTCCGACCCCATAAAGTATATATATTCTTGATCAGCATCAACTCATAGCCGAGTCGATTGAGCCCTGTCTGTCTGTCCGTCCGTCCGTCTGTCCGTCTGTCCGTCCCCTTCAGCGCCTAGTGCTCAAAGACTATAAGAGCTAGAGCTGTCCGTCCGTCCGTCTGTCCGTCTGTCCGTCCCCTTCAGCGCCTAGTGCTCAAAGACTATAAGAGCTAGAGCAACGATGTTTCGGATCCAGACTTCTGTGATATGTCACTGCTACAAGAATATTTCAAAACTTTGCCCCGCGCACTTCCGCCCCCACAAAGGGCGAAAATGTGTGGCATCCACAATTTCGACGATACGAGAAAACTAACGAGGGGGAACGTTGTGAGTTGCTGCGGACACCGCAACTCTACAGTTATACCCGATACTAAGTCAGTATGGCTCTCCTCCGGCAGACGCCGCTAATATTAAACGACACGACAAAGAGTGCGTGCGAGAGAGACAGAAAATCAGTCTGAGCGTGACGTCGGGCGCTGCGTAGCCACTGCAAATTGATTTGTTCCTATTGGCTATAAAAATTATCTGATCTGATCCAGATTCAGCAATCTGATAGATATGGTCATTATCTATGATTCTGCGTTTTAGTTTTCTCGAATGTGCAATATTGTGGATGCAACAGATTTTCGTCCTTTGTGTGGGCGGAAGGGGGTGGGGTGAAATTTTGAGATACACGTTTTATAGTAGGATCTAACAGGAGTGCGGATACCAAATTTGGTTACTCTAGCCTTAATAGTCTCTGAGATTTTTGAATATCCCCAGATTTTCGTCCTTTGCGGGGGCGGAAGGGGGTGTGGCGAAATTTTGAAACAAACTCGTCTCGGTCCGATATATTAGGAGTGTGGATACCAAATTTGGTTGCTCTAGCTTTTGTAGTCTCTGAGATCTAGGCGCTAATGTTTTACTCTAAGCAAAGCCGCCTATGCTACGTGTGTGTTAGAGACAGACAGGGCGAGAAAAAATGAAATTGTTTTCTTGATGCTATAATAATAATACGATCCAATTCAGATTCCGCAGTCTTAAAGTATATATATTCTTGATCAGCATCAATAGCCGAGTCGATTGAGCCATGTCTGTCTGTCCGTCTGTCCGTTTGTCCGTCCGTCCGTCTGTCCGTCCCCTTCAGCGCCTACTGCTCAAAGACTATAAGAGCTAGAGCAACGATGTTTTGGACCCAGACTTCTGTGATATGTCACTGCTACAAAAATATTTCAAAACTTCGCCCCACCCCCTTCCGACCCCACAAAGGACGAAAATCTGTTGCATCCACAATATTGCAGATTCGAGAAAACTAAAAACGCAGAATCATAGATAATGACCATATCTATCAGATTGCTGAATCTGGATCAGATCAGATCATTTTTATAGCCAAAAGGAACAAATCAATTTGCACTGGCTACGCAGCGCCCGACGTCACGCTCAGACTGATTTTCTGTCTCTCTCGCACGCACTCTTTGTCGTGTCGTTTAATATTAGCGGCGTCTGCCGGAGGAGAGCCATACTGACTTAGTATCGGGTATAACTGTGGATACTGACTTAGTATCGGGTATAACTGTAGAGTTGCGGTGTCCGCAGCAACTCACAACGTTCCCCCTCGTTTGTATTAGTAATACATAGAAACATACTAAAGCAAATTATGGACTAAACAACTGCCCATCCAAACAAACATCTTATAGTAGTGTGAAGGCATAAGCCTCCACAACACTGACCACGACACCATCCCCTGAAGGCACCGCCCCGACGGCTTGTTATCTAATTTCATTATTATCTCAGTTTATTATCACTATTATCCGATTTTATTACTTTTATTATTATTAGTATTACCAAGACAAACAACAATGAATCCTTATTTTCACCCATTAAAGTAAGAAATAGGCTAAGAAACCCCAAAACAGTAGGCCTTTTTACTTATTAGAACTAAGAGAACCAACACGTAAGAGAGACGCACACTACGGCCACGCAGCGAAGAGAGACGCACACCACGGCTATACGAAGGCGAAGAGAACCAACACGAAAGAGATACGCTCTTACGCCCACGCAGCCAACGCAAGGAAGAGAACGGCTATACGCAGACGAAAAGAGACAACATGAAAGAGAGCGAAGCGGCAGAGAAGCCGCCGATCGGTCTTACGCCCACGCAGACGAGGAAAAGAGCCGACGGCGAAGCAGGCAATACACACACGCAGCCATACACCCACGCAGCCGAGGCCGGCAGCCGAAGGCGCCGCAGCAGCGAAGCGGCAGAGAAGCTGCGAAAAAGAAAAGCCGAGGCCTGGCACGGTCCAGCGCGAGCCAAGCTCGGGAGTGATCTCCGAGGGCTGAGCCAGACCGGTTGTGCGGCGGAAGCCAAAATAGATGTGAAAAGTGAGCCGGGACCGCGCCGTGTGAAAAACTAGCCGTGACCGCGCCGTGGACACAATAAGCCGTGTTCGCCCGCATGCGGTGAATAAAACCAGCTGCGACCGCACCCACGCGGTGTGCAAAGGAAGCCACCGAAGTGACGAGGACCCGCCGTGGGAGAACAGGACCCAAAGAAGGGAAACAAGGGTGAGCCACCTCACGTATGTGAGCTCTGGGGGGGATAGATCGGTGCAGTAGGCAGGTATAAGCAGAACATTCCCGCAGTTTCTTTACATATCTATGCCCACATGTTGTTTATGATATTTTTTTTTGGCGTTTATTTCCCCGCTGCAGGCGCGGGATTTTAAGTAGGGAAATGATCCGAAAACAATAAAGACACCAACCTCAACCCACCTGTCTCAGAACATTCGCCCGTAGGAGTCACTCACCCCCCTCCCCCCCTCTCCCCTTTTCCCGGGAGGCCCGGCGAAGTGGATGTGAGTCGTGGATCATGCGGCATTCACCAAGCTGGGTTTTCCCTCTCCTATACCTTTCTCCCCTGGGGACCCGGCGATGCTGGATGTGAGTCGTGGATTCACGCGGCATTCCCAAAGCTGGGTTCCCTCTCCTACACCCTCGCCCGGGGGACCCGTCGACGCAGATGTGAGTCGTGGATCATGCGGCATCTGCTAGGCTGGCCTCCCCTCTCCCACACCTTTCCGATCCCTGACCCAAACCCCGTCTCCCGCCACACATGACACCAACGCACGTCTCGACAGCTCCCAAGCACGGATTCACCCACGCCTCGTGGCCGGGCCAGGCCCGACCGTCCCACGATCCACCCCACGATCCACCCCACGGGCGCGCTTTCGCCACGAGCGGCTCTCCCCTTAGGTCCTCACACAACAAATTTTTTCTGTGGGGAAGGACCGGGCCCTGGACAGACTGAGAAGCTGTACCTCGGCCTGAGAACTTCCTTACAGTAGTATGTAAATATGTATTCCTCTTCAATACGCAACATGCCTCTTGTTGGGTCTCTTGTTGGTCAATCTACACATAGATAACGCGCCCCCTGTTATTGCCACAGTCGCGCGTGCCGTGATATAAAAATAAAAATCTAAAAGACTCTGATACATGTGTATGTGTGTACATGCATGTATACATATTTGTAAATATATAGTTTTTGAGAGCGAGAGCCAATCATAAAGTCCAGCTGATAGCGATAACAGAGAGCGCAATCGTCGGGTCGGCAACGATGAGAGCTCTCAGCCCGAATCAGTGCCCGAATCTCCATTCCATCCCGCCACATTAATTTTGAGTGTACGATTCCTCCCGATATAGAACTAGACTCACCGGCTGTTAATATAATAAGCTTCAGCATCGTTAACATCGCCGGACTACACACGCCGAGTTCAAATGGGTGAAGCACTCTAGTCGCCTCCACAACACAAAACAAAAAGAACAACAACAGCTCTATCAATCGTCTTGCGATTTAAAAGTTTCCATAACATCGAACTGATACGTATGGGTGGGAGACGTCACTAATGATGCGATGCTCAATGGTTTCTGATTTTTGTTGGATTGCGACCCGCAATGTCCGTATTTGGAAATAGTTCTAGAGAGGGTTGATCAGGAACATAATAATAGATCCCGGAGAGCAATTCATCTACCCTGCAGGGCCCTGTGAGAATGGTTGAGAAAGTATACTGGTTATAAATTGCAAATAAACAGTTTTTTCTGGATTAGGCACATGTCTGCTCTGCCAAGAGAGCTTTTGCTTGAGCTAAAGGCAGAATTGACAGAGTCCAACGTCTAGAAGCACCGTGAATATAATTTCCCACTTATGTGTGTTAGTGGAGCATGAAGAAATGGAATAAACCACTCACCACTTACGACTGATAAAGAACGGCAGACTGGAGTAAATACTGGAATGTCTGCTCCGTGAGCCTCTCTCGCACATCGGCCAGCTTCTTTGAATTCGGCCTAGCTTTGGGGGCTGGTGGGAAGAGCTGTGACGCTCCCTCCACCGACAATGGTGGCCGGCATCCGGTGACAACAACACAAACCAAAAATTGGACGCAAGAACAAAGTTCAGAATTTGTTTTTGTGTCTATGGTGAAGAACAAATTTCATTACCGGTTAGGAGCACACGCGCAGGCACAGAGGCAGAGCCGAGAGAGGCGCCGTGATTGGGAGAGGCAGAGAAGAAAAGCAGGCCCCAACCCCACAACTTGGTATAATTATTTAAGGTAGAGCCGGCTCACCTTGTGGTAGCCTATGCAGTCTGCTTAGGTGCCTCGCAGAGCGGAATGTCTATAGACTCTATACCCATCATATTTATACCATGTCCGCAATGTCGAAGCTGCGAGACTGCTGCTTTCAAGTTTTGGCGAGAAGCTCAACCGGCCCGTTGAGTTGGTCGTGCAACTTTGACGTGAGCGGTTCGCCGAGTGAAAGAAAGCAGACAGCACGCCGTTGTAAAGTGCAGTGAACAAATTCGACTTCGCGGTGTTCTACCTACCCAAAAAAAAATGGATTTCACTTTTTGATTGTAATCGATCTCATTTAATTGCATAATTTCCGCTCAATTTTCATTTTCGCTCGGCCTCGTCCCCTCTCCCTTCCGGCTCTCACCACCATCTGCTGCAATTTACTTCAGAGCCCTCTGCTCTCCCTTCCTCTCTGGCAGACATGTGTTAATTACATTTTATTCTATTCCATACACACACGCACACAGTCCCAATCACTGCGATAGAGACAGAGATAGAGAAAGAGTCAGAGAGGGGCACACGCAGCCGCTGGCTGTGTTTTATTTTTGTCCTCTTTTTACTTTCTGCCCAATATTTATGACCTTCTTATGGTTTCGCTATTGAGTCGAAACGTGTTTGACAAACAGACAGACAGACATAGGCAAATGTATAATATAATACATTTATATACACAGACATGCTTCCGTTCGAATGTGCAATTAAGAATGGGGATATACAGTGAGAGATCTGTGGAGTGGACACCCACAAATCTAATTGGGTTTCATTTGCCTTCCTTGGCAGGGCATCAAGTGTGGACTGAAAGCTGGACCCGGGACCAGTCAATGTCAAAGCTTCTATCAGCTAGGCTAGTCGACTTGATAAGGTCCAGACAGTTAGCGTAACCAAATAAAAAAGCTTTCCATTCTAAAAAACTAAAAGTGCGGCGTGGGACTGAGACTAAATGCAATCGATGGGCGGACGTTCTCACTATTCCGGCTCATCCATTTATGCGCAATTATTGTCACGGCTCGCCATATTTTGCGGAAAATCAATGCCCGGCCCACATTCAAAACGACTTCGACCTTAGCGGACTGTCGTTCAAGATCGTATGTTCAAACAGCAAAAAAAAAAACAAAAATTAGCACGCACGTTTGATGAGTAAAAGTGGGAGAACAAAAGCAAATCGTTTGAGTGGCAGTGGCCCTTTCTAATTATACCCGATACTCAAAATGAGTATTGGGGTATATTAGATTTGTGGTAAAAGTGGATGTGTCTAACGTCCAAAAGGAATCGTTTCCGACCCCATAAAGTATATATATTCTTGATCAGCATCAATAGCCGAGTCGATTGAGCCATGTCTGTCTGTCCGTCCGTCCGTCTGTCCGTCCGTCCGTCTGTCCGTCTGTCCGTCCCCTTCAGCGCCTAGTGCTCAAAGACTATAAGAGCGAGAGCAACGATGTTTTGGATCCAGACTTCTGTGATATGTCACTGCTACAAGAATATTTCAAAATTTTGCCCCGCCCACTTCCGCCCCCACAAAGGTCGAAAATCTGTGGCATCCACAATTTCGACGATACGAGAAAACTAAAAACGCAGAATCGTAGAAGATGACTATATCTTCTAGAGTGCAAAATCTGAACCAGATCGTATAATTATTATAGCCAGAATCAAGAAAACAATTTCATTTTTTCTCGCCCTGTCTCTCTATAACACACACGTAGCATAGCCGGCTTTGCTTAGAGTAATACATTAGCGCCTAGATCTGAAAGACTATAAGAGCTAGAGTAACCAAATTTGGTATCCACACTCCTAATATATCGGACCGAGACGAGTTTGTTTCAAAATTTCGCCACACCCCCTTCCGCCCCCGCAAAGGACGAAAATCTGGGGATATTCACAAATCTCAGAGACTATTAAGGCTAGAGTAACCAAATTTGGTATCCGCACTCCTGTTAGATCTCACTATAAAACGTATATCTCAGAATTTCGCCCCACCCCCTTCCGCCCCCACAAAGGACGAAAATCTGTTGCATCCACAATATTGAAGATACGAGAAAACTAAAAACGCAGAATCATAGATAATGATCATATATATCAGATTGCTGAATCTGGATCAGATCAGATCATTTTTATAGCCAAAAGGAACAAATCAATTTGCACTGGCTACGCAGCACCCGACGTCACGCTCAGACTGATTTTCTGTCTCTCTCGCACGCACTCCTTGTCGTGTCGTTTAATATTAGCGGCGTCTGCCGGAGGAGAGCCATACTGACTTAGTATCGGGTATAACTGTAGAGTTGCGGTCTCCGCAGCAACTCACAACGTTCCCCCTCGTATTATTTTTATTATTATTATACAATCCACATATGTACATACATAGTTTGTTGTATTATCATTATATTTTACATAATCGTGTGATGACCGTGCCTGGGCAGGCGAGTAAACACATTCGGGAGCTCGGGTATGGAGTGGTTTGCCATGTCAACAGCGTTTGCGTAAAATTGCTTAAAATTGGTCTCGCCCAGGGATTGTCGCACCACGCGAGCATTGAAAGGGCACACACACCCAGTCGATGGCGATGTACACACGGCAAACAGAAGCAACAGGATAATTGAAACTATCTGTAAACATTGTCAAAAGTTAAACAGAAAATTTACAGAAACAAGGAAAACGGGAAACGAAATCAATTACAGTGAAAGTGATCCGCCAAAGGAAGCTTTCACTGTACTCTGATTTGTATTTTTTCACGGCAATTTGTTGGGAAAGCATTTATTTCTGATGATAAAATTCTTTTAAGCTCGAGTATTCAAAGGAATATTTAGGAATCCGGTTCTTTAGCTTCTTAGCTTCTTCAATTGCAGAACAAACAAATTTGAAGCCCAAATGAATGCATATATATATATATATATATATATTATAACGGATCGATATTTAGACTCCTTATCGCACTTCCTTCAAATTATTGAAAGCCAAAGCGAAAGAGCTTCCGATTATACGAGTACCTTCCGCAAAGCCTTAACGATAAAAAAAAATCCCTGAGATAAGACAAACGATTTACGTTTTGGCTTTATAAGTAAGACTATATAGATATTGAAAGGTTGAATTGATTGAGCTCTATAAAATTACTGCCTCAATAAGAGATAAGAACCGATAAGAGAGGAAAGGTACCTGCCCTAACTCGACTTCTATCTCGATCCGTCTTCCATATGTTCGTGTCAGTCGCTAAATATCGCACTATATCACTGCCACGTAATCCTAGACAATGTTATATAGACATCGTTATATAAGAAGCATTGCATTGATAAGGAAGCATTGCATTGATAAGGAAGCATTTCATACTTGCAAAACACATGAAGCAACATATTTATTCATTCAAAATTGATTATAGTACAGTAATAATAAAAACGGCAGTCGGGTCGAGTGGATGTTCCGTTCTACCAAGCACAAGGTGACATTGAGGCTTATCTGGGGATTCGATTTTAGTTCTCCGAATAGTATTTGGAGTGAGTATTTGATTGATAGTTGGACCGAAATACTAGAACTGGGTGGAATCTTTTTGGTTGTTAATTATATAATCTCGCATTAGCTCTGTACGAAGGAACGAAATTAGCTAATTATATTGATGTTAACAGACGAAATTAAATTAGAGCTGTCGATCGACATCGGATCACGTCCATCATGACTAAATATAGGGTGCCCCCAGGAGTGCACACCCACTGGGAATGATAAAATGGATGGCCAGACCTCCGATGTGTTAATAAAGAAGTCTTATCATCCGCTCATTATCTGCACCTGTGTCGCCTCATGTGTATGCAAAAAGTCAATACATGTGTCAACAGTGGTTCTAGATAATCTATGGACCCCTGGTGCTCCCTCTCGCCATTCCCCCCATAGTGAGTCTCTCGGAGAGGCATGGGGTTCGCGTGCGGGCACAGTCCGCCCCATGGAGGAAAATATATTTATGTTTGGCCAAATATAAAGTGGAACTTTATCAGAGCACATAGTGCCTCATCCCATTTCGCTAAAATCACCCGATCACTCGGTCCAGTTCCAAATGCACTTCAAAGTACATATATATATGTATGTATTTTGGCGACCCACACGAGGCCCACTTTCTGTTTGACGCAGACGAGCCCCCATGATATACTTGAAGAATCGGAGCACAAGAGGAAGAAATAGAGAGAAAGAGAGAGAGGTAGACAGACAGAGTACAGACAGGGTCGGCTATTTGAATTTGTTCGGGGCCTGAATATGAAATGCAAAAAAAAGCGTGTGTTTGCCGTCTGGCCAGCAGCAGCAAAGCCGGTCACTGACGCACCCCTGTGCCCCCCTTCCCGTCGGTCTACAAAAACCCATATAAATCGTTGATAATGAGCAAAACTCTTTAGAAGAACTGCCAGACATTCCCTTGATTCGTTTTTATTTGGGTTTATTTTTATACTCTATGCTAATTTGTATTCGCCATATGTATAAATATATAATAAAAATGTTAAACCATTAATGGAATTTATTATTATGTGAGATTCAAGTGTAAATATCACGACTGTAATATACCCTGGGATCTTGCTACAGAAGTAGAGGAATTCGATTTCAACTAACAGTATGACTCGTGGAGCATAGCCACACCCATATACCCCTTAGGTATTGAGTGTATATTAAATATTGACACATGTATTAGCACAATATGTCTACTATAGTACGCAATAGAAAATAAATATGCATTTTCCATGTATCAATTATGGAAATTCACGGCACATCATAGTTTGGGAGCTGTTCACTCGATTCTACCCAGACAATCGGGTTAACATATTCAAGATTGTCATTCCAGTTGTTAGAACTCGCTTTGGATTTTGCGCCGACAGCTCGTTATTTAAATGGAATAATACTTGGAAATCACACAATCGGCGAACTTTGAGCCGAAGATTAGGCTGGAGCTGGAGCTTGAGCAAACATACAAACATTCGTAGATCAGAAGGAATGAGAACAGTTTGAATTGCAACAATTTTAGGCGAGACCTTCCTTCCCCTGTGGCATGTTGTTCGCGCATTCAAAAGTAAAGTCGAATACCTTAAGGCATTTGGAAATCGAGCACAACTCGAAATCATCTTATTAGCAGATAATTGAAGCACCGAATGCAATCTCTCGATCGTAAAATACAACAGACTGCGAGTATGTGAAAAACATTATTCTCCTCTCGCCCCTGCAGCAACGCTCGGATCATCATGTTTATACCAGTGGCCCAGTTCGCCTTCAAAGCGCTGCGCAGTGCGCAGCCGCGCGTGCTCCTCTACTTCGTCAGCAAGAATGCCTACTCGAGTCAGGTGAGTGGAGGGAGGTCCCCGAGGGTCGCAGGTCCCCATGAATCACCGATATTATGTGTCGCCACCAGGTGGAGTACAAGCCCATTCGATCGGTGCTGGTGGCCAATCGGGGGGAGATTGCCATTCGCGTGTTCCGCGCCTGCACAGAGCTGGGCATCAAGTCGGTGGCCGTGTACAAGGGACAAGATGCACATGCATCGCCAGAAGGCGGACGAGTCCTACCTGGTCGGCAAGGGTCTGCCCCCGGTGGAGGCCTACCTCAACATTCCAGAGATCATTCGGGTGTGCAAGGAGAACGACGTGGATGCCGTGCATCCCGGCTACGGCTTCCTCTCCGAGCGCAGCGACTTTGCCCAGGCCGTGATCGATGCTGGTCTTCGGTTCATCGGCCCCTCGCCCAAGGTTGTCCAGAACATGGGCGACAAGGTGGCGGCTCGTGTGGCGGCCATCGAGGCCGGTGTGCCCATTGTGCCCGGCACAGATGGTCCCGTAACCACCAAGGAGGAGGCCCTCGAGTTCTGTAAGTCATCTTCAAGGCGGCATACGGCGGCGGCGGACGCGGCATGCGAGTGGTGCGCAAGATGGAGGAGGTCGAGGAGAGTTTCCAGCGCGCCAGCTCAGAGGCCAAGGCAGCCTTCGGGGCGACAAGGCAGGTAATGTGGTGCACCTGTACGAGCGAGACTGCTCGGTGCAGCGTCGCCACCAGAAGGTTGTGGAAATCGCTTTGGCTCCCCGCCTGCCCATCGAGCTACGTGACCAGATGACAGAAGCTGCCGTGCGGCTGGCCCGTCACGTGGGCTACGAGAACGCAGGCACTGTGGAGTTCCTGTGCGACGAGTCAGGAAACTTCTACTTCATTAAGGTGAACGCCCGCCTTCAGGTGGAGCACACGGTCACAGAGGAGATCACTGGCATCGATCTGGTGCAGTCGCAGATCCGCATTGCCGAGGGCATGACTCTTCCAGAGCTCGGCTACACCCAAGAGAATATTCAGCCCCGCGGCTATGCCATCCAGTGCCGTGTCACAACAGAGGATCACGCCAACGATTTCCAGCCCAACACGGGACGCCTGGATGTGTTCCGATCGGGCGAGGGAAAGGGCATTCGTCTGGACAGTGCCTCGGCCTATGCCGGCGCCATCATCTCCCCGTACTACGACTCCCTGCTTCTCAAGGTGATCGCGCATGCAGGCGATCTGCAGAGTTCCGCCGCAAAAATGAACCGTGCCCTGCGCGAGTTCCGCATTCGTGGTGTCAAGACGAACATACCCTTCCTTTTGAACGTGCTGGAGAACCAGAAGTTCCTGAACGGCGTCTTGGACACCTACTTCATTGACGAGCATCCGCAGCTCTTCAAGTTCCGTCCCACCCAGAATCGTGCCCAGAAATTACTCAACTACTTGGGCGAAGTGCTGGTCAACGGTCCACAGACCCCACTACCAAAGGGAATCAAAGTCTGAAGGAGGGGCTTCTATGCGATGCATTTAATGCATAAATGCAACATGTACAAGTCCCTCAATTGATCTTCAATTTCAATGAAAGGAAAGTTACTTCGAATTGATTCAATTAAAAGGCATGCACAGTGGATTTTGTTTCTTTTACGTATCCTCTTGTGACAATTTTGTTCGCTTCTCCTACTATATGCTTTAATCAAACTTTATGCTTTTACTCTTTCAAAATACTGCACTGCAATTATTGTGTTACATCTGTTATTAATCTACCAAATATTGAATCGTACGCAATGCAATCGTAATCGCAATCCAAACAATTGGGGGAAAAAAACAACCAACAAATATCACACACCTCCAATATCTCAACAACAATGAGTCAATACGCACAACAAAAAACACGATATGATATGCCCCACACGTCCATAAACGAAACGTTCTCATGATCCTCCTCATACAACAACCCAACCGAAGACTTGTCGCCGGAGGCACTAGAACGTGAAGAGCGTGGCGAGGCCAAAGGTATGTCTATGCTGATGTTACCCTTAAATATACGGAACATCCAAAAACATTCATCATGGCAGTGGGTTTTCATCAGAAAGTATTCAAGCTGTTGGTATTGTTATTCTATCATAGTATCACATTAAATGTTTGGGCTTCATAGCTTTATGTTTTCTTTTTTTTCGCATCCAGTTAATTGTTTTATTATCGCTTCTGGGATAATATATGTATTCCATTCACAACACATTAAGTAGGAAAGTAATCTCTGAAATATATTAATGAATACCAGTTGCTTTATTTTAAAAGCTTAAATGCAAATTTTTATTCGATTTAAATAAATTTTTTTATTGTTCAGCTAAAGATGTAATTGTTATGGAAACATTGTTTGTCTGAGATTGTTCCAAAATTTAATTTAATCGCTCTTTTGTGTAGCCTTAATCTAAAGCCATCGAAATATTTAAACATATTAATACTTACATCTCGATCAAGGGAATCTGCGACCATATCGTTTTGGAAGTGTGATCCTTTGACTAATTTTTTGAGTCTCTTGCACAGTTACGGAGCCACCTTGCGGTCTACGCGATATTCTGGTACGCCATGGTCCCGAGGCCTTTGCCAAGGAGGTTCGCTCCCGCAAGAACCTGATGTTGATGGACACCACCTTCCGCGATGCCCACCAGTCGCTGCTGGCCACGCGTGTACGCTCGCACGATCTCCTGAAGATCTCGCCCTATGTGGCCCATAAGTTCAACAATCTCTATGCGCTGGAGAACTGGGGCGGCGCCACCTTCGATGTGGCCCTGCGCTTCCTGCACGAGTGCCCCTGGGTGCGTTTGGAGGAGATGCGCAAGCGCATCCCGAACATTCCATTCCAGATGCTGTTGCGCGGAGCCAATGCCGTTGGCTACACCAGCTATCCGGACAACGTGGTTTACAAGTTCTGTGTACTGGCGGTAAGGATCTGAATCCTTCCTCATTCATATGTGTCTAATTCCTCTGTGTCTGTCGCGCAGGTTCAAACCGGCATGGACATCTTCAGAGTGTTAGACTGCCTCAACTATCTGCCCAACTTGATCCTAGGCATGGAGGCGGCCGGCAAGGCTGGCGGCGTGGTCGAGGCAGCCATCTCCTACACCGGCGATGTGAGCGATCCCAAGCGAACCAAGTACGATCTCAAGTAGTAGTACACCAATCTGGCCGACGAGCTCGTCAAGGCTGGCACCCATGTGCTCTGCATCAAGGATATGGCGGGTGTTCTGAAGCCCGAGGCGGCTACGTAAGTCGAGGAAACTGCCCGAGACTTGTGTGAACCCACAGCACTTCTGACGTCTTTCCATTGCAGACTGCTCATCACCGCCATTCGTGAAAAGCATCCCGATATTCCAATCCACATCCACACCCACGACACCTCCGGAGCTGGAGTGGCGTCTATGCTGGCCTTTTCTCTTTCATCGCATCGTCTGAAGTGAACAGACGTCATGTCTCATCGTAAGTTCTCCGCGCCTCGCCATGGCTCCATGGCCTTCTACCCCAAGAAGCGCTCAGCACGCCATCGTGGCAAGGTTAAGGCTTTCCCCAAGGATGATGCCAGCAAGCCCGTTCATCTGACTTGCTTCATCGGCTACAAGGCCGGTATGACCCACATTGTGCGTGAGGCTGACCGTCCTGGTTCCAAGATTAACAAGAAGGAGGTCGTTGAGGCCGTCACCGTTCTGGAGACCCCACCCATGATTGTGGTTGGTGCCGTCGGTTATATCGAGACTCCATTCGGTCTTCGTGCTTTGGTCAATGTTTGGGCCCAGCATCTGTCCGAGGAGTGCCGTCGTCGCTTCTACAAGAACTGGTACAAGAGCAAGAAGAAGGCCTTCACCAAGACCAGCAAGAAGTGGACCGATGATCTTGGAAAGAAGAGCATCGAGAATGACTTCCGCAAGATGCTGCGTTACTGCAAGGTCATCCGTGTGATTGCCCACTCGCAGATCCGCTTGATTAAGCAGCGTCAAAAGAAGGCTCACATCATGGAGATCCAGCTGAACGGTGGCTCCATCGAGGACAAGGTCAAGTGGGCCCGTGAGCACTTGGAGAAGCCCATCCAGGTCAGCAATGTGTTCGGTCAGGATGAGATGATCGATTGCGTTGGCGTGACCAAGGGTAAGGGTTTCAAGGGTGTCACCTCGCGTTGGCACACCAAGAAGCTGCCCCGCAAGACGCACAAGGGTCTGCGCAAGGTCGCCTGTATCGGTGCCTGGCATCCGTCCCGTGTGTCCACCACTGTGGCACGTGCCGGTCAGAAGGGTTACCACCACCGTACCGAGATCAACAAGAAGATCTACCGCATTGGTGCTGGCATCCACACCAAGGATGGCAAGGTCATCAAGAACAACGCCTCCACCGAGTACGATCTGACCGATAAGAGCATCACCCCCATGGGTGGCTTCCCCCATTATGGTGAGGTCAACAACGACTTTGTCATGATCAAGGGCTGCTGCATTGGCTCCAAGAAGCGCATCATCACCCTGCGCAAGTCCCTGCTGAAGCACACCAAGCGCTCGGCTCTGGAACAGATCAAGCTCAAGTTCATCGACACCTCGTCGAAGATGGGCCATGGTCGCTTCCAGACCCCAGCCGACAAGCTGGCCTTCATGGGTCCCCTCAAGAAGGATCGTCTCAAGGAGGAGGCTGCTGCCACCACCAGTGCTGCTCCCGCCGCCGCCGCCACCGCCTAATCCAAAATGAACTTTGTTGGTGTTTTGCCTGCCTCTACTACCGCCCTCTGCTGCGGTAGGGTAGCGCTCAAAAAAAAGAGTTTTGACTACGCCTGTGCGCAGGCTGGCGCTGATGTGGCCGTTGACTCGATGAGCGGCATGACCTCTCAGCCGAGCATGGGAGCAGTGGTTGCCTCGCTGCAGGGCACGCCTCTGGACACAGGGGTGGATCTGCGCGTTGTGTCGGAGTACTCGGCATACTGGGAGCAGACCCGCACCCTGTACGCTCCCTTTGAGTGCACCACGACCATGCGGTCGGGCAATGCCGATGTGTACCTGAACGAGATCCCCGGCGGTCAGTACACCAACCTGCAATTCCAGGCCTTCTCTCTGGGTCTGGGCGACTTCTTCGAGGATGTGAAGAAGGCGTACCGCGAGGCGAATTTGCTATTGGGTGACATTATCAAGGTCACTCCCTCGTCCAAGGTGGTGGGTAACTTGGCCCAGTTTATGGTTCAGAACAACCTCACTGCCTACCAGCTGCTGGAGAAGGCTGATGAGCTTTCGTTCCCCAAGTCCGTGGTGGAGTTCTTGCAGGGACACATTGGCATCCCCCATGGTGGATTCCCCGAACCGCTGCGCTCCCGCGTTCTCAAGGATATGCCACGCATCGAGGGACGTCCGGGCGCCGCGCTGGAACCTCTGGACTTTGACAAGCTGAAGCAGGATTTGAAGGAATCTCATCCCAATATCACCGACCGCGACGTCATGTCGTCGGCCCTCTATCCCCAGGTGACCAACGAGTACCTGTTCTTCCG
The DNA here is from genome assembly GCF_003369915.1 of Drosophila miranda. NCBI lineage: Eukaryota > Metazoa > Arthropoda > Insecta > Diptera > Drosophilidae > Drosophila > Drosophila miranda. Next base: position 19,662,610 of record NW_022881614.1, read on the forward strand.
CGAGAAGTTCGGACCCGTTGACAAACTGGACACGCGCATCTTCCTCACCGGACCCAAGGTGGGCGAGGAGTTCGAGGTGACGCTGGAGCGCGGCAAGACGTTGAGTCTGAAGGCCATGGCCATGGCCGCTGATCTCAAGCCCAATGGAGATCGCGAGGTCTTCTTCGAGATGAACGGCCAACTGCGCACAGTTCACATTCTCGAAAAGGAGGCTGTCAAGGTGAGTGAAGACTCCAATTTACGATGGAAAATTACTAACACTCCCTCTAATTTCTGTGAATGCTTCCTTCAGGAAATCCACGTTCATCCCAAGGCCAACAAGGCGGTCAAGAGCGAGGTGGGAGCCCCCATGCCCGGCACTGTCATTGACACTCGCGTCGCTGTCGGCGATAAGGTGGAGAAGGGTCAACCCCTGGCTGTACTCTCGCCCATGAAGATGGAGATGGTAGTCCAGGCACCACAGGCGGGCGTTGTCAAGAAACTGGAGATCGCAAACGGCATGAAACTCGAGGGCGATGATCTGCTCATGATCACCGAGTAAATACCTCATCCCGCCTAAGCCTTAGGGCTTACAATGTCTATTGTCCATGCTGCCAGCGCACACCTATTGTAACATTAATCCCTAACATTAATCTTAGGGATTCTCGTCAGTTGCCACCAAACCACCTATAGCCCTGACTGTGCATCTACTTTTTATATATGTATCTGTATCTGTAGCTGAGACTAGTTAGGGAGCACAGGCGCTCGCTGTGTGTTCTATGTATATTTATGATAGTTCTTGGAACCGTCACGACCGTCATGTTTTGATACCCCGCCACAAACACTTTTAAGTACCGTTAAAATTAAACTTGTACGATTTTTGAATTTAAGATTTGCGAAAACTGTCAAAATTCACCTCCTCCAATACATACGTAAGTGGTTATAAATGTCAATATCTATATTGAAATAAATGTTAAACAAATATGATTTGTTTGGGTCTCGTTCGTGTAAATATTGCTACTGCAACTGGTTGCTTATAATTAATTTAACAGAACTGATTACAAACTAACTTATGGCTACGGTGTTTCCGAATGCAATTTACAGAACATCATACAAAATTTTCTAGAACCTAATAACAGATTGCAGAGAAGGAAAAATAGGACTCCGCCTGAATAAAAAGGTTTATACTTCAATTTCTATCTTACTAAACGCTCTACATGCACTTTACAATAAATTCCAGAAAAGCCAGCTCCTTGTTCATTTCAGTGACCCTTTTGAAATGCCTCTGTACGTAGGGAGTAAGAACCTCTACCATGTTGCCGTTGTTGTAGAATCGTGCCTTAGGATCAACCAGAGCATCTCCAATTAAGTGCTTAAGGATTACATTGCCAGCGTGGGAGTTTCGCGAGTTTGTGGTCCAGGCCTTAACGTGCTGTAGCAGCGCCACGCGCTGGTCCACATTTAGTTGATCCACCAGCTGACGGAGTCCGGCTTCATCACGCTCTCGCACAAAGTGGATTATTATGTCGAAGGTTGTTTTAGGTTTGTTCAAGTTCAGCGCCAGGACAAAGGCCTTATGCAGCTGCTTCTGTGCATGGAGGAGGGAGTGCAGGGTCTGCTCCTGCTCCAGGGTCTCCTGACGCTTATCGAGAGCCTCGTTGCGCGTGGCCTGCGTTACATCGCCAAAGCGTATCAGCTTGGAGTCTGCTCCCCCTGTGTAGAAGAAGCGATTACTTCTGCCAGAGACCGCTAAGGCCCAGACACGATCGCTATGCTCGTCGAGGGACTGGAGGCAAGTATTGGTCTTAATGTTCCACAGCTTGAGGAGGCCATCCGAGGCGGCAGAGATGATAAACTTTCCGTGGTCCAGGAACTCTGCTCTTAGAATTGTACACTCTTGATCAAAGCGTTTAATGCAAGTAATGGCACACAGAGGCAAAACCCGAGGCTCCATTGTGGGTCATAGCCACACATCCGATTGTAGAGGTATGGCAGTTTGTTTGCTGCGTTAGACCTTCCAATGAGCAGGCCTTCTCATGCTCGAGCTTCCACAGTCGAATGCTACAATCTTTGCCCACAGAAATGAGCAGATTGTGAGCGGCCGCCAAAGCCATGACTGTGTCGGAATGTCCGACAATCAGTTTGCAGTTCATATCGTTCTCCGTATCGTATAGTTTAAAGTGTTAGTGGCCACGGCCAAGTAGCGGTCGTTGTCTCCCAAGAAGCACATATCCAGAATCTCATCGTTGTAGGCGACCAAGTGCTTAATGGGTTCAATACTGGAGCCATCATAAACGATTATATTCTGTTCTGTGGTGACCAAAGCAAAGCCAATTGTTTGAGGTCGCTGCAATGTAGCAGACGACTGATTTGAAAGTCCGACTGTGTCAAAAGGTATTTTATCTTCCAGGATTCGGCATCCACCTGCTGCAGATTTCCTGTTCCGCTGGCCACAATTATCTCCCTGCCCTCGTTTGTGTATACGACTCCCTCCAGCTCATCAAACAGTGGCAGTACTTTCAACTGCTTGCTTTCCACCTGATCTTTTAGCTTCCAAACAATCAAAACCTTATCTCGGCTCACAGTAGCTAGCTCATTGCAGTCTGCTTCGTTGCTCTTGAAGCTCAGGCCGGTCACCTGCGAAAGATGGCCTCGCATTTTGTGTAGCAGCGTCTTCGACTGATAATTCCAGCAGTAAATCGTGTTATCCGAAACCACAGCATAGATCTCACGTCGCAAGACATTGGGATGGAAGCGCAGGAGCCAGCATGGACCAGGAAAGTCTTTCAGAGCACACAGGCAGCTGTTGTTGGCGAAATCCCACAGTCTCAATGTTGCATCCGCTCCACCGCTTGTGCATACAAGCCTTCCGCAGGGACTAAACTCGATTTAGATGACTGGCCCCTTGTGTTGGGCCTTCCACAGCTTTACAAGCTTACAGGTGGTCAGTAGCCAAAGGCGCAGCAGTCCACTGCGATGGGCAGTTACCAAGTGCTCGTGCGACAGGGCAAAGCAGGTGATGGCATCCTCCTCCACGTCGATGTCTTCCAAGTTGGCCGGCTTTATGTTCTCTGGAGGCGTCGAGCCAACCCCGAAGCTCTGCAAGATTTGCGAGGTCTGGACGTCGACTTGGTTGACACTGACACCGTTCAGGCAATAGAAGTGCTGGCCATCCGATCTCCACGCAATGTCGCCGCCGCCATAGAAGTTTGTGTACTGGGCCTCCGCTGCGTAGCTAAACCATACATTTATCGGTTATTTTTGTACACATTTATTAAAATATTCTCTCACCTTTTTTCACAAATATTCGCCAACATGTTTCTCGTTGTTTATAAATAAAACCGCGTGCGCGCTGAATGCTAGGCAAAAGTAGAGCTGGAGACCAAAACATCGCTGAAACATCGATATTTTTTCAATTTTTTGCTTGAGATAAGCCCATTATGGGTATGAAATGAAAATAATAAAAATTGTTTGTTAAAAACAGAGCAAAATGATTTCAGAAAGATTATTTTGGTAAAAAATAACTTTGTAATCTTTCTTAAAACTAAAAAATGTGATTTGTAATTATAAACGCTTTTAAAGTTGATCTAATGTAACCTAAAAACATCGATGCCTGCAGTGTATACCGATGAAGTCGATGTTTCTCCGCTCTAGGCAAAAGGCGTCAAATCATTCTCCAAGTTCCATTAAAACAAATTTTTCGCGAAATAAACATTTACAATTTAAATCACAGCCATGAGTACAATTGGAACTGGTGTAAGTAGAAGATAATAATATTTGAGACTGGGCGGATCCTATTTGTACGCATTTTTATTGCAGTATGACTTGTCGGCATCGCAGTTTTCGCCGGACGGTCGCGTTTTTCAAATCGACTATGCTTCCAAAGCCGTGGAGAAAAGTGGCACAGTTATTGGAATTCGTGTCAAGGACTGCGTTATTCTTGCCGTTGAGAAAATAATAACCAGCAAATTATATGAGCCCGATGCCGCGGGACGCATTTTCATTGTTGAGAAGAACATTGGCATGGCCGTGGCTGGGCTGGTGGCCGACGGCAACTATGTGGCTGATATTGCCCGCCAGGAGGCAGCAAATTACCGTCAGCAGTTTGAGCAAGTGATTCCTTTGAAGCTCCTGTGCGACCGCGTGTCGTCCTACGTCCATGCCTACACTTTGTACAGCGCAGTCCGCCCCTTTGGACTGTCTATTATCCTGGCCTCGTGGGATGAAAATGGTGGACCCCAACTCTACAAAATTGAGCCATCAGGCTCGTACTTTGGGTACTTTGCCTGCGCCAGTGGAAAGGCCAAGCAACAGGCCAAGACTGAGATGGAAAAGTCCCGATTTGTCGATTTGAACACTGAGGAACTAGTTAAAAAGGCTGGTGAAATGTAAGTACTTGTTAGTTTGCTTCAACGTTTAGCTCAATATTGACTGCTCTTGAAATTTAAGAATTTACCGCGTTCATGATGAGCTCAAGGACAAGGAATTCCGTTTCGAAATGGGTATCGTGGGCAGTGAAACCCAGGGTATTTATCAAATCAATCCCGCGGTATTGACTGAGTTAGCCATAAAAGCCGGAGAAAATGCTAATGAGGAAGATGACAGCGGTGATGAGGCGCATTAATTTTTGTATGGCAGTGAATCTAATTAATTTTATATTTTCTATTCGCATAATGAATACATATATGTGGGTTAAAACGAGTCTTTTTGTAAAATAGTTTCAGTGTAGTTTAGTTTTTTCTCTCTAGGTAACTCACCTTGCAACCTACTTAGAGATGCGTTGTTTGTATCGATAGGCTGTATCCATTAAAAAGCGATAACGTTACCTATCGTCTGGTTTCTGGCGCGAAATATTATCTCCCATCTCTAATTTTACGACCAACCTGAAAACATACACAATCAAATTTAAAACCTTAGCTCTAATTGCAAAATGACTACACTAATTGAACAGTTGATCGCAAAGATGGGCTTGCGGGAAGAGCCTAATGTGTTGGAATGAGCTACACTTACAATAAATTTTGAATGAATATTTAAAGAGTCCTTTTCAGGAAAACCACAGAGTTAGTTCGTTTACTGGAGCTGCGGTCGACAAATGTGCCACTGCAAATAAACGAGTATGGGAAAATCGTCCTGTGCGCTGATCTAGCTTCGTGTCTGCTGGGCATTGGGTTTGACAAGGAGCAGGCGTTAATGCTGTCTGGCCTGCGGAAGAGCCATTACCTAAACAACAAGCGTATGTTTGAGAAGCTCCTGGATCTGAATAAATTGGTCAGCGTAAACGATATATGTGTGCAGCTAAGCCTCAACGAGGTGACTCGCAAAGCCGACGAGTTGATGAATCTCTTCAAAGGTTTGGTTTCTGTTGAAGATACCGACATTGACACTGCTCACCCACAATACGCCGCTATAGCCGTTTTCCTTGCCTGCCGCCTGCTAAAGAAGAAGGTTTCAAAGCCAAAACTAATGCCCTTCAGCAACCTGCGCCCAACCCAATGGCAACAGCTCGAACAGCAGTGGAAGCGAATGATAACCAAGCATTACAAGGATAACAAAGTTGTCTCCCCAGGTGATCTGGATGAAAAGCTTAAACCAAGCCAGCAGGAGAATCTCACGAACGGGTCGAAGAAGTCCCTGAAACCCGAGGACGAAGACTATGAGAAATGGAAATCTAGAATGCTGGCAATGGCTCAAGCAAAGCTGAGAGAAATGGAGGCCTCAAATGACCATCCAGTAGAGGTATAGAGGAAGCAAATGTCTTCATCGATGAGATTATACTTCCTAGTGAACTTGTTGTATCCATTTGAAAACCAGTTGTATCTGTTAGTAAAGTTAGTTTATAATATATTTCTTTCAATTTAGTTTTAATTATAGAAATTATAATTTAAGAACAAAATTGTCAACAGTGTTTAGTACACATTTTAAAATTAAGAGATTTTTGAAAGTTTTTGATCTGTTAGTTTATCTGAACTTATTCGACTTGTTTTGACAGTTGATTCCAAACTATGACTAGTCTAGGCATACTTCTTTTTTTTGTTCTCGAATCGAAGAAGGATAACATTGGTGTGGCACCCTCGATAGCAAAGTAATAGATTTTTCCATCGATCTTGCGTTTCAGTTTGTAGACAGCATGTTTATAAGGACGATCGACACCAGCCCGTTTTATGTGTACTGTTTCCAATGGCTAAAGGAAATACAAAAGTATACTATGTGTTGGCCAATTCAAGATATCTGTTCATAATACTTCGACTTTCCCAGTAAATCGCTTTCGATGATGCCATTTACAAACATTTCGTCTGGAATGAGAATGATCAGTCGGTGCAGTCCAAACGTGATGTTATGTGTTTCCTGCGAGGGAATATCTCAATAATAGTTTTGAATTAATTTATAAACAGAGTGCATTACTTCATAGACTGCCATGCGGTGTTGAAGGCCTTCGCCCTGTCGTTCGGGCAGAGAAAGGTTCAAATAGCCGTGAAAGTAATTCGATGCCATTCCCGAAGCATAATCGAGTCCATGTGGTTCCCTTATCCAGTGGGAATAAGATAGTGTACTGCCTCCAAGACCGCTGAAAAGCAGCCAGTACAGCGGCATTTGGGCCAAGTACATGGCCGTGGGAATTAGCGATTTGTAATTTCCCGTTGCAGAAAATCGATTGAATCCTAGGACAACGAAGCCCAGAAATATGAAGGTGCTGCTTTTATTGTATATAAGCGATCGTCTCAGTATAACCCACAGACGATCCTCTGGCAAATAGTAACGCGAGAACTGAAAATATTCAATTACGCTGAGAGCCAGGCGCCGAATGAGGTCCGCCAGGAATACCACACCGATAATACGTACGGAAGTGTCTGTATAATTCCAATTGTTCGTTTAGTGCATTAAATGATTGCATTTTACTCACCTAGGTAACCGCCAAGCATTTCCAAAGCTCGAAACTTCTTATTTCTCATTACTCGTATCCGCGCAGACGGTTCTTCTGGTGGTGCCATGGCTTTTGACCATGGAAATATACCAAAAATATACCATATATTCTTCGTTTTTGATATTCTGTCGAAAATACTGATAAGAAACCGTACTTAGCCCATTAGGCCCCCTCTATTTAAACAGTTCAACGACTTGAATCAATTGGCGGGATATGTTACTAAGTTTTAATTCTTCTTGTAGATCCATGCCATCTTTCCTCTGAACTGAAAAAAATCCACGATATCTTTCAACTGAACTACGCTAAAATGATTCAATTTTCATTATTTTCGGTGGAATATTAAAATACCCCCTTGGTTTGTAGTGGACAACGGTTAGTAGGACTGACGTTTTCCTCAGAGGTCGACCAGCACGCTATCATTCCGGCTACTGTCTCGTCGGCAAAAGGGTGGTGTTCTTTTTATTTGTCTATTCTGAGACCTACTATATTTGTTTTTATATTAAAAGAGCGTGCAAGAAACTTAACGACATGTACAAGTACAATTCCAGAACCGGAGAGAAACAAAACTTTTGGCCATTAGACTTCACTTACACATATGCACACGCACGCGACTCGAACGGATCAAAAGTCGTCCTTAGCTGGAATGAAGGACCACGCCCACCCTTCCTTGGTCATAATCTGCCATCTTGCTCTATTCTTTATGACCCCTTTTCTTTAGGGCTCGCTACTACAGGGGCTGGGTATCGGAAATCAAGATCAAGGTTTAAGGATACATTATAAATTTATTCATTAATAGCTAAAATTTAAATACATTACTTGCACTTAGTTTACCCTCTCCAAATATATTCAATTTCCCTTAACTTAACTCCCCTGCGCTTAAACTTGGTTTTATTTTTATTCTTCGAAACTCAAAGATTGGCCTTGCTGCGTCAGCCGCTGATCCCCTCTCTCAAACTTAAACGCTCGATTGACGGCTCGACAGACTTACAAATTAACCGCATTTCTTTTTCGTTTCTCCCCAATAGAACAAGTGTGTTTTAGCCAATTGTCATCATCGGCAGAACCGATTATTAAAATGACTTCGCTTTATGGTTTTATTTACTCACTGTTTCTTTTGTAGTGTTGCGGTCCATCGGCGAAAGCGCTTTCTCGATGCCAGCTGATAAATCTTCGTGAGGGATCAAGAGTTTTTTATTTATTTATTTTTTTTGTTGTACCTGTATGTGTAAACTGGCACTTGCACTCACACTCGCCCTAGGAGAGCACAACGAAATCCCCCTTACCCCTTTGCAGTGGAATTAATAGGTATGTTTTTTTTTTTTATCTTTAGCTTATTACAAATTCATTATTTTACTCATTTGTCCTACTTCCTCTTCCTATTCTTTTCTCCTTTCCCGTCCACTCGCACTCTCTCTCCTTCTGCGTTCGACCGAAAATTTGAGCCGATCCCGCTACCTTTCCGTTAACTCGCTCTGGATTTTCGGTTTCGGTTCAACCACTGGAGTTCTATGACACTGCGGCACTGAGACGAAGGGTTCTTCCGTTTACAAAAAAAGTTTGATCGAAAATTGGTTTTCGTTTTCTTTTGATCTGCTCGCGATACACGACGTGCTGCTTCCCAACGGCAACTGTCTCTTTCTTCAGCTAGTTAGGCCAGCCTTGGTCGAATTATTCTCGTCTCTGCTTCGCTCTAGCTTCCCCTTGTTTATGGTTCCCCTCTGCTTTGCATTCCCCTTGCCAGGTGCATTAATGTTGAAGCGGTGCTCTTTTTGCCTTGAGATTAAACTGAGATTCGGGTAGGCCAGCCTTAGCCGAATTATTATCGCCTCTGCTGCGCTCTAGGTTCCCCTTGTTTATGGTTCCCCTCTGCTGTGCCTTCCCCTTGCCAGGTGGATTTATGTTGAAGCGGTGCTCTTTGCCTTGAGATTTAACTGCGGCTGGGGTGCCAAACCTAAGGGGTAGCAAAAGTTCCGACTGCTTGAATACATTTACTGCTGCGGCGCTGCAAAACTCTCCTCCACTTACCCGCGGATCTGCCCCAATTTAGCAGTGGAAGCACAAGGCTGATCCAACCCGTAGCTTAGGTGCCACTACTGCCGCATGTCCTTCGCATGATACCTGCCAATACTTTTACCCTGTAAATCTTCTAGTTCATAGATAGAATTTCCTATCTTTTTCCGAATTCTCGCCTTCACAAATACCTTGCCAAGTTTTGCATTGTAACCAGCTGGGAAACTGCTTTGCTTAAAATTTCTCCTAAATACCTCTTGTCCAACTTTATACGACACTTCCCGAGATCTTTTATCATACTGCCGCTGATTTCGCTCATTTTGCTTTTGCATGACCTCGCTGGCCTTTTTCCGGATTACCTCCAGCGAATCTTCTTTCGTAAAACTTGCTGCCCTGTCTTCCAGCAATTTTAACGACCTCAGAAGCGAATAAGTTTCCCCGGATGTGATCATCTGCTGCCCAAACACCATATAGTAAGGAGTAGCCCCTATCCCCGAATGGATTGCCGATCTTAAGGCGCAGCAAATGCTGCTCAGATGCTCATCCCAATCCTTCTGATCCGGTCGAACATATGCTCTAATGGCAGCGATAACCGAGCGATTTACTCGCACCGATGCATTTGCTTGCGGCGCATGCACGGCCGTCAACGTATGCTTTACTCTGTGAGTTCTCAATAGATGTTGGAACGCGTCTGCTCTAAACTGGGAGCCATTGTCTGAGAAAATGGTTTCCGGTACGCCAAATGTGTGGAACAGTTCCTCCTTGAGATACCTTATTACCACCTCTGCTGTTAATTTCTTGACGGGCTTTAGAAAAACAAACTTCGAATAGTGATCTAGTACAATAAATATCCCAACATGTCCGCTTCGCGATCTTGGATATGGCCCCAGAAAGTCGATGTAGAGACTTTGGAAAAACCTCTGTGATTCCGCCGGTAATGTGGCGTTGGGTGGTGTTGGGTGGTTTTGTTGTTTTGCATTGACTGCAGGCATTTATGTGTGTCTTCACGTCATTCACCAGACCCGGCCAATAATAATAGCGCCTGATACGCTCCAAAGTCTTATGTATCCCTCCATGGGAGGCCAAGGGATGGTCATGTGCTCTTTCCAACACTTCCTTTATCATCTCTTTCGGTACCCAGAGCTTCCATGCAAAAGAATCATGCACTAGATCCCTTGTTGAGTGTTCTGCTCGACGATAGATCAAACCATCAACAGCTTTTACATCTGGCAGTTTCGAACTATTGGCTTCTACACGCTCTACTAGATCTAAATAATCTGCCGATTTAAAGTGTGGGGAATCTGTATCTACCAATAGCCCCTGGTGCATATCCATAGCCGCTATGTCATCTTCATGGACTCTCGATAAAACGTCAGGTACTACATTTAACTTCCCTTTTCTGTGCTCAATCTTAAATCGAAAGCCTTGGAGTTTGAGTGCCCATCTAGCTAATCTTGAGTGCAGGTCGCTTTGTGACATTAGCCACTTTAAAGAGGCGTGGTCCGTGTGGCTTGCCTAGCCACACTTGCAATTTGGATGTCACGCATTAATGAACATATCGTAATTTTATTTCTGCGCCGAGTTTTATTTAATTCGAAATAATTAGTCGGCCGATTGGGGATAAAAAACATTATCTCCACATAAAATTTGGTGACCCCGACGTGATCTCTGAGTTGCAGTGTCAATTAATAATCACTCGCGATCGACATTCGTTAGCCCTAGCAAATTTTCGGCGGTTATGCACAATTCGGTGCTAAAACACACTTACATACACCTACATACACGCATTGCTGGCTATTAATTTCTCTGTCGCGACAATTCGGTCAGTGCAGTGCGGTAGGCAGTGCAGCGAACTCACTAATACACACAAGCGGAGTACAAAGCGGAATCGGACAGCTCGCACAGCCGCACAGCTAAAGGCATTAGCTGTAATCCCTTTGCTTTCGGTTCCCACGTTTATACGTATACAGGGTGTCTTTTTCGGTCGTGCTGAGTGACTCTTTTAAAACCTCAACATGGCAGCACCTGAGCCTACCAATGTCGCGAACGCAGCAATGCCGAGTGATGTAGATTTCTACAAGCACAAGGCCGAGTCCATCGCGCGCCAACTAAAGGCCATGGATCGCTTTCTCACCAAGGAAGAGCTTGCCGAGTTAGATGAGGCAGAACTTCAAGCTCGCTTAGAGCAAATCGAGCGACTGAATGCGGATTTCGATGCCGCTCAAACGAGCCTTGAAAGGCTGGATTTCCTGCAGTTAGCCCATGATACCCGACTGGACTTTTCGAATGTTTATGTGAAGGTTAGGTCCAGGCTGTCGCGGGAGTTGATGGCTTCTCGCACGGTAAATGTTGCCAATTCAACGGCTCGGCATACTCTCGAGGGGAATTCGTCGTTGTTCGCCTATAATAGTATAGGCCGTTCTCGAATGCCCGAGTTGCAGCTTCCGCGATTCGGGGGGAACTACATGAATTGGCCAGAATTCCACTCGATGTTCTCGACAATGGTGCACAAAGACCATCGTATACCAATCATCGAAAAATTCCAATATCTTCGTGGATGTCTAGATGGTGCTGCGCTGGATACGATTCGTTCCTTGGAACTTTCTGAGGAGAATTACGACAAGGCGTTGAATTTGCTAATGTTGCGATTCGATAATAAACTGTTACATTTTCAGGCACACGTCAAGGCTATTTTCGGGCTGCAAGGGGTGGAGAAGGGCTCAGCTATCGGATTGCGCGCGCTCAGCGACAAAATCAATTCGCACTTGCGTGCACTTCAGACCTTGGCGACCCCGCAGGAGATTTCGGATGGGTTGCTGATCTTCATCATAGGCACGAAACTGGACCACAAAACATAGGAGAAATGGGAAGAGAACTTGCCGACGTCAGGATTGCCTCGGTGGTCAAGCATGGCCTCATTTTTGGAAGCGAGATGTCGGATGCTGGAGAATTTGGGATCAGCCATGGCAACAAGTCCTAGTCAACAGGTGGGAGAAGACAAACCTGTCACCCTTATCACCTCCAGTAACGACCATCCTAACCCCATATGTAACCATTGCAATTCCTCCGAGCATTACATATCTAGATGTCAGGCATTCCTGAATCTCTCTGCGTTTGAACGATACAAAGAAGCAAAGAAGAGCCGCTTGTGTTTGAACTGCCTCAACAAAGGCCATGAATTGCAGAGGTGCAGGTCAGGACTTTGCAGGCATTGCCAGGCCAAACATCACACGCTACTCCACATTCCATCGGGAACTGGTGCTTCATCTTCCTCTTCACCGGCCGAGGAATCGATCCAGCAAGAGGCCGCGACTGTGCTTCTAGCAAGCGGGTGTTCTAGCCCTCCCCCCTCGATCCAGAAATCTCAGCCTAGCCAGAACGTGTTGCTACCTACTGCCCTCGTCCATGTAACAGATCGTTATGGAGCACTTATCCCATGTCGTGCCATTTTGGATTCTGCATCACAGGCAAACTTTGTAACATCTAGACTTGCTGATCAGTTGCAGTTGGATCATCGCTCGTCTTATGTTCACATCTCTGGAATCGGAGAGTCCATTCTACCTTCGAGCAAGTCTGTACATATAGTTGTACAATCCCAGGACGCAAGCTATCGAGCTTCCTTCGCTGCAATTGTCACCAACTCAATTACGGAAATGCAGCCTAACTTCGGCGTAGACGCAAAGGATTGGCCAATGCCGAATAATCTAAAACTAGCTGATCCTAATTTCTCCAAGCCCCAACGTATCGATCTGTTGATAGGTTCTGGTTTGTTCTTCGATTTAATGTGCGTCGGACAGATTCGACTATCAGCCCAATTGCCAACATTGCAGGAGACTAAACTTGGTTGGATAGTATCAGGAAGCATTGATAGCTCGGAGAATAAGCGTGCAGCTTTAGCCGCTTTTGAAAATTCCTCGTGCATCTCTATTGACGATTTTCGACCCACAACACTGGAGTACCAAAACTTAGAGCAGCAGTGCAGGAAGCAGCTGCTCGAGTGCCAGGTGCAAGTAGAAAAACTGCGATCGGAGAATCAGGAACTGCAGCGCGAACTTTTCCATATATTAAAAACCTACATATCCACGCTAAATGAAATTCAACTTTCAACAATTTCTACATTGCCAAATTTCCTGCCATTCTATGCAATTACAGAGGTTCCCGATGATCAAGACGTAATCACGACAAGCCGCCTTCGTAAAGAAGCGCCGATTGCTGCGTTCGACGATCATCCCAGCGTAGCCGCCAGCTGCGCCCAAGCAAGCATCTTCAAGAGGGCCGTTGGAAAAATAGCGGTTCTGCCCCTTCAGGATGGATCTGTTGAAAGCCTTTGCCTTCCAACGGGGGGTGAATGTTCGGAGCAGAACCCAGCCGATTAGCTGCTTGCCAAATAGCACCTAATTCTTGGCCCTCAGCCGCTTATTTTGTTTGTTACTTATGTCTATGTCACTCATTTGTTTGTTAAAGCTTTGCGCTTGCTTGCCCTGCTAATCTCTGCCAGCTCGCTCTTCGCTATCTCCGCTTTGCGTCTGCCTACCGACGTCGGCCGAGCGAAGCTGCGCTTAGCGATCGGAGCGGCAATGTAAAGGGCAGGCAAGCCACACTTGCAATTTGGATGTCACGCATTAAAGAACATATCGTAATTTTATTTCTGCGCCGAGTTTTATTTAATTCGAAATAATTAGTCGGCCGATTGGGGATAAAAAACATTATCTCCACATTGTGGATGCCCCAGATTTTCGTCCTTTGCGGGGGCGGAAGGGGGTGTGGCGAAATTTGGACACGAAACGGTCAAGGTCCGATATCACAGGAGTGTGGATACCAAATTTGGTTGCTCTGGCTCTTATAGGTTCTGAGATCCTTGAACTCATATTTTGCAATTGGCAAAACCGACCATGAAACCTGTGTGTTAGAGAGAGACAGAGCGAGAAAGAATGAAATTGTTTTCTTGATTCTGGCTATAATAATTATACGATCTGGTTGAGATCTTCCATTTTAAAACATATAGTTATCCTCTACGATTCTGCGTTTTTGGTTTTATCGTATCTTTAAAAATGTGTATGCCACAGATTTTCGTCCTTTGTGGCGGCGGAAGTGGGCGTGGCGAAGTTTTGAAATATTTTTGTAGCAGTGACATATCACAGAAGTCTGGATACAAAACATCGTTGCTCTAGCTCTTATAGTCTTTGAGCACTAGGCGCTGAAGGGGACGGACAGACGGACGGACGGACAGACGGACAGACAGACATGGCTCAATCGACTCGGCTATTGATGCTGATCAAGTATATATATACTTTATGGGGTCGGAAACGATTCCTTCTGGACGTTACACACATCCACTTTTACCACAAATCTAATATACCCCAATACTCATTTTGAGTATCGGGTATAATAAAATGACTTCACTTTATGGTTTTATTTACTCACTGTTTCTTATACCCGATACTCAAAATGAGTATTGGGGTATATTAGATTTGTGGTAAAAGTGGATGTGTGTAACGTCCTGTCTGTCTGTCCGTCTGTCCGTCCGTCCGTCCGTCCGTCCGTCCGTCCGTCCCCTTCAGCGCCTACTGCTCAAAGACTATAAGATCTAGAGCAACGATGTTTTGGATCCAGACTTCTGTGATCTGTCACTGCTACAAAAATATTTCAAAACTTCGCCCCGCCCACTTCCGCCCCCACAAAGGACGAAAATCTGTGGCATCCACATTTTTAAAGATACGATAAAACCAAAAACGCAGAATCGTAGAGGATGACTATATGTTCTAGAGTGTAAAATCTCAACCAGATCGTATAATTATTATAGCCAGAATTAAGAAAAGAATTTCATTCTTGCTCGCTGTGTCTCTCTCTAACACACAGGTCGGCTTTGCCAATTGCAAAATATGAGTTCAAGGATCTCAGAACCTATAAGAGCCAGAGCAACCAAATTTGGTATCCACACTCCTGTGATATCGGGCCTTGACCGTTTCGTGTCCAAATTTCGCCACACCCCCTTCCGCCTCCGCAAAGGACGAAAATCTGGGGCATCCACAAATCTCAGAGACTATTAAGGCTAGAGTAACCAAATTTGGTATCCGCACTTCTGTTAGATCTCACTATAAAACGTATATCTCAGAATTTCGCCCCACCCTTTTCCGCCCCCACAAAGGACGAAAATCTGTTGCATCCACAATATTGCACATTCGAGAAAACTAAAAACGCAGAATCATAGATACTGACCATATCTATCAGATTGCTGAATCTGGATCAGATCAGATCATTTTTATAGCCAAAAGGAACAAGTCAATTTGCACTGGCTACGCAGCCCCCGACGTCACGCTTAGACTGATTTTCTGTCTCTCTCGCACGCACTCCTTAACGTGTCGTTTAATATTAGCGGCGTCTGTCGGATGAGAGCCATACTGACTTAGTATCGGGTATAACTGTGGAGTTGCGGTGTCCGCAGCAACTCACAACGTTCCCCCTCGTTTTTATACCCGATACTCAAAATGAGTATTGGGGTATATTAGATTTGTGGTAAAAGTGGATGTGTGTAACGTCCAGAAGGAATCGTTTCCGACCCCATAAAGTATATATATTCTTGATCAGCATCAATAGCCGAGTCGATTGAGCCCTGTCTGTCTGTCCGTCTGTCCGTCCGTCCGTCCGTCCGTCCGTCCGTCCGTCCGTCCGTCCGTCCGTCCGTCCGTCCGTCCCCTTCAGCGCCTACTGCTCAAAGACTATAAGATCTAGAGCAACGATGTTTTGGATCCAGACTTCTGTGATATGTCACTGCTACAAAAATATTTCAAAACTTCGCCCCGCCCACTTCCGCCCCCACAAAGGACGAAAATCTGTGGCATCCACATTTTTAAAGATACGATAAAACCAAAAACGCAGAATCGTAGAGGATGACTATATGTTCTAGAGTGTAAAATCTCAACCAGATCGTATAATTATTATAGCCAGAATCAAGAAAACAATTTCATTCTTTCTCGCTCTGTCTCTCTCTAACACACAGGTTTCATGGTCGGTTTTGCCAATTGCAAAATATGAGTTCAAGGATCTCAGAACCTATAAGAGCCAGAGCAACCAAATTTGGTATCCACACTCCTGTGATATCGGACCTTGACCGTTTCGTGTCCAAATTTCGCCACCCCCCCTTCCGCCCCCGCAAAGGACGAAAATCTGGGGCATCCACAAATCTCAGAGACTATTAAGGCTAGAGTAACCAAATTTGGTATCCGCACTTCTGTTAGATCTCACTATAAAACGTATATCTCAGAATTTCGCCCCACCCCCTTCCGCCCCCACAAAGAACGAAAATCTGTTGCATCCACAATATTGCACATTCGAGGAAACTAAAACCGCAGAATCATAGATAATGTCCATATCTATCATATTGCTTAATCTTTTTCAGATCAGATCATTTTTATAGCCAAAAGGAACAAATCAATTTGCACTGGCTACGCAGCGCCCGACGTCACGCTCAGACTGATTTTCTGTCTCTCTCGCACGCACTCCTTGTCGTGTCGTTTAATATTAGCAGCGTCTGCCGGAGGAAAGCCATACTGAATTAGTATCGGGTATAACTGTAGAGTTGCGGTGTCCGCAGCAACTCACAACGTTCCCCCTCGTTTTGTAGTGTTGCGGTCCATCGGCGAAAGCGCTTTCTCGATGCCAGCTGATAAATCTTCGTGAGGGATCAAGAGTTTTTTATTTATTTATTTTTTTTGTTGTACCTGTATGTGTAAACTGGCACTTGCACTCACACTCGCCCAAGGAGAGCACAACGAAATCCCCCTTACCCCTTTGCAGTGGAATTAATAGGTATGTTTTTTATACCCGATACTCAAAATGAGTATTGGCGTATATTAGATTTGTGGTAAAAGTGGATGTGTGTTACGTCCAGAAGGAATCGCTTCCGACCCCATAAAGTATATATATTCTTGATCAGCATCAATAGCCGAGTCGATTGAGCCCTGTCTGTCTGTCCGTCTGTCCGTCCGTCCGTCCGTCCGTCCGTCCGTCCGTCCGTCCGTCCCCTCCAGCGCCTAGTGCTCAAAGACTATAAGAGCTAGAGCAACGATGTTTTGGATCCAGACATCTGTGATATGTCACTGCTACAAAAATATTTCAAAACTTTGCCCCGCCCACTTCCGCCCCCACACAGGACGAAAATCTGTGGCATCCACATTTTTAAAGATACGATAAAACCAAAAATGCAGAATCGTAGAGGATGACTATATGTTCTAGAGTTTAAAATCTCAACCAGATCGTATAATTATTATAGCCAGAATCAAGAAAACAATTTCATTCTTTCTCGCTCTGTCTCTCTCTAACACACAGGTTTCATGGTCGGTTTTGCCAATTGCAAAATATGAGTTCAAGGATCTCAGAACCTATAAGAGCCAGAGCAACCAAATTTGGTATCCACACTCCTGTGATATCGGACCTTGACCGTTTCGTGTCCAAATTTCGCCACACCCCCTTCCGCCCCCGCAATGGACGAAAATCTGGGGCATCCACAAATCTCAGAGACTATTAAGGCTAGAGTAACCAAATTTGGTATCCGCACTTCTGTTAGATCTCACTATAAAACGTATATCTCAGAATTTCGCCCCACCCCCTTCCGCCCCCACAAAGAACGAAAATCTGTTGCATCCACAATATTGCACATTCGAGAAAACTAAAAATGCAGAATCATAGATAATGACTATATCTATCAGATTGCTGAATCTGGATCATATCGGATTATTTTTGTAGCCAAAAGCAAGAAATCAATTTGCAGTGGCCACGCAGCGCCCGACGTCACGCTCAGACTGATTTTCTGTCTCTCTCGCACGCACTCTTTGTCGTGTGGTTCAATATTAGCGGCGTCTGCCGCAGGAGAGCCATACTGACTTAGTATCGGGTATAACTGTAGAGTTGCGGTGTACGCAGCAACTCACAACGTTCCCCCTCGTTTTTTTATCTATAGCTTATTATAAATTCATTATTTTACTCATTTGCTCTACTTCCTCTTCCTATTCTTTTCTCCTTTCCCGTCCACTCGCACTCTCTCTCTCCTTCTGCGTTCGACCGAATATTTGAGCCGATCCCGCTACCTTTCCGTTAACTCGCTCTGGCTTTACGGTTTCGGTTCAACCACTGGAGTTCTATGACACTGCGGCACTGAGACGAAGGGTTCTTCCGTTTACAAAAAAAGTTTGATCGAAAATTGGTTTTCGTTTTCTTTTGATCTGCTCGCGATACACGAAGCTCATTGATTTCTATTTATTTATTTGTTGATTGTTTTTTAGCTACTAGATCTACGCGCGTGTAAACAATATAATCACGAGTCCCACCCCTTTTTACATGCCAGAATGTACACGACTTTAGAGCACTGGGCGGCGTCTTCGTAGCGGGTTTTTGAATATATTTTAAAAAGGTTTTGGGTAGTTTGAAAAAATATTTCAAGGATTCGATTCTATTCTATATATATATATGTATATATTCACCTTATAATATTTATATTCTCTATGTCACTTTTAAGAAAAAAGCACCATGCACCTCGGGGGTAAGAACTAAATTAATTCTTTATTCTAGTTTACCTGGTAAGGTAAGCTTGGGGTGTCGTGTGGATCGCGTGAAAGATGGATCGCGTGCTCACAGACTGTTAACGTGGGGAGTTAACAGCGCTGTTGCTCGGCGATTGTTTTTTATATGATCTTTCATGTCAAATATGTGAGGAAGAAGCAGAAACCCTTACACTACGGTCACTCTAAACGGAACTCACGCGGAATGAAAGAGAAAGAGAAAAGTCGATCGATCCAGTTGAGTATTAGGGAATAACTATTTATTACAAATCTTAGTGCTTGAGTACTGGGCATAAGAGAGAGAATACAGTGGTGAATTTAGTACAATTATGGTGAGTAAATACAAAAAGTGAGCGTAGGCTCTCTATTTTACGAGGGTCATTTGAATACTTGTTCCTTAAAGGAGTTTGACCGAACAGATGGCATTAATAAATATAATGAATTTGTGGCTCTCCACAAGTGCCAGTCCACCTTTGGCCAGCTCTTTATCGGATGTTGGCCGTAGAAACCTTTGATGCCGGCGAAGCTCTGCAGCTGATGTTGATTGACTACGACGAGGATGAAGACGAGCAGAACATCGCCGACGATGACGATAGCACTCACCCAGTGTACGCCTTGGCCGTGAACAGGGAATTAAAGCAAGCGATCCCCAAGCCGCTTACTTGATAGACCATTGTTGGACCTTTCGGCTGGACAGCGCCCGCCAGGCCCTGGAACCAAACCCCCAACTGGCAGATCGATTGTCTGCCATAACCGGCGTGGATCTGGAGCATGAGCAACGCGTTGAGAAGATACTGAAACGCCTGTGGAGGTACTGTCATGCCTATTCTATTCTCACCGGAAGTAACTCCGATGAGGAACGCATACCCATATGGTATGTGATGGACGAAATCGGTTCGGTAAACCACTCGGATGACCCAAATTTCCGCCTTGTGCCATTCCTCTACCTCAATACCCAAACCACTTATAGAATTCTGTTTCCAATCAAAGATTGTGAGCAAAATGAGCTATTGACCCGGGATATGATCGAGTATGTGGGCAAGGATGCACCACAAAGAGCTGCCCTGCTATTGCCCTGGCGCGATAATTTAACTGGCGAGAGCTTCTTGCAGGTGGAGCCCAGTGCTGACTACTTTACCAGCGGACACATACCAGAAACGTATCCTAAAAGGAACACCAATCTCTTGCCAGCTCCGAATCGATGTGATTCGTTGAAGGTTTATGCCGAGTACGAGGTGGTCCGGCAGTATTTAACAGATACAAATTTCCTCTTGGTCAACGCTGAAGAGGAAGCCGATGTGTTGTGGCTCATCCACCACTTCAAAGAATTTGAGGAATTTTCCGAGAAGTCGCCTCGTAAATTCGTCAATCAGTTTCCATTTGAATACGTGATCACCATCAAAGATCTGCTCAGCATTGTGTGTCGTCGGGCAGCCAAAGAACATCACAATGCAGCCACTTTGGAAACATATCCCGCCTCGTTGCCCACCACCTACAATCTGTCGACAGAGCTGACAGAGTTTGTCGCGTATTACCAGTCGAGGGCAGTCAAAGGTCTGGACAACCATTGGATCGTCAAGCCCTGGAACCTGGCTTCAAATCTCTGTGCGCCATGGCTGGCTTTCCCTCAGTGCCGAAAATTTCAGGCAGATCCAAATCATATCGTTGTGGCTTAGGGAATTGCGATTCAAGTGATCGAACAGCGACCCCAGCGGGTAGTAGTGTGTCATGAGCCAGAGCTGGGTGCACGAGTTTCGCGACGTCATATCAGAGCCAATGAAGCCGAGAATGTTCTCGTGGCGCAGCAAAACAGTGCTGCAAGAAAGTAAGTCCAAGGATTGACTATCATTTCAAAATTTGAGCAGCAAACGTTAGTTCTCACCTGTAGATTTCCGTCTCCCGCTTCCAGGACTCCTCGTCGCGACTGAAGAATATTTTGATGGCTATGCTCTCGCCATGCCAATGACCACGCCACACCTCGCCGTACTTGCCTCGCCCAATGTACTCGATCAAGGTCACCTGCTTGGCCACGGTACGCTGCACTAGCAAGGGTAGACCACTACCCGATTCAGACGTCACCGAATGCTGCAGGTATTCACGAAGGGTGCTGTCCCCGGCGCTGGTGGCACGCAACAGCTCATCATTGACCAAATACGACTCGGGATCCTGTTTGGTGCGCGAGGCAGCCAAGCGCTTGCGGTGGCTCCGCCGTATATAATAGATGGCGACGGTGCCCAGCAGAGTTATGATCAGAAAATACATATGTACATTGTGGTGCACATAGCTCAAGCAAATCCGATTGATGGTGCCCGTTCCAAACTGGAACTTGAGTATCGTCCTGCAAAGGACTTTGGATATGGGCCTAGCAGACAACCTAATGGCTGTTGTCTGCGATGGTTGCCCAGCGAATGGCTAGCCGTTTCAAATGCCAATTGGCATTTTCCAGCTTTGTGGGATTTCACCCATCTGGACAAGATTTTTTACGGCAACTCAAGAGCGCCCTTCTCCGATATCATTCTTAGAAATTTATGTAGGAAACGAAGGAAAGAGAGAGACACGAAGCGGTCGTGTTTTCGTCGTGTCGTCGGGATAGAGCAGTAATCGGCTCTGAGAGAGCCGATAGCAAGAGAGAGAGAGAGATCAGTCAGTTGTCAGTTCAGCCACGCATCAGACGTACACGCATATAATTAGTCACAAACATACTTGTAAGACTTGGAGCTGTTATAATTTTAAGTCCAACATACTTATCAAATAAATGTTACTCGTTGCCATCAAGCAACTTAAACTACTACAAATTGGGGGCTCGTCCGAAAATAAGCCCAAGACAACAACATTTGCAAGTGAGATTTGTGCGTGTATTTGGAAATTTTGGCGACCACGAGACTGGTGACACAAGAGATCGGTCGCGGTGCGAAATTGAATTGCAGTCTGGCCTATAAGTGCGAGAGAGACACTTGTCGAAGAAGGCGCATTAGTGTGAGCAGACATTCAAGAGAGCTGGAGCGACAAAACTACGGCAGACGGCAGCAAACACAGCAAGAATCAAAACCTTCGTTGTTGTTGTTGTGCATTGCGTCTGAGAGGCTAGAGCTACAAGGAGACAGGCGGCACAGAGAAGACAATCTGAGCGCGTTCGTTCCAAAGAGAGCAGAAGCGACAAAACGACGGCAGACGGCAGCAAACACAGCAAGAATCAAAGAACATTGATTGTTGTTGTGTTGCACTGCGTCGGACGGCAACTACAAGAAGAGACAAGCAGCAAGGAGACGACCATTTTGTAACAGCAGAAGCAGCGACGATTCGGGAGGCGACAACGAGTTAACGGCGAACAGCGAGAGCAAGGCAAGGCAACAAAGAGAGGACGGCAACAGCGACATCGACAGGCAAGCGAGATCTGGATGTGGTGGTGTGTGTGCGTCAAATTTGGAGTCTGGAAAGTTCTGCGCAGAAGCGAGAGTTAACAAGGGTAAACCCATAGTAAGGTGAGCGTTAACAGAGAAGCGATCGTTAACAGTGACGACTTTAAAGGCGTTTTCGGAGTCGATGTTAACTGGAAAATTGTTAACAGGCCAGCAGTAATAAGGTTGTTTAAGTTGATTTAATTAATAATATCAATTATTTTGTATTTAAATCGTCACGATGCAAGTTGAAGAGATAATGACACTAAGAGTCGCAGATTTGCGAGAGAAGTTAAGAGAGCTTGCGTTGCAGACGACGGGACGAAAGCGCGATTTGCAAGATAGACTATTAATACATCACGGCTTTCCAGTTGAGGATGAAGAAGAGTCAGAGGATGAGTCCGTAGTAACAGCAGTTGATGATACCGTAGCAGTTCAACCAGGTACGCGACATGCAGAGTATAAATGTTGGTTTACGCTAAAAGACGTGGAAGGTAGTGTGTCACAATTTTCTGGTTCTAATAACCCCGACATCAATCAATGGATAGAGGAATTAGAAGAATGCGCAGCTACTGTTCAATGGAGTCAATTACAATTATTCATTTATGCCAAGCAGTTGTTAGTTGGTGCAGCAAAATCTTTCGCTCGTAGTTTGCGTGATATTCGTAACTGGAATTCGTTGAAGGCAGCTCTGTTGGATGAGTTTAGTGTTAAACTGTCGTCCGTAGAAGTACATAGAATGTTGCAAAAGCGCCAGCAGAAAAAAGGAGAGTCGTTGCATGAGTTTTTGTATGCGTTAATGAAGATAGCCAAGCCAATTAAACTAGATGATGAGAGTTTAATCGAATATTTTGTGGATGGTATACCAGACGCTAGGGCAAGTAAGGCAATGCTGTACCAAGCTAGAAACTTAAAGGAGCTTAAATTTCAGATCGATGTTTACCAGAAAGCTAGAGGCGGATCCAAGCCGATGAGTAAGAATTGGCCGCTGAGTAATAAAAGTGAGAGTTCGGTGATGGGTCGATGGCAGAGAATTTTAGGAAATGTTTTAAGTGTGGAGACAAATCGCATTTGAGGAAAGATTGTCCCAAAAATGATTTTTGTTGTTTCAAATGTGGCCAACCAGGACACCGTGCTGCAAGCTGTAATGTCAAGGTCGAAACCAGACAAGAAAAGAGATCGAATACGAACATTATTCGAGATAAGGAAGTCGTTGATAAGCCGTCAGGTATTTTCACTC
Source organism: Drosophila miranda (assembly GCF_003369915.1). Lineage (NCBI taxonomy): Eukaryota > Metazoa > Arthropoda > Insecta > Diptera > Drosophilidae > Drosophila > Drosophila miranda. The sequence goes on from NW_022881614.1 coordinate 19,685,716, forward strand.
CATCAGGTTTGGAATTAAAGGATATTAAGTACGCGAATTTGGTATTCCAAGGTTTGATTGATACTGGAGCAGATTTGTGTTTAATTCGCAGGAGGGTATTTTTGAAATTTGGAAATCTTGAACTGATCGGCCAGGAGAAATGTTTAACAGGTATTGGAGATAGTCAAGTTGTAACTTTTGGTAGCTTTTCGATACCAGTGAAAATCGATGAGATTGAAATGGAGGTAGAATTTCATGTCATTCCAGACGAGGATATTGGTTTTGAAGCCATTTTAGGAAGGACTATTCTGGATCATGTTGACATGAAAGTTTCTAAGACAGGAACAAGATTTGTTCGTAGAGTTTGTGGCGAGGATAAAGATAAGAAACTTGATCAGGTAGCATCGTCCTCATGCGTGGAATTGTTTAATGAATATAAAGGCATTTGCATGTCAAGTATTGACGAAGTTGAGAAGGAGTTTTCAATTGATGTTGGTCATCTCAGTGAAGCACATGCTAGAGAGGTTAGGGGTATGGTAGGAAAGTAGAGAGAAATGTAGAAGCGCCGATAAAAATGAAAATTGTATTAGTGGAAGAGATACCAGTTTTCCAGCATCCGAGACGATTACCGTTGTGTGAACAGGAAATCGTGGACAAGCAAGTGGAAGAGTGGCTGGCTCAGAAGATTATAAGGCCAAGTACATCGGAGTATGCATCACCAGTAGTGTTGGTACCCAAAAAGAACGGTAGCAAGAGACTATGCTGTGATTACCGAAAGCTGAATGAGAAAATAGTTCGCGATAACTTTCCAATGTCACATATGGATACAGTGTTGGAGAAACTGCAGGGTGCAAAGTATTTCACCACGTTGGATTTAACGAATGGTTTTTTCCATGTGCCTGTAGAAGTCGAGTCTCAAAAATATACGTCTTTTGTGACTCAGAATGGTCAGTTCGAATTTTTATATGTACCATTTGGAATTTCAAATTCTCCAGCGGTGTTTACCAGATTTATAATGGCTGTGTTGAGAGATTTGGTAAAGAATAATGAAGCAGCAGTCTATATGGATGACGTTATTATTTGTAGTCAAGATATAGAAGAGGGTTTGTTAAAGTTGAGAAAAGTACTGAAGATAGCGGAAATGAATGGGCTACGTATAAATTGGAGAAAGTGTCAGCTGATACGACAAAAGGTTAATTTTCTGGGGTATATAATAGAAAAGAATACGATAAGACCAAGTGATGAGAAGACGAGGGCAGTCGAAAAGTTCCCATTGCCAGTTGATAAAAAAGCAGTGCAGCGTTTCTTATTTCCGAAAGTTTATTGAGGGTTATGCTGTTATTGCAAAACCATTGATAGATCTGCTGCGGAAGGATGTTAAATTTGAATTTAAGGAGATACATCAGGTTGCGTTTGAACAACTAAAGGTAGCATTGATTAGTAGACCTGTTTTAGAAAGGTACAACCCGAAGTTGGAGACAGAAATCCATACTGATGCATCAAAATGGGGGTATGGAGCCGTGTTACTGCAAAAGAGTTTGGAAGACAGCCAATTCCATCCAGTTCAATATATGAGCCGTAGGACTAAGCCATGTGAAGAGAAATATCCTGCTTATGACCTTGAGGTTCTGGCAATTATCGAAGCTTTAGCGAAATGGCGTATATACGTTTTGGGTATAAAGTTCAAAATTGTCACAGACTGTAATGCATTTACAATGACGATCAAAAAGAAAGACGTTCCTTTGAGAGTAGCACGTTGGGCCATGTACCTACAAGATTTTAATTATGTTATAGAACATCGCTCAGGAACGAAGATGAGGCACGTTGACGCGTTGAGTCGTGTATCTTGTTTTATGGTGACCGAAAGTATAGCTCATCGTTTGAAAGAAGCTCAGCTAACCGACGATTGGGTTAAGGCTGTTAAAAGTATTGTGGAGGACAAGGAATATGAGGATTATTATATTCAGAATCAGATTTTGTTTAAGGATCCGGATAAGGAGCTCATCGTAGTACCAGCTCAGTTGGAAAATGAGATTATATCAATAGCACATAAGCAAGGACATTTTTCAGTTAAAAAGACACAAGATATCATTGAAAAGTCGTATTATATTCCGAAGTTAAAAGACAAAGTATGGCGCGTAATAAATAGTTGTGTCGAGTGTATCATTGTCAAAGAAAAGACAGGAAAACGTGAGGGTTATTTGCAACCAATAGACAAGGGTGATAGGCCGTTACAAACGTATCACATTGATCACGTTGGACCAATGGAAATGACTAAAAAACAGTACAATTATATACTGGTTGTCGTTGATGGATTTTCTAAGTTTGTTTGGTTATATTCTACACGTAGTACAGGTCTTGAAGAGGTCGTTAAGTGTTTGGAAATTCAGGGGACTAGTTTTGGTAATCCGAACAGAATAGTGACGGATAGGGGTGCAGCGTTTATGTCCAATTTGTTTCGTGAATATTGTGAGAGAGAGAAAATACAGCATTTAATGATTGCCACAGGCGCTCCACGTGGGAATGGTCAAGTCGAAAGGATGCACAAGATAGTGGTGCCTATGTTGTCGAAATTGTGTCAGGGTAATTCCGGTAGTTGGTATAAGCATCTAGAAAAAGTACAGCAAATGATCAACAGTGTTGAGCCGCGAAGTACCAAGGTAACACCTTTCAAGATATTGACTGGGCTAGACATGCGTATAGGAATGGATCCAAAAATAAAAGAAATATTGGAAGAATCACTTATCGAAGAGTTGAACAAGGACCGCGAAAAAATTAGAAAGGAAGTAGTTGAAAACATTGCACGGTTACAGCAGGAAAACAAGAAGAGTTTTGACTTAAAAAGGAAACTAGATAGACAGTATGAGGTTAATGAGCTAGTAGCTATCAAGCGTACTCAGTATGGTACTGGATTAAAGCTAAAAGGAAAGTATCTAGGGCCGTATAAGGTGGTTAGGGTAAAGAATCATGGAAGGTACGAAGTCGAGAAGATTGGGGATACTGAGGGTCCCTATAAGACCTCTACAGTTTCAGAATATATGAAACCTTGGCTAGACCCATCCGAGGCGAATGGTCCGTCAGGACAGCCGAATGTAGGAAACGAAGGAAAGAGACAGACACGAAACGGTCGTGTTTTCGTCGTGTCGTCGGGATAGAGCAGTAATCGGCTCTGAGAGAGCCGATAGCAAGAGAGAGAGAGAGATCAGTCAGTTGTCAGTTCAGCCACGCATCAGACGTACACGCATATAATTAGTCACAAACATACTTGTAAGACTTGGAGCTGTTATAATTTTATACTTATCAAATAAATGTTACTCGTTGCCATCAAGCAACTTAAACTACTACATTTATACAATTCGAGCTTCACGCCAACGAATTGGAGGGAAGTCTTTGATTTTGCAAGATTATCACCCAATAGTCCCCGCGGAGTATCATGATTATTATCCACCAGAGCTATTCAATATCAGAAAGATAGTTGAACATTTTTTTTTTTTGTTCCGCGCGCAACCCCGTTGGGGCTAAGGGACATAAATTCCAGTAAGCTCGAGGCAATGGGTTTCATCATTAAAAGGCTTGCGGCGGACATTATAGATTATGCATCCCACATTAGCCAGCCTAATGGACTTCAAAAGGATGCTCTCTATTTTATAGCCCGCTTAGTCGGCGCTCTAGCTCTATTAACTGAAGAAACCGCGTAGAATATCTCTTTTCAAAGTTTTACTTCCCTGCAATTTGCTAGAGTACAGTCTGTTACATAAGGACTTATAAAGATCCTGAAGACGCCGGTGTCCAGACGCCAACCAGTAGTTGTTGCCATCCAGTAGAGGCGTCTCGTCTCCTGGTCGAATCTGATGCGCGCCCTCGGCGTTGTACACTCTGCACAGGAATTTTCCTTTTTTCCGCCACGTGTCGACGAAAAGAGCTGTTCGGCTGCACCAGCAACCCCCTCGGCACCCCGGCACCCCTCTGGACAACGTCGTTTGGCAGCGTTTGTCAGAACGATTCTGTCTTTCTGACGTCATTCTGTTCTTCTTCTTCATTTTTCTGTCATTTTGACGTCATTTCTGTTCTTCTTCTTCATTTTTCTGTCATTTTGACGTCATTTTTGAAAAATACCGGAAAATACCAACAAAAAACAATTGCAGCTCTGGTCACGTTAAGCAGCTGTTTCTGGCAGAACTTAGCCGTTTTCCATTACTGCAGAAATTCGTCAGTATTTACGGTATATTTTGATATATTTTATTCCAGAAGGCTCTTATTTGTAAACAAAGCAGCATTTGCCCTTTATTCGCTTTATTTAAAAAACAAGAGTTGTATTTGTTTGTGTGTGATTAAATCTAAACGAACAGATGTGAAACAAATTCAACTCTAGCCAACCAAAAATTAAGATCATCTGTTTTGGTGCATCGTCAGGATATGTTGCACTTTGTCTTCTAGCCTCCTACTCGTGATTTACCGTTGCCGAAAATATGGAATCTCAAGCGTCCAAGACGGGCGACTTTTTCTACGGCTGGGATCTATTGTTCAAGACTATCCGGGCTGATGTCAACAAGAAGGCCGACGTGCTGATGGCACTGGTGCACTTTCTGCTGACCAAGCACTATAAGTTTCACTGCGTGGGAATTGGCGATGATGTGTGTATTATCCACCATGTCGAATGGTGGTGCGATGCTTGAATAATGCTTTCGTTTCCTTTAGAAAACACTATCGGAGGAGGAGGTGGGAAGTGAGCTGCTTCCTGACAACTGGAACAACGATGACACCAAGTACTCGCTCCGCTATGAGCACGAAAAGGTGCTCTATCTGCTTATTGCTCACATAAGCGAAGAGGACTTGCTTATCAATTTATTGGACATCAATACGAAGAAGGTATCCAATATTTGCATCGATCCCGAAAGCCTGGTGGCCGCTGTTAACAGAAACATTACCACACTGGTGCCAACTGCTTCGGAGGTTGTCGACCGTTTCCGCAAGGAGCTGTTGGACCCGGTGTTCAAAGGAAATTCGCGCTAAGTGACCACTCAGACCATCACAGAACCACAACGATCCAGTGCACCGGATCCACTGAGCATAGGGCCACCAAGACATGGCGGGTAAGGCAGTAGCAGATAGCTGAATCCCTGTCCCGTTTAGATCATTTATGCCCGGAGGATATGAGCCTCGCCCTTTTGGCTTTCCGGACATCGGTCGCGGGGACCTGGACCCACTCGGTCGCGGTGGTCCTGGTAATCTATTCCCGTTCCCCTCGCATCCCGGCATGCCTGGAAATGGTATCTCATATCCACGCTTCGATCCGTTTGGACCCATCGATCCGAACATACCCAATCGCGGGCCCAATCCAGACCACATGCGCCCACCCAACTGGGACTCGGATTACTATATGAGGCGCAACAAAAATCAATAGTTTATAATCCATAGTGCAGGTACATGTGGAGTACTTATTTGGAATGCAATAGGATTTTGATTGGATTTTCTTGAAAATAGTTTTATTACGGTTCATAAACAAATACAGAATATTTCGATATACAATAAAATTCAATTCAGCCTGCAAATCCAAATAATTCCTTTGTCATACGATTGCTGGCAAAAGAAAAATGTACAACAATCTTAACTGAACTTAAGGACTGATGCTCCAGATCTCTCTCTCCTCGATCATCGCTATGTCATGGCGATTCATTTCGTATTATAAAGAAATCAATTTGTGTTTTTGTTCATTGCAAGTGCCAAATGTAAAGTGCAACATAATCTCAAAACATCTACAGAAAAATACATCCAGCGAAATGTCTGTCGTATAGCTAAACATTAGAATGGTTTGTGGTTGGTGTTGCTTTGCTTACGCCTAGGCTAATATTATAAGTATTACCAATAATATTTTGCTAAATTAATGTAATGTATATAATATTTCATGCTCCTTGCTGCTGGTTGACTTAAATTAGCGCTGCTGTCGCCGCCGGGCATGCATGCATCCAGCGGATTGCTTAGCTGTACAACTAATCGTAATGTTTTTTGTGCCTTGGCTGCTGCTGCTACTGGCTGCTCCATCCCAAGCCGCGCGGCGACTGCTTATGTGCAAATGTGTGTCGTGTCGGTCTCTCGCCGGGTGCAGTCCCTCGCATCAGTCCCATTCCCCGATAAACATGCGTGGTGTGGGCACATATCCGCGTGTGGGCAGCGGTAAATGGCGGCCATAGATGTGATTGTATGGTGATTCAACAAGCTCCGAATCTACAAGAAGCACAGAGATCAAAGATTACAAAGCGATTCCCAAATAACAAGCATTCCCTGAATCATTTAAGCAGATATTAATGTGTATGTACAACGGCAGTAGCTGTGGCTGTCCAGGAGTCTAGGAGTCCAGGTAAGAGTTAGTAAACATTTCGTACAGTTTAGTTCTGTTCACCGGGTTCTCAAAGTTGGCGGGTAGGTGGTGGATTGGGCAACATAAAAACTATGTATAATATATATGGTATGGTGGTATTTATATGTACAGCAACCGATCCGAAGGGGTAACCCACAAAACAAGTAACAGAAATCGACGTTGTCTGTGCCAAAATAACCTCATTTTCAGTAAACGTAAACGTATGCGTATGCGTTCGTTCAATAGTCGAGTATTTGAATTTTCTTCAGGCTGAGACTGCGCGGCTTGCGTGGCTTTAGGTAGCCATAAATGGACTCCATGTCGCTGATGTCAAGGCGGCTGGCACTGCGCCCAGTTCTGGCAGCTGGGGGAGGTGGCGGTCCATGCAGCAGTCCATTTGCCGCCCCCTGGGCATTGTTCGCTGTTGGGTACTGTATTGGTGATGCTTTTTTTGATGCTGCTGCTGCTGCAACTGCTGCTCCTCCACTGGCATTAGTGGTCATTGTTGCTGTTGCTGTTGTTGTTGCTGATGCTGCTACTGCTCCACCGCTAGATGATGCTGTTGTGGTCGCTTTCGCTTGTTGTGCTTGGGCTGATGTTGCTATACTTTTGTTTTTACTATTGAAATTATTTTTGCTTTTCAAGATGTCGTCATTGTTTTTGTTGCTGTTCGTTAACTGTCTTTTGTTCTTGTTGCTGCTGATGTTGTGGCTGTTGTTGTTTTTGTTATTGTTGTTGCTGTTTTTGTTGTTCGTTGCATTGTCATATCGTCGGTTGTCAGAGTTTTGAAAATGTTTCGCCTCCTGCTGCTGTCGCTTGCCGCCCCGCCAACTGGGCGATGGCAGCACCGGCGCCTTGTGCTGGCTGCTCCTGTTGTGGTACTGCGTCCAGTACTGCCAAATTGAACCTGCCATTCGCATAGCCCCTGTCGGGGTCCATTGAGCCGCGTACCCGATCATAGATGTTGGCCGCCGACGGCGCCTTGGCCACAATGCGCTTGCGCCCGCCGTACATATACAGGGAGCCCTCTTCGTTCGGCTGCTCGAAGAAGCTTTCCGTGGACTGGGACTTGGTGCGCGAGCTGGCCAGCACGGCGGGCGCTTGGATCTGGCGCAATTGTGCTCGATCCACGTACATGTCCACCGTCTCCGGTCCCCGGCTGTAGCCCATGCGGGCTGTAAGGTCGTCGTCAATGTCAAAGTCCATGTCGAAGTCGTCGTACTCATAGCAGTCGTCGTACCGCTCGTCCTGGGTCAGCAGTGTGCTTGCCGTCATCGTCGTCACCGGGTCTTCCTCCTGCACATGCTCCAGCACCGAGACGTCGCTCTCGCTGCACCACTTGACCACACCGGCCTGCTTCTCCACCAGACTGCCGCTCAGCCTCTGATGCCGGCGCAGCTGCTGCTGGCTGAGACTGCGCAGGGGCCGTGGCGGCGGCACGGACCCACAAAGCGGGGCCAATGCATAGCAGCACACGCAGTTGCAGGCACCGGCAGCGCTCTCAGCCACCGGGCGGCGGGTGGAGAGACGGCGAGACACCTGGCGACCCACCGACTCCTCCAGGCTGTCGTAGAACGGTGGATGGGTGGGGTGGTTGGGCGCCTGCTGGCGCGCATGCCTCTCGCACTGATGCATGTGACTTTGATTGTGATGGTGCTTATGATGCGGATGTGCGTGCGGAGTGCGGGTCTGTGGTGGCAAGTGGTGCTGCTGCTGCTGCTGCTGGTGGCTACGTGCTTTGTTGGGTGTGCTTTGTGTCTTGGTTGTTGTGGCTGTTGTTAGGTCCGTTGGCAGTGACTGTGGTTGTTGCTGATGTTGTTGTTGTTGCAGCTGCAGCTGCAGTTGCATTTGCAGTGCGTGCGATTTGTGTTGAGGCGTGCTAGCCACGCCCTGTTTATAAATACCTATGCCACTCTCATAGCTGCGCGTCTGCCAGATCTGATGGTGATGATTCTGCTGCTGCTGCTGCTGCTGTTGATGGCCAGGATGGTGGTGCACAGCATGGGCAGCCGCCGCGGCCATCAGCTGCTGCTGCTGCTGTATGTGGTGTGGATGCATGCCCGACAAGTGGTTGTGTATCATCGAGGTCTTCTTTTGGCTGAGCGTGCTCATGCCTCCGTTGCTGTTGTTGTTATTGTTGATGATGTTAATGTTGTTGCCATTGCCATCCCGCTGATCCTTGAGTCCTTGCCCCGAGCCCTTCTTGCCCGACTTGACAAAGTTGGGCACTCGTGCCTGCAGTCCGCAATAGTAGGGATCATCTGTTGAATTGGTAAGTGCTGCTCAGTTTTGCTTCCCGTTTGTGGAATATGCATGTGAGTCTTACCGTATTTCTTGTTGTCCTTGCCCTTGTCCGACTTGCCGCGCGACAGTTTGATGCGTGTTTCCAAATCAATGTCATCATAGTCCGGCTGTGAAAGAGAATGGAGAGTGGAATCAGAACGATATTTAGCATGGGACTACGGTTATTAGTCAATAATATTCCGCTGCCTGAAGACCTGAAATGCAGCCCCAAATTGCGCAAGGTGCGGACGGCGCACATAAACTCCACATAACTCCGAGCCCCTTTTTCAGTTGGCACTCACGCGGTCGTTGGGCTCAATTGGCAATCCGCCAGCAGTCGAGCAATCGAGCAGCGGCAACAGCATTCCGCGCATATTAATTACACGCGATTCGTTTGCAGTTATTTCTTCCGAATATTATTGAATGCAACGAAACGGCCGTTGCCCAGTGAAGCTCAACGGCGAAATCTTCGCCAGTGGCCTGGTATGTCCACGTCTAACCACCTGCCCGCCGACCAGCAGACACCAGACACATCAGACAGAGGGCAGAACTGGAGCAGTAGAGGGAGACGAGTTGAATCGGAGACCCATTTTGCAAGTGGCCGCTTTGCCCATGTAACCAACCATGGGCAGGCAGGCAGCTCGTTGTGGTGGCGGTTCCACTACTAACCAAGTTGCCACACTTCTCTCCGGTTTGCTTTATTTGTGTTTTAACGCTGCCAAATTTGTACCCAACACTTGAGAGCAAACGATGCATGGGCAATCATTGGGGGATCTCCCTCTCTTTCTCTCTTACCTTTGGAATCAAATCGTGTGCATAGACATTGTCCCTGGGCGGCAGCTTGGGAGGCTTCTCGCTGCGTTTGTGGGCCAGTTGTTGCGTCTGCAGCAGCAGTTGCTCCCGTGTGGGTGCCACATGTCCGCTATTGCCGTTGTTCAAGAGCTTCCCCAGCTGCTGCTGGTGGCCGCTGCCAAATCCGGAGCTGCCCGAACTGCCGCCGCTGCCATTGCCAGCCACGCTGTAGGGATCCTCATCGGGTATGGGTATGCGCGGGCGATTCTTAATGTCCACAATGGGGCGTTGCACTATGGGGAATAAAAAGGAGAGCGGAGCGGCGTTAGAAGACTCAAGCACCAGATTGCTGTTGTTCTTCTGGTTTTAAGTATAACGGGACCAAGCAGCTGACTAGAACTTATCGATCATCGTGATTGGGGTATCGGAACTAGTTATTTTGATGGCCGATAAAAGGAGCGAACCTGGAAGTTTTCTACTGATGCACTTTTTGCTCGGTTTTCTTTTGTAGATTGTGATATTACAAGTAACTTCTAACGCAACAGCATGGCTAAATAAACACTCGAGTAGCCTGACAGTGCGAGGTGTCAGTGCAGAACAAGGCGGGCAATAGTGTCTTTTTGGCGGGAAAAATTTGTGTTCTGGCGTAAAAGTGTGCTGTGCATAAACTCACCTGGTGGCAGCTTGCTCTTGAGCATATCCATGGCTACCACATTCACAATGAGCACCCAAATGGGGCACTCCAAGACATCGCTCTCCGATTTGACAAAGGCCACGGCCGACAGGCACTGCGTCTCCAAACGTCGGCGATCTGGATAGGCACGGCGCAGCTCACGATTTACATTCGATTGGAACTTCTTCATGTCGAAGAGCTTGGAGAACAATGCAGACAGACCAAAATTAGCATTTGCCAGTTGCAGTTGCAGTTCCAGTTGCAGTTGCACCCGTAGATGAACGGATTGAACGGATTTCTGGCATGTAAGTGGGCTCCTTACCTTGACTATTTTTTCGGATTCGAGCGCCTGATTGGGCAGCTTCAATATTTCGGCACCGATGGAGGTCTCCTCATTGGGACTGCTGGCGGTGCTCTTGACGTACACATTGCTCTTGGCATAGCGGCGGACGAGTATGTTGCCAGCGTCGTCCATTTTGATCTTCACGCCCTGCATTAGAGAAAATCACGAAACGAAAGTTGCTTAAGTACTTTTGAAATCTTTATTCTTCATTCTCGAGCTCTTTCTGCTAATGGATGTTTCTTGTCACATTTGGTTTGTTTGTTTTTTTTTATGGTCGATCGCACAAGCTTATTTAATTAAGCCGTTGTCGCTTTAATTGTGCCGTAAAATTCGCTTCTTACCTGCCCGATGACGCGCTTCATCTCGTCCGTCTTCTGGTCCCGCATCGGATTGTCGAAGCCGCAGAGGCCGATTCTGCAAAACGAATGGAGAGGGGAGACCCAGTTGGGCAATCATTAGACAATCATAACCACATTTTATTAATTGCGAATCAATCAGCTGCCGCATTTGCCAAGAGACATAACAAAACAGAATGAAAAGCCAGCAGGCGGCAGGCAGCAAAATGTTGCCAAAACTCTGCCACACTTTGCGGCGGCAATGCGCGGCGCCATTCACTTTCTGGAATTGAGATTGGCCTATACCGAGGAGGTGACTCACTGTCGTGTCTGTGCCGCATTTTGTTCCATTAAACGTTTGACAAAACATTGCATTGGCCATGGGCCTGGGTCTGGGCCCGGGACCCGGACAGAACGTTCAATCGCCTGAAAATGATTTATGCCACATACTCGTACTCGTACATGCTGCAAAGTGTGGCAGCTGCCGCCGAAAATGTTCATAGTGAACATTTCATATTTGTGTTTCGCCAAGGCCTTCATTTCTCTGTCCAAAAGGACCTGAGTCATTAGTGGATTGGTTTATAGACGGTTCATTGACTGGCCTGCACTGCTTGCTGCCAGGAGAACTTCAAAGTGGTCCAAGCATTTATCACAGATTGGAGTCCCTTTCTGTCATAGATTTTCGAGGCATAACTTGAGGAAATCTTATTATGGAACTATGAATCGTATTGGTGCTGGTACCCCTGGCTGCACCAACTGCAGCTTTGGCCTCTCACTATCTGCATCTCTGTGGCTTTGTTTTTCGTTTGCTTTGCTGCTAAGGTCGCGCCGCCGAAAATGTCGGCAGAAAATGCTAACAAGAAGCGGCAAGAGGAAGCCGCAAAGGTAAACCCAGCAGCAGGCATCACGGAGCACGGAGCATGGAGCACGGAGCACGGATCAGGCAGCCCCAGCGGCAAGACAATGAATCCAAGCTAATTGTAATTGTCGTTTGCATAAAAGGCCACGGCATGAAGATGATGATGATGCTGCTGCTGCTGCTGCTGATTCTGCCTCTATTTCTGGCCAACTCACTTGACGCCGCACTGTCACTATTATGTTTTATGTTAATTTGTATAATGAAGCGCTGCCAACCCAGCAAAGCGCAACATCAGAAGCAGCACCAGCATCAGCAGCAACAGCAGCAAGAAGTAAGAACCACAAGACAGTAAGCAGCTACAATCGCCGTTAGCACCGCGCACTGACTGGCATTTGGCCATGTGCTTTAGTTCTGCCCGTAACGTCTGCCGCTCTGGCGTTGATTTATTGGCTAAATGCTTGTAAAAACCGTTGAAATGTGTGTCAAAGTTTTCCATGAAATGAAATCGACATGGACGGGTGCTGGCGCTGGTGCTGGTGCTGGCGCTGGTGCTATGGCTGCCGCTTACTGCTTGCTGATGTATGTTGTATGCCTTTCAAGGTTGCCTTGCCACCACTGCCGCACACAGTTCGAGTATCTGCCAAAAGCGGATTTGCAGTTCTTTGTTTAGTAAATGCTTCGTTAAATTCAAGCCATCAAAAAAACCCAAAACAAAAACCGAAATGTTATTAAAAATTGATTGCCCCAAAGGGAGGGCGAAGTGGGCTGGGAATAGCATAAGGAATGCCAATATCAGGCCAGAACTAGAGTCGTCTACATACAGAGCATGTCTTGTCCGCTCAACATTCACTTCTATATGCCGATATTTTTATATACTGTAGTATAATCGCACATATCGGTTGCAAGGTCGTCTGGTCTCAGGAGTACTGGACCTGGCCTGACACGCCTAAATGAGCTGAAAATGCGAAAGGCAGCGCGGCGCCGCCTGAAAGCGAGAGTGGTACCCAACAAACTGGAAGCTGTTTCGATTTTCGAGTTCAAGTTAAACGTGTGCAGTGGGTTAAGCTGGAGGACGAGCTGTGGCTGTTGCGGTGGCTTCTTCGAGGAAGCACCACCACCAGCTCCATCTCCATGTCCATGTCCCTGTTGTTGCAGTAACCGTTGTAGCGGCAGCAAATAAAACTGCAGTTAACGGCAACTGGTTTCGTTTCGAACGGCTGTCGTTGGGAACAGCTTTTGACCTGCGCCTGGGGCTGCGGCTAGTGTGAGGCAAAAAATGTCCAAACGGTTCAGATAAAAATACCATAGCAAAGACATATGTACATATGTAGGTACATAACAAGGTATATGCATATGTATATTGTGATATGTTTTAGTAAAAGTAACCAAACGAAAGACAAACCCAACCACAAATCGACACTTTCCAGTGATCGACTAACTAGTTTGGCTCGATTTGGCTTTAATTAGATTATGGCTAATTAAAGGCAAGATTTATTGCCCCGCCAATAGCTCCAGCTCGAGCTCCAGCCACTTCTCGATCATTTCCCGCTCCAGTTTCAGTTGAACGGTCACACCTTTAAATTGTATCTCGAAGGCCGCCACAATTTGACTATTGTTCTTGCCCTGGCCTGCCCTGACAAATGTGGAACGTGTGCGGCTGCTGCTGCTGCTGCTACTATGACTAGAAAGTGTTAGTTTTGCAACGGCTCTGGCAGGCCGAAAACTGTCTTTTGTCTGGGCCCACAAATTGCGATCAAAAGCTCTCTCGAGAGGGAGCTCCAACCTTGGCTCGCCTCCGGGTCGCGCCTTTTTATACCCGATACTCAAAATGAGTATTGGGGTATATTAGATTTGTGGCGAAAATGGATGTGTGTAACGTCCAGAAGGAATCGTTTCCGACCCCATAAAGTATATATATTCTTGATAAGTATCAATAGCCGAGTCGATTGAGCCCTGTCTGTCTGTCCGTCTGTCTGTCCGTCCGTCCGTCTGTCCGTCCCTATTAGCGCCTAGTGCTCAAAGACTATAAGAACTAGAGTAACGATGTTTTGGATCCAGACTTCTGTGATATGTCACTGCTACAAAAATATTTCAAAACTTCGCCCCGCCCCGCCCCCCACAAAGGACGAAAATCTGTGGCATCCACAATTTTAAAGATATGAGAAAACCAAAAACGCAGAATCGTAGAGAATGACCATAACTTTTAGACTGCAGAATCTGAATTGGATCGTATTATTATTATAGCCAGCATCAAGAAAACAATTTCATTTTTTCTCGCCCTGTCTCTCTCTCTAACACACACGTAGCATAGGTGGCTTTGCTTAGAGTAAAACATTAGCGCCTAGATCTCAGAGACTATAAAAGCTAGAGCACCCAAATTTGGTATCCACACTCCTAACATATCGGACCGAGACGAGTTTGTTTCAAAATTTCGCAGGGGCAGGCTGGTGCGGGGTATGTCTAAGTGGTCCGACAATGACCCCACAAAGGATTGGTCATTAATTAAAAGCGCTTGTTTCAGCTCAAAGTGTTCATTGATCGCTGGATTGTCTGTGCGTGTGCGGTCTGGCAGAGCGTTGAGCCCACGCCAGCCAGCCACAGTCTGTGGCAGCATCAGTCTAATTAATTAATTTACATGCAGCAGCTGTTGCACATAGATGTGGCGAATGGATGCGAGTTTTGTCTATGCGCGGCATGCAACACAAAAATGGAAGCAAAACTCGTCTTTAATTAGCAATCAGTATCGATAGGCCCCTTCGCTATCGGGCAGGGGCAGACTGTGAGGGGGACCCCTTACAGTGCTACTAAAATGTATGCTCATTGTTATGGTTATTTTCTATGTGTCACAATCTTCCAAACTGCTCGTCAGAGTCGTCTCCTCTGTTTTCGTACCCTTCCACCCATTTGATTATCTGCCAGATTTCCAATGAAAAGCATTGCGTGTGAATTAAAATTCTGTATGCATGGAGTAGATGATGGCTCCTGCCTGCCTGCCGGCCTGCCAGTCGACACATTCGGAGAGATACGACTGCTAGTGGCACCAACTAACAAGCACTGACAGCGGCTAATTAAACAAACAAGATGCTGCCGCTGCTGCTGCTGGCCCTAGGACAGGCGATAAACCAAAGACAATGGCAATGACAACTACAAGGGTCTGCTGCCAGACCACAGGCCTGCATCGCCATAAATTATCTTTCGCCTGTGCCCGTTGTTTGTTTGTTTGTGGCTGTGGGGGGCTGCGGCAATCGAAAATTGATTAGCCCGACACTCTATCCGCAGCATGCAAATGCAGTTTTCCAATTTCCAGCCGCTGCTGCATGTGTTTTCTGATTTTTCGAGGCGTATTTAACCTCCAATTGACACGAACAAGCAAAAACATTTGCAAAGAAGCGACAGACAGGGAAAGAGGGAGCGAGAGAGAGAGAGAGCCACAGAAAATGACAGAAGACAATAATAGCGGAAGACCAAAAGCTCATTGATATAAGGTTTGGCGTACACTCATTGCCTCTCTCTCTCTCTCTCTCACGAGGCCTCAAGCTTTATCGAGAGAGCCAGCTGCTGTCACGCCGCCTCTCCTTGCTGTAAAACACCTTGCGGGAGAGCAATGGAAAGGAGTGGGAGAGCAATCGAAACGAGTGGGAGAGCAATCGAAACGAGTGGGAGAGCAAAAGTGAGACCGATAGAAAGATGTGCAATGACAAGAGCAATTTGCATTGGCAATCTGTGATGACCTCGTCACGAACCAAAACAAATGAAAACGAATTGATTGGAATGACTTTCGTTATTATTTTCAATTTCATTTGTTTTCCCTCTCCATCTCCATCTGCATCTTCACTGTCTTCTCTCCTTCGGACCAATCCTCCAGCCCCTCCCCTTGAGTTTTTGTGCGGTTGACATTTTTTCTGGCGGCAGCAACTTTATTTTTGCGACCACAAAGGAAGCCGCCACTGCCACTGCCATGATGCCAGGCACTTGATGCCCTTTTTGGGCCATACCAGATCTCCTCTTCTCCGTCTTAGATGTCATTGAGACCCACAAATTGTGCATACGTAAGATTCATTGGATAGAATTTATGCTCCCAAAACTTCTTGACATTTGCGATTATGTGTTTGGGGGGGCTGTGGCGCAGAGACGGCGATGAAGCTGTGTTTGGGGCCGTGGCAGACCCCCAAAATTGCCACAGACACAATTGAGCGTACGGCATTTGGAATTTTCCGCCATTTTTCGGCACGCAATAGCAATATTTTTGTTTCTCTTTTTGAGAGAAACTTGCTGCAGCGCCGACAATTGCATGCCCCCTCGAAAAATCTCTTGGCAGACGTCCAACCAAAAAAAAACGAGGGGGAACGTTGTGAGTTGCTGCGGACACCGCAACTCTACGGTTATACCCGATACTAAGTCAGTATGGCTCTCCTCCGGCAGACGCCGCTAATATTAAACGACACGACAAAGAGTGCGTGCGAGAGAGACAGAAAATCAGTTTGAGCGTGACGTCGGGGTCTGCGTAGCCACTGCAAAGCCACTGATTTGTTCCTATTGGCTATAAAAATGATCTGATCTGATCCAGATTCAACAATCTGATAGATATGGTCATTATCTATGATTCTGCGTTTTTAGTTTTCTCGAATGTGCAATATTGTGGATGCAACAGATTTTCGTCCTTTGTGTGGGCGGAAGGGGGTGGGGCGAAATTTTGAGATACACGTTTTATAGTAAGATTTAACAGGAGTGCGGATACCAAATTGGGTTACTCTAGCCTTAATAGTCTCTGAGATTTTTGAATATCCCCAGATTTTCGTCCTTTGCGGGGGCGGAAGGGGGTGTGGCGAAATTTTGAAACAAACTCGTCTCGGTCCGATATATTAGGAGTATGGATACCAAACTTGGTTGCTCTACCTTTTATAGTCTCTGAGATTTAGGCGCTAATGTTTTACTCTAAGCAAAGCCGGCTATACTACGTGTGTGTTAGAGAGAGACAGCGCGAGAAAAAATGAAATTGTTTTCTTGATGCTGGCTCTAATAATAATACGATCCAATTCAGATTCTGTAGTCTAAAAGATATAGTCATTCTCTACGATTCTGCGTTTTTGGTTTTCTCGTATCGTTAAAATTTTGGATGCCACAGATTTTCGTCCTTTGTGGGGGCGGAAGTGGGCGGGGCGAAGTTGTGAAATATTTTTGTAGCAGTGACATATCAAAAAGTCAAAAGTCTGGATCCAAAACATCGTTACTCTAGCTCTTATAGTCTTTGAGCACTAGGCGCTGAAGGGGACGGACAGACGGACGGACGGACAGACGGACAGACGGACGGACGGACAGACGGACAGACAGACATGGCTCAATCGACTCGGCTATTGATGCTGATCAAGAATATATATACTTTATGGGGTCGGAAACGATTCCTCCTGGACGTTACACACATCCACTTTGACCACAAATCTAATATACCCCAATACTCATTTTGAGTATCGGGTATAAAAACAAAATAGGATGGAATGGAAAAGACATAAATAATTA
The DNA here is from genome assembly GCF_003369915.1 of Drosophila miranda. Classification (NCBI taxonomy): domain Eukaryota; kingdom Metazoa; phylum Arthropoda; class Insecta; order Diptera; family Drosophilidae; genus Drosophila; species Drosophila miranda. The sequence goes on from NW_022881614.1 coordinate 19,702,855, forward strand.
TGGCACTGGCAAAAGTATGTGATGTGTGCCCTTGACCCACTGGCAAAGAAAATCCCCAGCAGAAGCTGGAGACGCTGCCCCATCTTCTTTCTTCTTTGACTGAGTGGCTGGGGGTGTGATGGTTTTGCTGTGGAGTTTGTCACTCAAGGCGAAAAAAAGTTCTGAAGTTAGACCTCTAGGGCATCCCCAGCCGCGATGCCTCGATGGATGTGTGTGGCACATGGCCTTCCCCTTTGACTAATACTTTTTGCTGTAATACTCGCACAATAATTAATGCCATAAATAATCAGTGCCATAATTCCATTTTTTCGGTCATTTCCTGAATCGTTGGCACTCTATTTGCAACAAAAATATTTAATCTTGACGGCTCGTCCCTTCCCTTGAATACATTCATTCCAGCTATCTCAGATATGAGCCTAGCCAGCAACTCCGCTCCACAAAGCTCCAACTTTGGTACTGTAAGTGTCTTCAAAGGAGCCTCACGAGATTTGGCACAAAGTAAGTGACTGCTGAAATGCTGACCCTTGGACACGACATAAATGCATGCACCATAAGCCCCGATGCTGGCATCGCAAAATCCGTGAATTTCCAGCGTAGAGTCTGGAAGGAGCACAAGCCGAGGAAATTCAAGTCGACAAATCTGACCAAAACTGGTGCATATTTCCTGCCACTCGGTGTTCAGTGCGACTGGAAGGCTTTCATCCCAGGACAACTTCTCTTGGCACAAACGCTGGAGAACGATTTTGGATTTAGTAATTACTGGACCAGCTAGTCCGAGAAGATCGTAGAATCGCGCTATGGATGACAAAACAGAGCGCCTGCAGGAATTCAGAGAAGATTGAAGGGCCGAGAACGAAAATAATAGTAGATCAGAAACCCGATCCCACGCAAGTCCTAAAGTTTTAGTCACATGGCTGCCATCGTCGAATTTCAAAAATGTTTCCTTGTCCTCTTCCGGAACTCCATCCAGCACAGCAGGGACGTTCGAACACCATTTCCTCAATCTGAACTGACCTCTAGACAAAATTCCAGTAGTTTGCTCCCGAATCCGGATAGCCTCCTCCTGCGAGCTGGCTCCAGATATCAAGTCATCCACGTAGAAGTCACGGCGAAAGATTTCAACTCCAACTGGAAACGCCATCTGCTCGTCTATTGCCAACTGATGCATCGCTCGCACAGATAGATAGGAGGCAGGCTTCGTCCCATAAGTAACGGTGTCCAATTGAAACACACGCAAGTCTTCTTCCCTGGAGTTTCTCCACAGAATACAATGCAAGTTGCTATCCTCGGTCGAGACTCTTACACAACGATACATCTTACAGATATCTCCCGTAATCGCAACGGCGTATGACCGAAATCGAGCAAGAATATGAAACAGTTTGGGTTGGATTACGGGACCAGCCATTAAAACGTCGTTCAGGGAATATCCAGATGAGGTTGAAGCGGATCCATCAAAAACGACGCGAAGCTTGGTCGTAGAACTATCTTCCTTCATGACGCAATGGTGAGGCAAAAAATATCGGCAGTTGCTGATTGACTGGGTAGGAACCTGAGACATATGGCCTAAATCAAGGTACTCCTTTATAAATGCTGCATACTGAGATTTAACATCAGGGCGATGATCTAACTTTCTCTCAAGGGTCAGGAATCTACGAAGCGCTTGATTGTAAGATTCTCCAAGGAGATCCAAATTATATTTTGCTGGCAGCCGAACACAATAATCGCCTTTATGTAGTCGACGGAAATGCTGCACAAAGTGTGCTTCACAATCTAGCTCTTCTTTGGTAGACTTTATTATTGGTTCGGTGCAATTTTCTACCTCCCAAAACCTCCGAAGAAGCACCTCAAGCTCCTCTGGACTATTATCCTCAGCAGCTACGGCCCGAGCGCGAGAGACCATCAACGAGGAACTTTTTAAACGCGAACAACTTCCAGACACGACCCATCCCAAGCGCGTTTTCTGAATTAAAGCCAATCCTGGCAGTAGCTTGACCTGACCAACACACAGGAGCTCGAAAAACAGACTTGCGCCAATTAGCAGATCGACGCGCTGCGGCTTATAAAACTCCGGATCAGCTAGTGGTATGTTAGATGGAATGTTCCAGTTTTGAGTGTCAATTCCAAAGCTTGGCTGTCGATCGGTTATGCTAGAGGCTACAATGGCAGTGATGAGAGTTGAGTAATCCGATGAGCGAGAGTGCAGGCTAACGTTGACCGAAAATCCATCCGTGACGAAGCTAGAGTCGCCTATTCCCGAGTCTGCAGTCGGTGATTTCTTTTTTCGAAGCTGAAGCTGATTCGCGAAACGAGAAGTTATTAGATGCAACTGGGAGCCGGAATCCAGCAACGCTCGGCAGGGAACTAAAACTCCGCAACGATTTTTGACTACGACCGTGGCCGTGGCAAGTAAAACAACACCATTCCTGAGATCTTGGGCAATAAGGGCAGACGAGGTAGCCGCTGAAGTAGAGGGCCCAGTGGTATGCTCAGACGGCGTAGACTCAGACAGTGCAGACTGAGATGGAGTATACGGCGCTGATTTCCCTTGGACTGCGGTATCTTCAGGGATACCAAAATGAAGGAGGGTGTGGTGTCTACCCCCGCAGGTACGACAGTTGCTCGAGGTGCACTGAAGTAATCGATGCCCTGTTCTGAGACAATTTATACACAACGAAAGCCGCTTGGCTTCTTTATGGCGATTTGTGGGGGACAGCGCTTTAAACTTCTGGCAGTGCTGTACCTCGTGAGAACCATCGTTGCACAGCGCGCAGCGTGCTACGGTTTGGTTCGTTGTAACCAATGTGGACCTAGAATTATTATGCTTTCTACTTCTGCCCACCTGATTGCTCAACGCATAGCTTGCCATAAAAAAGTCCATCGTCTCCAATGATCTGCATCGCTGCTCCAAGAACGAGGCCATAGATTCCCACGACGGAATTAAGTTTGCGAATGCGGGGTCGTTGAATCGTTCCTCCCACTTCTCTTGGCTCGCTGGATCCAGTTTTCGGAGAATTTCCTGCACGACGATGCATCCTGCGATCTGCCCAAACCCTGGAGCGCGCGCATATGTGAATTGAACTTGTCTGAAAGCTCCCGAAGCATGACAACTGACCCAGGTTCCACAGCCTGGAGCGCCAAGATCTCATTGATGTGTGCCTGAAAGACCAATCGCCGATTATTGAATCTGTTTTCCAACAAATCTAATGCCACAGCATAATTGCCATCTGAGATTTACAGCGACCGAACAGTCTCCAATGCCGAATCCCGCAGACAGGAACGAAAATGCTGGAGCTTTTCTATGTTTGTTAAGTCCGGATGGCTGTCGATGATGGTGGCAAACATTGAATAAAAGTCCGTCCAGTTCGCATACCCGCCGCTAAATGTCGGCAATTGTATAGGAGGCAGGGATGGTACTTGTCTACGGTGAGGTAGAAATTGCGAGCCGGCAAACTCAACCGTAGTATTTCCTCCAGCCAAGGTAGAATGAAACGGCATGCGGCCGCTACTCTTAGCCATTTCCCTCATAATCGCCGCCTTCAGCGAGCTTGCAAGTGACTCAAAAATGTCACACAAGCCACTGTGAATTTCGCTTCGATCAAATTCCTCAAGCTCGCCGTGAAACATCTCAAATTTGCTGATCAACTTCTCGACTTGCTCTTGCTTTACCACGAGCATGTAGTAGTCACAGTCTGACGACTCATTCTGCCAAGCGGTAGCTAACCTTTTCATTTTCTCGCATAATTCTCCGTTGACTTAAGCTTCAAAAAAGACACCCTGTTTTGCTCACTGGTCATTGGAATTTCGTTAGCAGCATTAATTTTCATGGTAGCGGCAGCGTTAGCAGAAAGACCAACGTCTCTAGCGGGAAGATGATCGCAAAGAGTAACACGAGCAATAGACGACAAGAACCGAGCCCAGCAAGCGAACAGCTATGTACGAACTGTATATACAAAGGCGACCGGGGTAAGAAACGTTTCTTGCGGGAAGATGACCGAAAAGAGAAGCGCAAGCCAACAGCTCCGTGCACTACCGCATATGCAGGGGAGGCCGGTGTATATATGTATGGATAACTTATGTGGTCGATGACAATGGTTGAGATGGCAATTAGTTAAGATCTTTGAATGCTATATTAGTTTGTGATTGCACTGATGGATTATTTATTGCACAATCACGTCGGGGTCACCAAATGTTAAGCTATTAAGCGTTTTTAACAACTGTTGCAATTTGAAGTTAATGAAAGTCGAGAGGCTGTTTATAATTCACAATTTATTATACCCGATACTCAAAATGAGTATTGGGGTATATTAGATTTGTGGTAAAAGTGGATGTGTGTAACGTCCAGAAGGAATCGTTTCCGACCCCATAAAGTATATATATTCTTGATCAGCATCAATAGCCGAGTCGATTGAGCCCTGTCTGTCTGTCCGTCTGTCCGTCCGTCCGTCCGTCCGTCCGTCCGTCCCCTTCAGCGCCTAGTGCTCAAAGACTATAAGAGCTAGAGCAACGATGTTTTGGATCCAGACTTCTGTGATATGTCACTGCTACAAAAATATTTCAAAACTTCGCCCCGCCCACTTCCGCCCCCATAAAGGACGAAAATCTGTGGCATCCACATTTTTAAAGATACGATAAAACCAAAAACGCAGAATCGGTGAGGATCACCATATCTTCTACAGTGCAAAATCTGAACCAGATCGTATAATGATTTTAGCCAGAATCAAGAAAACAATTTCATTCTTTCTCGCTCTGTCTCTCTCTAGCACACAGGTTTCATGGTCGGTTTTGTCAATTGCAAAATATGAGTTCAAGGATCTCAGAATCTATAAGAGCCAGAGCAACCAAATTTGTTATCCACACTCCTGTGATATCGGACCTTGACCGTTTCGTGTCCAAATTTCGCCACACCCCCTTCCGCCCCCGCAAAGGACGAAAATCTGGGGCATCCACATCCACAAATCTCAGAGACTATTAACGCTAGAGTAACCAAATTTGGTATCCGCACTTCTGTTAGATCTCACTATAAAACGTATATCTCAGAATTTCGCCCCACCCCCTTCCGCCCCCACAAAGGACGAAAATCTGTTGCATCCACAATATTGCACATTCGAAAAAACTAAAAACGCAGAATCATAGATAATGACCATATCTATCAGATTGCTGAATCTGGATCAGATCAGATCATTTTTATAGCCAATAGGAACAAATCAATTTGCAGTGGCTACGCAGCGCCCGACGTCACGCTCAGACTGATTTTCTGTCTCTCTCGCACGCACTCTTTGTCGTGTCGTTTAATATTAGCGGCGTCTGCCGGAGGAGAGCCATACTGACTTAGTATCGGGTATAACCGTAGAGTTGCGGTGTCCGCAGCAACTCACAACGTTCCCCCTCGTTATACCCGATACTCAAAATGAGTATTGGGGTATATTAGATTTGTGGTAAAAGTGGATGTGTGTAACGTCCAGAAGGAATCGTTTCCGACCCCATAAAATATATATATGCTTGATCAGCATCAATAGCCGAGTCGATTGAGCCCTGTCTGTCTGTCTGTCCGTCCGTCCGTCCGTCCGTCCGTCCGTTCGTCTGTCCGTCCCCTTCAGCGCCTAGTGCTCAAAGACTATAAGAGCTAGAGCAACGATGTTTTGGATCCAGACTTCTGTGATATGTCACTGCTACAAAAATATTTCAAAACTTCGCCCCGCCCACTTCCACCCCCACAAAGGACGAAAATCTGTGGCATCCACAATTTTAAAGATATGAGAAAACCAAAAAACGTAGAATTGTAGAGAATGACCATATCTTTAAGACTGCGGAATCTGAATTGGATCGTATTATTATTATAGCCAGCATGAAGAAAACAATTTCATTTTTTCTCGCCCTGTCTCTCTCTAACATACACGTAGCATAGGCGGCTTTGCTTAGAGTAAAACATTAGCGCCTAGATCTCAGAGACTACAAAAGCTAGAGCAACCAAATTTGGTATCCATACTCCTAATATATCGGACCGAGACGAGTTTGTTTCAAAATTTCGCCACACCCCCTTCCGCCCCGCAAAGGACGAAAATCTGGGGATATTTAAAAATCTCAGAGACTATTAAGGCTAGAGTAACCAAATTTGGTATCCGCACTCCTGTTAGATCTTACTATTAAACGTGTATCTCAAAATTTCGCCCCACCCCCTTCCGCCCCCACAAAGGACGAAAATCTGTTGCATCCACAATATTGCACATTCGAGAAAACTAAAAACGCAGAATCATAGATAATGACCATATCTATCAGATTGCTGAATCTGGATCAGATCAGATCATTTTTATAGCCAAAAGGAACAAATCAATTTGCAGTGGCTACGCAGCGCCCGACGTCACGCTCAGACTGATTTTCTGTCTCTCTCGCACGCACCCTTTGTCGTGTCGTTTAATATTAGCGGCGTCTGCCGGAGGAGAGCCATACTGACTTAGTATCGGGTATAACCGTAGAGTTGCGGTGTCCGCAGCAACTCACAACGTTCCCCCTCGTTATACCCGATACTCAAAATGAGTATTGGGTATATTAGATTTGTGGTAAAAGTGGATGTGTGTAACGTCCAGAAGGAATCGTTTCCGACCCCATAAAGTATATATATTCTTGATCAGCATCAATAGCCGAGTCGATTGAGGCCTGTCTGTCTGTCCGTCCGTCCGTCTGTCCGTCTGTCCGTCCCCTTCAGCGCCTAGTGCTCAAAGACTATAAGAGCTAGAGCAACGTTGTTTTGGATCCAGACTTCTGTGATATGACACTGCTACAAAAATATTTCAAAACTTCGCCCCGCCCACTTCCGCCCCCACAAAGGACGAAAATCTGTGGCATCCACATTTTTAAAGATACGATAAAACCAAAAACGCAGAATCGTAGAGGATGACTATATGTTCTAGAGTGTAAAATCTCAACCAGATCGTATAATTATTATAGCAAGAATCAAGAAAACAATTTCATTCTTTCTCGCTCTGTCTCTCTCTAACACACAGGTTTCATGGTCGGCTTTGCCAATTGCAAAATATGAGTTCAAGGATCTCAGAACCTATAAGAGCCAGAGCAACCAAATTTGGTATCCACACTCCTGTGATATCGGACCTTGACCGTTTCGTGTCCAAATTTCGCCACACCCCCTTCCGCCCCCGCAAAGGACGAAAATCTGGGGCATCCACAAATCTTAGAGACTATTAAGGCTAGAGTAACCAAATTTGGTATCCGCACTTCTGTTAGATCTCACTATAAAACGTATATCTCATAATTTCGCCCCACCTGCTTCCGCCCACACAAAGGACGAAAATCTGTTGCATCCACAATATTGCACATTCGAGAAAACTAAAAACGCAGAATCATAGATAATGACCATATCTATCAGACTGCTGAATCTGGATCAGATCGGATCATTTTTATACCCAAAAGGAACAAATCAATTTGCACTGGCTACGCAGCGCCCGACGTCACGCTCAGACTGATTTTCTGTCTCTCTCGCACGCACTCTTTGTCGTGTCGTTTAATATTAGCTGCGTCTACCGGAGGAGAGCCATACTGATTAAGTATCGGGTATAACTGTAGAGTTGCGGTGTCCGCAGCAACTCACAACGTTCCCCTCGTTTTTATACCCGATACTCAAAATGAGTATTGGGGTATATTAGATTTGTGGTAAAAGTGGATGTGTGTAACGTCCAGAAGGAATCGTTTCCGACCCCATAAAGTATATATATTCTTGATCAGCATCAATAGCCGAGTCGATTGAGCCATGTCTGTCTGTCCGTCTGTCCGTCCGTCCGTCTGTCCGTCCCCTTCAGCGCCTAGTGCTCAAAGACTATAAGAGCTAGAGCAACAATGTTTTGTATCCAGACCTCTGTGATATGTCACTGCTACAAAAATATTTCAAAACTTCGCCCCGCCCACTTCCGCCCCCACAAAGGACGAAAATCTGTGGCATCCACATTTTTAAAGATACGATAAAACCAAAAACGCAGAATCGTAGAGGATGACTATATGTTTTAGATTGTAAGATCTCAACCAGATCGTATAATTATTATAGCCAGAATCAAGAAAACAATTTCATTCTTTCTCGCTCTGTCTCTCTCTAACACACAGGTTTCATGGTCGGTTTTGCCAATTGCAAAATATGAGTTCAAGGATCTCAGAACCTATAAGAGCCAGAGCAACCAAGTTTGGTATCCACACTCCTGTGATATCGGACCTTGACCGTTTCGTGTCCAAATTTCGCCACACCCCTTCCGCCCCCGCAAAGGACGAAAATCTGGGGCATCCAAAAATCTCAGAGACTATTAAGGCTAGAGTAACCAAATTTGGTATCCGCACTTCTGTTAGATCTCACTATAAAACGTATATCTCATAATTTCGCCCCACCCGCTTCCGCCCACACAAAGGACAAAAATCTTTTGCATCCACAATATTGCACATTCGAGAAAACTAAAAACGCAGAATCATAGATAATGACCATATCTATCAGACTGCTGAATCTGGATCAGATCGGATCATTTTTATACCCAAAAGGAACAAATCAATTTGCACTGGCTACGCAGCGCCCGAGTCACGCTCAGACTGATTTTCTGTCTCTCTCGCACGCACTCTTTGTCGTGTCGTTTAATATTAGCTGCGTCTGCCGGAGGAGAGCCATACTGACTTAGTATCGGGTATAACTGTAGAGTTGCGGTGTCCGCAGCAACTCACAACGTTCCCCCTCGTTTTTATACCCGATACTCAAAATGAGTATTGGGGTATATTAGATTTGTGGTAAAAGTGGATGTGTAACGTCCAGAAGGAATCGTTTCCGACCCCATAAAGTATATATATTCTTGATCAGCATCAATAGCCGAGTCGATTGAGCCATGTCTGTCTGTCCGTCCGTCCGTCTGTTCGTCTGTCCGTCTGTCCGTCCGTCCGTGCGTCCGTCTGTCCGTCCCCTTCAGCGCCTAGTGCTCAAAGACTATAAGAGCTAGAGCAACGATGTTTTGGATCCAGACTTCTGTGATATGTCACTGCTACAAAAATATTTCAAAACTTCGCCCCGCCCACTTCCGCCCCACAAAGGACGAAAATCTGTGGCATCCACATTTTTAAAGATACGATAAAACCAAAAACGCAGAATCGTAGAGGATGACTATATGTTCTAGAGTGTAAAATCTCAACCAGATCGTATAATTATTATAGCCAGAATCAAGAAAACAATTTCATTCTTTCTCGCTCTGTCTCTCTCTAACACACAGGTTTCATGGTCTGTTTTGCCAATTGCAAAATATGAGTTCAAGGATCTCAGAACCTATAAGAGCCATAGCAACCAAATTTGGTATCCACACTCCTGTGATATCGGACCTTGACCGTTTCGTGTCCAAATTTCGCCTTAACCCCTTCCGCCCCCGCAAAGGACGAAAATCTGGGGCATCCACAAATCTCAGAGACTATTAAGGCTAGAGTAACCAAATTTGGTATCCGCACTTCTGTTAGATCTCACTATAAAACGTATATCTCAGAATTTCGCCCCACCCCCATCCGCCCCCACAAAGAACGCAGAATCATAGATAACGACCATATCTATCAGATTGCTGAATCTGGATCAGATCAGATCATTTTTATAGCCAAAAGGAACAAATCAATTTGCAGTGGCTACGCAGCGCCCGACGTCACGCTCAGACTGATTTCTGTCTCTCTCGCACGGATTCTTTGTCGTTTCGTTCAATATTAGCGGCGACTGCCGGAGGAGAGCCATAATGACTAAGTATCGGGTATAAATGTAGAGTTGCGGTCTCCGCAGCAACTCACAACGTTCCCCCTCGTTTTTGTTTTGTTTTTTAGCCAAGTTCAAAGGCATTGTTTGATCATGTTTAATATGTTTTCGATTTGGCGAGTTTTTGTTGGTTTTTCTGTTGCTTGTGGCACTGTGCCTTGCAATAACCGTTAATTATGGAAGTGTGGCGGTGGGGGTGATCGGCAGGGGAATGGGGATTAACTACTCACCGCATGCCGTCGAAACCGTCGTCGGACCCATTTATGGTCAGCACCGGGGCACGTGCGTATGCCTTGGCCACACGTCGATTCCGCTCAAAGACAATTACTTTGGCCCAGATCTCATCATCGATTTGGGTCCATTTGTCCAGCACTTCCTGTATGTGTTCCTGATGGAAGAGATGTAATATAAGAGTTTTAAAGATAGTCGATAGTTGAAAGTTCTTCAATGAATAAATGGGTTACGATTTATGATAAAAATTCCTTCGGGAAATCTCACCAAAAAACCCCTAACTGCACAGAAATGAAAGAAAAAACAGACCGACCGTCACTAATGCTGGCAATTTTCACTTTCCATCGTGATCTCTATCTCTCTCCCTCTCTCTCTCTCTCTGTCTGTCTATCTAGCGGTGTGTGTGTGTGTGTGTGTCTGCCTATGTGTTTGCCAAAGTGAACGGCCTTATTGGGCGCTTGCGTTTTAAGTTTATTGTTATTTTGCTTTTGCTTATTTTGCTTTTACTTATTATACCCGATACTCAAAATGAGTATTGGGGTATATTAGATTTGTGGTAAAAGTGGATGTGTGTACCGTCCAGAAGGAATCGTTTCCGACCCCATAAAGTATATAAATTCTTGATCACCATCACTAGCCGAGTCGATTGAGCCATGTCTGTCTGTCCGTCTGTCCGTCTGTTCGTCCGTCCGTCCGTCCGTCTGTCCGTCTGTCCGTCCCCTTCAGCGCCTAGTGCTCAAAGACTATAAGAGCTAGAGCAACGATGTTTTGGATCCAGACTTCTGTGATATGTCACTGCTACAAAAATATTTCAAAACTTCGCCCCGCCCACTTCCGCCCACACAAAGGACGAAAATCTGTGGCATCCACACTTTTAAAGATGCGATAAAACCAAAAGCGCAGAATCGTAGAGGATGACTATATGTTCTAGAGTGTAAAATCTCAACCATATCGTATAATTATTATAGCCAGCATCAAGAAAACAATTTCATTTTTTCTCGCCCTGTCTCTCTCTAACACACACGTAGCATAGGCGGCTTTGCTTAGAGTAAAACATTAGCGCCTAGATCTCAGAGACTACAAAAGCTAGAGCAACCAAATTTGGTATCCACACTCCTAATATATCGGACCGAGACGAGTTTGTTTAAAAATTTCGCCACACCCCCTTCCGCCCCCGCAAAGGACGAAAATCTGGGGATATTCACAAATCTCAAAGACTATTAACGCTAGAGTAACCAAATTTAGTATCCGCACTCCTGTTAGATCTCACTATAAAACGTATATCTCAAAATTTCGCCCCACCCCCTTCCGCCCACACAAAGGACGAAAATCTGTTGCATCCACAATATTGCACATTCGAGAAAACTAAAAACGCAGAATCATAGATAAAGACCATATCTATCAGATTGCTGAATCTGGATCAGATCGGATCATTTTTGTAGCCAAAAGCAAGAAATCATTTTGCAGTGGCCGCGCGGCGCCCGACGTCACGCTCAGACTGATTTTCTGGCTCTCTCGCACGCACGCTTTGTCGTGTCGTTTAATATTAGCGGCGTCTGCCGGAGGAGAGCCATACTGACTTAGTATCGGGTATAACCGTAGAGTTGCGGTGTCCGCAGCAACTCACAACGTTCCCTTTTGTTTTGTTGTTGCTTTTGTCGCTGCCTGCCATTACAAGCGTCCGTCTGTGTTTCTGTGTGTGTTTGCAGTTTGTTAAATAAAAGTTAAAATCAAATCGGAGCAAATGCTGACACGAACAGTGAGCCAGACCCAGCGACAGACTCCAGCCCCAGCCATAGCTCGCGATTTGTGGTGCTGCAGTAAGACATAAAATTATAGACAACGATACGGCTTTTCGTTGGTGGCCGCTGCACTGCTCTGCTCTGTTTGAAGTCTCTTTTTATATATATTATGTACACGAGTCGAGTACTTATATGCATAGATATTTCAAGTGCTGCAAGCTGCGTTTGATTGCAGCTTTGTCTGCTATGCTCGGCTTTGCTCTCCTCTGGGCTTGCGTCATGCTTAAGTGCACTTTGAAAATATTTTACATTTCTGCCTTAGATCTGTGTCTATAAACCGGGCTTACAGTTGTAAGCTGAATTCCATGAATACTATTCCAATAACTTGATCAACATCGAAAGAGGCACTCTTTGAGGGAGTTTCAGATACAACAGAAGAAAAACCAACCCTTATCAACCGCATCATGCCCATGCCATGTATTTTGTTTTTGCCCATAGCAGTGTTTCATCGCCTTTCATTACCACATATGATGTTTGCACTGTTTGCATATTCAAAGGAAAAATCCAAACCTAACGGCCTGGCGGTTTCCCTCGAGACTCGGCCTGGCCGACGCTAAATCAACCCGAACAAAGAACCGTCATAAACAAAGCCGTTAGCCCAGTAACCAACATGCCCACAATTTCGGTCATATTTTATTTCATTTTTATACCCGATACTCAAAATGAGTATTGGGGAATATTATATTTGTGGTAAAAGTGGATGTGTGTAACGTCCAGAAGGAATCGTTTCCGACCCCATAAAGTATATATATTCTTGATCAGCATCAATAGCCGAGTCGATTGAGCCCTGTCTGTCTGTCTGTCTGTCCGTCTGTCCGTCTGTCCGTCCGTCCGTCAGTCCGTCCGTCTGTCCGTCCCCTTCAGCGCCTAATGCTCAAAGACTATCAAAGCTAGAGCAATGATGTTTTGGATCCAGACTTCTCTGATATGTCACTGCTACAAAAATATTTCAAAACTTCGCCCCGCCCACTTCCGCCCCCACAAAAAACGAAAATCTGTGGCATCCACATTTTTAAAGATACGATAAAATCAAAAACGCAGAATCGTAGAGAATGGCCATATCTTTTAGACTGCTGAATCTGAATTGGATCGTATTATTATTATAGCCAGAATCAAGAAAACAATTTCATTTTTTCTCGCCCTGTCTCTCTCTAACAAACACGTAGCATAGGCGGCTTTGCTTAGAGTAAAACATTAGCGCCTAGATCTCAGAGACTATAAAAGCTAGAGCAACCAAATATGGTATACACACTCCAAATATATCGGACCGAGACGAGTTTGTTTCAAAATTTCGCCACACCCCCTTCCGCCCCCGCAAAGGATGCAAATCTGGGGATATTCACAAATCTCAGAGACTATTATGGCTAGAGTAACCAAATTTAGTATCCGCACTCCTGTTAGATCTCACTATATAACGTATATCTCAAAATTTCGCCCCACCCCCTTCCGCCCCCACAAAGGACGAAAAACTGTTGCATCCACAATATTGCACATTCAAGAAAACTAAAAACGCAGAATCATAGATAATGACCATATCTATCAGATTGCTGAATCTGGATCAGATCAGATCATTTTTATAGCCAAAAGCAAGAAATCAATTTGCACTGGCTACGCAGCGCCCGACGTCACGCTCAGACTGATTTTCTGTCTCTCTCGCATCGCTTAATATTAGCGGCGTCTGACGGAGGAGAGCCATACAGACTTAGTATCGGGTATAACCGTAGAGTTGCGGTGTCCGCAGCAACTCACAACGTTCCCCCTCGTTATACCCGATACTCAAAATGAGTATTGGGGTATATTAGATTTGTGGTAAAAGTGGATGTGTGTAACGTCCAGAAGGAATCGTTTCCGACCCCATAAAGTATATATATTCTTGATCAGCATCAATAGCCGAGTCGATTGAGCCCTGTCTGTCTGTCCGTCCGTCCGTCCGTCCGTCCGTCCGTCCGTCTGTCCGTCCCTATTAGCGCCTAGTGCTCAAAGACTATAAGAGCTAGAGCAACGATGTTTTGGATCCAGACTTCTGTGTTATGTTACTGCTACAAAAATATTTCAAAACTTCGCCCCGCCCACTTGCGCCCCCACAAAGGACGAAAATCTGTGGCATCCACAATTTTAAAGATATAAGAAAACCAAAAACGCAGAATCGTAGAGAATGACCATATTTTTTTGGACTGCAGAATTTGAATACGATCGTATTATTATTATAGCCAGCATCAAGAAAACAATTTCATTTTTTCTCGCCCTGTCTCTCTCTAACACACACGTAGCATAGCCGGCTTTGCTTAGAGTAAAACATTAGCGCCTAGATCTCAGAGACTATAAAAGCTAGAGCAACCAAATTTGGTATCCACACTCCTTATATATCGGACCGAGACGAGTTTGTTTCAAAATTTCGCCACACCCCCTTCCGCCCCCGCAAAGGATGAAAATCTGGGGATATTCACAAATCTCAGAGACTATTAAGGCTAGAGTAACCAAATTTGGTATCCGCACTCCTGTTAGTTCTCATTTTAAAACGTATATCTCAAAATTTCGCCCCACCCCCTTCCGCCCCCACAAAGGACGAAAATCTGTTGCATCCACAATATTGCAGATTCAAGAAAACTAAAAACGCAGAATCATAGATAATGACCTTATCTATCAGATTGCTGAATCTAGATCAGATCAGATCATTTTTATAGCCAATAGGAACAAATCAATTTGCAGTGGCTACGCAGCGCCCGACGTCACGCTCAGACTGATTATCTGTCTCTCTCGCACGCACTCTTTGTCGTGTCGTTTAATATTAGCAGCGTCTGCCGGAGAAGAGCCATACTGACTTAGTATCGGGTATAACTGTAGAGTTGCGGTGTCCGCAGCAACTCACAACGTTCCCCCTCGTTTTTCTTTTGGGTTATAATAAAAATTAAATATGAAAAACCAAGCACAGTAAACATCAAATGTCTGGCTTTGGCTCTGGCTTTTGGCCACAATTCTACTTCATTTTTTCTCATTATTTTTTTGGGCAAAACTTGTCTAGGCAGGTCTCGAGCTGGGGCTCCGACTTTGGCTTTTGGCTGCGTCTTTTGAGACTCAGAGCGCTAGATCCACCATCAGCAACAGCATCAGAGCTTCATGATCAGAGGCGCGCACACACATTAAAAATGCAAATAAATCATGTAGTAAAACTTGTTAACCTTTTCGGATGCTCTGCGTTAGCGAACTTGTATCGAGACACACTCGGATTGAGACGAGTGCTGCTGGGGTCTTGGAAGCACTTTTGATTTCATTTTCGTTGTGTTGTTCTTTGGGCAGATTCACTTCAGGTTTTCACTTTGCCAAGAATCTTGTAGGCTCAAGTGTCGACCAAAAACTGGTTAATGCTCATATTTCTAGGCCGTGCAGAGCCAGAGCCCACAAAACAGACGACCTCAAAATGCCGAAGTTCATCTGAAGTTGTTTTGTGGCTTTTAATTAGTCCTGAGTTTCAACAGAAACAGCCACAGGCACAGCCACTGCCATGCCATGCCACATGCCCAGCGCGTGTTCTCCTATACGTATACGTAATGCTGATTTTTGGCCAGTCTGGTAACAAGTTTCGTATGGCATTCGATTCGTGAACTAAATCGAACCCCAACGAACGGGTTTGCATTCATATTAATCATGATTCGGGCGTACCCATTAGCATATGAAAGAGATTAAGGCCAGAAACAAGTTAGAACGAGATATACATAGATGTGGAACAGCTCTATCTACCCCACAAATACCCTGTACCCTGTGGAAACATGACATATGTTGGTCGAAGAATTTCTGTGATTCCGGCAGACCGCATTTTCGGGGCGTAATTAAAGTCTATTATTCTGTGGCACACTGATCGGCTTGCAACACGTGCAACAACGAACACCACAGCCGAGAAGCAGACGAAGCTGAGAATCTTTGTGGTTTTTTGCCGCTGCTTGCACTTTTTCTTGTAAAATGTTGTTGAACTTTTGCTGTCACGACTCTCAAGAGGAGGCTTGAGGAGCCTCTGCTGCTGGTGGATCCGAGTTGACATTTAATAAAATGATTTCTATAGGGTTTTTTCCGACTCTTTGGAAGCTCTCTGTAGATACAATCGCCTCAAATTATTATGGTCTTGATAGATTCATTTTTGATGTGTTCTTTTGTGACAGGTTGCATCTCAATGCCCCCACGAGTCATGTCCGAAAGTTCATTGATGTGTTTATTATTTTCCCCACTCGTTTTTGTGTTTGGTTAACCCACATCCACATTTTCGGCCGCCAAGCAAAGGCCTCATCTGCCTGCTGATAGCCGCCGATGGGGACCCAAAACCCTTATATAATTTATGCAAATTCCATGCAAAAGCAGGCAAAAGCAGCGCTGGAGTGACTTTTCGAATGGAGTCGCCACGGGGCGACTCTTCCGTCAAAAGGTAAATCAATCAATAAATGAGCAGGAAATTCAATTGGTCCTGGGACATTGATGAAGTGCGGCATCCATAGAAAACCCGAAACCAGAAAGAAACTACAAACAAACAAAAAGCAACTGCAGCAACGTTTCCATTGAATTTATTCGAATTTATTCAAGCCTCCCATGTGTGTGTGTTAGTGGTTTTTCCTGCTCCGGCGTTGAGCCAACGCCAACGGAAAATCCTGTTGTTCAGGCCTGGCCCAAACCGACACCGAAACCGAAACCAGGTGAACGGGTGCCACAGCAAGCGACAAAAGCGAAAACCAGCCAAAGAAAAACTTTCATTTTCACAAAAGACACAGCCACAGAGAATTCTATTCTGCATGCAGCATGGGGCATGCAGCAGCAGCAGCAGTTCGTTGCCCAAGTCTTTTGTTTTGTCTTCTTATGGCAATGGCGATGACGATGGTGGGGGATTTCCCAGACCATAAATTTGTAAGCAATATTGAATATACATAGCACAGAAACGAAACAAGAACAAGCAACAACCAACAGGCAACGACAACTACAGGGATTGCCCAATAAGTGCCCCCAGCAAAAAGCAAATCAAAGGGCTTGAAAGGGGAGCAACGACAAAAGGAAAATTCAGACATAATTTGTTGCCGTTTCCATCATGGGAAATACAAATTTTGTGAGACGCCTTTGTGTGGCAGGGGCCCGGGCTAAACGGAATTATATAGATGCCACGCTCACGCTAATGGCAACACACAGTCGGCCAGAGAGAGAGAGAGAGAGAGAGAGAGAGAGAGAGAGAGACGGAGAGGCAGCAGACGTACGCTTTTCACTTTTGGGGTGAGGCCGGGGCCTCCACTGGCTCTGGAATCGCTGATGCAAACCGAAATTTATGCAAATCTCCATTAGAAATAAAACATCAATTTAATGGGCGGCCCTTTGGTTGGTTGCTCGAATGAATAAAGTGCAGTTAACCCGATGGCGGAGTGTGTAGTGTGTGTTGGCCGTGACTGCTTGCCAAAAACCAAAGAAAATCACTGAGAAAATCAGTTAGAGAAGCTTCAGGCTGATAGAGGACCAAGCAGCGCACAATAAAGCTAAAGAAATAGCTAAAAATGGTTTAAAAAAATCCATAGATCATTTCCGATAGCTTCCAGATAGCCGAAAACATTTCAAAGAGCGCCTAGGCATCTCTTTCAGCTTGGAATGGATTTGGTCTGAAAAGCCCACACAAGCACACAGGCACACAGAAAACTGTTATGCTCACTCACACTCGCAAAAAGTATCATCAATGGAATTCCCACACACAAGAAACATAAAGAAAACACAAAGAAAAAGAAATAGTAATCGTAATCGGAATCGAAGCGAGAGCTTCTCTGTTTTTGGTGTGTGCTGGCAATGTGTGCTCCGCTTTGTGCTGCTATCTCCCTCTCGACAGGATCTCCATTGTCGCTGTGGTTCGTCCGAAGTGTCCTTTGTGTCTGCCACTGAATATTCTGCGCTATGCTTTACCGCTCCCTCTTCGTTGTTTGCGCTGGCTCTTTGGCTCTTTGGTGTTTGTGCTGGCAACGATGCCATCTGCCTCTGAGCTCGTGCGCTGGGCTTGTCCCAACATTAGGGCTACGCTACCCATAACTATTTTTACTGCTGCCACAGCCCACTGGCTGTTGGCTCTTGGCTCTTGGCTGTTGGCTGTTGGCTGTTGGCTGTGTTGGCCATTTGCTGCGAGCTGTTCGCCTTTAGCTGTGCTTTTTACTGCCTTGGCCCATAGGCAAATTAAAAATGCACAACGCAATGCTATGGCCTAACGGTAATTAATGCAATTGGTCAATACAAAAAACAACTACAGCAACAACTAAGAAAAACACCAACACCAACAGCAAAGGCAAAAGCAAAAGCAAAACCTCAGCTTAGTGCGTTTCATGCTGACCTCAATGCGGCCTGTGGCTTGGACGTCGTCGCGCACGTGTTGAGAATGAGCCACAGCCACTGCCGCAGCCACAGGAAAATATAAGCAAATCATAGAAGCCCCTAACTGTCAGGCGGAAGTCAGTCGGCAGCGATGGTCGTGCCAGGGCCATACAAAATGCATGGATGTTGCAGCTATTTTTTGGTATTTTCTGCAGGGGGGAAGATTTCCGTGATTTGTGTGGACTTACCTTGTAGAGTTTATCCTTCTGATACCAGACATCCTCCTCCTCCTCCTGCTGGGTGAATGTCTGGTCAAGATTAAGATCGTCGCGTGAATGTAATAGAATTTTACGTCGCGACACCATCTTTGTGGTTCTGTAAAGAGAGACAGAGTGGAAAAGAGATGAGATCTCGAGTCATAAAAGGCTGTGAATATTCGCATTATTTGAAAGAACTCGAAAGTTCTGAAGGAACCGCCACCTAACTGTAAATAACGGCAAACACATCAGCAGAGACTCTGACAGACAGGCTCCAAAAAAAAATTTAAAACGAGGGGGAACGTTGTGAGTTGCTGCGGACACCGCAACTCTACAGTTATACCCGGTACTAAGTCAGTATGGCTCTCCTCCGTCAGACGCCGCTAATATTAAACGACACGACAAAGAGTGCGAGAGAGACAGAAAATCAGTCTGAGCGTGACGTCGGGCGCTGCGTAGCCACTGCAAATTGATTTCTTGCTTTTGGCTACAAAAATGATCCGATCTGATCCAGATTCAGAAACCGGATAGATATGGTCATTCTCTATGATTCTGCGTTTTTAGTTTTCTCGAATCTGCAATATTGTGGATGCAACAGATTGTCGTCCTTTGTGGGGGCCGAAGGGGGTGGGTCGAAATTTTGAGATATACGATTTATAGTGAGATCTAACAGAAGTGCGGATACCAAATTTGGTTACTCTAGCCTTAATAGTCTCTGAGATTTAAGAATATCCCCAGATTTTCATCCTTTGCGGGGGCGGAAGGGGGTGTGGCGAAATTTTGAAACAAACTCGTCTCGGTCCGATATATTCGGAGTGTGGATACCAAATTTGGTTGCTCTAGCTTTTATAGTCTCTGAGATCTAGGCGCTAATGTTTTACTCTAAGCAAAGCCGCCTATGCTACCTGTGTGTTAGAGAGAGACAGGGCGAGAAAAAATGAAATTGTTTTCTTGATGCTGGCTATAATAATAATACGATCCAATTCAGATTCTGCAGTCTAAAAGATATGGTCATTCTCTACGATTTTGCGTTTTTGGTTTTCTCGTATCTTTAAAATTGTGGATGCCACAGATTTTCGCCCTTTGTGGGGGCGGAAGTGGGCGGGGCAAAGTTTTGAAATATTTTTGTAGCAGTGACATATCACAGAAGTCTGGATCCAAAACATCGTTGCTCTAGCTCTTATAGTCTTTGAGCATTAGGCGCTGAAGGGGACGGACAGACGGACGGACGGACGGACGGACAGACAGACAGACAGGGCTCTATCGACTCGGCTATTGATGCTGATCAAGAACATATATACTTTATGGGGTCGGAAACGATTCCTTCTGGACGTTTCACACATCCACTTTTACCACAAATCTAATATACCCCAATACTCATTTTGAGTATCGGGTATAAAAATACCCAAATTGCAAAGCAAACAGAATTATGGCATCCCTCGTAACCCAACGTGGATGGGGAGTTCAACGCACTCCACTCATTCCCCTACCCTGCCTACCATATTGCTTATGACCTGGACTTCCTTTTCACAAGTCATCCCGCCTGCAGAGAAATCTCTGAGCATTCCCACCTGAACTAAACGGGCTTATACGAGTGCAACATACGCCCATGTCCGGGGTCTCTATGTCCATAAATTGATGTGTCTTTAGAGGCCGAATTTATGTGTAAAACATACAATTTATATTGAAATTACTTGTTTGTGAACTACGCATCGTGGTCTCCGAACCCCATTCCGATTCCGATCACTCGGGCGGGCTATGATTCAGACGCAGAGCGAGAGCACGGAAGAGATAGCATCCAAAGCACGTTGACAACAGCCGCAATAAAGGTAAATAATGAAAAAACATCACCTGTAAGCTGTAATAAGGAACTTGGACTTGAGCTGAAACGCAGGATACCCTTACTTAAAAGAGTAGTACCCTAAGAGGAAAATTTGTCCACCAAATACTATTGTGTTTCTACCTAAAGTACTCCGAAATCCTCAATATTTCCTTGCTTTCCACTGCTTCGATGCTAAAATTCAATCGATTCACCTGTAAACTGCTTGCATTGGTTGCTTCTATCTCCACTGCTTGTTGAAGTTCAGTTTAGAACTGCTTGTCGCACTGCATGTACCCTATTTCGATGTAAGCGTATACAGATTCAAGTCGTTTGTTTTTTCACGGCTCGGTTAGGGGTAGGGGGCTTGGGGCTTGGCAGGCGACGCGTGTAGCGACAAGAAAGTGCTCTCTCTTTCGCTCTTTCTTTCACTCTCTCATCTGTTTGTCTTTGTCGCTCGTGTGCCTCGGCATGCAAATGTTTCTTCGGGAGGAGGTTCGCTAACCTGTTGTCATATCTTTGGCCGTCTTTTTTTCTGTTGTTAGTGTCTATAATTGTTGGCTTTCTTTTCGCCAGAAACTGTGTGAACGACTGATTGACGGCCGGAGTGTCTGATTGACTGGCGGCGTGCTAAAGTGCTGCAGTGCTGGGTCGGATGCTGCTGCAAGGGCCTGGCCATAAATATTCATCGCCTTTTGCACAATTGTCAACGATCGACGCCTTTTTTTGTTTGCGCCAACACAAAGATTGCAATCGCATAACAAATGTTGGTGCCTCTTGCTGCAGCTTTATGCGATTTATGCAACAAAAGCCGTTCAATTGTATAGAGTATCAGCTCTGGGATTGAGACTGAGACCGGGACTGTCCTGCCGCTGCTGTTGCCATTATTGAGTTGCATTTTCTTTTGTGTCTGCATTGTTATTTATAGCCAGCACAGGGCGACACAGAAACGAGCCCAGAAATCAGTGTATCTGCCGTGTATATAGAACATATAGTACATATGGTGTACATGCTCGAAGCAAGAGTTCCTCAGGCTCAGCACGTACATCGGACACAGACGTGTTCTAGTTTGTCTCAGGGGGCGAGGAGTCGCGTAATTACGTGAAGTGCATTTTGAGTGCCGCATATATGGGATCTCGTACATCATGGCTGATCCACACGGATACGCGAATGTCTACGGTTTAGTTTTGGTGCATTCTCCGACACATTTGTGTCTTTAGAGATGAGAGTGCCCAATGCAAGAATGGATGGGACAGAGGATAAGCACCTAAAAAGCAGAAGTAACCAAGGGACAGAATACCTGAGGCAAGAAGAAGGTATTGCCAGACCTAAAGATTGCCGAATAAAAGTAAATACTCCTTTTTTCTGCAACGAAAAGCTAAATGGAACCCAGTCGATGCAAATATCTAAAGCAACTGGATATTAATAATTCCATCAAAATCCCCACACGGATACGCGTTTATCCAATTATAAATTCCAAACGAAAAACACCAAAAAAAGGAAAAAGGAAACCTTAATGCCGCCGCATTCTTTATGAGGCACGTCAAATTAAAACACTTAAACGGCATTTCTCAGTATTCGCGGAACAATTCTGGATAAATAACGCTGACATATCAAGAAAGTTTCTTTATATGATGGACAATTAACGGCCCACAAACGGCCCCAGCTGAAACTGCAGCTGAAGTGGAGTGCAGTTCAGTGCAGTGGAGTGGAGTGGGCCCCAAGTGGTGCTCGAATATCCTGCACAATCATAGCGGATGGAGCGGGGCTACCTTGTGTTTTCGTTACTGGACTTTTGAAAACGGAGTAACTGCCGTTACCTGGACTGCAGCTAAAGATGGCGAGATGGAGCTGCAGATGCGCGCCCGAGGCTGTGGCTGTGGCTGCCGTAAAATAAAGTCATCGAGAGAGTCTTTCGGCATATGTCTGCCGTGTTGACTTTGCTGATTTGTCTGCTTGATAATTTCCCTGATCTTTTACAGTTATACAGGTTGCACTTTTCCAAAGCAAACATCAATCTACGATTGAATGACTTATGTGAGAAAATGTGTGTTTGTTTGCGTGTGCGACCATTAGGCCAGCAATTTTCAGCCATCCAGCATTCACTTTCCAACCAAATATAATAAAATATTTCAAAAATGTTCAAAAACTTTCACAAAAACAAAAAACGAACACAAGAAAAACTAAATATCAATCAGCTGGCAGAAAACTGCTACTTGAAATAATTTAAATAATGCCAATTGATGATTATTTTTTAATACCTTGCATCGTGTGGAAGGGGGCCAGGGGGGGCATCATCCGATGAACTGAAATTTAAATTTCAAATTCGTTGAACTTTCACAATTGTCCAACAAATTGATATTGAATTATAAGAGTAGTTATTATATAGGCACTTTGCTATGGGACAGTGTTAGGTACACAAAGGAGGAATATAAATTATAGAGAAAGTAGAAAGGTTCAAGGGCATCGAAACCGTTTTTCAGGAAACACTTAAAAAATACCTCTTAACCATCACATTAGATTCATTGCAAAGGGATGACCTACCTGTTTGAGGGTTGTTTGAATCGCAACACGGGACCAATCGTAAAAACAGGTTCATTGACAGTAAGAGGGAGGAGAGAAAATATAAATGAGCGAAGGATCGATTTGAGAGGATTTTACATGGTTGAGAAGGAGGTTTGAGATCGAAGTTAGTTCACATTATCACCGATAGGTGGCGCCACCAAGTAGTAAGGATACGGGACGCTCGCATTTTATACTGAATTACCAAATTCTCAACATGTTGCAGCAGCATGTGCTTAAGCATGTGCAGCTTGGAAACATGTTGAATGTAAGTGTGCATCATATTGCTATGTTATTACGTGATCATGTTAAATAAATACTTATAAGATATTTTATTAACATTGAATTGGGAAACAATTTCTGCTATGTTATTAACTGGTCAAGTTAAATAAATACTTATAGGATATTTTCTAAACATTGAATTGAGAAAACAAATGTGTGAAGTTTCTGAAATTTTCATCCTATAGGAAAACATAGGTTGGAAAACTGGGTTTCTAGATGTCCGTATAGAGGGTTGAATGGTAAGAGAACACAAATTAATGGAGATATATACAGGAGCACACAAAGAATAAAATTATAATAGTAAGACATAAAAATTAATTAAAGCTACTTATAGTAAATATACGGCCGTCCCTTAACCTTACTACTTGGTGGCGCCACCTATCGGTGATAATGTGAACTAACTTCGATCTCAAACCTCCTTCTCAACCATGTAAAATCCTCTCAAATCGATCCTTCGCTCATTTATATTTTCTCTCCTCCCTCTTACTGTCAATGAACCTGTTTTTACGATTGGTCCCGTGTTGCGATTCAAACAACCCTCAAACAGGTAGGTCATCCCTTTGCAATGAATCTAATGTGATAGTTTAGAGGTATTTTTTAAGTGTTTCCTGAAAAACGGTTTCGATGCCCTTGAACCTTTCTACTTTCTCTATAATTTATATTCCTCCTTTGTGTACCTAACACTGTCCCATAGCAAAGTGCCTATATAATAACTACTCACAGCTAACAGCTAGTACATAAACTAGTAATCTTTCAACAACGATGGATGACCTCGAAATCATTTTTATCGATTCCCAACCGGAATCAACCATAAATCTGAACTCTCAGCCGAGCTCCGTTGACCTGTCCTTGATTTTTGGGATTAAGACCCAAACCTATCTCGAGAGAACTTGACCTGGTTAAGTGACATTAAATGGGATGATGACGACGATGACCCAAGGAATGCAACGCCTAATAATGATAATCCATCATACATTTTCCCGGATGATGACAACATTTTCGCTTTAGTAGATAATCAGGATGATGATAAAAGATCTCAACTCCAGGAACTACTTCGGGATGAAGATGATGATGAGTTAATTGCTGCGGTAAAATTAGCTGAGGCGAAATTTTAATAATACGAATACATATTTATATAATAAGAATATTTTATGTATTTTTCTAAAAATAATATATACATATGTATATAATAAATATAACACATTTAACCACTATTTATTTTAAATGTTTGCTGTTTTACTTTTGATTGGTTGAATTTCACTTCCTCTTATTACAAGAGAATCATAGGATTCGTTTGAAACAGGTTTCTTCCAAGTTAGGATTACACAAAAAGAATAAGTGGATTTCAGGTAGAATAGAGGTTGTAACCTTTCCCTCATATTATTAGATTGACCCAGTAGGAATTGTTTGAAACAGGTTTGTGAGCAGGTACTGTTTGTTTTGGATATAAAAGATTAAGAAGGTGTTTGGGGGCCTAAAAAGATACCATTTAAAAAGGAAACCCTTAGTCCTATTTCAATAGTGAAAGTGGTTAGTTCGATACAAAAAAAAAAAAAAAAAAAAAATTTAAAATGGCATCAGAAGTTAAGTGCAACATGTGTGATAAGTCCGTTGACTTTTCAGAGTTTCAATCTCATTATGAGAGATGCTCTGATTATCGTAATAATGTGGTGTGTGATCTTTGCTCTAAGTCCATCGACTAGAGTTTGATAGTCATTATGAAGCATGCTTGGGACCTAGGAATGCTTTTGAGATTCTTATGAGCAAAGGATCTAATTCAAGTGATCTTCAAGGTCCTTCAACGTCAGGAGCTTCAAAACGGCCTCGATTGGATACTCCGATGAAACTAAGGATTATTGACTGTTCAATTTGCGGTGAAAGTTACCCTTCGTCTAGGGAAAGACGCCATATGATGTCGGACAAACATAAGAATGCAAGAGCAGCTCAACTAGAGGAAAATGAAAACGTTATTTTAATTTCAACGGAGTCGCGATTTCCTTTAAAATCATATCGTGTTCACTCAAATAAAAGTGAACAGATTGATTTAAAAGAGTTTTTTCATGATTGCAAAAATGATATTATCAATTTATTGCGTCACTGCATGAGTGAGTACAGATCCATAAAATACAATTTAAAAGTATATGGATTATACGTTAAAAACACTGATGATGAAAGCTTAACAGAAACAATGAAGTATTTCATTACTCCATACAAACCAATTTATGAAAACGAGCTGATTGATGATCATCTAAATGATACCATAGAAAATTTGATAACTCTCAGCAGTGAATTCCAGGAGAAGGATTCAGGTTGGGCAATAAAGTGTTTTAAATATTTTGAACTTACCATGATAAAACTAGAGCATATCGTTGCAAACAAGTTTATCCAAGCTCCCAAAAAAATTAAGTCACGAAATGCACTCATAAATGTTAAAAATGACGATGATTTTTGATTCAAGTGGTGTGTTTTAGCATCATTGGCCTATGAAAAACACCTTAAAACTATATATCAAACAGCAGCATTAAAAAAAATTTCCCGAGATAAGTTAACAATACCATCATCCTATCGATGCGGAAACATACGGCAAGACATCATTTATTATGAAGGAGTAAGATTAAATTTTTCCGGAATTGAGTTTCCAATAACAAGCAAAGGAATCAAGAGATTCGAATCAGCAAATGAGGATTTTAGCATCAATGTTTATGAAGTCGATGAGAATGGAAAAAACGTTGTGGGACCCACAGTGAGGACTAAGAAAATTCGGACTCACCACATAAACTTGCTTGGAATTAATAGTGATAATATGCAAATGATGCATTATGCATATATAACGTGCATGAGAAAATTATGTTTTTCACAACATAGTAAAGCCCATAATACTGCATATTTTTGCGAGAACTGCTTGCAATTTTATAGTACAACAAATACTATACATGACACTAAAGAGTGTGGAAAAGTTGCTGCTTTGTATCCTGAACCTAATACCAAAACTGTATTCAAAAGTTTTTCTAAAAAACTATCTCCACCAGTAGTAATTTATGCTGACATCGAAGCAGTTTTGGAAAATTACCATATAAATCTTAATGATCCATCAAAATCATCAACTACTATGGCACAGAGGCATACAGAATGTGCACCATCATTTTATATTGTACATAAATACAATGAACATCTAAATGAGATGTGGACATACGAAGGTAAATATTTTAACATTCCAGCAAAGGCAATAAACTCATAAACATTATGATTTCGTTATTTCAGGACCGGATTGTATCCAAAAATTTTGTCAAGCACTTAGGATGAAAACCGATGGACTTTATGAGAAGTACTGGAAGTCCTATAAAAAACCAATCTATCAGTTTAACATTTGGGATGAGGATTATCAGGAACACGGTGATTGCTATGCCTGCGAGAAACAAATTTCTGATGATGATCGAGAAAAATTCTTTGATCAGTTTACAGGACAATATGTAGGTCCTATTCATAAGCTGTGTAAACAGACATTTAGATTAAGCGATCCCTTTTTCCCGGTAGTTTTTCATAACTTGTCTCGTTATGATATACATTTATTTGTTACGTCAATAAAAGATGAACTAAGACCCATTCCTTGCAATAAAGAGTTATATATTGCGTTAACTCAAATTTGTAAGCTCGATGAATCTTATCTTCATCAATATAAAATTAGATATATAGATTCAAATAGATTTTTAAATTCAAGCTTAGAAAAACTCGCTAGTTATATGAACATAGCGAATTTTAAAATTTTGAAAACTAAATATCAAGGTGAAAAATTTGATATGCTACGACGAAAGGGAGTATTTCCCTATGATTATTTGGATAGTTTTGAAAAATTTGATGAATCCCTGCTTCCTTCGCGAGATAATTTTTATAATTCACTGAATGATGAGGAATGTAGTGTTGAAGACTACAACTTTGCTCAGAAGGTTTGGAGCGCATTTAATTGCAAATCTATTAGAGATTATTTAAAATTATATTTGGAAAGCGATGTTTTAATTCTTGCTGATGTATTTGAGAATTTTAGGAGTCTTTGTTCCCGAGTGTACAGGTTAGACCCCATTAATTATGTTACTGCTCCTTCAGTTTCATGGGATGCAATGTTAAAATACACAAGGGTAGAATTAGAACTTGTTAGTGATCCTGACATTTATAATTTTTTAAAAACTGCTGTTCGTGAAGGGTTGACCCAATGTACTCAACGGATTGCAACAGCAAATAACAAATATTTAAATAATAAATTTAAGCCTACCGAACCCATAAATTTCCTTTCATATATTGACGCCAACAACTTATATGGATGGGCTATGAGTCAACCCCTTCCATTTTCTAATTTTAAACGATGAAATTTCATCTTTCAACGTTCTTAGCATATCGGCATCTAGTGATGTTGGATATATTTTAGAAGTAGATATGCGATATCCTGATGATATTCATAATAAGCATAATAGTTTACCTTTTTGCCCCGAAAATAAGATTCCACCAGGAGGAAAGCAGACAAAACTAATAGCTGACTTAACTGATAAAAAGAACTATATAATCCATTTGAAGCAGCTACAGTTATGTATAGAGCAAGGTATGATTTTAGAAAAAATATCTAGAGTTTTATCATTTAATCAGTCCTGTTGGCTGAAACCTTATATTGACCTCAATACATCTCTTAGAATATTAGCTAGCAATGACTTTGAGATAAACTTTTACAAATTAATGGTTAATGCCGGTTACGGTAAAACAATGGAGAATGTAGAAAAACGTCGTGAGGTTGCATTAGTTAAGCATTATGATTCAAGACAAAACTCAGCAGGGTTTAGACAACGCATAGCAAGACATAATTTCCACAGTGTTGAAATCTTTGGAGATAATTTGGCTGCCATTGAATCAACTAAGTCCCGAATTTTTTATGATAAGCCCATATACATTGGAGTTAGTGTACTAGAACTTTCAAAATGGTTAATGTATGACTATTTCTATAATTTTCATTCTGTAAAATGTCCATCATCAAAAATACTCTATATGGATACAGATTCATTTATTATATCATCAGAAGAAGATTTTTATGATTTAATTAAATTCAATCCTAATCGCTTTGATACAACCAATTACCTAGCCTCAAACAGATTCGGTATCAATCTCGCTAATAACAAAGAGCTTGGATTAATGAAAGACGAAAATGCAGGAAAAATAATGACTTCGTTTGCAGGATTAAAAGCGAAAGCATACTCATATTTAATTGCTAAAGATGATAACACTGACTATAACGTAAAAAAGGTTAAAGGCGTAAAAAAGTCAGTAGTGAAACGATTAACTCATACTCATTATATTGAATGCATTAAACATAAAAAAACTTATTATGGACAACAGAGAGTTATTAGAAGTAGAGGTCATAAAATTTATACTGAAATTGTAAATAAGATAAGTCTAAATTATAAGGATGACAAAAGATTTATATTACCTGATAATATTTCAACATTAGCTCATAATCACTATGAAATTAAAAATATTTTAGGTGCTAGTAATAATACACAAAATATGGTATAAGTAAATTTAACATTATATTATTATTATTAATTTGTGTATAATTAAAACTATATTTCAATGTAAAAAATACACAAAAATAAATTAAATCTGATAAATATTTTGCGTGCTTAATTATTTGAATATACTCTTTTTATCTATCCATGAATTGTGTGTTTCATCGAAACCTAACCATTTAACAAAAACTTGTTCTTTTTTCCTTCTGGGTATTTTTTCCACTAAGAAAGCATTTTCATCTTTAACTTTTTGGAGTTCTTGATCATAAAATGAGCCTTTGATCATTTCCCCCTTATAGTCCTCCAGTTCATATGTTACAGGATTAGTAGACTTTACTTTTAAAATTTTAAAAACTTCGGTTGTCCAGTTTGGATCATAGCCCTTTGTAAAAATACCTTTATATTTACTTATTCAAACAGGATCACCAATGGAAAACTTGTGTTTAGGAAATACCTTACAAATATTATAAGCTGTTTTCAAAATAAACTCTTCATTTTGTTTGTTTACATCTATAGGCCTCATTTTTATAGTACGGTGATATGAATTATTATAATCTTTTAGTAAGTCATGCAAGGTATAAATCCACGTATGATTACCCTGCATACTAAAGATTTTCCACATACGATTTTTTAATGTTCTATTAAAACGTTCACAAATAGATGCCTTAAGGTGTGTATATGTATGGTAATTGTTAATGTTATTCTTTTTCATTAACTCTCCGAAGGCTAGATTAAAAAACTCCTTTCCTTGATCAGACTGAATATTTTTAGGTTTATGTTTAGATATTTTTAATATTTTCTTCAATGCTGATAAAACATCTAAAGCTGTTTTAGACTTAACGGGAACTGCATATGCATACTTCGAGAACGTGTCAATTACTGTCAGCAAGTACCTATATCCTTTGTTTTCCTTATAAAAGGGAATCATTTCAACTAAATCGATTTGCCACGTGTCATTAATTCCCTTTTGTACGAATTTACGACGAATGAAATTTCTTCTAGCAGGCTTATGTATTTCATTAACAACTTGTTGCTTACTCATTTTTAATATAATTTTTATTTTCTATTGTTATGTTGGGATGATTTCTTATTTAAAAGTGTTTGCTTATACTCAAGAACATCGCGTTTTATTTGATTACACATTTTTTTGGAAATTTCAAAGCATAAACGGGTTAAATCTATTTGCACATTTCTATCATAAGTACCGTCTAAATCAGCTAGTTGAACATCAAATTTTTGTAAGGCTGCACACTTAGGAATAATATTATTATAGTAGAGGTATATAATTTGTTGCTTAAGTATCGTATTCCAACATAAAAATGTGGTAAAAAAAATGCCTAATCTTAAAAACGATCTCCAGGACTCACTATCAAATTCAATTTTATTTCCAAACTGATTTAAAATTCCTTTAAAATCATATCGTGTTCACTCAAATAAAAGTGAACAGATTGATTTAAAAGAGTTTTTTCATGATTGCAAAAATGATATTATCAATTTATTGCGTCACTGCATGAGTGAGTACAGATCCATAAAATACAATTTAAAAGTATATGGATTATACGTTAAAAACACTGATGATGAAAGCTTAACAGAAACAATGAAGTATTTCATTACTCCATACAAACCAATTTTTGAAAACGTGTTGATTGATGATCATCTCAATGATACCATAGAAAATTTGATAACTCTCAGCAGTGAATTCCAGGAGAAGGATTCAGGTTGGGCAATAAAGTGTTTTAAATATTTTGAACTTACCATGATAAAACTAGAGCATATCGTTGCAAACAAGTTTATCCAAGCTCCCAAAAAAATTAAGTCACGAAATGCACTCATAAATGTTAAAAATGACGATGATTTTTGATTCAAGTGGTGTGTTTTAGCATCATTGGCCTATGAAAAACACCTTAAAACTATATATCAAACAGCAGCATTAAAAAAAATTTCCCGAGATAAGTTAACAATACCATCATCCTATCGATGCGGAAACATACGGCAAGACATCATTTATTATGAAGGAGTAAGATTAAATTTTTCCGGAATTGAGTTTCCAATAACAAGCAAAGGAATCAAGAGATTCGAATCAGCAAATGAGGATTTTAGCATCAATGTTTATGAAGTCGATGAGAATGGAAAAAACGTTGTGGGACCCACAGTGAGGACTAAGAAAATTCGGACTCACCACATAAACTTGCTTGGAATTAATAGTGATAATATGCAAATGATGCATTATGCATATATAACGTGCATGAGAAAATTATGTTTTTCACAACATAGTAAAGCCCATAATACTGCATATTTTTGCGAGAACTGCTTGCAATTTTATAGTACAACAAATACTATACATGACACTAAAGAGTGTGGAAAAGTTGCTGCTTTGTATCCTGAACCTAATACCAAAACTGTATTCAAAAGTTTTTCTAAAAAACTATCTCCACCAGTAGTAATTTATGCTGACATCGAAGCAGTTTTGGAAAATTACCATATAAATCTTAATGATCCATCAAAATCATCAACTACTATGGCACAGAGGCATACAGCATGTGCACCATCATTTTATATTGTACATAAATACAATGAACATCTAAATGAGATGTGGACATACGAAGGTAAATATTTTAACATTCCAGCAAAGGCAATAAACTCATAAACATTATGATTTCGTTATTTCAGGACCGGATTGTATCCAAAAATTTTGTCAAGCACTTAGGATGAAAACCGATGGACTTTATGAGAAGTACTGGAAGTCCTATAAAAAACCAATCTATCAGTTTAACATTTGGGATGAGGATTATCAGGAACACGGTGATTGCTATGCCTGCGAGAAACAAATTTCTGATGATGATCGAGAAAAATTCTTTGATCAGTTTACAGGACAATATGTAGGTCCTATTCATAAGCTGTGTAAACAGACATTTAGATTAAGCGATCCCTTTTTCCCGGTAGTTTTTCATAACTTGTCTCGTTATGATATACATTTATTTGTTACGTCAATAAAAGATGAACTAAGACCCATTCCTTGCAATAAAGAGTTATATATTGCGTTAACTCAAATTTGTAAGCTCGATGAATCTTATCTTCATCAATATAAAATTAGATATATAGATTCAAATAGATTTTTAAATTCAAGCTTAGAAAAACTCGCTAGTTATATGAACATAGCGAATTTTAAAATTTTGAAAACTAAATATCAAGGTGAAAAATTTGATATGCTACGACGAAAGGGAGTATTTCCCTATGATTATTTGGATAGTTTTGAAAAATTTGATGAAT
Source organism: Drosophila miranda (assembly GCF_003369915.1). NCBI lineage: Eukaryota > Metazoa > Arthropoda > Insecta > Diptera > Drosophilidae > Drosophila > Drosophila miranda. The sequence continues at coordinate 19,734,702 of NW_022881614.1, forward strand.
CCCTGCTTCCTTCGCGAGATAATTTTTATAATTCACTGAATGATGAGGAATGTAGTGTTGAAGACTACAACTTTGCTCAGAAGGTTTGGAGCGCATTTAATTGCAAATCTATTAGAGATTATTTAAAATTATATTTGGAAAGCGATGTTTTAATTCTTGCTGATGTATTTGAGAATTTTAGGAGTCTTTGTTCCCGAGTGTACAGGTTAGACCCCATTAATTATGTTACTGCTCCTTCAGTTTCATGGGATGCAATGTTAAAATACACAAGGGTAGAATTAGAACTTGTTAGTGATCCTGACATTTATAATTTTTTAAAAACTGCTGTTCGTGAAGGGTTGACCCAATGTACTCAACGGATTGCAACAGCAAATAACAAATATTTAAATAATAAATTTAAGCCTACCGAACCCATAAATTTCCTTTCATATATTGACGCCAACAACTTATATGGATGGGCTATGAGTCAACCCCTTCCATTTTCTAATTTTAAACGATGAAATTTCATCTTTCAACGTTCTTAGCATATCGGCATCTAGTGATGTTGGATATATTTTAGAAGTAGATATGCGATATCCTGATGATATTCATAATAAGCATAATAGTTTACCTTTTTGCCCCGAAAATAAGATTCCACCAGGAGGAAAGCAGACAAAACTAATAGCTGACTTAACTGATAAAAAGAACTATATAATCCATTTGAAGCAGCTACAGTTATGTATAGAGCAAGGTATGATTTTAGAAAAAATATCTAGAGTTTTATCATTTAATCAGTCCTGTTGGCTGAAACCTTATATTGACCTCAATACATCTCTTAGAATATTAGCTAGCAATGACTTTGAGATAAACTTTTACAAATTAATGGTTAATGCCGTTTACGGTAAAACAATGGAGAATGTAGAAAAACGTCGTGAGGTTGCATTAGTTAAGCATTATGATTCAAGACAAAACTCAGCAGGGTTTAGACAACGCATAGCAAGACATAATTTCCACAGTGTTGAAATCTTTGGAGATAATTTGGCTGCCATTGAATCAACTAAGTCCCGAATTTTTTATGATAAGCCCATATACATTGGAGTTAGTGTACTAGAACTTTCAAAATGGTTAATGTATGACTATTTCTATAATTTTCATTCTGTAAAATGTCCATCATCAAAAATACTCTATATGGATACAGATTCATTTATTATATCATCAGAAGAAGATTTTTATGATTTAATTAAATTCAATCCTAATCGCTTTGATACAACCAATTACCTAGCCTCAAACAGATTCGGTATCAATCTCGCTAATAACAAAGAGCTTGGATTAATGAAAGACGAAAATGCAGGAAAAATAATGACTTCGTTTGCAGGATTAAAAGCGAAAGCATACTCATATTTAATTGCTAAAGATGATAACACTGACTATAACGTAAAAAAGGTTAAAGGCGTAAAAAAGTCAGTAGTGAAACGATTAACTCATACTCATTATATTGAATGCATTAAACATAAAAAAACTTATTATGGACAACAGAGAGTTATTAGAAGTAGAGGTCATAAAATTTATACTGAAATTGTAAATAAGATAAGTCTAAATTATAAGGATGACAAAAGATTTATATTACCTGATAATATTTCAACATTAGCTCATAATCACTATGAAATTAAAAATATTTTAGGTGCTAGTAATAATACACAAAATATGGTATAAGTAAATTTAACATTATATTATTATTATTAATTTGTGTATAATTAAAACTATATTTCAATGTAAAAAATACACAAAAATAAATTAAATCTGATAAATATTTTGCGTGCTTAATTATTTGAATATACTCTTTTTATCTATCCATGAATTGTGTGTTTCATCGAAACCTAACCATTTAACAAAAACTTGTTCTTTTTTCCTTCTGGGTATTTTTTCCACTAAGAAAGCATTTTCATCTTTAACTTTTTGGAGTTCTTGATCATAAAATGAGCCTTTGATCATTTCCCCCTTATAGTCCTCCAGTTCATATGTTACAGGATTAGTAGACTTTACTTTTAAAATTTTAAAAACTTCGGTTGTCCAGTTTGGATCATAGCCCTTTGTAAAAATACCTTTATATTTACATATTCAAACAGGATCACCAATGGAAAACTTGTGTTTAGGAAATACCTTACAAATATTATAAGCTGTTTTCAAAATAAACTCTTCATTTTGTTTGTTTACATCTATAGGCCTCATTTTTATAGTACGGTGATATGAATTATTATAATCTTTTAGTAAGTCATGCAAGGTATAAATCCACGTATGATTACCCTGCATACTAAAGATTTTCCACATACGATTTTTTAATGTTCTATTAAAACGTTCACAAATAGATGCCTTAAGGTGTGTATATGTATGGTAATTGTTAATGTTATTCTTTTTCATTAACTCTCCGAAGGCTAGATTAAAAAACTCCTTTCCTTGATCAGACTGAATATTTTTAGGTTTATGTTTAGATATTTTTAATATTTTCTTCAATGCTGATAAAACATCTAAAGCTGTTTTAGACTTAACGGGAACTGCATATGCATACTTCGAGAACGTGTCAATTACTGTCAGCAAGTACCTATATCCTTTGTTTTCCTTATAAAAGGGTATCATTTCAACTAAATCGATTTGCCACGTGTCATTAATTCCCTTTTGTACGAATTTACGACGAATGAAATTTCTTCTAGCAGGCTTATGTATTTCATTAACAACTTGTTGCTTACTCATTTTTAATATAATTTTTATTTTCTATTGTTATGTTGGGATGATTTCTTATTTAAAAGTGTTTGCTTATACTCAAGAACATCGCGTTTTATTTGATTACACATTTTTTTGGAAATTTCAAAGCATAAACGGGTTAAATCTATTTGCACATTTCTATCATAAGTACCGGTTTCTTCAGCTAGTTGAACATCAAATTTTTGTAAGGCTGCACACTTAGGAATAATATTATTATAGTAGAGGTATATAATTTGTTGCTTAAGTATCGTATTCCAACATAAAAATGTGGTAAAAAAAATGCCTAATCTTAAAAACGATCTCCAGGACTCACTATCAAATTCAATTTTATTTCCAAACTGATTTATTATAAACACATACTGCTTATCTGATTTTCGAAATCTAAAATTACACTTAATTGTGGGCAATAATGGATGGTCTATAATTGTATCAGGCATCAAAAAATCATACTGATCAAGTTTCAATTGGATATACTCCTTGAATGTAACCAATTGCATCCATTCATCTTTATCTAAACCGACGAAATTATTTTTGCTTGACCGAAAATGACTTCGTGATCCTGCTTCTTTCTAGTGGACCTAATTCTTTTTGATTGAAGCGTGTCCATTTGGGTTGAATGCTTTTGTTAAACTAAGAACTCTTACTGAATTGGGCTGTATATAAAGGAGATAGGAATCAACGACTCATTCAGTTTATTACAGAATCTCAACCCAACATGAACACAGTCGACAGGAATTCAAGTTGATTTTCAATATCTCTTTGGAAATAATAAACAACTTTTTATTAAGGAATTGGCGTTTATGCAAACCGGAACAGTAACACCAAACTTCTTTCATTTCAAACCACCATATCATCTGAATGAATTGGATAATGAAATGATTAAACAACAAAATATTAATCGTCAAACCATAAATGGATTGGAATGGTCAGATGGTGAAATATCATATTTAAGTTTAGGTGAAATACTTTCACCACTAAATAGATTTAGCACCGTTATTGTACGTGGTGAAATTAAAAAAAGTTTTTATCTAAGTATTTAACAAATAATATTATTGATATCGATATAGGAAAAAGTCTCACATTTTATTCAAATTTTTTTACAAACTGTAGAATCCACAAAAAAATTCCTCTTAGATGTGCTCTAAATAATTTATTTAAGCTATTTGTTATCTTGGAAAATTCTAACTACGCTATCTACTGTAATAGTGACTCATATGTTTAGATTTTCAGTTTATATTCAGCACTTGTAGTAACTAGTTGGTTAAGATTCATTTAAGCGTTTGTTTGAAAAGGATCCTCACAAAAGCGGATACACACAAGTTGTTTATTGTAATTATTGCGGATCTGATACTCACTTAGAAAAAAACTGCCCCAAAAAGCGCGATCAGGAACTTTCAAGTTCGTTGTTTGGTGTTCTCATAAGAGATGTACAAATGTATATTCATATCTATGTGATAAGAATATTGTTTTTTCGCTGCTTAAACACCAATTATGATGACACCTTGCGTCACCTTGAACAATGCACGCTCGCCTCTCGCGCTCTGTTTTTGTTCCTCCCATCACACTGCATTGCTCTGCCTTTGACGTGAGAGAGCACTCTCCCACTTCCAGAACACAGGCACAACAAAACAATTGCCAGAAAAGCTCTCAGTAGCTTTAGTGTGTGTACGCAGTTTCTGTGCTTCCGCATGGCTTTGCTGTCTCTCTCTCTTCCGCCGCTACAGCTGCATGTCTATGCATGCGTGAGAGCACACACACCCACACCTACTCTCTCAGCTTTGATGAGCAATAAGCATTTATTATCGCTTGCTCAACTTTAAGAACATGCTTTCACCGTTCTTGCTCTCCCTCAATGCGTCCGCTCGCTGGAGCGCAGCTTCGTTTGTTTGTACATGTGTAAGAGTGCCGCAAAGCCTCGTTTAAGCAGAGCTTAAAACTGCATACCTCTGAGAGAGAACTCTCCTACGCTTCTATCAATGATGAGCAATAATGCCTGTTGTTAAACCCGATACTCAAAATGAGTATTGGGGTATATTAGATTTGTGGTAAAAGTGGATGTGTGTAACGTCCAGAAGGAATCGTTTCCGACCCCATAAAGTATAAATATTCTTGATCAGCATCAATAGCCGAGTCGATTGAGCCATGTCTGTCTGTCCGTCCGTCCGTCTGTCCGTCCCTATCAGCGCCAAGTGCTCAAAGACTATAAGAGCTAGAGCAACAACGTGTCCGCAGCAACTCACAACGTTCCCCCTCGTTTCATTTAAGCTGCGTGGAGGAAAGTTCTGTAGAAAGTTTTTGAAACGAGTTTTCCGCTTGTCAATCAGGGAAGCAGCAACAACGAGGGGGAACGTTGTGAGTTGCTGCGGACACCGCAACTCTACAGTTATACCCGATACTAAGTCAGTATGGCTCTCCTCAGGCAGACGCCGCTAATATTAAACGACACGACAAAGAGTGCGAGGGACAGAAAATCAGTCTGAGCGTGACGTTGGGCGCTGCGTAGCCACTGCAAATTGATTTGTTCCTTTTGGCTATAAAAATTATCTGATCTGATCCAGATTCAGCAATCTGATAGATATGGTCGTTATCTATGATTGTGCGTTTTTAGTTTCCTCGAATCTGCAATATTGTGGATGCAACAAATTTTCGTCCTTTGTGTGGGCGGAAGGGGGTGGGGCGAAATTTTTAGATATACGTTTTATAGTGAGATCTAACAGGAGTGCGGATACTAAATTTGGTTACTCTAGCGTTAATAGTCTCTGAGATTTGTGGATGCCCCAGATTTTCGTCCTTTGCGGGGGCGGAAGGTAGTGTGGAGAAATTTTGATACGAAACGGTCAAGGTCCGATATCACAGGAGTGTGGACACCAAATTTGGTTGCTCTAGCTTTTATGGGTTCTGAGATCCTTAAACTCATATTTTTCAATTGGCAAAACCGACCATGAAACCTGTGTGTTAGAGAGAGACAGAGCGAGAAAGAATGAAATTGTTTTCTTGATTCTGGCTATAATAATTATACGATCTGGTTCAGATTTTGCACTCTAAAACATATAGTCGTCTTCTACGATTCTGCGTTTTCAGTATTATTGTATCTGTTCGGGCGAAGCCCGAGTGTAAATTTTGTACCATCGTTCTATTGCCTATGAATTCACTTTCCTTTCCATTTTTGTCATTATACTAAACTAACGTAACGTAAGCGTAGCTTTATTGTTATCTTTTCCTATTTTCTTTCCTATGCCGTCGCTAAGCCGTCAGCAGCTGCGCCTGCTCTAGCAGTTACCGCTTGATATAGTTGGAGAACAGACCTTTTTTGTCCCCAATCTATTACTTTGGCTCGAGATCGGCTCGCTTGCCTCGTCCAAGTGTATCACTCGAAAACTATTGTAAAAGGCTCTGGCATCTTCGGCCACCCTCAACACACAAAATACTTATATTAAAATTAATAACGTTTCGGAAATTAATTCGTGAAATTATTGAACAATCATAGTCAGCGAAAAAGCTCGTTGTCTCAACATTTGGTAACCCCGACGTGATCGTCAATAACAATTTGAAAATAAACAATTATAACGAGGGGGAACGTTGTGAGTTGCTGCGGACACCGCAACTCTACGGTTATACCCGATACTAAGTCAGTATGGCTTTCCTCCGGCAGACGCCGCTAATATTAAACGACACGACAAAGAGTGCGTGCGAGAGAGACAGAAAATCAGTCTGAGCGTGACGTCGGGCGCTGCGTAGCCACTGCAAATTGATTTGTTCCTATTGGCTATAAAAATGATCTGATCTGATCCAGATTCAGCAATCTGATAGGTATGGTCATTATCTATGATTCTGCGTTTTTAGTTTTCTCGAATGTGCAATATAGTGGATGCAACAGATTTTCGTCCTTTGTGGGGGCGGAAGGGGGTGGGGCGAAATTTTGAGATACACGTTTTATAGTAAGATCTAACAGGAGTGCGGATACCAAATTTGGTTACTCTAGCCTTAATAGTCTCTGAGATTTTTGAATATCCCCAGATTTTCGTCCTTTGCGGGGGCGGAAGGGGGTGTGGCGAAATTTTGAAACAAACTCGTCTCGGTCCGATATATTAGGAGTGTGGATACCAAATTTGGTTGCTCTAGCTTTTGTAGTCTCTGAGATCTAGGCGCTAATGTTTTTCTCTAAGCAAAGCCGCCTATGCTACGTGTGTGTTAGAGAGAGACAGGGCGAGAAAAAATGAAATTGTTTTCTTGATGCTGGCTATAATAATAATACGATCCAATTCAGATTCCGCAGTCTTAAAGATATGGTCATTCTCTACAATTCGACGTTTTTGTTTTTCTCATATCTTTAAAATTGTGGATGCCACAGATTTTCGTCCTTTGTGGGGGCGGAAGTGGGCGGGGCGAAGTTTTGAAATATTTTTGTAGCAGTGACATATCACAGAAGTCTGGGTCCAAAACATCGTTGCTCTAGCTCTTATAGTCTTTGAGCACTAGGTGCTGAAGGGAACGGACAGACGGACGGACGGAAAGACGGACAGACAGACAGGGCTCAATCGACTCGGCTATTGATGCTGATCAAGAATATATATACTTTATGGGGTCGGAAACGATTCCTTCTGGACGTTACACACATCCACTTTTACCACAAATCTAATATACCCCAATACTCATTTTGAGTATCGGGTATAAAAAGCCGTTTCACTTCGAGAGACGATACTGAATGATGAAAACAACCCAATCAGTGAAGCTGCGCTAAGTGTTCATTTAAAATTCTTGGAAAAAATGTCCGACTCATTTAATGTTACTCTTTCTAATTTAGAAGAGCTTGATGTAAGCGAAATTGGCAGCGACTTAAGCAACAATTTTGAGGATTTGGCGATAGAAATCGAAGTTCGTATTCGCTCAGCACTCCGCAGGACTACCCAGAACATGCCGCATCACTCAACGATACGACCCGAGCTCAGCTTTACTGCCTCCGGAAATGTACGGTCCTGACATCAAACTTCCAACTTTCCGTGGAGGTTAAACTGAGTGTGCAGACTTTTACACGATGTTTAGCACAGTAATAGATCAGGAGCCCTTTCTATCAAAGATTGAGAAGTTCCAGCACCTGCGCTCATGTTTGGATGGACCTGCCCTGGAGGCTGTTCGCTCTTTGGAAGTATCGGAGAGCAATTATGATATTGCATTGGACATTTTAAACAGTCGTTTCATTAACAAACGTTTAATCTTCCAGGCACACGTCGCTGAGATTCTGAGGCATGAGAAGGTTGAAGATGGGTCAACTACAAAGCTACGTACTTTATCGGACAAGCTTCATTCTCACATGAGAGCGCTTAGGTCGATGGGTACCATGGAGGAAATAGCAGGATGCATCATCGTTCACTCCACATACAAGTATATCGACTCTGATACCAGGAGCAAATGGGAAGAGCTGTCGCCCCCTAACGTCATACCAACATGGGACCATTTTTCGGTTTTTTTGGAGAGGAGATGTCAAGCCATGGAGACCATGGATCAAGCTATGTTGATTCAAACCCATAGCAGTCAGGTTGGAAAACATAAACGAATCACTCATTCAAAACACAGTCTTGTTGCTACAAATACAATCGTATTGGAATGCGTATTCTGTGATAGTAAAGGGCATAACATTTACAGCTGCACTCGCTTTGGAAACCTTTCGCCATCTTTGCGTCTTAGAGAGGCAAGGAAGCTTAGAGTTTGCTTCAACTGTTTGAAGAAGGGACATCGGAATACCTCCTTCAGTTCAGGCTCTTGTCGCACATGCGGTGAAAATCATCATACCCTTTTACATATCAACAATCCGCTGCCTACGTCAGTTAACACGGAACCTGCAAACGCTACTACTTCTCCTATTCAGACAGACTCATGCTCAGGCCCCAATCTTTCAAGTTCTCTTGTTGCCGCTTCATCACCATGCTCGCCTCCTGCTCAGAATCTTAGCTCAGACGTAATGCTTCTAGCCACGACAGTCATTATGATAAAGAGTCGATTTGGTGATCTTCTTCCTTGCCGGGCTCTTCTGGATTCAGGCTCTCAGATTAATTTAATAACCTCTCGCTTTGCTCAGAAGATTCAGCTGAAACGAGCCAAAGGGTCGGTATCAGTATCCGGTATCGGCGCTGATTCTGCATTTCACACGGAAGGTTCAGTTAATTTGGTCATTCAATCCAGGACTTCCGATTACTTCACGAGTCTCACAGCTCTCGTTGCTCCACGTATTACAGGAAACCAGCCTGCTTCGTCATTTGATGTATCCAAATGGGAAATGCCATCCAATATCAGCCTTGCTGACCCACACTTCAACAAATATCAGCGCATCGATGTACATATTGGAGCCAGCTTATTTTACGACATTTTATGCGTTGGACAGATCATATTGGAGAGGGGACTTTCTATAATACAAAAAACCCGTCTCGGCCTCTAGTTCGACGGAATTGAGTCAAACGCCTACCGTTGGTTTGGATGAGCTAGTGCGAAGGTTCTGGGAAGTGGAAAACTGCCACGGTCCCGCTACAGAAGCAACAAAGGAGGAAATTGCTTGCGAGGAACATTTCAAAAAACATTGCGGTCGGCTTCCAAGTGGCGAGTACTGCGTTCAGTTGCCTTTAAAGCTGAGTGACAGTCTTCTTGGAGATTCTTATCAACAAGCCTATCGCAGATTCCTCAATCTAGAGCGCAAGTTGGTTCGCAAACCACTTCTCAAGGCCCAATACGCCGCATTTATAAAGGAATACGTCGATTTGAATCACATGTCCCCTGTCAAAGGTGACGCACTTAAGCAATGCAAATTTTTTCTTCCTCATCACTGCGTCTTAAGAGAAGACAAAACCACCACAAAACTCCGAGTAGTTTTCGACGGATCCGCTTGTACATCTACAGGATATTCCCTCAACGATATATTGGTGTCAGGCCCAACAATTCAGCCAAAGTTAGTTACGATTGTTCGTATAGCATTGACTGGTGACATTTGTAAAATGTATAGATGCGTCCGTGTCTCGCCCCAAGATAGTTTTCTGCAGTGCATACTGTGGCGTGACTCACCCCTCGAGGAGCTAAGAACATTCAAGCTGGATACCGTGACCTATGGAACGAAACCAGCAACATTTCTGGCCGTCCGTTCTATGCACCAACTAGCGGCAGACGAGAGTTCGTCATATCCAATTGGCTCTGAAGTTGTGGTGCGGGACTTTTACGTGGATGATTTGCTAACGGGGGGAGATACTACAAATGAGGTACTGAAAATAATTCGCCAGGTGTCAGGACTCTTAGCCAAAGTAAATTTCAAGATCAGGAAATGGTGTTCCAACGATACATCTGTACTCGATCAAACACCCCATGAAGATAGGGAAACATTTGTTAAATTTACTGATGGCAGCGATGTAACCAAGACGCTAGGTTTACCATGGAATCCCACTTCGGATGAGCTATTATTTTCATTCTGTCCCAATCAAGTCCCTTCGAAACCAACTAAGCGAGTTGTATTGTCAACTATTGCACGATTTTATGATCCACTCGGACTTATAGGGCCAGTAATTACTAAAGTAAAAATATTTCTACAGCAGCTGTGGAAAGAAAAGCTTCATTGGGATGAAAGTCTGCCAGTCTCCTTACGCACAACTTGGATCAACTTTATTCAGCAGTTTGACTCTATGCAACAAAAATCTTTCCCGCGCCTATCGTTCCTTCGAAGCAGCAACCTTGAAATGCATGGATTTTGTGATGCCAGCATGAGTGCTTGCATCTACGCTGTTTCGCAAGGCGACAATGGAGTCAAGGCAAATCTTCTATCTTCCAGATCTCGTGTAGCGCCACTGAAGACTATCACAATACCCAAGTTGGAATTATGTGGTGCAGCGCTACTCGCTCAGCATATGCATGCAGTGTCTTTGATGAACTTCAATTGCTCTTATTATTGCTGGTGTGACTCCACAGTCGTTTTGGCTTGGATCAAAATTCAACCATCCAACTTCAATGTATATGTCGCTAATAGACTTTCTGTTATTCAGGAACTCACATCTGGAATGTCTTGGCTGCACGTGCCAACTGATCTAAACCCTGCCGATATGCTGCTGAGCTCATCAATTCATCAATTCTCATCTTTGGAAGTATGGACCTACATACTTGACAGCCAGTAAGGATCAATGGCCAAGTACGCCTGCTCTTCCAGAGCCGGTTTTGGAGGCACGAAAAACCATACTAATTACAAACTGCGCGTCAAGATATTTGGTTGAAGAATCAAAGTTTGTAAATTCCTTCCCCAAAATGCAACGAATTTTTGCGTATGTATGCAAATTCATTCATCGACGAAAGTCTGGAATAACTGTGGAGGACTGGCGTTTGTGAACCGAACTGCTTCTTCGTCTTACTCAGCAATCACGTCTATCTACTGAAATAAGAGCCCTGGAAACGCGAAAGGACATCAAGGCTTCAAGCTCGACCGTCTCGCTTTCGCCATTTTTAGATGATTGCGGTTTGCTTCGAGTTGGAGGGCGTCTTAAAAACTCTACCTTGGACTTCGAAGCACGGCATCCCATAATATTGCCCAAGAATCATTCCATCACTTCTGCTCTGATACGGCACTTACACGAAAAACACCTTCACGCTGGATCCCAGTCGCTATTAGCCATCATTCGTCAAACGTACTGGCCAATCGGTGGCCGAAAGACCGTAGCACACGTCATCCAATTAGAGTGAAGCCTCGAACTCTCGAGCAAATAATGGCAGATCTTCCGGTCAGCGAATCTCGTGCATTTTTAGTTACCGGCGTGGACTATTGCGGTCCGTTCCTGTATAAATCAGAAGTTCGAAACCGGCCCCCACTAAAGTGCTACATGAACATTTTTATATGCTTCTCCACCAAGGTGGTTCACATCGAGCTTGTGAAGGATCTTACAACGTCTGCGTTCTTCTCTGCTCTTCGCCGTTTCATTTGCACCCGTGGAAGACCGATTCGTATTTGGTCAGATAATGCCACAAATTTTGTTGGAGCTCGGAACGAACTGGCGGAACTTAAGTCGCTATTCCTAAGCGACAGTCATCAAGAAGCCGTGCATCAAGCTTGTCTCACCGATTGCATCGATTGGCGTTTCATTCCTCCTAGATCGCCACATTTTGGAGGATTGTGGGAGGCGTCAGTCAAGCTTGCTAAACATCATCTTCGACGTGCCCTTGGATCCTCGCATCTTGGATTTGATGAGCTGCGCACTCTTGCGTGCAATATCTGTGCAATCATTAATTCAAGGCCATTGTTTCCTCTTTCAGAGAACCCTGCAGATATCGATGTACTCACGTCCAACCATTTTCTGGTTGGCGGGGCGCCATGGGGGCCATCACAACCTTCTTGGAGCCTGACTTGGTTCATTTAAACGTCGATCGCTTGGACCGTTGGCAGAAGGTCACACAGCTTCAGCAAATCTTTTGGTCTCGCTGGCGCCAATCGTATTTAACCAGTCTTCAAGAAAGAACGAAGTGGCTCACCCGGAATCCTGAGCTTCACGTCAATGATGTCGTTCTTGTTAAGGACGAGAACTTCCCTCCGCTGAAGTGGCCTCTAGCGAGAATCCTCGAGCTCATCCCAGGAGCTGATGGCGTATCTCGAGTCAGGATGGCTACAGGTGTTAGCCGAAGAGCACTTGCAAAACTATTTCTATTGCCTCTACGAGATGAGGTGAAAGGCATGGATCCTTCCACGGGGGGAGTATGTTCGGGCGAAGCCCGAGTGTAAATTTTGTACCATCGTTCTATTGCCTATCAATTCACTTTCCTTTCCATTTTTGTCATTATACTAAACTAACGTAACGTAAGCGTAGCTTTATCTATGCTCGCTCAGCAACATGCTCTCATTTATTCATCTAGTCTTTATCTATGCTCGCTCTTGTTATCTTTTCCTATTTTCCTTCCTATGCCGTCGCTAAGCCGTCAGCAGCTGCGCCTGCTCTAGCAGTTACCGCTTGATATAGTTGGAGAACAGACCTTTTTTGTCCCCAATCTATTACTTTGGCTCGAGATCGGCTCGCTTGCCTCGTCCAAGTGTATCACTCTAATACTATTGTAAAAGGCTCTGGCATCTTCGGCCACCCTCAACACACAAAATACTTATAATAAAATTAATAACGTTTCGGAAATTAATTCGTGAAATTATTGAACAATCATAGTTAGCGAAAAAGCTCGTTGTCTCAACAGTATCTTTGAATTTGTGGATGCCACAGATTATCGCCCTTTGTGGGGGCGGAAGTGGGCGAGACGAAGTTTTGAAATATACTTTTAGCAGTGACAAATCACAGAAGTCCGGATCCAAAACATCGTTGCTCTAGCTCTTATAGTCTTTGAGCACTAGGCGCCGAAGGGGACGGACAGACGGACGGACGGACGGACGGACGGACAGACGGACAGACAGACAGGGCTCAATCGACTCGGCTATTGATGCTGATCAAGAATATATATACTTTATGGGGTCGGAAACGATTCCTTCTGGACGTTACACACATCCACTTTTACCACAAATCTAATATACCCCAATACTCATTTTGAGTATCGGTTATAAATATGCATAACTTAATGGCAACATTTACTGCATATTCAACTACAGCCCAAACGGCACGGCACAGACAGCGGCAATAGCGCACTTTAAAATGAAAGTCCACGTCATGAATTATTGAAGTTTTTACGATAGAGTGGAGTCGGGTCGGCTCTCGGGGGCAATCAATAAAGAATTTTGATGATGACAATCGCACTGACAACGCTAGTCGCATATTAATTGAATCGAATGTAAATGGAGCTGGACGCGGACGTGCACGTGGAAGTGGGCCCGGGGCTCGGTATGTAATTCTAATGCAGCTCTAGGCTGCCGCCCCTCCAAGCAGGCAAACGGTGTGCCTCGCCTGTCTAGAGGTCGTTGGCTGCTGCTGTCTGAGACGTCTCCGAAGTGCAAATAGTTTTCAGTTCGTTTACCCCCCACCGATTGCATTGTTGGAGCCGCGGAGAGTTCATCAATTTGCGAGTGCGTCACGAGACTGCAAATATTGTATGAAGTGTCTGCCCCATCGGCGGTGTGGCAGCTGCTTCAGTAGTTAGAGTGTGAATCGTTAGTGGATGATTTGTTTGATGTTACCTCAACGACTGTGGGGCCACAAATCTGCAAATTCATTCGCCAACTTTTGTGGCTGGCTCACAGAAATGTCAGGGTCAGACATGATAAATTTGCTTTCCTTCAGGCCTGTGTGGGTTTTATTTGTTTTTGTTTTTTTTTTTTGGCAAGAAGAAAATACTTGAAAGTCGATAGACCTAATGAAGCAACAAAAAATTTGATACTTTCGCAGATGGAAGCGAAGAAGTACCGAAGATTTTGGACCAAGAACGCGTGTAGAGTCGGCTTGATTGATTGGCCTAGACGGCAGAGGGGCCAACAGAGAATAGAGCCCGAAACGAAATGGCTTTCACAGGGGTCAAGCGAGAACTGAAAATATGTATCTTTGGCCAAATTAAATTAAGCAGTCATTGACTTTTGGCTGGCAAGGAGATGAAGAAAGAGGTTCGGTTCGGAATCGATATGTGTTGAAATAATAGCCCTGCTGGGAAGACTTCAACAGAGTTTCATTATCCGCTTAATTTTACATAAGGAACGTGTCGGCACATTGTCCATTTATCATAGTAGATACGGATACATTTCATGATATTTTTTTGTGGACGTTGACATGCAATGACTGCATCTTTCAAGAGGCGATGCAGTTACTGCACCGTCAAGTGGCCCTTCCAGACTTTTCCTTCAATATAAGTACACCCCTTTCCCCGAAACCAGTTCATCATATTTCTTCAACACTTGTCTGCACGCGGCATTGTCTGCGGCAAATGACTCAATTTGCATAGCGTGAAAGTGGCGTGGAGTGAGCCGTGCCCGTGCCCGTGTCCGTGCCGTGCACTCGGATACGGTTCAGCTCCTCGTTTGGGGTTAAGGTTTTCATTATGCGCTGCGAATTATGCAAAATTGCTTAAATCGGGAAGCGAAGCTAATAATGCAAAAATCAAAGGCATTTAACACCTCAGCGCATCGGCTCAGTATCGGAATAAAATCATCAAACCATCAACGGACAACGGTACAACGAAACAACAGTACTTTCTGCATTTCGATTTCGCAAATATTTCCCATCCATGGCACGCACATCTGGCGCCGATCATTCAGGCAATTATTAAACCCGAAAATATGTTAAATCATATCGTATATGGATTCATGAGATACTTTTCAAAGTCATGTAACTGTCAGCGCTTTGCGCAATCCCAAAAAAACCAAAACGAACGAACGGATGCATAGATCGATGGATGGATGGCTGGATAGATAGACGGAGATAGAGACGAAAGGCCCCACATAAAAAACCTTAAAATTAACATTTCAATTTTGGTAGATGTTGGAATGGTTGAGCCTTTGTCTCCCTCTCTCTCTCTCTCTCTCTCTCTCTCTCTCTCTCTCTCTCTCTCGCTGTCTCTGTCTTTGGCGGGTTTTGATTGATTTTTACTGCTGCCGCTGCCGCTTGCCGTTGCAGGCACTTTCAAAATGTAAATTTACAAATCGCTTGACACCTTTTGAAATCGTCTTAGGGCATTAAATCAAATGATTCGAAATATCCAAAAATACACCGAACATTAACAGAAAACTCTTGAAAGCCGCAATGGTGGAAAAGGTAGTAAAATTAATGGAAAAATATAATGTGTACACTGTACAGCGTAGACACTAAATCTGTTGGAAAAGGACGTTTAAGTGGATTATAAAATGTGATTATTTCCTGGTGTTTTTTTTTTCTTGGTCGGCAAATCCATCCTAATTTGTTTTCGGTTTTCGTTCAAGCACACACGATGCACAAAAAGCGATAAAAACAAGTTGACACTTTCATTTAATTTTAGTGAATTTTTTCCGCATGTTTTCGTTACGTTCCAAGTTGCTGGCCTGACCAAAACGCGAGACCAGTGCAGCAATTCCGCTGGCCGAAAACATGGCTAAAACAGCCTGGCCAAAACATGTACAGCTTCAACTAGAGTGAAAAGAAGAGACAGCAACAAACACAACAGAGACGCAAAAAAAACGAGGGGGAACGTTGTGAGTTGCAGCGGACACCGCAACTCTACAGTTATACCCGATACTAAGTCAGTATGGCTCTCCTCCGGCAGACGCCGCTAATATTGAACGACACGACAAAGAGTGCGTGCGAGAGAGACAGAAAATCAGTCAGAGCGTGACGTCGGGGGCTGCATAGCCAGTGCAAATTGATTTGTTCCTTTGGCTATAAAAATGATCTGATCTGATCCAGATTCAGCAATCAGATAGATATGGTCGTTATCTATGATTCTGCGTTTTTAGTTTTCTCGAATCTTCAATATTGTGGATGCAACAGATTTTTGTCCTTTGTGGGGGCGGAAGGGGGTGGGACGAAATTTTGATATATACGTTTTATAGTGAGATCTAACAGGAGTGCGGATACTAAATTTGGTTACTCTAACGTTAATAGTCTTTGAGATTTGTGAATATCCCCAGATTTTCGTCCTTTGCGGGGCCGGAAGGGGGTGTGGCGAAATTGTGAAACAAACTCCTCTCGGTACGATATATTAGGAGTCTGGATACCAAATTTGGTTGCTCTATCTTTTATAGTCTCTGAGATCTAGGCGCTAATGTTTTACTCTAAGCAAAGCCGCCTATGCTACGTGTGTGTTAGAGAGAGACAGGGCGAGAAAAAATGAAATTGTTTTCTTGATGCTGGCTATAATAATAATACGATCCAATTCAGATTCTGCAGTCTAAAGATATGGTCATTCTCTACGATTCTGCGTTTTTGGTTTTCTCATATCTTTAAAAATGTGGATGCCACAGATTTTCGTTTTTTCTGGGGGCGGAAGTGGGCGGGGAGAAGTTTTGAAATAGTTTTGTAGCAGTGACATAGCACAGAAGTCTGGATCCAAAACATCGTTGCTCTAGCTCTTATAGTCTTTGAGCATTAGGCGATGAAGGGGACGGACAGACGGACAGACGGAGGGACGGACGCACGGACAGACAGACATGGCTCAATCGACTCGGCTATTGATGCTGATCAAGAATATATATACTTTATGGGGTCGGAAACGATTCCTTCTGGACGTTACACACATCCACTTTTACCACAAATCAAATATACCCCAATACTCATTTTGACTATCGGGTATAAAAAGTCAAGAAAGAAAGGCTATTCCTTAGAGGCCGAAAGATCTGATACCCTTGAAAATATGTGTGCTCTCTCGCTCTGTAACCGAAACAATTTGCGGCAGACCTATGACAGCGCCGTTGCACTACATTTTCCACAAGCGAGTGAGTTTGAAACCGAAACTGAAACTGAAAATGAAACCGAAACTCGATTTCTTTTAGCAGCCAGCGAGAGAGATGTAGACGCGGAGAGAGGAAGAGAATGAGAGTGGTACTTGCGTTACGTTGACCATCATTAGTTGGCTTAATAAACGACAAAAGCTCTTACTCGATCTTACTGGATGGGTCTCTCAGTCTCTCTTTCTTCATTCAGTTTGGGGCTTATCAAATGCTTGCAATCAACAAATCATCCAAGTTTTCACTTTTCAGCTGCCGTTTCTGCCGTCGCTGCTGCTGCTTTGATGATGATGACGTCGAGCGGAAGTTTTGTGTGCTACAAACAATCCGAAAGATCATAATATTTTCATTCAGCTGATTGAGTCAGGGCATCCCAGTCCCAAAGCCTGCTGCCTACGCGAGAGCGGCTACAAAAATCGTATTTAAAATGCAATTTATTTTCCAACAATGCCAAATAATGTTTTAATAAAGACAGACGCCTTTGTCTGCGTTGGGGCCTGGCTTCTTTGGCTCTTTTGGGGCCGCTGTGCGGTTGCAGCCTAGGCGTTAAAGGCCATCATCTCCCATGTATCTCTACCTATCTATTCACGAGTATCTATCCATCTGGCTGGCTAATCACCGACAAGCACCGACACGTGCTCTCCGTATCAGCATTAATGTTTCTTTCACACTTTTGTGGCGCTACAATATTAACGGCTTTATTAGCTCTTATACTCGCACTCATACTCTGGGTAATGGATCTCTAAGCTTAATATGTATGTGGCATCGTCTCTGCTGAAAGTTGGCACTCCAGCCCAACATTTTGTGGCCACAAGTCTCCTTTCTCTATAAAGAATGCTGGCTGCATGAAATTAACCCACTTTGGAGCTAATGAACAGTTCCCATTTTGGAAATAGGCAGCGAGGGAATGCCAATCGATTGGAATACAATGAAAGAGAGCCATTGACAGCAAGCTCATGAAATATGCACAGCGCGAAAAGAACTGGAATGGGGGGGGGGAGGCGGCGACAAAGAGAGTGACAGAACGGTTAATCGGTCACATGCTAATTCCCTGCATAACCGATGGCAAAGGAATCTAGCGAAGACACATTCCCTTCCTTTTGGGATTTCTACAAAAGTTACAAAACGAATCTGCGATTGCGCGACCTTTTTTTTCTGATTCGTTGTGGACTTCCAGCAATTTCGGCTCAAACTCATTTGTTCATTCATTTGTTGTTGTGTTGTTGTGTTGTTTTGTTGCTGGTGTTGCTGGTGTTGCTGGTGTTGTGCAAATGTAAATGAAGTCAACTGCTGTCTGGTCTGGTCCCTGGCTGAATGAGTGACTGACTAACTGACATTTCCCATTAGGTATTGTCTGCAGGTTCTGCTGAACTTTTCCCCAGACAGATTTCAGCAATTCTTTGAGGCAGCAGCCAGCCTCTGAGGAGCACCGCATTTTAGAGGTCTTTTACGCGATTGTTTACATTTATGGCTGCATAATTGGGTGCCATGGCAGCGGCACCAGCCACCAGCAACTGCTCTCCTCCTTGGATTTTGCACACTAATTGACTCCCACAACAAAAAACAGCTGCGATACAACGATACAACGCTGACGATGATGATGTTGTTGATGAGAAGCTGTAACTGAAGACCGACCCGAAGGCAGCCAAAAGCCAATGTGGAACTGCCAACTCATTCCGACATTGACTTCCTTCCCCCCTTCTGCAAGCTGCTATCTTCGAGCCGAGTGTCGGGGCAATTGTCGCAATCGGAATCGGAATGGCAACAGCTACTGCACTTTTTAGCTGCATCTTTTTAATGCATTCGCTTTCGAGGGCGTGCTGACTGCTTGCAAGACAGACAGCTCATCCATCTGGCCGTGTCTGTCTGATATTCAGGGCCATCTACCCTACAGAGATATCCCAGACTTACAGATCTCCAGGGAGAGTGCGCGTGGAGTCCACATAACACTGGACCGCTAATTCCGCATTAATAGCTTTAATCGGTGGCAAATCGGAACTATTTTGGAAGCTTAAAGCATTATCATATTCAAATACACAATGAATATGCAATCGAATGCGAGGAAACACGAAACATACGAAAAACGAAGGGGAACGTTGTGAGTTGCTGCGGACACCGCAACTCTACGGTTATACCCGATACTAAGTCAGTATGGCTCTCCTCCGGCAGACGCCGCTAATATTAGACGACACGACAAAGAGTGCGTGCGAGAGAGACAGAAAATCAGTCTAAGCGTGACGTCGGGCGCTGCGTAGCCACTGCAAATTGATTTGTTCCTATTGGCTATAAAAATGATCTGATCTGATCCAGATTCAGCAATCTGATAGATATGGTCATTATCTATGATTCTGCGCTTTTAGTTTTCTCGAATGTGCAATATTGTGTGTTCGGGCCAGCCGCTGAAGAATAACCGTAACTTTAACATTATTATTGTATGAGCAGAGAGAGCCGCCTATGTTGTAAAACGTTGACGTTCTGCAGAGCTGCTGCGCTCTCCCGCTAAAGGGGCTCTCTGCCGCCGCCACTTCGGCAACTACTTTGATCTGCTGCCGCCACTTCGGCAATCACTTTGATCTAACGCCGTCGTCTATAGTTTAGTTCTATGCTAACCCCTCTGCGCATAGGCTGCATAACGATCTCGCATAAGGTTTATCTGGCAATAGCAAGCAATCGGCTTCCGCTAAGCCACCAAGATTAAATACGAATTATAAAGTTTAACCCGAAATCTCTTTTCATTTCCTATGAAACACATAGGTGCCAAAAAAGCTTGGCATCTCAAACATTGGTGACCCCCCGACGTGATATAAAACCATTGCTTAATCGCGTTCCGTTAAAACACTTATTATTTATACAATATTTTGTTGTTGGGTAGTTTAACTACTAACAAATACATTTGGGTGCACGTTGAAAAACAGTTTAAAGTGCAAATTCAGTGAGAGTGCGGCTGGAATATTTATAGACAAATTCCGGTACTTTAAGCGTCGAATCTCTCATTCTCTGCGCAGCTGCAGCCGCGGTTCTTGACTTTTCGTGTCTTGCATTCTCGCTCTCGCGTCTATACATCGTCGCTTAAGCGGTATTTCATTTTCCGTTGTTGTGTCGAATTGCACAACGGTTAACATGGACAACGATCCGAATACAGGCGCGGGCGGAAATATTGTGGTGGCTGATTCCAGACTGAGTCTGTATAAGCGTAAAAGTCAGTCATTATATGATCGATTGCACAGGCTTGGCGAATCCTTCGCGGGGAATAAAATCGATAAGCTGACCGCCGCGGAAGTCGAGGTGCGCCTTGATATGTTGGCAGAAATTCGAGAGGAATTTAATAAGGCCCATAATGAGTTGGAGGCTCTCGATCAAAACGAGATTGGGAATGAGCTGCGCGAAATCTTCGATACTCTTTTCATATCGTTGAAAGCTGAGTTGCTGGCTGCTGTTGAAGTAAGCCAGTCACACGCCGCTGCCCATTCTACGACTCTGCCAAGCCATTCCGGACATAGTACCATCATCATGGCTCACAAGCAGCGACTTCCTGAGCTGAAGGTGCCTAAATTTTCTGGTGGATACGTCGAGTTCTCGGATTTTATGGCAATGTTCAAATCGGTGATTGAAGCGGATGCGGATCTCAGTGACATCGAGAAATTCCAGCACCTTCGCTCTTGCCTCGCTGATGCGGCTTTGGATTCGGTTCGATCGTTAGAGCTCTCCAGTGCCAATTATCGTGCGGCCCTGGATATACTTAATAAACGCTTTAATAACAAAAGACTTGTTTTCCAGGCACACATCAAGAAGATTCTTGGGCTAAAGAGGGTAGACTCGCCTTCTGCTAAAAGGCTTCGGGAGTTTTCGGATGCAGTCAATTTACACATGCGAGCGTTGCAGACATTGGGAACTGCTGAGGAGATTTCAGGATTCATGGTCATCAACATGCTGCTGCAGAAGTTGGATTCGAAGACGCAAACCAAATGGGAGGAGAACACATCGTCGGATGCTATACCTACCGCAGAGGAATTCTTCGAATTCTTGCAGCAACGCTGCCAGAAAATGGAGCGGTTGGAATATGCTACAGCGAAACACGCTAGTAGCGATCAGGTGGGAAAAAACCATTCTTATACGCAGGTTAAGAAAACGTTTGTAGCTTCCAACTCTTCCGCCGACCCGTCTGTATGCGTCTTTTGCCACTCAGCGGGCCACTCGTGCAAGATATTCGGAAATCTCTCACCGTTGCTGCGCCACAAAGAAGTGAAGAAGCTTTCCCTATGCTTCAATTGCCTAAAGCCGGGGCACCGGACCCGCGCATGCAATAGTGGAAAATGTCGAGTATGCGGCGGTAGGCATCATAGTTTGTTGCACTTCGATAGTATACAGCCCACAACACAAGGCTGCCCAGGTATTACTCCTCCCGATCTGGCCGTTCAACCGGACACTCTATCCGTTGCTCAAAATTCTGCTAGCAGCTCGTCTCTACCTTCGTCTACCTCTCTTGCTGCCCAAGGTCTTCACTCTGATGTCGTGCTTCTGGCTACAGCCGTGGTTCTCGTAAAGAATCGGTCTGGCGTTTTAGTTCCTTGTCGTGCCATCTTAGATTCAGGATCGCAGCTGCATCTCGTCACATCCAGGTTCGCCCAGCAGCTTCAGCTTAGGAGAACTCAATCGTCTGCACTTGTGTCTGGGCTGGGCGATACCAGCGTTTCTACTGAGGGATCCACCATAAGCATTTGTATGCATTCTCGCACCTCTGCTTACACAACTACACTTACTGCTCTCATCGCCCCCACGATTACCGATTCTCAACCAAGTATGACAGTAAATGTATCCGATTGGCGTATTCCATCTAACATTCAGCTCGCTGATCCTGCATTTTTCAATCCTCAACGGGTTGATCTTCTCATTGGTGCGAGCGTTTTTTATGATCTCCTCTGCGTAGGGCAAATCAAACTCACCGATGGACTGCCTCTTCTGCAGAAGACCCGGCTTGGGTGGATCGTATCTGGCGGTGGACAGAAGGTATCAAGCTCGGCGCTTTTGGCTACGCACAATTGTCCAGATTCGATAGCTGAGATGGAAGCAAGGTTGGATAAAACTCTTCGTATGTTTTGGGAAGTCGAGAATTGTGTGGAGGCTGGGTTGAATACCAAAGAAGAAGACGATTGTGAAGCACATTTCGTAAGCCACCTTTCACGGTTGCCATCCGGGGAGTATGCAGTTTGTCTGCCGCTAAATAACAATACTGATCGTTTAGGAGAATCTTATGCTCAGGCTTATCGACGGTTCATCAGTCTGGAGCGGAAACTGGAGCGTAATCCTACACTCAGCCTTTATGAGGGAGTACATTGATTTGCATCATATGCACCAAGTCAACCCTGATTCCCGTAGTCTCTGCAAATATTTCTTGCCTCATCACTGTGTCCTAAAGGAGGACAGTACGACGACAAAACTCCGTGTCGTTTTCGACGGATCCGCAGCTACATCAACTGGATATTCTCTAAATGATGTGATGATGACAGGCCCTGTTATTCAGCCTGCATTGTTTAACATATTGATTCGCTTTCGAACATATCCAGTCGCTCTCACTGGGGACATTTGTAAAATGTACCGCTGCGTACGAGTGTCTCCACCCGACAATTTGTATCAATGCATCCTATGGCGAGATTCCATCGAGTCCGAGGTTCAAGTCTACACATTAGACACCGTCACATACGGGACGAGGGCTGCATCATTTTTAGCGGTCCGCGCAATGCACCAGCTGGCCATCGACGAGGGTGAGTCCTACCCTCTTGGCTCAGCTGCTCTGCGGCAGGAGTTTTACGTGGATGACCTTATTTCGGGACAAGATGCACCAAACATCAGCTTTACTGTCCCGTGGTAATTTTAGACTTAGGAAATGGTGCTCCAGTCACCAGGAAGTACTTGAGGGAACCCCTGAAGATGACATAGAGAAGTTCCTAAAGTTTAATGATGGAAGCGACATTGCCAAAACTCTCGGCTTAGCGTGGGACCCTGCTTTGGATCAGCTGCTTTTTGCCTTGTCCGCACTGGACACAAACTCAAAGCCATCAAAGCGGTCGGTTTTATCTACGATTGCGCGGTTCTACGACCCTCTTGGATTGATAAATCCAGTCATTGTCAGGTGCAAAATCTTCCTTCAGCAGCTTTGGAGAGAAAATTTGGATTGGGATGAAAGCCTACCCTCAGCGTTGCATTCAACTTGGATGGACTTGAGAAATAGTTTGGCAAGCATTTCTCGGATCTCATTTCCTCGCTTGGTTCTTCGTTCTAGTGTGGCTACAGAAGTTCACGGATTCTGTGATGCCAGCTTAGAAGCATATGGCGCTTGCGTGTATGTCGTGTCCAGGGAAGCCCAGTCTTCGAGCCACGTTTTGTGCTCAAAGTCGCGAGTGGCGCCGCTAAAGACTATATCGATTCCTAAGCTGGAATTAAGTGGAGCCCATTTGCTTGCGAAAATCATGCAGAATGTAAAGGACATGGGAATCTTTACAGGTCGGTTCTATTGCTGGTCGGTTTCGTCAACAGCATTATCTTGGATTAGGGACGAGCCAGCTAAATTTCAAGTTTTCGTGGCAAATCGAGTGGCATCAATTCAGGAGTTGACGGCAGCCATGGAATGGCGCTATGTTCCCACATCGTTAAATCCTGCTGATATTCTCTCGAGAGGCTCGCTTCCCAACCATCTTATCCAGTCAGAGCTATGGGTTCACGGCCCATCCTTTTTGCTAGGCTCCAAGGATAAGTGGCCTGTATCTCCATCTAACAACATAGCAACTTTGGAGCTTCGCAAGAGAGGATTGCTAATCACGTCTCCACATGCCGATCTCACGTCCGGATGCAAATTTGCGAATTCATTCTTTCGCATGCAGCGCACATTCGCCTACATGCATAAATTTATACATCGTCTTAGGCATCCAGGACTCACCGTTTCTGATATTCGGCAAGGAACGCATCTTCTAATTCGACACATTCAGCTGGCAAATTTGTGGATGGACATAAAGGAGATTCGGCGCAATGGTCAAGTCATGAAATCCAGTTATATTAGTTCGCTCAACCCGTTCATCGATCATTCTGGACTACTTAGAGTTTGAGGTCGTCTTGGCAACTCATCGCTAGGATTTGACGCTCAGCACCCGCTCATTCTGCCAAAGGGACATTCCATTACCTTTGCGCTGATAAGATATTATAATGAAAGAAACCTCCATGCCGGACCTCGCGCCTTGCTATCCAAAATTCGGCCGGAATATTGGCCCATTGGAGGTGTTAAGGCAGTGTCAAGAGTCGTCAGCAGATGTGTGAGATGCTTCAGGACTAGGCCGCGCATGGTCGAACACATCATGGGAGACCTACCTAAGGAACTTTTAGAAGGATCTCGAGCTTTTGAAGTCACTGGAGTAGATTACTGTGGACCTTTTTTCTACCGATCAGAAATCCGCACGAGGCCTCCGATCAAGTGCTACATTAGCGTATTCATCTGTTTCACTTCTAAGGCTATACACATGGAGCTCGTAAAGGATTTGACCACCGCATCGTTTCTAGGCGCACTAAAGCGTTTTACTTCCACTCGAGGAAGGCCAAGTCAAATTTGGTCGGACAATGCGACAAACTTCGTTGGGGCCAAGAACGAGCTTCTGGAGCTAAAGAAGCTTTGTCTGAGCGAACCGCATATGAAGGAGGTCCACGAATCCGGCTTGGCTGACTCGATCGACTGGCGTTTCATCCCACCTCGCTCTCCGCATTTTGGCGGGTTGTGTGAAGCGGCCGTGAAGACCGCAAAATATCACCTGTACCGCTCAGTTGGACCATCCGTGCTTAGCTTCGACGAGCTGCGCACTCTGATCTGTCAGATCACTGCAATTGTTAACTCTCGCCCTTTGCTCTCGCTTTCAGAAAATCCTGATGATTTAGACGTTATGACTCCTGCTCATCTGCTTTTAGGCGGCCCCCATGAGCAAATCCTCGAGCCTGACCTAACGAAGCTGAACTACAATCGCTAGAGTAACCAAATTTGGTATCCGCACTTCTGTTAGATCTTACTATAAAACGTGTATCTCAAAATTTCGCCCCACCCCCTTCCGCCCACACAAAGGACGAAAATCTGTTGCATCCACAATATTGCACATTCGAGAAAACTAAAAACGCAGAATCATAGATAATGACCATATCTATCAGATTGCTGAATCTGGATCAGAACAGATCATTTTTATAGCCAATAGGAACAAATCAATTTGCAGTGGCTACGCAGCGCCCGACGTCACGCTCAGACTGATTTTCTGTCTCTCTCGCACGAACTATTTGTCGTGTCGTTTAATATTAGCGGCGTCTGCCGGAGGAGAGCCATACTGACTTAGTATCGGGTATAACCGTAGAGTTGCGGTGTCCGCAGCAACTCACAACGTTCCCCTCGTTTTATTTGTCGAATTTCGTGTTTTTCCGTTGCTGTTTTTTTATACCCGATACTCAAAATGAGTATTGGGGTATATTAGATTTGTGGTGAAAATGGATGTGTGTAACGTCCAGAAGGAATCGTTTCCGACCCCATAAAGTATATATATTCTTGATCAGCATCAATAGCCGAGTCGATTGAGCCCTGTCTGTCTGTCCGTCCGTCCGTCTGTCCGTCTGTCCGTCCCCTTCAGCGCCTAGTGCTCAAAGACTATAAGAGCTAGAGCAACGATGTTTTGGATCCAGACTTCTGTGATATGTCACTGCTACAAAAATATTTCAAAACTTCGCCCCGCCCACTTCCGCCCCCACAAAGAACGAAAGTCTGTGGCATCCACAATTTTAAAGATATGAGAAAACCAAAAACGTTGAGTTGTAGAGAATGACCATATCTTTAAGACTGCGGAATCTGAATTGGATCGTATTATTATTATAGCCAGCATCAAGAAAACAATTTCATTTTTTCTCGCCCTGTCTCTCTCTATCACACACGTAGCATAGGCGGCTTTGCTTAGAGTAAAACATTAGCGCCTAGATCTCAGAGACTACAAAAGCTAGAGCAACCAAATTTGGTATCCACACTCCTAATATATCGGACCGAGACGAGTTTGTTTCAAAATTTTGCCACACCCCCTTCCGCCCCCACAAAGGACGAAAATCTGTTGCATCCACAATATTGCACTTTCGAGAAAACTAAAAACGCAGAATCATAGATAATGACCATATCTATCAGATTGCTGAATCTGGATCAGAGCAGATCATTTTTATAGCCAATAGGAACAAATCAATTTGCAGTGGCTACGCAGCGCCCGACGTCACGCTCAGACTGATTTTCTGTCTCTCTCGCACGCACTCTTTGTCGTGTCGTTTAATATTAGAGGCGTCTGCCGGAGGAGAGCCATACTGACTTAGTATCGGGTATAACCGCAGAGTTGCGGTGTCCGCAGCAACTCACAACGTTCCCCCTCGTTTTTTTTTGTTTTTGTTGTGCTCAATTACTTTTGCCCCTGCTGCTGCTGCTGTTGCAGTTGTTGTTGTGTTGTAACTGTTGCAAAATTGCTGATATTTTCCCAATGATTACGTAGCCGTGGCAGACATCCGGCAGAGACGGACAGGAGGGAGCTGCGTTGCCAAATGAGTTTGAGGAGTTTGTTGTTGCTTTTCTTATTGGTATGCAGTTTTTTTTTATTGCTGTAACAATGATTTTGCTATTATTATTTATATTGATTTTTTGTAATGCTTGCTACAATTTCATTTTATAACGATTTTATAATGCCAAACGCGTTTCTGCTCTTCACTTTGTTAATTTCACTTTTTCTCTTGTTTTTGTTGTTGTTGTTGTTTGTGTTTCTTTTTTAGCTTGAAATTTTTGTTGGACAACAAACGAGTTTTAGCAATAATTTTCAATATTTAATTTGGCATTTAATTTTGGACAGCCAGAAACGCGTATTACCCACAGTATTTATAGGTCTATTAAACCCGCCTAATGTTCGTTGTTTACCGTTTCCCGGATTTGGATCGGATCGGATTTGGATCGGATCCGTGGCTGGCACACACACTCACATGGACACACACGAAAATTTCTAATTTTAAATATTAATTAAATCAATGGTTTTGTTGTTGTTGGTTTTTTTTGGATGGTTGCTATCGAAGCTTTTTTGTTCGAACGCACTTCAATTGCATAACGATCGCGCACAAGATTTCGTGAATGTGGAATGACGATGATGATGATAACGATAATGATGATGGTTGTTGTTGTTCACGATAATGATGATGGTTGTTGTTGTTCACCTTCTGCTTTTTCTGCTACTTCTTTCTCTTTGCCCTTCTTCTTCTTCTTCTTCTGCTGCTGGTGGTGCTCTTTGACTTTGTTTTGCTTTGCCCGCACGAAGAACGAGAGAGGGTGGGGGGAGAGAGTGCTGCTTTGCTGCTGCTGGCCAGACGGACGACGACTATGGATCGAACGGGGAACCAAAACGCACTCGGGGACTGTCGCGACTCGACTGAAGACCTGAATGGAGCTGAAGTTGGAGCTGGCTCAGAGCAAAGCTAACCGTAAGTTTGGTTACGTTGCTGCCAGCTTCGGTATTTCTTTTCTCTGTGCTGTGTGTGCTTTTGTTGCCTTTTTCGTTTTTCGTCGCCTTGCCGCCTCATGGCTAAGTTGCCTTAATAGCATTAAGCGTGTCCAAAGCTTGCCGCGATCGAAAGCTCTTGTTGTAGCTTAAGAGTGGCCTCTCTTGCTCGCTCGCTCTCTCTCTTCGTTTCGGCTCTCTTAAGCAGCGGTATGTGGTGCACTGCCTGTGGTCAAGGCATTTTTTTGCTGCTGACACTGACAGGCCATAATTCTCATTGAATCTCATTTACATTTCGGCGGTCATCAATCTCTCTTTCTCTCTCTCCCTTTCTCTCTTTCTGTCTGCATATCTCTTTTTATTAGCTTAGCTTTCTACGCCTTAATTACATCATCAGAAGAAGACCTCTGTCCCGGTCTTCCTTTTTTAATCGTTTTTACAAATTAATTTGGTTTTATTTATCATTTATCGTTGCTTGAAAGCTCCATTCGCCGACATTCGACAGCGTATAACGGTGCTTTATCCGTCTATATTTGGATGCTGATTTTTTTTAATGGTCGATGCGCTGCTTATTCTAATGGCATTCTGAAGGTCAAGCCAAATCTCAGAGTGCCTGCCCCGCTTCCACCTCGATTTGCGCAGAGATCGTTCCATGGAATGCATGTGACAGGCAATTAAAAATGTGTAAGAAATAAATAACGCTTGAATGTTGAATGCAGCAAGTGCACGCCCCACGTCCCACTCCGGGGGCGAAGAACATGTCCGAACCTGTTTGACTGCACAAATGAAAACGCGCCCCCACCCCCATCTCCCCCTCCTCCGGGCAGGTTTAAAGCGAAACCGAAACCGAAACTGACAGCGAGGCAAAAGTGCACCGATTCCATCAAAATGAAATGAAAATGTTCGCACTGCTCTTCCCAGATGGCGATCATCATTATGATCATCATGATCATCGTAAAGATAAAAGAATCCAGCAACAATGATGGGAATGCTGCTGTCTAGAAATCTGCGGCGCGAAAAATGATGGATTCAGTGCGGCACTGAGGCAGAAGTTCGTTGCCTAAGTCTTTCGGTTGCCTCTGACAGTTTTCCCCCCATTTCCAGAGGGTATTCTAGTTTCAGTCACACGTTTGGAGCCCCACAGAAGGAAGTATAGCCGTAAGGCCTTTGTTCGGAGCAGAACCCAGCCGATTAGCTGCTTGCCAAATAGCACCTAATTCTTGGCCCTCAGCCGCTTATTTTGTTTGTTACTTATGTCTATGTCACTCATTTGTTTGTTAAAGCTTTGCGCTTGCTTGCCCTGCTAATCTCTGCCAGCTCGCTCTTCGCTATCTCCGCTTTGCGTCTGCCTACCGACGTCGGCCGAGCGAAGCTGCGCTTAGCGATCGGAGCGGCAATGTAAAGGGCAGGCAAGCCACACTTGCAATTTGGATGTCACGCATTAAAGAACATATAGTAATTTTATTTCTGCGCCGAGTTTTATTTAATTCGAAATAATTAGTCCGCCGATTGGGGATAAAAAACATTATCTCCACATAAAATTTGGTGACCCCGACGTGATCTCTGAGTTGCAGTGTCAATTAATAATCATTCGCGATCGACATTCGTTAGCCCTAGCAAATTTTCGGCGGTTAAGCACAATTCGGTACTAAAACACACTTACATACACCTACATACACGCATTGCTGGCTATTAATTTCTCTGTCGCGACAATTCGGTCAGTGCAGTGCGGTAGGCAGTGCAGCGAACTCACTAATACACACAAGCGGAGTACAAAGCGGAATCGGACAGCTCGCACAGCCGCACAGCTAAAGGCATTAGCTGTAATCCCTTTGCTTTCGGTTCCCACGTTTATACGTATACAGGGTGTCTTTTTCGGTCGTGCTGAGTGACTCTTTTAAAACCTCAACATGGCAGCACCTGAGCCTACCAATGTCGCGAACGCAGCAATGCCGAGTGATGTAGATTTCTACAAGCACAAGGCCGAGTCCATCGCGCGCCAACTAAAGGCCATGGATCGCTTTCTCACCAAGGAAGAGCTTGCCGAGTTAGATGAGGCAGAACTTCAAGATCGCTTAGAGCAAATCGAGCGACTGAATGCGGATTTCGATGCCGCTCAAACGAGCCTTGAAAGGCTGGATTTCCTGCAGTTAGCCCATGATACCCGACTGGACTTTTCGAATGTTTATGTGAAGGTTAGGTCCAGGCTGTCGCGGGAGTTGATGGCTGCTCGCACGGTAAATGTTGCCAATTCAACGGCTCGGCATACTCTCGAGGGGAATTCGTCGTTGTTCGCCTATAATAGTATAGGCCGTTCTCGAATGCCCGAGTTGCAGCTTCCGCGATTCGGGGGGAACTACATGAATTGGCCAGAATTCCACTCGATGTTCTCGACAATGGTGCACAAAGACCATCGTATACCAATCATCGAAAAATTCCAATATCTTCGTGGATGTCTAGATGGTGCTGCGCTGGATACGATTCGTTCCTTGGAACTTTCTGAGGAGAATTACGACAAGGCGTTGAATTTGCTAATGTTGCGATTCGATAATAAACTGTTACATTTTCAGGCACACGTCAAGGCTATTTTCGGGCTGCAAGGGGTGGAGAAGGGCTCAGCTATCGGCTTGCGCGCGCTCAGTGACAAAATCAATTCGCACTTGCGTGCACTTCAGACCTTGGCGACCCCGCAGGAGATTTCGGATGGGTTGCTGATCTTCATCATAGGTACGAAACTTGACCACAAAACAAAGGAGAAATGGGAAGAGAACTTGCCGACGTCAGGATTGCCTCGGTGGTCAAGCATGGCCTCATTTTTGGAAGCGAGATGTCGGATGCTGGAGAATTTGGGATCAGCCATGGCAACAAGTCCTAGTCAACAGGTGGGAGAAGACAATCTTGTCACCCTTATCACCTCCAGTAACGACCATCCTAACCCCATATGTAACCATTGCAATTCCTCCGAGCATTACATATCTAGATGTCAGGCATTCCTGAATCTCTCTGCGTTTGAACGATACAAAGAAGCAAAGAAGAGCCGCTTGTGTTTGAACTGCCTCAACAAAGGCCATGAATTGCAGAGGTGCAGGTCAGGACTTTGCAGGCATTGCCAGGCCAAACATCACACGCTACTCCACATTCCATTGGGAACTGGTGCTTCATCTTCCTCTTCACCGGCCGAGGAATCGATCCAGCAAGAGGCCGCGACTGTGCTTCTAGCAAGCGGGTGTTCTAGCCCTCCCCCCTCGATCCAGAAATCTCAGCCTAGCCAGAACGTGTTGCTACCTACTGCCCTCGTCCATGTAACAGATCGTTATGGAGCACTTATCCCATGTCGTGCCATTTTGGATTCTGCATCACAGGCAAACTTTGTAACATCTAGACTTGCTGATCAGTTGCAGTTGGATCATCGCTCGTCTTATGTTCACATCTCTGGAATCGGAGATTCCATTCTACCTTCGAGCAAGTCTGTACATATAGTTGTACAATCCCAGGACGCAAGCTATCGAGCTTCCTTCGCTGCAATTGTCACCAACTCAATTACGGAAATGCAGCCTAACTTCGGCGTAGACGCAAAGGATTGGCCAATGCCGAATAATCTAAAACTAGCTGATCCTAATTTCTCCAAGCCCCAACGTATCGATCTGTTGATAGGTTCTGGTTTGTTCTTCGATTTAATGTGCGTCGGACAGATTCGACTATCAGCCCAATTGCCAACATTGCAGGAGACAAAACTTGGTTGGATAGTATCAGGAAGCATTGATAGCTCGGAGAATAAGCGTGCAGCTTTAGCCGCTTTTGAAAATTCCTCGTGCATCTCTATTGACGATTTTCGACCCAAAACGCTGGAGTACCAAAACTTAGAGCAGCAATGCAGGAAGCAGCTGCTCGAGTGCCAGGTGCAAGTGGAAAAAGTGCGATCGGAGAATCAGGAACTGCAGCGCGAACTTTTCCATATATTAAAAACCTTCATATCCACGCTAAATGAAATTCAACTTTCAACAATTTCTACATTGCCAAATTTCCTGCCATTCTATGCAATTACAGAGGTTCCCGATGATCAAGACGTAATCACGACAAGCCGCCTTCGTAAAGAAGCGCCGATTGCTGCGTTCGACGATCATCCCAGCGTAGCCGCCAGCTGCGCCCAAGCAAGCATCTTCAAGAGGGCCGTTGGAAAAATAGCGCAGGATGGATCTGTTGAAAGCCTTTGCCTTCCAACGGGGGGTGAATGTTCGGAGCAGAACCCAGCCGATTAGCTGCTTGCCAAATAGCACCTAATTCTTGGCCCTCAGCCGCTTATTTTGTTTGTTACTTATGTCTATGTCACTCATTTGTTTGTTAAAGCTTTGCGCTTGCTTGCCCTGCTAATCTCTGCCAGCTCGCTCTTCGCTATCTCCGCTTTGCGTCTGCCTACCGACGTCGGCCGAGCGAAGCTGCGCTTAGCGATCGGAGCGGCAATGTAAAGGGCAGGCAAGCCACACTTGCAATTTGGATGTCACGCATTAAAGAACATATAGTAATTTTATTTCTGCGCCGAGTTTTATTTAATTCGAAATAATTAGTCGGCCGATTGGGGATAAAAAACATTATCTCCACAGCCTTCATTTGAAGATATCTGCCTGAAAGTCTACGATATAGTTTCATATTCCATCTGTTGAAAAGGGTATTCATAATTCGCTGCTCCATAAGCCCTCCCCCACTTAATTTGTTGAAACGAATATGACTTCATTGCTGAGAAGAATTTGGCCCGAAATCTCGGTACTCGCATAGCTCATCCCCAACTAAATGGCACTGTCTGTAAGAAGTTTTGACTACTGCCTTATAAACATCTGAGCTTCAGTTGGGTGCTAATTATGAGCCACAAAGCAGCCAGCAATCAAGTTTAATTGGTGCCATTATCAAATTATGAACACTTGCCCACTGTCCAGGTAGATGGCATCATAAAAGCTGATGGCACAGTCCCTCAGTCCCTCAGTCCCGCAGTGCGTGGGCGTGGGCGTAGTTTTCCTCCCAAAAATATCTTAGTATGCAGCCCATGGGGCGTTCGCTTTGCACTTGTTACAGTTTGGTAATCCATACTCAATGAGACCTCACCTCATAAGCAATGTGTGGCATGCGGCATTCCATAAGGCAGTTCACAAAAAGTGAAAGACGCCCAAAAGCCAGGGAGAGAGAGAGAGAGAGAGAGAGAACACAATCCTCATTGTTGGCACTCTCGTGTGGCCCTAACACTATTTTTATTGAAAGGAAAGCCAATTAAAGTCAAGTTCAAACAGCCGCACCTCCATCGGGCCTGTGTTTGTATATTTTTTGGTAATTAAAAATTATTAGTGCCTCCAATCGAGCGTTGCCAATTCGCTAACCAGCTAAAATGCCTTTGGGGTCAGTATTTTTTGTGTATGCGGAACCACCTGTAGATATAGGGGGTGCCGCGACAATCCCACTTGTGTTTCACCATAGTCGAGTGCTTACTGTACGACGAGAGCCAGAGCCTTGACAAACACGAAACATGAAATACTCGTATACAAAGCGATGAAAAAAACCAAAAAAACACACGCACAAAGTTCAAGTCCAACCAGGGGGCAACGGAAGATACGATTTGGAGGGAAAAAGAAACCCAAAGAAGATCAAACAATGAAACAGAAACATAAACAAAGGGTAAGAGCACAAGCAATCAGCCCCCAAGAAAGCCAAAGAGCTCAAGAGAGGGTGAACCGTTCCCCTGGGAAGGAGTTTTCCCAGATCCAAAGGGTACTCCCCTGGTCTATAACAAAAGCTGGCCTTAACTGTTGACTAATTCAAGCCGTACGTACAAGCTCGTAAGTGTATGCCGTAATCATTCAATTGGCAGGCAAAAAATTCCCTTTTATTCTTGGACCAAAGAAAAACAAAAAACTTGAGAAACAAAACGGAAACACTGCGAGATCGGTGATCAGAAGGCAGACCAGTTTCTGCACAATCCAATCGAATCCAATGCCCGAACGGAGAGTTCGGAGTTCCGAACGGAGTTCTGCTATGGCCATAAGTCTCTTGGCTCCAGATCATCGCAATCAATGTCGCCCGATCAGCGCCACTTGGTCGCCTTTTGTTCAGATCGGAATGAAATAAATTGTGAATTATGAACTTGACGCCAATATGTCACGCACTTGAAAAGCACTCGAACCAATTTGATCCGAGTCGAGCCGAGCTGGGCCGCCAGAAAGGTGTTGGAGACTGGAGCCTGGCTCTTGGACGAATGTTGTTCGACTGTTTAGTTTAATTAAATCATTTACCGAAATGATTGTGCGCTATTTTGTAGCTATTTTCTTGATGTCATTGGACGAGTCTCCCCCTCAATGCGAAGGTCAACCCTGCACACATTTTTATGGGCATTGCGCAACCTGGAGCAGCCGATCCCATGCCTGGGATGTAGGTCAGTGCGAACCTCCTTATGTGGCGCATCTCTCTCTGTGGCATGCCGCAAACGCAGGAAACGGGTTTGGTCGCCTGCAAAAAAGAAAAAAGGGCGAAGCAGAGTCAATTTCGCTTGCCGCGACCTTTGACAAGCGGCTGCATCTTGTAGCCACAAGATTGCGGCTCGAACGGCAGAGACTTTCCCTGTTTTGGGCAGAGGCAGGGCTGGACCTGTCTGGGGTTCCTGCATAAAGAAGAGAAGATTTATGAGGGCCCACCAGCAGACTACCTTTCGGGGTCTCAGTTCCTGCTTCGATCTTGGCTCTTTGGGTAGCTCCAAAACCATAGCTGTTGGTGCGCCAGATCTCTATATATGTATGTACTTTGTACATATATACCCGTATGTGAGTATGTAAATTCATATCTGATTCAAAGCCTTGTCACGTGCCCCCCAAAAATGCTGTTGTCTGTAGCGTTTGGAAATGATATCGTGTAATTTGAGAGACAATGCGGCTGTGGAACAATTCATTAGAGTAGTGGAACATCTAGAGTCAAGTGCCCTGGCATTCACATTTGGGCAGTGGGCGGGAATTACTTTTGCCTTTTTGGCGCTGCTGGCGCTGCTGTTGAACTAATTTCTATGGCCCATACAAATAAATTACAGCCCAAAACGAGTGTCTGCTGGTCTTTTGTGTGGCGGCTGCGAGTGAAAGGGACCCCCGGCTATTACCTAATCCGGAGGGGAAATAGCTCGGGCACTCGGACGACGGCATGACCCGATCCATTCCATAAGGCGACGGCGCCAGTTCCTACAAATTTGTATTGGAATTTAAAATTTTGGCGTACAACAATGGGACCACAATGGGGGACGGGGCGGGTGCAGGGGGCAGGGTACAGTGACTGCAGCTGCAATTTCAGCTCCAATTTCAGTCGAAGCCGAAGCCAATTAGTTTGCCAATAATCGACCGAATATGGCTTTTAATATTAATTAAGCACCTCCAATTGTTGCCACGAAATGGAGCTCATTAGCGGGGCCTCAACAGGTGAAGGGTCGGACGATGGCAGCCTTGGTTGGACTCCCAGGCTTTCGTTATTTATTGATGGAAGAGATGCAACTACTGGAACTCCGTCTAAAAGAGATCCCTCGCAGGGGCACGTTCCATCAGGCCTGTCGTCTGGCTGTTACATTTCTGGCAGCTGTCCGTCCGTCGAGTGTTCAGTGTGGCTTTGCATATGCCCAGAGTGCGCTGCCCTGATAGATTCATTTGAATCTCTTTCGTATATTTCTTTTTGCTCAAGGTTACGTGTGGAAAATTATATGCCCCAACGAGGCAGAAGTTGGGTTGGGCGCGAGAAGTAGTTAACCAGCAGCAGTGGTGGCAGTGGCAGCAGCAGCAGTGGAGGCAGCCACCAGAGCCGACAGTTTGCTGATTGTCCAGACTCGGTGCTGGGTGCGATGGTGCAACATGGAGCGGCAGTTGCGGTTAATTTGCTTGTCATTGCCCAGTTGAGTGGCTGAGCAGCAGCAGGCGTCTATGGTCTATTTGAATACAAATTTAATTTGAAATTGAGTCGGCTGGCCCCAAAGTGCTTTTCGGGGCACTTCGGACGTGCCGTAAATTAGCCAGGCAGGCAACAAAAGCTCCTAACTGCCGCTGTTTGCCCGTAATTAGAAAGTAAATCCACATGGTTATGGCCGACCTTAGTGTGGGTCCCGCAAATCGGCCCAAAATATCCGCCTTTGGCCAATCAATTTATATCAAATTTAACCTGCTGACCCGACCCGACCCCATACGACCCAATCGGATCTCGAACCCCCAGCCAATGCAGGAGTTCGAAGCCCCAAAGTCAAATAATTTTGCTTTAATCAAGTCGAAATATTTTCCATCCACCGGTCCATTGTCCGGCATCACGAATACGAGGTACCAGCCATAACTGCCGCCAGGGCGGGGTGTGGATCGGCCAGGGGTTCGATCCGGTCTGGGGACTGGACTATATAATGTACTACCACTAACCCGTGCTGGATTGGAGCTCGCCTTGTTCAGTTATTTTTGCGCAATTATTGGCCCCTTAAAGAGACACAAAAACCATATGCAAAAAAGCCGTCCGGCAGCTGTCTGCCTTCCTCTCGTTCCGGTTGCTTTTCAGCTTCAATGCGGCGATGCAATACTTTTGCTTTCGCTTCTAGCAAACTGTGGTTGCCGTCTTAGTGGTTGCCCAGTCTTGGCGGTTAGCAGCGATCGGCACTTGTGTCTGCTCCAATTTGCCACGCTTGATCTCGTCTCTGATTAGAGCTGGACAGGAGATCGGGACGGGGCCAGATCTGAGCTAAATAGTCGCCTAATATGTGGCGATGGCGTAATCGTATCGTCATCATCATCATCATCGTCATGTGAAAATTTGCGCTCTCAGAAATGCGTTCACAGCCATCGCGTTGGTTAATTTATTCTGTGGCGGCCACCAAGGTTGTTTTGGCTTGGGCGGGCTCCGACTTTTAGGTCTTTCGGGCCCCCACCAAAAAACGGTCATTGATGTGTTCATTTCACACAGCTTGATGGATGCTCGAGATCCGCAGCAGATCTCTGGCTTTTTGCATGTATTTCTGTTGTGTCCGTGTCAGAGTCAAGTTCGTTGCCGAAGTCTTTTGTTGCTGGGCAAACAAATTAGTTAATTAGAGCGACTTGCAGCACACTTTGCCATTTGATGGATCTCAGCTCGAGCTGCACCGCGTCCTAATGAAGACAAATGGACGCGTCCCCCACACACATTCGCTATTTTCTAATTAAAATTAATCAAATCTCGCATACAGTCTTTAATTAATGCCGATAAACGGGTCGCAGAGACGAAGTCGATGCCAAAACCGAGCTGAAGAGAAGCTGCAGGTTCTCTCCGCCAAAAGGAGACAAACCAGTTTCCAGTTTCCATGTGAATGCGGGTGTCATCTGGCTCATAAATCTCCCGCTGCCTGACCTTGAGTCCATCCCCATACCCATCCCATGGATCTCATTCGCGTGACTCCGCTTTGATGGTTTCTGTCTCGCTTTCGGCGACATTGCTGTGTCCTGGGAAGAAAAGAGAACTTCCCTGGAATTTTATTGTGCCTCCCCGCGTGATTAATCGCCGACTAATGTCGAATTCATGTGAGGCCACCGATGCACTCGGCTACCAGTAATCCGTCAGCGGGGGAAGGTAGGGGGCCTGTGGACAGGGATCGTTAGCGTGGGCAGCCGTTGCCGCTGACCTGCCACAATCGCTTACTGTCAATGGGATGTGGCAGGCGAGTCAAAACACACAGGGAACTGTCATGCTGTCAGCCCATGTCACCCCGCTGTTATGGTTGGAGAGCTTTGGCGGGGGAGCTGCAGCTGGAACTGCATACGGAACTAGTTCCAGCTTAAGCAAAGTAGAGGTGACCTTTAAGGAGAGATTATAACTAAATAAGACTGAAATAACCTGTTAAAAGCCCAAAGATATGATCTTTTATTGAAAATGGAACCAGTTTTGTGGATCAAAATTAATGGACTTGAGTTTTAAAGTCCATTCCAGTCTCTCTTATCTCTAGTCCTTTATATTTACCCCCTTTAACCTCCTAAACAACTTGTGGTTCCAACTGGAACTAGTTCAGAGCACCATAGGTTTAAGGCGGGGTATCAGTGCTATGTTAATCTATTGCCTGTGCTATGCATATCTTTGCCAGCAACAACACCATATAATCAAGAACGAGGGGCTGCGCTGCCATTAATTGCCGCACTCGCCTTTGTTTTGGCATTTAATTAGCGATCGCAGACAGGGCGGGATTACAGCGCAGACAAATTCTCGTAGCCAAGCACTGGCGGTGTCTCTGCCGCTGGCTATGGCGTCGGCGACAACGGGAACTTTAGCCCCGCCATGCAACAGCGCACGCCCAAAGCTCTCTCTCTCTCTTTCTCTGACTTGGCTTCTCTTCAGCTGCGCTCGCTCTTAAGCTCTGCTGCAGTCGATGCATAGTTTGTGAATTGTTTTTGTGTTTAATTGCTGC
Organism: Drosophila miranda; assembly: GCF_003369915.1. Classification (NCBI taxonomy): domain Eukaryota; kingdom Metazoa; phylum Arthropoda; class Insecta; order Diptera; family Drosophilidae; genus Drosophila; species Drosophila miranda. The sequence goes on from NW_022881614.1 coordinate 19,772,728, forward strand.
ACCCTGCTGATCGCTTTCGGGCTTTAAGCTTTGCATAGTTTTAGGCGGGGCTGGACTTTGCATGCAATGTAGTCGAAAGCTTAAGCGGACTGGGCGTGTTTGTTGTTTTTGGTGGAGGAAAGAAAACTCGTGTGTGTGTGGGCTTGACGGGGGAGGAGTACCAGTAAATGGAAAGGGTAACCTATAAACGACGATATAAATTGTGATTGGGAGTGGAATGATTGATATGCATGATTATGTGCATACATATAGATTCCTCAAACCAGTTCAACTATGATCTATAATCTATACTAGACTATGAGAAAGAGGTATTCAAATACTTCAGAAAAGAGATGGAGATATGGTAATCATATAATGCTCTAATACTTATGACAGCTGGAATACATAATCTTTCTTAATGATATTCCTTAGAAGAAGATATACTCTGCCATTCCATCCTTAAGCCCTTGTTCATATATTTACTGATCCCTTATTTCCATTCGGTTCTGCAGAGCTGATTTCTCTCACGATAAATTCAAGATTATTAAAGATTTTTTGCATCGATTGGCCTGGAATCACATCTCAGACTCATCCTCGGGCCACTCGAACGATCTTGTCCAGCTCTGGCATCCATTTCGCTTTCGTCGGACTCGGGCCTGTCGCTTTCTAATATCAGTTCCAGAATGCCAGTGGAGAAGAGTGGGTAAACAGCCAAAGTGTGTCAGATTATTTTTAAAGGCCCCCCTTCGGAGCATTTAAGAACGATTCAATTAACTCATGACCCGCATTGGCTGGAGTGGCTCTCTGGGCTCTTTGGGCTCTGGACCAGTGACTGTGCAAACACATGTTCTTGCAACCGATTTACAAATTTACGATTACTGTCGATTTTTGTTTCATTTTGCCCGAGTTTTGTATAATGCGCTTTTTTATTGCAACACCAGAGCGCGAGGCCCAGCAGCAGAGAGCGCAGAGCTGCCATGCCACCAAGTGGAACAAAAGGAATTCAATGGCACAGAAGTGCCAGAAGAAACAGAAAAAAAAGAATGGAATCTCAAATTGCATTTGGTTAGTCATGCGCGAAATAATGGAATAGTAGCTAGCTCCGCAGCTCGGAAATAAATACGAATATATCAGAAATAATAATAATTACTGCTCGAGTTGCCAGCTTTTGTGCGGTGCTGCTGTTGCTGCTGCACTTGTGGCAGCTTGTGGCATGATGGCATGGATAGCCTTTGTGCGATCTCCCTCCCCCCTATCCCCTATCCCCCATTTGCCATGCTTTAATTCTTCATTCATTTTTCATTGTCTTGCTGGTGATTCTGTACAGCTTGTACCACTGCCCAAGGACGCATCAATGCGTCAGAGATTGGTCGACCTCCACAAAGGCTGAAACACAGTGGAAGTTCCCGCAGGCGGACACTCCAAGATATGCTCAACAATAGCATGATGTCCATGAAGTGTCCTTCAACTAAAATAAAAGGCAGGTTCAATTCACATTTAATGAGGCCTTGTCCCTAAAGGGTCACCCTTTGCAGAGTTTCCACCGTACCCCTGCCAATCGGAACCTTGTCCGCAAATCTAGATGGCATTTCGTTTATCGCAAGTTAAATATTGATCAGAACTTTCACCGCAACAGGCCCGAGACGATGATGATTCAGAGACAAGCAGATACCCGAGAGCAGACTCATATTTGAATGGGTATTCGTGAGCTTCCCAGGGCCTGGAGTGCCAAAGAATCAGGTCGCAGTCGAATGATTACAACAGCTGAATGGTACACAGATTTGTTTTTTGGCAATGCCCAAGACAACAATGACCCCGCATTGATCATGAACAATTTGTTCTAATTTTGTACACAAAACATGAAACCCCATTGGGGCGGCGGCTCCAGGCAGGGTCCATGACCATGATGATGCAGCGCATTCCAGATGCCCCCCTCCTCCGCCCTCGTCGCCCCTGGTGGATCTGTCTGACCTTGTTGCTATTTGCATAACGGCAAACGGTGACTTAATTGCCGGCCCAAGAGTCGACGATTTGGGAGGTTCGGGACCATGGAGCCATAGAGACTCAGGGGCCCAGCTGATTGCCTGATTAGGTGAGCAGGAGGTGGGGGAGGAACATGGTGCTTCGTCTGTGATGCGGGAGCCACGAGGCCCTCAATCGAATGCCAATAATTGAGCATGCCTCATAAATAACGGTTGTGTGCCTGCCTGCCTCCCGTGATCCGCGGCAGGAGAGGCAAGTTGTCAGCAACAAGTAGGACGCGGACGCGGACGCGGATGCGGACGACGAATAAAGTTATTAACAATGCCTCAGCGTGTATGTGTTCCTCTCAAAATGGATGAACGTGACAAATACCAAGAAGGCATCTGCATTTGGCCCTACACCGAGAGAATCTCTCAGCTTTTCCCCCAAGTCATTTCTGCCCCAAGAACATCGGTTTCCCTCAGTGCACCGGCCTGGCCAAATGTTTGTGTTGCCAACAACAGGCACTACCACAACATTGTCCATCATATCAGGTCCCGGAGTGGGAGTGGGCCTGAGTCCGAGTTGAAAAAGGGCAAATCATGCCACAGTCAACGACAGCCTGCCTGCAACGGCCGACTGCCTGGCCAAGACCGTTAGCATTTTATTTGGCTAAAATTGCCTTTAATTTATTGCTAACGCCGCTGCAAAGTGGGGGAATGTTTTCATGGCTGATTCTGAGTGCCGTGCCGCCTCTCGAGTGGCACTTGCTCTAATTTTCCACACATTTCAGAACCAATCAGAGGGCCAGGGAGCCAGTCTGCGGGCGGGACTGGTGGCCGGTGGCCGGCAGAGGCCCTGAAATCGAAGCCGCTGGCACATAGTTCACATCATAAATAATGGCCGATGGCAGGCATTTTAATAAATCAATTAAACTATGGCTACTCAAGTTGCGGCGCGACGATCGTTTCCCGCGAATCTCCATTACTCCACAACCTGCCTGTGGCACAGCTCCAGGGCCTGCCCCAACCTTTGGCTCTCTGTTCAACCAGGAAGTGTGCTGTGTTCATCGATGTTAAGTGCAATCTAAAGACTGATGAACAACCTGTGCAACCCGCAACCAAGAACACGTGTAACATGTAAGGCCTGCCTCTACAAGATAAGGGATTGGAGCTGGAGCTGCTGTCCCCATGGATATATCCGCATTGTAATTGCGAATTAGAATGCCCCGCGAGAGCGAGTGCAGCATAATTAATGCCGACCACAGTCCACAGTCGGGGGCCTGTCAGACCGACTCAAAATCAAAATTGTGAAAATTGTGACTACTTCCACCCACGCCCCAGGGTCACAGAGCCGCTGAGGCCCACGCCCCATGCCACATGCCGCATGACAGCGAATGCAATGCAATTAGCGGCCGACTTGACCATCAAAAGTTGAATATCACAGACAGAGACTGCTCCAAATCGAAGGAGTCTTGGCTCAAGCCTCCAGAACTCCAGCCAGAACTGGGTCAACGTGCTGTCAGAGAGATGTCAATGGCTGGCCCGATATGCAAACCATATAGCGATGCTGTGGAGGAGGAGCACCGCCGAGGTGTTTGACATGCTTTGACAGGCCCCTGGCACGGGCCACACAACCAAGAACCAGAAGCCACCATGGAGCCGGGGGCTGTGGGAAGGTGCTAAAATATTGGGAAACGGTTATGCAGGTCGCTAAATGATCGGAGAATGCACGGGGGCTATGCACAAAGAAGTCTTTGTTATGGGGCTGGGCCCTGCCTTGGATAAAAGCACCCCCCCCCCCCCTCCCACTTTTAAAGAACCATAAACACTGAAATAGAACACAACTTTTCAATTGCTCCACACAGACAGGGCGTGCAGTGAGGCCCTAAATTACCGCATTATCAAGTACAAGGGGCTGGCGGCACGATTGGCGTGTACATGACCCCACACAGCAGGCATTGGAGGAGGGCGAGAGTGGGAGCCAACATAGCCGCGATTTTCCTTCTCATTCGCGGACGATATCGACACTTTCAAGATTTTACTATACAAATTTGCAATAAATTTGTTTGTGCGCCGCTTTCCTGCTGCTGCAACAGACTGGTTGTAGCCTGCGGGCCAGAAACCTACACAAACGCATGTCCGAGGGCCTGATGATATGTACTTTCGCAAACATAACTGACATGTTTGGCTAAGAGGCAATCGAAGGGCAGGCCAGCACGTGTCTTGTCTTGGCCAAGTCAAGCAAATGAAGTTAACTCAATCACGGCAGGGGAGGGAGAGGGTAGGGCAGGGCAGGAAGGGTCCTGGGTGTTGCCCAGAGAACACTAGGGAGTAGTAAAAATGTTAGAGTAACTTGTATGAAATTTATCAAGCGGCTGCTACTACCACTCGACATGGGATTGGACAGGCAAAGGGCAGGCCCTGGCTCCGCTGCTGCCACACGCTCAAGGGAGCAAAGTGATATTTATGCCAATTGTTGGGCCAGAACTACATGCGTGTGTGGGTCTTAGAAGTGCCAGTAGATGTAGTCGCTAGTCTCTGGTCTCTGGTCCCCGGTCTCTGGATAGTGGGTCTGGGAGCCAGAGGAAGGGCTCTTGTTGTTACTTTTAAAGCAAACACAAACGGACACAAAAGGTTAATTCAATTTATTACGAGAGCATTTCAAACTCCCGGGGGCAAGGTTGAAGTCGGACTTGGACTCGGACGCGGACTCGGACTCGTTGTTGGAGGCTTATCAGCCGATGGAATCCTTTGTGGTGGGCTGTGGCAGGAGGCTAAATGCAATTATGTGTATTTTATGCTCCGACTGGCTTCATACTTTTGCCTGATTGACAAATAAAGTTGCGATCCATGCGTGACGATACCACTCCGTAACGAGTTCCACAGCTGAAAGTGTTCTTGGGGAACCTCTGGCAGGAGCTCCAGTTGGAGCTTGGAGCCTGAAGCTTGATGCCCGATAGCCATGATAGTTTTCCATTTCATTGCCAATGTCGGGCTGCTCTCTCGGGCCGGTTAATTAAGCCAATCAATGTTTTCACTGAAGTGCAGATGCATTTTCCATTTCCATATCGACAGCCAGCTGCCGAGGCAGCAGCGCCAGCAGAAAGAATCTGTTTGGACAGCATTTGTTTGATGTTAGACAGTCTCCTGACTTTGACTTGGACTCCGACTGTGACTGTGACTTAGTCGCTGTCTTAGCCTCTTGGTTTGTCGCTGACTTTGACTTGGTCATTAGTAGACCTGGTGCTCGTTGTCAATGTTTTCGACTTGATTTGTTTGGTTCTTCCTGCAGCAGCGACAGTCGGCCAGGCCCAAACTGGGGATGCCTCTCGATGCCCTGGAGGGGACGAGGGTATCTTGGGCATGGGCTAATCTGCGCTACATATTTTCCTCCTAATGGGTATCTGTGGGTCGCCACGCTTTCGCTGTGGGATTTTTCATTAAATTTCTGCATAGTTTTACGTAAGCAAAATCACATTCAAAAGCAGCCGCTGCCCACGTAGCTGGCGGCCAAGAATTTATGGACAATGCAGCTGCTTCAATTACGAAGATAAGACCTGCTCCAACCGCCCCCCCCACCCCCCGCAATCTGGGACATCGTCCCACCCAAATGTCTTTGCATAAAAATGTCGAATGTCGTGCGGCATTTGTTACTTATTACATGTTGAGAGGGGCTTTGACTGCAAGTCGGACGGCGACTCTACGATATCGATATGCTGTGCTCTGATCAGGCACACACATACACACACAGAGCCCATGGGATGGTGTACGTGCTGTGACCTTCAACTTCAATGGCCAGTAGTTGGCAGACCTTGTTAGCCGAGGGAGCTCTGTCTCTGTCTTTTACTGTATTTCTTTCGGCGGCACAATCGCGATCACTTTTGGTGATTGCAAAGAGAGGCAACGCCTCCGTCTACGACGTCATCAACGGCGGCAGGCAAGCAACACGCAACTGACAGCGACAGCGACAGCAAGACACCCCCAACAAAACAGCAAAACAACAAAACAACACGACAATAGACCCAGAGACAGGCTTAAATTTGTTGAACGTTGTCCGGAACACGCTCCAGTCCCCCAATCAGAGGGCGACAAGAGTTCTAGCCATCATTAAATTCGAAATAAAATAATGCCTGGGTCCCCCCTGCCGTCCGGCTTTGTCACGCTTCCAGGTTCCAGTTTAATAACTCTGTTGGCCGCCTGCTATCGTTGTCAACGCATCTCCGTCTGGTGCCGTCTCTCGTCCTGGTGCCTTACCAACTTATTGGTCTATTTTCGCAAATAGTTTTCGATTTCAGTTTCACTTTCTGGCTGCCCATTTGCTGCCCATCATGTTAACAAGGGAGCAACGCCAACTCCAGCTCCAATCCAATCCCATGCCATTCCATCCCATCAACTATGTAACCGGCCCCAGAGGAGCGTCCATAAACAACTTAAACGAGCAGATATGTGTCTGGGCGTAGACGATTCTTCTGCGAGTGGGCAACGAGTGCTGCCAGTGGAGAATCCTTGGAAAAGGCCTGAAAATGATTTGATGGAATTGTTACCCAAAAAAGTACCCACCAAAGATGAGTAGTACCCCGTCATCATCTGCGGCTTATAGTCGATGGTGTGGCCCGCATGACGAAGAACAGGTACTACATGAAAGCCCACACAGCTTCATCATTATGAAATATCGATACCCATATGTGTGAAGAAGAGCAGCAGCAGCAGGGGCACAGCAAGGTCATCCCATGACATTGCCGCCAGTCAGCGGGAATTCCTGTGAAATAAAATGAAACAAAAAGCCAAGAACCGATTGCTACATTTTATGGCATATACATATATCGTATATTTATTGTGTTTTATTGCACTTGCGGTTGCCAAGTCGAGATCAGGTTGAGAGCTAGAGATCTCTCTGTTCTGGGTATCGATGGGTGTACGAATATTAAGGCGTTCTGGTTAAACTCGTTTTTGATTTCAGTTGACAGAATGTCTTGCCTTTTTATACCCGATACTCAAAATGAGTATTGGGGTATATTAGTGGTAAAAGTGAATGTGTGTAACGTCCAGAAGGAATCGTTTCCGACCCCATAAAGTATATTTATTCTTGATCAGCATCAATAGCCAAGTCGATTGAGCCATGTCTGTCTGTCCGTCTGTCCGTCCGTCCGTCTGTCCGTCTGTCCGTCCCCTTCAGCGCCTAGTGCTCAAAGACTATAAGAGCTAGAGCAACGATGTTTTGTATCCAGACTTCTGTGACATGTCACTGCTACAAACATATTTGAAAACTTCGCCCCGCCCACTTCCGCCCGCACAAAGGACGAAAATCTGTGGCATCCACATTTTTAAAGATACGATAAAGCCAAAAACGCAGAATCGTAGAGGATGACTATATGTTCTAGAGTGTAAAATCTCAACCAGATCGTATAATTATTATAGCCAGAATCAAGAAAACAATTTCATTCTTTCTCGCTCTGTCTCTCTCTAACACACAGGTTTCATGGTCGGTTTTGCCAATTGCAAAATATGAGTTCAAGGATCTCAGAACCTATAAGAGCCAGAGCAACCAAATTTGGTATCCACACTCCTGTGATATCGGACCTTGACCGTTTCGTGTCCAAATTTCGCCACACCCCCTTCCGCCCCCGCAAAGGACGAAAATCTGGGGCATCCACAAATCTCAGAGACTATTAAGGCTAGAGTAACCAAATTTGGTATCCGCACTTCTGTTAGATCTCACTATAAAACGTATATCTCAGAATTTTGCCCCACCCCCTTCCGCCCCCACAAAGGACGAAAATCTGTTGCATCCACAATATTGCAGATTCGAGAAAACTAAAAACGCACAATCATAGATAATGACCATATCTATCAGACTTCTGAATCTGGATCAGATCGGATCATTTTGATACCCAAAAGGAACAAATCAATTTGCACTGGCTACGCAGCGCCCGACGTCACGCTCAGACTGATTTTCTGTCTCTCTCGCACGTACTCTTTGTCGTGTCGTTTAATATTAGCGGCGTCTGCCGGAGGAGAGCCATACTGACTAAGTATCGGGTATAACTGTAGAGTTGCGGTGTCCGCAGCAAATCACAACGTTCCCCCTCGTTTTGTTTCATTTCGAATTATAAATGCACAACGGTAAATGTTAAATACTTAATGCAAATTCCCCGATACGAATCGAACCAGCTTACAAGTTGATAAATATTCGAATAGAGCTGAGCAAACACTCGAAGAGTAAACGTTTGTTGAACTCTGAAGATGCGTGTGGATGTCGAAGATGTTGGGTAGATAATAGAATAAATTGTTGTACATTATGTCATAATGCTGCTGGCAGGGGAAAAACAAGTTTCTGTGTCGGCTGTGTATGTGTGTGTGTGTGCTTTTCAAATGATAATAAAAGTGAAACCGAAAAGTGAAATTGACACTAAGAAATCGATTACCCGATAATAATGATCGATTGGGCCTTTATGCAAATTATCTTTTAGCTAAATGCAGCATAGTTTTGGTTAATTCAATTAACGTGTGGACGTTCTATTGCCAGCCCTAGGCGAAACGCCGAAACAATCATTGCCAGACAGCAGTTCTTTGTCTCAATTGTATGGTATTTTAAGCGCTTGTTTCACTGGCAAACCGTTTAGGCCAAGAGGATTTCGCTACTTGTTCGGGCCTACAAATGCTGTCGAGCAATTGACGTCGCTTCGAGTGAGAAGAAATCAATTAAACAATTCAGCAGAGACAGAGACAGAGAGACCTCAAGACCACAAGCGGAAGTAAAAGTTTGCCAAAAATGCCGCTAACTGCATGAGAATCGAGCCATTTATGACAGGCCAAAACGGTTCGGTTTGAGTGGGTTAGAGCGCCATTAACATTGGACTCGCCAGATCTGTGCATGTCTCGAGTACATGTTCCATTAATCCATTAATTAATTCCATTCCATTAATTAATTAATTGCTGGGCAGCTGTAGAAGGATTCCGTTGTCTTTTCTTGCGATCAAAGCCCTTATACCACGAATAGGGTATTGCCCACTTCGACTCGATCTCGTTTCTGGTTAAATTATATTTCTTTTGTTTCAGCAAACTAGGTTCCGAATGCCCACGCCCACCCGACCATCGATTTGCAGATCGATCTTCGCTTTTGCCCCTTCAACGCCACAGCAAAAGGAGTTGGAGCAGGAGGCATGGGTCTCTCTTACATATGGGTATTTGATTTTGTTTTATTTGTTTTTTTGTTCATTTAATTATGCCATTAAAGAGCTGCAGATTAATAACAGTTAAAGCGGCCACAGTGGCGCATTCATCAAATAGCTGGAACAAGTTTGGCCGATGATATGTTGGTACAAACTACACGCAGGGAGGGACTTGAAGAATTAATTTAAAACGAAGCTATCCCCAGCCAGGGGATATAAACCAATAGTTGGAAACCTTTCGGTTTCTTTCGGTGGTTCCATATGAACCATAAAGATTGATATCATTCCCCGATGCTGGATCCGTGCGTTAGTCTTTGACGTAAGCCCAGAGAGACAGGGGCAAGGGCAGGCAGAAATATGCATAAAATTCAGAAAACAGGTTACAATAGAATTTTCGGCTGCCATAAAATACAACTGATTGTCGCTGGTTTTCATATGTACGATCGTTTTGTATTGTATAAGATTGTGGCTGGCTACCTGTCTGGATGATGGTTATTCAAGGACAGCCTGTTTGGGGGCCCACAGCATTTGCATACTCATATGGCGGCTTAGAGCGACTTACACAAAGTACACATGTCTTTAGTTTGGCCAAGTATATGTTATAGATCAGATTTAGCTACCAGTATGCAGATTTGGCTTAGAACATGCTCATGAATCGCTTGATACGAGTGAGAGAGAGAGAGAGAGAGAGAGTGTGGTGCGCCTGCACCATAAATCATCTGTCTATAAATAAGTCAAACTTAATGGAGGTCCCAGCCAAAGTCCCGATAACGCGCCACAATCACTCACCCATGTATTTATAGAGCTGCAATTTGAAATATGGTCAATGGCAGATGCCACAAATTGTATGACATTTTTATGCCCCTCTGTTGTTGGGGCATGAATAATTGATTTACACGGTGTTTGTGTATTTTCCCGGCCATGCAATAAATTTATATTGCATACGAGCATATGGCCACAACAGTGGCAGTAGCAATTCTTATCGTTTTCTGGCCCCCAAGTGGGCACATTAATCAGAAGACCCCCCGCCCCCGCCACCCCTACAACCGGAGTACCAGAGCAGTATTGTAAGCCGGCGCCCACGCCAGTGCTCTGCCCCATGGGGGGATGCACTCTAATGACTTGGACTTGGAGCTTCCTTCTCTCTATTTGCATCTCTGTGTGGCAATGGCAGCGCATTTATAAATCATGCAAGCGGCAGTGGGGGCACCATATCGATGCCAATCGCAACACGCGTTGAAACTGCAACTAGCGCAATCTAGCGCAATGATGTTTGATGTCACCCTGTCGCACGGCGCAGAGGTGATGGCCTTCGTTTTAGTTCTTGTTCAGCTGTGGAACTAGTACGAGCCTTATTTTGTATCGATTACAAGTGCTGGGCAGTCCTTTTTTAAAAAGAGAGGGTTACCCCATAACCCTTTAGACTTCCATTGAGCTACAGTGCAGTTCCAGCATTAATGAACTGACGAAATGGAACTAGTTCTTGCTTCATTGGTCATCGATTACAACACTGGACAGGGGAGGACTTCCGATAGTTGCCAAGAACAATCAATGTATATCGATTACATTGTTTGCCAGTGCTGCCTCCGTTGATATTTGTAACTATTATTCATAGTTTTTTCTTGCTTTTTATACCCGATACTCAAAATGAGTATTGGGGTATATTAGATTTGTGGTAAAAGTGGATGTGTGTAACGTCCAGAAGGAATCGTTTCCGACCCCATAAAGTATATATATTCTTGATCAGCATCAATAGCCAAGTCGATTGAGCCATGTCTGTCTGTCCGTCTGTCCGTCTGCCCGTCCGTCCGTCTGTCCGTCTGTCCGTCCCCTTCAGCGCCTAGTGCTCAAAGACTATAAGAGCTAGAGCAACGATGTTTTGTATCCAGACTTCTGTGATATGTCACTGCTACAAAAATCTGTGGCATCCACATTTTTAAAGATACGATAAAGCCAAAAACGCAGAATCGTAGAGGATGACTATATGTTCTAGAGTGTAAAATCTCAACCAGATCGTATAATTATTATAGCCAGAATCAAGAAAACAATTTCATTCTTTCTCGCTCTGTCTCTCTCTAACACACAAGTTTCATGGTCGGTTTTGCCAATTGCAAAATATGAGTTCAAGGATCTCAGAACCTATAAGAGCCAGAGCAACCAAATTTGGTATCCACACTCCTGTGATATCGGACCTTGACCTTTTCGTGTCCAAATTTCGCCACACCCCCTTCCGCCACCGCAAAGGACGAAAATCTGGGGCATCCACAAATCTCAGAGACTATTAAGGCTAGAGTAACCAAATTTGGTATCCGCACTTCTGTTAGATCTCACTATAAAACGTATATCTCAGAATTTCGCCCCACCCCCTTCCGCCCCCACAAAGGACGAAAATCTGTTGCATCCACAATATTGCAGATTCGAGAAAACTAAAAACGCAGAATCATAGATAATGACCATATCTATCAGACTGCTGAATCTGGATCAGATCGGATCATTTTGATACCCAAAAGGAAAAAATCAATTTGCAGTGGCTACGCAGCGCCCGACGTCACGCTCAGACTGATTTTCTGTCTCTCTCGCACGCACTCTTTGTCGTGTCGTTTCTGATCGAGTGCATTTAATTAAATGCGCTTCTACATTTGCTTTAATGGCATATTTAAAGCCGACATTTATTATAATTAAACTTACATCGCCGCCTGCAGACAGCCTTCTCCGATCCGACTGGGCGGATGCTCATTCTGGGGCCGACTGTTTCTGCTTTCGGTTTCAGTTGGCACCGCGCTGTGCTAATTTCGCGAGCAACTTGATTAATAAGCTGCCATAACGTGATATCACAGAACAGCAGCCCCGCAGCCGGGGCCATTCATCTTCTAGGCAAAGAGCAGAGCCAGGTCCGGACCAGAACGAGGCTTGGAGCCTCCTCCTCTTCCTTCGATGCCTTCGGTGTCTTCGGTGCTGAGTGAGGTGCTGAAAACGAATTTCATTTGCTACAACTTGGCCTTGAGCCATGAATTATGTTTGCAATTACTCTTCGGGTTGTCATGCCCCAGCACTGGGGAACTGGAGTGTCCGGGTGCTCCTTCTGGTTCTATTTCTAATGCCCGTGGGGGCAGGGGAAGGGGCGGCAAGTAAAAGTGCAAGTTGCCAGTTACGATTATGGAACTGTGCCACTTCCGCCCCCACAAAGGACGAAAATCTGTGGCATCCACATTTTTAAAGATACGATAAAGCCAAAAACGCAGAATCGTAGAGGATGACTATATGTTCTAGAGTGTAAAATCTCAAAAAGATTGTATAATTATTATAGCCAGAATCAAGAAAACAATTTCATTCTTTCTCGCTCTGTCTCTCTCTAACACACAGGTTTCATGGTCGGCTTTGCCAATTGCAAAATATGAGTTCAAGGATCTCAGAACCTATAAGAGCCAGAGCAACCAAATTTGGTATCCACACTCCTGTGATATCGGACCTTGACCGTTTCGTGTCCAAATTTCGCCACACCCTTTTCCGCCCCCGCAAAGGACGAAAATCTGGGGCATCCACAAATCTCAGAGACTATTAAGGCTAGAGTAACCAAATTTGGTATCCGCACTTCTGTTAGATCTCACTATAAAACGTATATCTCAGAATTTCGCCCCACTCTTTTCCGCCCTCACAAAGGACGAAAATCTGTTGCATCCACAATATTGCACATTCGAGAAAACTAAAAACGCAGAATCATAGATAATGACCATATCTATCAGATTGCTGAATCTGGATCAGATCAGATCATTTTTATAGCCAAAAGGAAAAAATCAATTTGCACTGGCTACGCAGCCCCCGACGTCACGCTCAGACTGATTTTCTGTCTCTCTCGCACGCACTCCTTGTCGTGTCGTTTAATATTAGCGGCGTCTGCCGGAGGAGAGCCATACTGACTTAGTATCGGGTATAACTGTAGAGTTGCGGTCTCCGCAGCAACTCACAACGTTCCCCCTCGTTGATGATTTAGTTTTAATTCGCGTTGCGGTTTTCGGTTTTATTTTCGTGTGTATTTTTTATACCCGATACTCAAAATGAGTATTGGGGTATATTAGATTTGTGGTGAAAATGGATGTGTGTAACGTCCAGAAGGAATCGTTTCCGACCCCATAAAGTATATATATTCTTGATCAGCATCAATAGCCGAGTCGATTGAGCCCTGTCTGTCTGTCTGTCTGTCCGTCTGTCCGTCCGTCCGTCTGTCCGTCCCTATCAGCGCATAGTGCTCAAAGACAATAAGAGCTAGAGCAACGATGTTTTTGATCCAGATTTCTGTGATACGTCACTGCTACAAAAATATTTCAAAACTTCGCCCCGCCCACTTCCGCCCCCACAAAGGACGAAAGTCTGTGGCATCCACATTTTTAAAGATACGATAAAGCCAAAAACGCAGAATCGTAGAGGATGACTATATGTTCTAGAGTGTAAAATCTCAACCAGATCGTATAATTATTATAGCCAGAATCAAGAAAACAATTTCATTCTCTCTCGCTCTGTCTCTCTCTAACACACAGGTTTCATGGTCGGTTTTGCCAATTGCAAAATATGAGTTCAAGGATCTCAGAACCTATAAGAGCCAGAGCAGCCAAATTTGGTATCCACACTCCTGTGATATCGAACCTTGACCGTTTTGTGTAAAAATTTCGCCACACCCCCTTTTGCCACTGCAAAGTACGAAAATCTGGGGCATCCACAAATCTCAAAGACTATTAAGGCTAAAGTAACCAAATTTGGTATCCACACTTCTGTTAGATCTCGCTATAGAACGTATATCTCAATATTTCGCCCCACCCCGTTCCGCCCCCACAAGGGACGAAAATCTGTTGCATCCATAATATTGCAGATATGAGAAAACTAAAAACGCACAATCATAGAGAATCACCATATCTATCCGGCTGCTGAATCTGGATCAGATCGGATCATTTTTGTAGCCAAAAGGAACAAATCAATTTGCAGTGGCTACGCAGCGCCCGACGTCACGCTCAGACTGATTTTCTGTCTCTCTCTCGCACGCACTCTTTGTCGTGTCGTTTAATATTAGCGGCGTCTGCCGGAGGAGAGCCATACTGACTTAGTATCGGGTATAAGTGTAGAGTTGCGGTGTCCGCAGCAACTCACAACGTTCCCCCTCGTTATACCCGATACTCAAAATGAGTATTGGGGTATATTAGATTTGTGGTAAAAGTGGATGTGTGTAACGTCCAAAAGGAATCGTTTCCGACCCCATAAAGTATATATATTCTTGACCAGCATCAATAGCCGAGTCGATTGAGCCATGTCTGTCTGTCCGTCTGTCCGTCTGTCCGTCCGTCCGTCTGTCCGTCTGTCCGTCCCCTTCAGCGCCTAGTGCTCAAAGACTATAAGAGCGAGAGCAACGATGTTTTGGATCCAGACTTCTGTGATATGTCACTGCTACAAGAATATTTCAAAACTTTGCCCCGCCCACTTCCGCCCCCACAAAGGGCGAAAATCTGTGGCATCCACAATTTCGACGATACGAGAAAACTAAAAACGCAGAATCGTAGAAGATGACTATATCTTCTAGAGTGCAAAATCTGAACCAGATCATATAATTATTATAGCCAGCATCAAGAAAACAATTTCATTTTTTCTCGCCCTGTCTCTCTCTAACACACGCGTAGCATAGGCGGCTTTGCTTAGAGTAAAACATTAGCGCCTAGATCTCAGAGACTACAAAAGCTAGAGCAACCAAATTTGGTATCCACACTCCTAATATATCGGACCGAGACGAGTTTGTTTCAAAATTTCGCCACACCCCCTTCCGCCCCGCAAAGGATAAAAATCTGGGGATATTCACAAATCTCAGAGACTATTAAGGCTAGAGAAACCAAATTTGGTATCCGCACTCCTGTTAGATCTCACTATAAAACGTATATCTCAAAATTTCGCCCCACCCCCTTCCGCCCCCACAAAGGACGAAAATCTGTTGCATCCCCAATATTGAGGATACGAGAAAACTATAAACGCAGAATCATAGATAATGATCATATATATCAGATTGCTGAATCTGGATCAGATCAGATAATTTTTATAGCCAAAAGGAACAAATCAATTTGCACTGGCTACGCAGCACCCGACGTCACGCTCAGACTGATTTTCTGTCTCTCTCGCACGCACTCCTTGTCGTGGGCGTTTAATATTAGCGGCGTCTGCCGGAGGAGAGCCATACTGACTTAGTATCGGGTATAACTGTAGAGTTGCGGTGTCCGCAGCAACTCACAACGTTCCCCCTCGTTTTAATGTAGCAAGGTCGTTCGTTGGCCGTTCGTTCGGTCGCCGCAAAAGCTATTTGTAATGATTATTAAAACAACGACCCACCGCTCCCCGACTCTCCCCACCAATATGTTACCCGAACATTCCCATTCACCTGGCTCATAGCTGCCATTGTCTACTGTAGCCACAGCTGTTGCCATTTGCCGTTTGCTGTTTTGGCTTTAATTGAAATAACAAAAAACAGTAACAAGGCAGTGGCTGCAAAATTATACTGGATTACAACAGGGCCGGCAAGAGGGAGGCATTCTTGGGCAATTATTGCCACACATCGCAGCCTTTCGTTAGGTTTCATTTTGTCCAAGATCTAATGTGATTGAATACCCATGAACATTGACTCTGACAGCCGGACACTTGAGGAGTTCTATTTAAAGCCCCAATCCGTCGGCATTCCTTCGGTGTTAGCTCAGCGCCGACGACTACTGGCCACAAATGCCAAGAAAACAATCAATTTGCCAGCATGATAATTGAGTTGTGAAAGGGAAATCCATCCACAATTTTGGATGGGTACACACACTTTTGGGGTGCCGCCACACCCCCATGATTCACTCTGCTTCCATTTCAATTTTGGATTTTTAGCAAATTGCATTCGACTCGGGCCCACCATATAAGTAAAGTGACATAAACGGATAAAAGTCTGAGCCTGAATTATGTCACTCGTTGAGTTAATCAAAAGAAATCCCAAGCCAAATAAAGTAGCTTGTCCCTGCAGACAGAATGGAGGGGAAATACCCAGCGATACTTCAGCCACGGGAGCGGCAGCGGCAGCGGCAGCGGCAATGAAATCAATTCAAATCAAATCAGAACTAATTCACACGCTCAAAATGGTAAAATCAACAAAAACCCAGAAAGGAAGGCTCTGTTGGGTTGTATAACTTAAAGATACCCTGGAAGATCTGATGTATATAGTCTTTCAATATGGTTGAAACATGTTAAAACATTTTCTTGGATTATCTTTAGAAACAAAAGTGATCTTTCGAGATATCTATATGATATAGTCCGATTTATTCTGGGAGAGTAGAGTGCGTCATGCCGCTCTCCAGAGAGTGAACTTCGCTGCTCGGCTGTCGACAAGTTTCTGAAAAGATCGAAGGCCAAGCTTCGGTTCGGCCCCAGCCTCGTATTGGGCGGCAGCCTCGTGCCGCCTCGGCCGCTCTTCGGCTGTGGTGTGCGTGCTTTTTGGTGCTTTTCTGGGCTGTCTTGCGGCCTGGCACACCGTTACTTCGCCAGTTGAAACACACAGCTTGCGGCGAGTGGTTCTTGCGCGCGCTTCTACCACGCCTAACTCCCCAGCGAGCGACTTACTAACCATAAAACAGCAGAGCCTCAGCAGAGAAACCTGGTCCGGTGATTGATTGGTGGTGTCTCTGGTTGGTGGGCGTTACGAGCCGAGTTCTGAATCAGACTCAAGAATCAAACCCCCAGCACACAAGAACAAACAGTGAATATTCGGATACTAGTGCTACGACGGACATTGCGCATACGCCGCATTGCACATTGCAATCAGGGTGAGTACCCGAGAGAGATAGAGATCTCTTCCAGGGGCGACCTTGGCATTTGGCTAAATTGATTTAGTCGCTAATTGAAACGAATGCAGCATGCTCGATCGGCCAGAGAAGATCATTTGATGGGCAGCCGATGTGCTCAGGCATTTGTAATTAGCATTCGGCTGTGTCTTATAAATAAACATGGCTTCTACCTGTGTCTCTGTGTCTGTGTGTGTGTATCAGTGTATGTGCTAAACGCCAAAGGCCATAACCATGTCCATGAGTGTGAAATAAAAGCTAAAGAGAATATATACCATATACTACTATATACTGTAGTATATATAAGTGAGCATATCTGGCATGTATTTGCATGTTTTACAAAATTACAAAATCAAGTTCGTTGCCTGAGTCTTTTGTTCGGGAGGCACAAAAGGTTCTTTGGACATGAAATAGAAATATAAACTAAGCCGCATGCAACAGCACCACTCATTTAAGTCTGTGGAAAACAGTTCAAGCAACAGCCTTCATCGCGGCCCAGTCACTTGTGGGGGAAAACCAGTTGTGGCCCGCAATGCGTGTGCTTAATTTACACGCAGATTAGCAATTGTATTAATATAATTTCATATCTTTATTAACCAAAAATGTCAGCTCAGCCGCAGCCTCAGCCCCAGCTTCGAAGTCAAAGAGCTCCTGCCCCGAAAGATCAGTTTTGCCTTGGACAGAATTTATGAGCGATACAATCGCGGCTCTCGACTTCGCCCGAAACACTTGATGCATACAAAGTTCCCCAAAACTAAAAGGAACAAAGATATTAGAGATATAAGATTCGCTATAAAATTGCCCTGTCGGTTCGCGCTACACGTCATGTGATTTGTATCTGCTTAGTGTTCTACCCTTTTGGCCAACTATCGGCCAAATCTTGGGGGGGGGGGGGGGGGTCTTTGGCCTATGCGCCGTTTGGGGCTTTGTTGTTGAATCATAGCATCTGCCAGAGTTCCATCGAGAATGGGGAGCGAAGCGAAAGACTTATTTGCATGCCAAATGAAAGCTTAATTAGGCCACCAAAAGACACAACACATTTGTTTAGCTCTGGCTCTGATGGCCTACATTTGATGGCTGCTTGGGCTTCGCGCTCGGGCCAATGTCTTCTCATTTTTCTAGTCCACTGTTAAGTCTGTTGCCCCTGAATTATGTCCACGCCACAAACAGATCGCCGCAGATCGGCTGTGCTAGAATTTTACACTCAATTATCCACGCAATTGTTAATTATGCGTTTGATTGTGCCAGCGACGGCTCTATTTCAGTTTGAAACCGAAATTAATGAAGTCTAATTAAGAGCGAAATACTCGTACTGCGGGGCGGCCTTTGTTGAAGTGGTTATGCGTCTTTTCCTGCTCTTTAATTATATTTATGTAGAAGTTTAAGTTGCTTGATGGCAACGAGTAACATTTATTTGATAAGTATGTTGGACTTAAAATTATAACAGCTCCAAGTTTTACAAGTATGTTTGTGACTAATTATATGCGTGTACGTCTGATGCGTGGCTGAACTGACAACTGACTGATCTCTCTCTCTTGCCATAGGCTCTCTCAGAGCCGATTACTGCTCTTTCCCGACGACACGACGAAAACACGACCGCTTCGTGTCTCTCTCTTTCCTTCGTTTCCTACATTCGGCTGTCCTGACGGACCATTCGCCTCGGATGGGTCTAGCCAAGGTTTCATATATTCTGAAACTGTAGAGGTCTTATAGGGACCCTCAGTATCCCCAATCTTCTCGACTTCGTACCTTCCATGATTCTTTACCCTAACCACCTTATACGGCCCTAGATACTTTCGTTTAAGCTTTAATCCAGTACCATACTGAGTACGCTTGATAGCTACTAGCTCATTAACCTCATATTGTCTATCTAGTTTCCTTTTTAAGTCAAAACTCTTCTTGTTTTCCTGCTGTAACCGTGCAATGTTTTCAACTACTTCCTTTCTAATTTTTTCGCGGTCCTTGTTCAACTCTTCGATAAGTGATTCTTCCAATATTTCTTTTATTTTTGGATCCATTCCTATACGCATGTCTAGCCCAGTCAATATCTTGAAAGGTGTTACCTTGGTACTTCGCGGCTCAACACTGTTGATCATTTGCTGTACTTTTCCTAGATGCTTATACCAACTACCGGAATTACCCTGACACGATTTCGACAACATAGGCACCACTATCTTGTGCATCCTTTCGACTTGACCATTCCCACGTGGAACGCCTGTGGCAATCATTAAATGCTGTATTTTCTCCCTCTCACAATATTCACGAAACAAATTGGACATAAACGCTTTCCTGTCTTTTCTTTGACAATGATACACTCGACACAACTATTTATTACGCGCCATACTTTGTCTTTTAACTTCGGAATATAATACGACTTTTCAATGATATCTTGTGTCTTTTTAACTGAAAAATGTCCTTGCTTATGTGCTATTGATATAATCTCATTTTCCCACTGAGCTGGTACTACGATAAGCTCCTTATCCGGATCCTTAAACAAAATCTGATTCTGAATATAATAATCCTCATATTCCTTGTCCTCCACAATACTTTTAACAGCCTTAACCCAATCGTCGGTTAGCTGAGCTTCTTTCAAACGATGAGCTATACTTTCGGTCACCATAAAACAAGATACACGACTCAACGCGTCAACGTGCCTCATCTTCGTTCCTGAGCGATGTTCTATAACATAATTAAAATCTTGTAGGTACATGGCCCAACGTGCTACTCTCAAAGGAACGTCTTTCTTTTTGATCGTCATTGTAAATGCATTACAGTCTGTGACAGTTTTGAACTTTATACCCAAAACGTATACACGCCATTTCGCTAAAGCTTCGATAATTGCCAGAACCTCAAGGTCATAAGCAGGATATTTCTCTTCACATGGCTTAGTCCTACGGCTCATATATTAAACTGGCTGTCTTCCAAACTCTTTTGCAGTAACACGGCTCCATACCCCCATTTTGATGCATCAGTATGGATTTCTGTCTCCAACTTCGGGTTGTACATTTCTAAAACGGGTCTACTAATCAATGCTACCTTTAGTTGTTCAAACGCAACCTGATGTATCTCCTTAAATTCAAATTTAACATCCTTCCGCAGCAGATCTCTCAATGGTTTTGCAATAACAGCATAACCCTCAATAAACTTTCGGAAATAAGAAGTCAATCCTATGAAACGCTGCACTGCTTTTTTATCAACTGGCACTGGGAACTTTTCGACTACTCTCGTCTTCTCATCACTTGGTCTTATCGTATTCTTTTCTATTATATACCCCAGAAAATTAACCTTTTGTCGTATCAGCTGACACTTTCTCCAATTTATACGTAGCCCATTCATTTCCGCTATCTTCAGTACTTTTCTCAACTTTAACAAACCCTCTTCTATATCTTGACTACAAATAATAACGTCATCCATATAGACTGCTGCTTCATTATTCTTTACCAAATCTCTCAACACAGCCATTATAAATCTGGTAAACACCGCTGGAGAATTTGAAATTCCAAATGGTACATATAAAAATTCGAACTGACCATTCTGAGTCACAAAAGACGTATATTTTTGAGACACATGGAAAAAACCATTCGTTAAATCCAACGTGGTGAAATACTTTGCACCCTGCAGTTTCTCCAACACTGTATCCATATGTGACATTGGAAAGTTATCGCGAACTATTTTCTCATTCAGCTTTCGGTAATCACAGCATAGTCTCTTGCTACCGTTCTTTTTGGGTACCAACACTACTGGTGATGCATACTCCGATGTACTTGGCTTTATAATCTTCTGAGCCAGCCACTCTTCCACTTGCTTGTCCACGATTTCCTGTTCACACAACGGTAATCGTCTCGGATGCTGGAAAACTGGTATCTCTTCCACTAATACAATTTTCATTTTTATCGGCGCTTCTACATTTCTCTCTACTTTCCTACCATACCCCTAACCTCTCTAGCATGTGCTTCACTGAGATGACCAACATCAATTGAAAACTCCTTCTCAACTTCGTCAATACTTGACATGCAAATGCCTTTATATTCATTAAACAATTCCACGCATGAGGACGATGCTACCTGATCAAGTTTCTTATCTTTATCCTCGCCACAAACTCTACGAACAAATCTTGTTCCTGTCTTAGAAACTTGCATGTCCACATGATCCAGAATAGTCCTTCCTAAAATGGCTTCAAAACCAATATCCTCGTCTGGAATGACATGAAATTCTACCTCCATTTCAATCTCATCGATTTTCACTGGTATCGAAAAGCTACCAAAAGTTACAACTTGACTATCTCCAATACCTGTTAAAAATTTCTCCTGGCCGATCAGTTCAAGATGTCCAAATTTCAAAAATACCCTCCTGCGAATTAAACACAAATCTGCTCCAGTATCAACCAAACCTTGGAATACCAAATTCGCGTACTTAATATCCTTTAATTCCAAACCTGATGGAGTGAAAATACCTGACGGCTTATCAACGACTTCCTTATCTCGAATAATGTTCGTATTCGATCTCTTTTCTTGTCTGGTTTCGACCTTGACATTACAGCTTGCAGCACGGTGTCCTGGTTGGCCACATTTGAAACAACAAAAATCATTTTTGGGAAAATCTTTCCTCAAATGCGATTTGTCTCCACACTTAAAACATTTCCTAAAATTCTCTGCCATCGACCCTTTCACCGAACTCTCACTTTTATTACTCAGCGGCCATTTCTTACTCATCGGCTTGGATCCGCCTCTAGCTTTCTGGTAAACATCGATCTGAAATTTAAGCTCCTTTATGTTTCTAGCTTGGTACAGCATTGCCTTACTTGCCCTAGCGTCTGGTATACCATCCACAAAATATTCGAGTAAACTCTCATCATCTAGTTTAATTGGCTTGGCTATCTCCATTAACGCATACAAAAACTCATGCAACGACTCTCCTTTTTTCTGCTGGCGCTTTTGCAACATTATATGTACTTCTACGGACGACAGTTTAACACTAAACTCATCCAACAGAGCTGCCTTCAACGAATTCCAGTTACGAATATCACGCAAACTACGAACGAAAGATTTTGCTGCACCAACTAACAACTGCTTGGCATAAATGAATAATTGTAATTGAATCCATTGAACAGTAGCTGCGCATTCTTCTAATTTCTCTATCCATTGATTGATTTCGGGGTTATTAGAACCAGAAAATTGTGACACACTACCTTCCACGTCTTTTAGCGTAAACCAAGATTTATACTCTGCCTGTCGCGTACCTGGTCGAGCTGCTACGGTATCATCCACTGCTGTTACTACGGACTCATCCTCTGACTCTTCTTCATCCTCAACTGGAAAGCCGTGATGTATTAATAGTCTATCTTGCAAATCGCGCTTTCGTCCCGTCGTCTGCAACGCAAGCTCTCTTAGGTTAGGTTAGGTTAGGTTGAGGCGGCTGCCGGGCTCGCTCGGAACCCGTCACACTTAGGCCGGTTTCGGCCCGTTGTGATACCGCATAGGATCATTTCCTTCCTGCGTTGTGAGACTTCCTGTCAGCAATTATCCCATCCAGATGCTCTCACAAAGTTCGCTATCCTCCTGGGACATAGTTTGGACATCTCTGAGATGTCGTGTAGAAAGGCTGAGCCCAGGTGCTGTAACCTTCTTCTGCTGAGAGCTGGGCAGGAGCAGAACAGATGTTCCACTGTCTCCTCCTCTTCCTCGTCTCTACAGCTGCGACAAAAATCGTTATGTGGGGCCCCCAGCCTGTTAGCGTGGGTGCCTATTAGCCAGTGTCCCGTGAGGGAACGTGTGACTACGCTGCACCTTTTCCTGCTTAACTTGAGGAGCTCGGAGGTGCGCTTCATGTCCATGGTCGGCCATGTTTGCCGAGTTGTGCGACATCGTGGCACTGTTTGCCACATATCGTTTTTTAGTCGCTTGTATTGCTCCCTTATAATGAGCTTACAGGTGGCCATTGGCATACAGATATCCTCCTTGTCTTGGAGAAGGGGGATTGTAGTGCCAGATCTGGCCAGCTCGTCCGCTATACAGTTGCCCTCGATGTCCCGGTGGCCCGGGACCCAAATCAGGCTAATAGCAAATTGCTGAGCCATCTCGTGCAGAGATTTGCGGCAGTCTGCCACGGTGGCCGAGTTCGAGGAAATCGCTCTTAGCGATTTGATCGCAGCCTGGCTGTCGCTATAAATGTTTAGCTTGGTTGCCGTGACGGCAGCCGCTTGTAGGCAGTCTAGAGCCTCCCTGATTGCTATGACTTCCGCTTGAAAGACACTGCAATGATCTGGGAGTCTGAAGGAATGCCTTATGCTTAGCTGTTCAGAGTAGATTCCCCCTCCGACTCTGTCGTCCAGCTTTGATCCATCTGTGAAGATGTTTATGGCCCCATCTGGGCCTGTGAGTCCCTCGAGCCATTCGTCTCTGTGAGGGATGATTGTGTCGAAGGGAGTGTCTGTGTACTCTCTTGGAACTTGGTAGTCTGTTTTTGAGGGAACGGTACTGCTATTATTTAATATGGCTGAGTGACCTATGCACTGTGTCACCCATTGATCTGAGTCTCTTAGACGTATTGCTGCTGCTTCTGCCCGTTCCTTTCCTGCGAGGTCAAGGCTCTGTAGGCATAGGATGGCATTTAGCGCATCATTTGGGGTGGTGCGAAGAGCTCCGCTGATGCATAGGGCGGCAGTCCACTGGACTTTGCCCAGTTGCTTGGTGATCGCCCTTTTCGATAGGGCCGGCCACCACACCGTAACTCCGTAGAGTAGTATTGGTCTAACTATAGCTTGATATATCCATTGGACTATGCTTGGGATCATACCCCATCTTAGCCCAATAGCTTTTTTGCATGTGTAGAGTGCAGTCATTGCCTTCTTCACTCTGTCTTTGACATTCAGGTTCCAGCTAAGCTTTTTGTCAATTACCAACCCTAAGTAACTGGCACTGTCGCTAAAGGAGAGCCTACATCCTTGTAGTATTGGAGGGTTGAGGGGCGGGACCTTGTATTTGTTTGTGAATAGTACGAGTTCCGTTTTTGAGGGATTTACTCCCAGACCGCGCGATTCTGTCCAATCCGACAGTTGCGCTAGCTTTGTGGACATTAAGTCACACAGTGTTTGGGGGTATTTCCCCGAGAAGATAATCGCAACGTCGTCCGCATAGGCCACGACTTTGCAGCCCCCCCCTTCTAGGTCACATAGAATCTTGTTGACTGCTATGTTCCACAGAAGAGGAGACATGACACCACCTTGCGGGGTGCCTCTGTTGACATACCTTGACTGGGCGGACGATCCCATCGATGATGTCACCGTCCTGCATGTGAGCAATTGATCAATGAGCATCACCAAGTGACGGTCCACCCCCAGGTCAGTCAGGGCTTCTGTAATGGCGCCCGGTACAACGTTGTCGAAAGCTCCCTCAATATCGAGAAAGGCTATGAGTGAGTACTCTTTGTGATGCAGAGATTTCTCTACCGCTGAGATCACTTCATGAAGAGCCGTTTCCGTGGATTTTCCTTTCCGGTAGGCATGCTGTGCGCCTGACAGCAACTGAGGGTGTATAGTTGTCCTCAGTTGCAGCCCGACGAGTCTCTCAAAGGTTTTGAGGAGGAAGGACGATAGGCTGATTGGTCTAAAGTCTTTTGCAGCTGAGTGCGAGGCTTTCCCAGCTTTGGGAATGAAGACTATCTTTGCCTTAAGCCATGTTCGCGGGATTGTACCCACAGCCAGTATCTTGCTGAAGATACCTTGTAGCCAGTTGATGGCCGTATCCCCAGCCTTCTGAAGTTGGGCCGGGATAACCTGGTCTGGGCCTGGCGATTTGAACGGGTTGAAGCTGTTTATAGTGAGGATGTGATCCATCGAGGTTACCGGTCCCTCTCCTGGAAGATGTGCCGTCTCGATGGTTGTGCACCCTGGAAAATGTGTGTCTAGTAGAATGTGCAGGGACTCCTCACTGGAGTTAGTCCACGTGCCGTCATTCCTTTTAAGATACCCTACCGAGGGGTTAGTTTTTGAGAGAATCTTGCGAAGCCTTGCGGCCTCTGACGTTTCCTCAATTTCCGAGCAAAATTTTTGCGAAGAGGCCCTTTTTGCTTTCCTTGTTTCCTTTTTATATAGTGACAGACTGATTTTGTAGTCTGCCCAGTGGCTCTCCTCGTTCGCGCTTTTGGCCCTGTTGAAGAGGGTCCTGCAGCTTTTACGTAGGATGTCTATTTGTTTTGACCACCAGGGGGTTTCTTTTTCCCCCTAGGTTTGCTAGAGGGGCATGCTGCCGCGAAGGCTTTGTTGCATGCCTCTGTGAACCTGTTCGCTAGGCGATCTAGGTCGTCTTTTGTGTCAGGGCATGATGGTGCTTTGGAGGAGAGTAAGTCCTCCAGGTCTGAGCTATATTTTTCCCAGTTGGCTTTCCTGGGATTAATATAGTCCTTAGGTTTCGGACACTCGAGGGATAGTGTGGTCTCGATGTATCTGTGGTCAGAGAAAGAGTGGTCATCAAGGACTTGCCAACTCTTGACTATGTCTAACAGGTTGGAAGACACTAGGGTGATGTCAATAACCTCCTGTCGATTTATAATTATATAAGTGGGGTCGTTGCCCCGATTACAAATAAATAGATTTGAGTTAAGGATGAAGCTGAAAAGCCCTTACATTTGTGTTCGAGCTCCCCCATTGAGTGTGGTGAGCGTTGGCATCGCAACCTATTAATAGGTCTATGTCCGACCTCTCGCTGTCGCTGGCTAGTTTGCGAACAAGGTCGTTGGGAGGATCGTTTCCCTCATGGGCCATGTAGGACGACATCAGCCTTAGATGTGTCCCTTTCAGCTCTAGGCTTGCCGCCGTGTTGTCGCTATCGCTATAATTATGGAGCAGAAAGATATTAAGGTGCTTTCTGGCGAGAATGCAGGTGCGGGTTTTACCTTCATGTTGAGCTACAATTATCTTGTACTCCTTCGACCCTAGTCCACAAACCTTGTCTCCCACTATCCAAGGTTCCCGGATCAGGGCTACGTCTGCTCCGCTCTCTTCGAGACGGGTTTAAGAGCAGCGGATGCTGCTTTACAGTGGTGGAGATTGATCTGAAGGAGCCTCAAGGACATCCTTAGTGTTCTCCACCACTGTAATGTCGGCATCCGGATCGTCCTCGACTTCCTCGTGGCAACACATCGCCTCGAAGTCGCATCTCAGCGTGCCATCGGTGGAGTAGCCCTCTGGGTCTATCTCTGTGTGATCGTCGGGTGCTTCGATCTCCGAGGCAGCGTCCTGCTCAACTGCCTTGTCGACGGGTCGTGCCTCGGCCGCCGCATCCGACTTGTAGACCTTTACGGTCACAGATCTGAACCCAAAATTGAGCTCGCCTTTGGCAGCCTCAATCGGGGCCAGCGACTCTTTGTTGAGGACGACCACCGCCTGGTTTGTGGGGCCCTGTGTCGTCTCAACTTTGACCACCTTCCAATCTGCTGTTGGGAGGTGGGGGTTGCATCTTTGCAACATTTTTAGGATGCGCTCCGGCTCCTTCATGGAGGCGGGCACCCAGACTCTCGCCCTTGGTCTACTGGGCACTTCGCTCCAGTCTACAGCGACGAGCTTCGCCCCTGGGTAGACTTCCCCGACTTGCGCTACCGCTGCTTTGTACAGCTGTACGGAGCGCTCGTCTTCACAGGCTACGATTTTTATGCAGCCCTGGTACCAGCCCATGTCTTTAAAGACGGGGGGGGGGGGGGGGGGGGGGGGGGGGGGGGGGGGTCCAGGCTGTGTTAGGCAGCACTCTGGAGCGCTTCGGTGTCGGCCCCGGAGTCTCTTGTGAGCGCTGCCTTTTTGGCTGAGGGGCTTCCTTCTTCGGTGCTTCCTTGCCAAAGTTCGGCAGCACCTTCGAGGCCCACTCAACCTTCTTTATCCATTTGTCCGTCGGGCTGGACATCTGGCTTGCGTTCTGCCGACGGAGTATATTGCCAGCACTCCTATCGGCATATGTAAAAGATTTGGCTTGGACACTAGTAGATGGTGACTCATCACCCGCCACTTTACCAGCAGGCAGAGCAGCCGCAGGATTGCATAGCCACTCTGCCAAGGTATCGATTTTGGGAGCCAATTCACCACCCACCCCGACACCGGGATGGGACCCCTTTGGGCTCTCCCTAGCATTTTCCGCCGCGCAGGTTTTCCCTGCTGATTTGCGGGTCGGGCCAGGCCTTTGGGCCGCTGCCTTCCCCTGTTTGGGATTGCTCCCTGTTGGCATTTGGGGAGTGCCAGACTCATTTTGTTTGTTTTTAAATTCTTCCATTCTTTTCCCACGAGCTGCAGAGAAGGGGTACGGTCCGTCCGGGCAGAGATCCACGTTGCCCGGATAAGGCATACTTAGAACAGGGGGCTGCCAAGTCCCTGAGCTCTCCGTTAACGACTGGGCTAGTTTTATATACCGGGCCCCCAGCCAGGCTGACTCTCGGCACGGGTCGAATAACACCGGCCCGGTGTGAGCTGAATGTGGGGGTTGGGATGTGGGTAGGTAGTGTGTAGGGATAGGGGAGTGTGTGAGCTACTTATACGAGGCGGCACCACAAGCGCATCGTCAGTGTTGCTACTTCGCGAACACCCGCTGGCTGTCCGGGGCTGTTATTTTCGGTACTCTCCCTAGGGTTGTCCGATTATTCGCAGCTGACCTACCTATATGACCTGTATATAGGTAGGTCGTTCGCTATCCGCAACCTGCGACCCGTCCGGTGGCCTCAGCTAGGCCCCCTTTGAGCCACCTCACGAGCTCATCAGACCAGAGAGCTCTCTTAACTTCTCTCGCAAATCTGCGACTCTCAGTGTCATTATCTCTTCAACTTGCATCGTGACGATTTAAATACAAGAAAATGTAATTAAATCAACTTAAACAACCTTATTACTGCTGGTCTGTAACAATTTTCCAGTTAACATCGACTCCGAAAACGCCTTTAAAGTCGTCACTGTTAACGATCGCTTCTCTGTTAACGCTCACCTTACTATGGGTTTACCCTTGTTAACTCTCGCTTCTGCGCAGAACTTTCCAGACTCCAAATTTGACGCACACACACCACCACATCCAGATCTCGCTTGCCTGTCGATGTCGCTGTTGCCGTCCTCTCTTTGTTGCCTTGCCTTGCTCTCGCTGTTCGCCGTTAACTCGTTGTCGCTTCCCGAATCGTCGCTGCTTCTGCTGTTAAAAAATGGTCGTCTCCTTGCTGCTTGTCTCTTCTTGTAGTTGTAGTCTCCGTCCGACGCAGTGCAACACAACAACAATCAATGTTCTTTGATTCTTGCTGTTTGCTGCCGTCGTTTTGTCGCTTCTGCTTTCTTTGGAACGAACGCACTCAGATTGTCGTCTCTGTGCCGCTTGTCTCCTTGTAGCTCTAGCCTCTCAGACGCAATGCACAACAACAACAACGAAGGTTTTGTGTTGCTGTGTTTGCTGCCGTCTGCCGTCGTTTTGTCGCTTCTGCTCTCTTTGGAACGAACGCGCTCAGATTGTCGTCTCTGTGCCGCTTGTCTCCTTGTAGCTCTAGCCTCTCAGACGCAATGCACAAAAACAACAACGAAGGTTTTGATTCTTGCTGTGTTTGCTGCCGTCTGCCGTCGTTTTGTCGCTTCAGCTCTCTTGAATGTCTGCTCACACTAATGCGCCTTCATCGACAAGTGTCTCTCTCGCACTTATAGGCCAGACTGCAATTCAATTTCGCACCGCGACCGATCTCTTGTGTCACCAGTCTCATTCGCCAAAATTTCCAAATACATGCACAAATCTCACTTGCAAATGTTGTTGTCTTGGGCTTATTTTCGGACGAGCCCCCAATTTGTAGTAGTTTAAGTTGCTTGAAGGCAACGAGCTAAATTTATTTGATAAGTATGTTGGACTTAAAATTATAACAGCTCCAAGTTTTACAAGTATGTTTGTGACTAATTATATGCGTGTACGTCTGATGCGTGGCTGAACTGACAACTGACTGATCTCTCTCTCTTGCTATCGGCTCTCTCAGAGCCGATTACTGCTCTATCCCGACGACACGACGAAAACACGACCGCTTCGTGTCTCTCTCTTTCCTTCGTTTCCTACATTTATATACAAAACCGAATGCCGACTATCGAATACTGAACGAATGCATTGTGCCTGGGCTGGCACATTGATTGGCAGAAATCAGTCTGAAGAGTTTTCATTTCTATGATGTAATTCGGGGCTGGAGTGATTGTTGAATCTTTGGTCTGCCTTTGCTCTTTGGTGAATCACAAAACATGGCCAAATGCCAGCTGGCAACTGTCAATTATCCACTGCCAACTGCAGTTGAAGCCAAGGAATTAGCATAGCCAAATTGTAGTCGCACTCGAATCGATGACTAATTGAAGCTCAAGATCCATAACGAGGCACTTTTAATTAACCGAATCTACCCCCGTCATCTGGCTTCATCTCTTGGCATCTCTTCTAATTCCCTTATTCCACATAATATTATTTTAGGCACTATTTTATGCGTCGTTCAAGAACGTTGTGTGGCCCGGCCACTTGCTTGGGCCTAAGAATAGACCGGCCATCGAGCCCCGAAACGTGCCTGGCCACGTACAAAGAGATTTTTGCAAGTAATTTAATCATTATAAACATTGTCGGAGCTGTATAATAATAATCACTCAATAGCAACAGCAAAAGCGGAAGTCAAAGGCGATGTTGAAGCCACACGAAAGTGCTGTGCAACAACTCTTTTTTTTATACCCGATACTCAAAATGAGTATTTGGGGTATATTAGATTTGTGGTAAAAGTGGATGTGTGTAACGTCCAGAAGGAATCGTTTACAATAAAGTATATATATTCTTGATCAGCATCAATAGAGCAACGATGTTTTGGATCCAGACTTCTGTGCTATGTCACTGCTACAAGTATATTTCAAAACTTTGCCCCGCCCATTTCCGCCCCCACAAAACGCGAAAATCTGTGGCATCCACAAATTCAGAGATACGAGAAAACTGAAAACGCAGAATCGTAGAGGATAACTATATCTTCTAGAGTGCAAGATCTAAACCAGATCGTATATTTATTATAGCCAGAATCAAGAAAACAATTTCATTTTTTCTCGCTCTGTCTCTCTCTAACACACAGGTTTCATGGTCGTTTTTGCCAATTGCAAAATATGAGTTCAAGGATCTCAGAACCTATTAGAGCCAGAGCAGCCAAATTTGGTATCCACACTCCTGTGATATCGGACCTTGACTGTTTTGTGTCAAAAATTCGCCACACCCCCTTCATTCTCTCACTCTACTCACAACGTTCCCCCTCGTTTTTATACCCGATACTCAAAATGAGTATTGGGGTATATTAGATTTGTGGTAAAAGTGGATGTGTGTAACGTCCAGAAGGAATCGTTTCCGACCCCATAAAGTATATATATTCTTGATCAGCATCAATAGCCGAGTCGATTGAGCCCTGTCTGTCTGTCCGTCTGTCCATCCGTCCGTCTGTCCGTCTGTCCGTCCCCTTCAGCGCCTAGAGCTCAAAGACTATAAGAGCTAGAGCAACGATGTTTTGGATCCAGACTTCTGTGATATGTCACTGCTACAAAAATATTTCAAAATTTCGCCCCGCCCACTTCCGCCCCCACAAAGGACGAAAATCTGTGGCATCCACAATTTTAAAGATATGAGAAAACCAAAAACGTATTGTAGAGAATGACCATATCTTTAAGACTGCGGAATCTGAATTGGATCGTATTATTATTATAGCCAGCATCAAGAAAACAATTTCATTTTTTCTCGCCCTGTCTCTCTCTAACACACACGTAGCATAGGCGGCTTTGCTTAGAGTAAAACATTAGCGCCTAGATCTCAGAGACTACAAAAGCTAGAGCAACCAAATTTGGTATCCACACTCCTAATATATCGGACCGAGACGAGTTTGTTTCAAAATTTCGCCACACCCCCTTCCGCCCCCGCAAAAGACGAAAATCTGGGGATATTTAAAAATCTCAGAGACTATTAAGGCTAGAGTTACCAAATTTGGTATCCGCACTCCTGTTAGATCTTACTATAAAACGTGTATCTCAAAATTTCGCCCCACCCCGTTCCGCCCCCACAAAGGACGAAAATCTGTTGCATCCACAATATTGCACATTCGAGAAAACTAAAAACGCAGAATCATAGATAATGACCATATCTATCAGATTGCTGAATCTGGATCAGATCAGATAATTTTTATAGCCAAAAGGAACAAATCAATTTGCAGTGGCTACGCAGCGCCCGACGTCACGCTCAGACTGATTTTCTGTCTCTCTCGCACGCACTCTTTGTCGTGTCGTTTAATATTAGCGGCGTCTGCCGGAGGAGAGCCATACTGACTTAGTATCCGGTATAACCGTAGAGTTGCGGTGTCCGCAGCAACTCACAACGTTCCCCCTCGTTCTCTCTCTGTCTGTTTTTTTTTTTGGTTTTTTGTTTTTGTGATTTATTTTTGTGTCTTTTACGCCTTCCTGGCACGAAATAATTTGGTGAGAATTGCAAATTCTCAGCGGGCAATGGTAGAGAAATAAGTGAAAATATTATAAAAGCCGTGGCGGCAAGTGAAAATCGGAATTTATAATTTTCGTGTGCCGATTTTTCAACCGCAAAAAAGGTGCCCCAGGCAGCTGGCACTGCCACTGCTGTTGCCAGTGTTGTTTCTGCCGCTGATGATGTTGACGGTGATGCAATCCGCTCGACATGCACATCAAGTGACAGAGCAGACACTGCGCATACGCCGCATTGTGCAGAGTGCACAAAAAAACTCCCGCCCCACACAGATGAAAGCCAAGTCGCGCCACGGAGGGCGTAACGAAGTGGAGTGGTGCATCTGCAAAACAAGAATTGGAGCACAAGACTGCAGCAAGATAATACAGGGCTTCAAGCAGATGTTTTTGATCGAATTAAATGTAAACCTTAGCTCAGAGACAGGAGAGAATAAAATCCAGATTAATCCAGTACACTCTATAGGGCATATGCCTACTATATAACTATAAATAAACAGACCCCCCGATGGTTATGACACTTACAAGTGCCCCGCAGCCACACCGCACCACACACGTCTGGCTCTGGGTGTGTGTGCTTCCCACTTGAGTTTCCATGATGTTGTCCCATACATCATCATCGTCTTCTCATTCTGCTTCATTGTGATCATCATGTAGTGCAGCAACAATATGTCATTTTCGCGATTGTTTTTGTCGCCATGGTCTCGTGGAGAAGACTCTGCTGACGAGGGGGAGGCAAAGTGCCAACTCATAAATATGTAAGCCGCAGACGCCACTGTTTTTGCTGTTAACGTTGTTGTTGTTGTTGTTGTTGTTGTTGTGTTTGCAACAATTGAACAAACAACCCCCACGACAGACATTGTGCAAACAATTCAGAGATCTAGTTTTTGAGAGAATCTTGCGAAGCCTTGCGGCCTCTGACGTTTCCTCAATTTCCGAGCAAAATTTTTGCGAAGAGGCCCTTTTTGCTTTCCTTGTTTCCTTTTTATATAGTGACAGACTGATTTTGTAGTCTGCCCAGTGGCTCTCCTCGTTCGCGCTTTTGGCCCTGTTGAAGAGGGTCCTGCAGCTTTTACGTAGGATGTCTATTTGTTTTGACCACCAGGGGGGTTTCTTTTTCCCCCTAGAATTGCTAGAGGGGCATGCTGCCGCGAAGGCTTTGTTGCATGCCTCTGTGAACCTGTTCACTAGGCGATCTAGGTCGTCTTTTGTGTCAGGGCATGATGGTGCTTTGGAGGAGAGTAAGTCCTCCAGGGCTGAGCTATATTTTTCCCAGTTGGCTTTCCTGGGATTAATATAGTCCTTAGGTTTCGGACACTCGAGGGATAGTGTGGTCTCGATGTATCTGTGGTCAGAGAAAGAGTGGTCATCGAGGACTTGCCAACTCTTGCCTATGTCTAACAGGTTGGAAGACACTAGGGTGATGTCAATAACCTCCTGTCGATTTTTAATTATATAAGTGGGGTCGTTTCCCCGATTACAAATAAATAGATTTGAGTTAAGGATGAAGCTGAAAAGTGACTCACCCCTTACATTTGTGTTCGAGCTCCCCCATTGAGTGTGGTGAGCGTTGGCATCGCAACCTATTAATAGGTCTATGTCCGACCTCTCGCTGTCGCTGGCTAGTTTGCGAACAAGGTCGTTGGGTGGATCGTTTCCCTCATGGGCCATGTAGGACGACATCAGCCTTAGATGTGTCCCTTTCAGCTCTAGGCTTTCCGCCGTGTTGTCGCTATCGCTATAATTATGGAGCAGAAAGATATTAAGGTGCTTTCTGGCGAGAATGCAGGTGCGGGTTTTACCTTCATGTTGAGCTACAATTATCTTGTACTCCTTCGACCCTAGTCCACAAACCTTGTCTCCCACTATCCAAGGTTCCCGGATCAGGGCTACGTCTGCTCCGCTCTCTTCGAGACGGAGTATAAGAGCAGCGGATGCTGCTTTACAGTGGTGGAGATTGATCTGAAGGAGCCTCAAGGACATCCTTAGTGTTCTCCACCACTGTAATGTCGGCATCCGGATCGTCCTCGACTTCTTCGTGGCAACACATCGCCTCGAAGTCGCATCTCAGCGTGCCATCGGTGGAGTAGCCCTCTGGGTCTATCTCTGTGTGATCGTCGGGTACCTTTGTCCAGGACGCCAATCAGCGTCCTTTCTCTGGCAATCTGCGCGAATGATGTGTTAGGCAGCACTCTGGAGCGCTTCGGTGTCGGCCCCGGAGTCTCTTGTGAGCGCTGCCTTTTTGGCTGAGGGGCTTCCTTCTTCGGTGCTTCCTTGCCAAAGTTCGGCAGCACCTTCGAGGCCCACTCAACCTTCTTTATCCATTTGTCCGTCGGGCTGGACATCTGGCTTGCGTTCTGCCGACGGAGTATATTGCCAGCACTCCTATCGGCATATGTAAAAGATTTGGCTTGGACACTAGTAGATGGTGACTCATCACCCGCCACTTTACCAGCAGGCAGAGCAGCCGCAGGATTGCATAGCCACTCTGCCAAGGTATCGATTTTGGGAGCCAATTCACCACCCACCCCGACACCGGGATGGGACCCCTTTGGGCTCTCCCTAGCATTTTCCGCCGCGCAGGTTTTCCCTGCTGATTTGCGGGTCGGGCCAGGCCTTTGGGCCGCTGCCTTCCCCTGTTTGGGATTGCTCCCTGTTGGCATTTGGGGAGTGCCAGACTCATTTTGTTTGTTTTTAAATTCTTCCATTCTTTTCCCACGAGCTGCAGAGAAGGGGTACGGTCCGTCCGGGCAGAGATCCACGTTGCCCGGATAAGGCATACTTAGAACAGGGGGCTGCCAAGTCCCTGAGCTCTCCGTTAACGACTGGGCTAGTTTTATATACCGGGCCCCCAGCCAGGCTGACTCTCGGCACGGGTCGAATAACACCGGCCCGGTGTGAGCTGAATGTGGGGGGTTGGGATGTGGGTAGGTAGTGTGTAGGGATAGGGGAGTGTGTGAGCTACTTATACGAGGCGGCACCACAAGCGCATCGTCAGTGTTGCTACTTCGCGAACACCCGCTGGCTGTCCGGGGCTGTTATTTTCGGTACTCTCCCTAGGGTTGTCCGATTATTCGCAGCTGACCTACCTATATGACCTGTATATAGGTAGGTCGTTCGCTATCCGCAACCTGCGACCCGTCCGGTGGCCTCAGCTAGGCCCCCTTTGAGCCACCTCACGAGCTCATCATACCAGAGAGCTCTCTTAACTTCTCTCGCAAATCTGCGACTCTCAGTGTCATTATCTCTTCAACTTGCATCGTGACGATTTAAATACAAAATAATTGATATTAGCTTATATCTAAGAAAATGTAATTAAATCAACTTAAACAACCTTATTACTGCTGGTCTGTTAACAATTTTCCAGTTAACATCGACTCCGAAAACGCCTTTAAAGTCGTCACTGTTAACGATCGCTTCTCTGTTAACGCTCACCTTACTATGGGTTTACCCTTGTTAACTCTCGCTTCTGCGCAGAACTTTCCAGACTCCAAATTTGACGCACACACACCACCACATCCAGATCTCGCTTGCCTGTCGATGTCGCTGTTGCCGTCCTCTCTTTGTTGCCTTGCCTTGCTCTCGCTGTTCGCCGTTAACTCGTTGTCGCTTCCCGAATCGTCGCTGCTTCTGCTGTTAAAAAATGGTCGTCTCCTTGCTGCTTGTCTCTTCTTGTAGTTGTAGTCTCCGTCCGACGCAGTGCAACACAACAACAATCAATGTTCTTTGATTCTTGCTGTTTGCTGCCGTCGTTTTGTCGCTTCTGCTTTCTTTGGAACGAACGCACTCAGATTGTCGTCTCTGTGCCGCTTGTCTCCTTGTAGCTCTAGCCTCTCAGACGCAATGCACAACAACAACAACGAAGGTTTTGATTCTTGCTGTGTTTGCTGCCGTCTGCCGTCGTTTTGTCGCTTCTGCTCTCTTTGGAACGAGCGCGCTCAGATTGTCGTCTCTGTGCCGCTTGTCTCCTTGTAGCTCTAGCCTCTCAGACGCAATGCACAACAACAACAACGAAGGTTTTGATTCTTGCTGTGTTTGCTGCCGTCTGCCGTCGTTTTGTCGCTTCAGCTCTCTTGAATGTCTGCTCACACTAATGCGCCTTCATCGACAAGTGTCTCTCTCGCACTTATAGGCCAGACTGCAATTCAATTTCGCACCGCGACCGATCTCTTGTGTCACCAGTCTCATTCGCCAAAATTTCCAAATACACGCACAAATCTCACTTGCAAATGTTGTTGTCTTGGGCTTATTTTCGGACGAGCCCCCAATTTGTAGTAGTTTAAGTTGCTTGAAGGCAACGAGTTAAATTTATTTGATAAGTATGTTGGACTTAAAATTATAACAGCTCCAAGTTTTACAAGTATGTTTGTGACTAATTATATGCGTGTGTTGTGAAATCCTCGATACGAGATTTCAATGTTGAGCAGAAATGCTCTGGGGAATCTTTGCGTTTAATAATGTACTACACGATATAGACAATTCGAGATTTATTCATTTGGACTTCAATCAACTTAAACTTTAATCTTAATCGCGTATAGAGTACAATGTAATGGGTAACACGGGTTTAAGCGCGGCCGGCTGCAACTGCTAATTGTCGTTGTGATTTCGTCGAAACGCAAACGAAGACTCTTCATGGCGATCGGAAACGAGGTTACGCCGCCCTAGCATGAAACGACGCCGTTCTCCGAGTGGGCAATCGCAGTTAGAGCGCTCTCACTCTCTTTGTAGTTTAACCCTTAGAAAACCGTCCATGCCGCCCCCAATACTGGGACCAGTATTAGAAACCAAAGGATGTCACATGTGAATGCTCTGTGAATAAATAAAGTGTTCGTTATGGTACATGTATGTAGTAGTTTAAGTTGCTTGATGGCAACGAGTAACATTTATTTGATAAGTATGTTGGACTTAAAATTATAACAGCTCCAAGTTTTACAAGTATGTTTGTGA
This sequence comes from Drosophila miranda, assembly GCF_003369915.1. NCBI lineage: Eukaryota > Metazoa > Arthropoda > Insecta > Diptera > Drosophilidae > Drosophila > Drosophila miranda. Next base: position 19,809,101 of record NW_022881614.1, read on the forward strand.
ATAATTATATGCGTGTACGTCTGATGCGTGGCTGAACTGACAACTGACTATCTCTCTCTCTTGCTATCGGCTCTCTCAGAGCCGATTACTGCTCTATCCCGACGACACGACGAAAACACGACCGCTTCGTGTCTCTCTCTTTCCTTCGTTTCCTACATTCGGCTGTCCTGACGGACCATTCGCCTCGGATGGGTCTAGCCAAGGTTTCATATATTCTGAAACTGTAGAGGTCTTATAGGGACCCTCAGTATCCCCAATCTTCTCGACTTCGTACCTTCCATGATTCTTTACCCTAACCACCTTATACGGCCCTAGATACTTTCCTTTTAGCTTTAATCCAGTACCATACTGAGTACGCTTGATAGCTACTAGCTCATTAACCTCATACTGTCTATCTAGTTTCCTTTTTAAGTCAAAACTCTTCTTGTTTTCCTGCTGTAACCGTGCAATGTTTTCAACTACTTCCTTTCTAATTTTTTCGCGGTCCTTGTTCAACTCTTCGATAAGTGATTCTTCCAATATTTCTTTTATTTTTTGGATCCATTCCTATACGCATGTCTAGCCCAGTCAATATCTTGAAAGGTGTTACCTTGGTACTTCGCGGCTCAACACTGTTGATCATTTGCTGTACTTTTCCTAGATGCTTATACCAACTACCGGAATTACCCTGACACGATTTCGACAACATAGGCACCACTATCTTGTGCATCCTTTCGACTTGACCATTCCCACGTGGAACGCCTGTGGCAATCATTAAATGCTGTATTTTCTCCCTCTCACAATATTCACGAAACAAATTGGACATAAACGCTTTCCTGTCTTTTCTTTGACAATGATACACTCGACACAACTATTTATTACGCGCCATACTTTGTCTTTTAACTTCGGAATATAATACGACTTTTCAATGATATCTTGTGTCTTTTTAACTGAAAAATGTCCTTGCTTATGTGCTATTGATATAATCTCATTTTCCCACTGAGCTGGTACTACGATAAGCTCCTTATCCGGATCCTTAAACAAAATCTGATTCTGAATATAATAATCCTCATATTCCTTGTCCTCCACAATACTTTTAACAGCCTTAACCCAATCGTCGGTTAGCTGAGCTTCTTTCAAACGATGAGCTATACTTTCGGTCACCATAAAACAAGATACACGACTCAACGCGTCAACGTGCCTCATCTTCGTTCCTGAGCGATGTTCTATAACATAATTAAAATCTTGTTGGTACATGGCCCAACGTGCTACTCTCAAAGGAACGTCTTTCTTTTTGATCGTCATTGTAAATGCATTACAATCTGTGACAATTTTGAACTTTATACCCAAAACGTATACACGCCATTTCGCTAAAGCTTCGATAATTGCCAGAACCTCAAGGTCATAAGCAGGATATTTCTCTTCACATGGCTTAGTCCTACGGCTCATATATTGAACTGGATGGAATTGGCTGTCTTCCAAACTCTTTTGCAGTAACACGGCTCCATACCCCCATTTTGATGCATCAGTATGGATTTCTGTCTCCAACTTCGGGTTGTACATTTCTAAAACAGGTCTACTAATCAATGCTACCTTTAGTTGTTCAAACGCAACCTGATGTATCTCCTTAAATTCAAATTTAACATCCTTCCGCAGCAGATCTGTCAATGGTTTTGCAATAACAGCATAACCCTCAATAAACTTTCGGAAATAAGAAGTCAATCCTATGAAACGCTGCACTGTTTTTTTATCAACTGGCACTGGGAACTTTTCGACTGCCCTCGTCTTCTCATCACTTGGTCTTATCGTGTTCTTTTCTATTATATACCCCAGAAAATTAACCTTTTGTCGTAACAGCTGACACTTTCTCCAATTTATACGTAGCCCATTCATTTCCGCTATCTTCAGTACTTTTCTCAACTTTAACAAACTCTCTTCTATATCTTGACTACAAATAATAACGTCATCCATATAGACTGCTGCTTCATTATTCTTTACCAAATCTCTCAACACAGCCATTATAAATCTGGTAAACACCGCTGGAGAATTTGAAATTCCAAATGGTACATATAAAAATTCGAACTGACCATTCTGAGTCACAAAAGACGTATATTTTTGAGACTCGACTTCTACAGGCACATGGAAAAAACCATTCGTTAAATCCAACGTGGTGAAATACTTTGCACCCTGCAGTTTCTCCAACACTGTATCCATATGTGACATTGGAAAGTTATCGCGAACTATTTTCTCATTCAGCTTTCGGTAATCACAGCATAGTCTCTTGCTACCGTTCTTTTTCGGTACCAACACTACTGGTGATGCATACTCCGATGTACTTGGCTTTATAATCTTCTGAGCCAGCCACTCTTCCACTTGCTTGTCCACGATTTCCTGTTCACACAACGGTAATCGTCTCGGATGCTGGAAAACTGGTATCTCATCCACTAACACAATTTTCATTTTTATCGGCGCATCTACATTTCTCTGAGGTTGGTACTTTCCTACCATACCCCTAACTTCTCTAGCATGTGCTTCACTGAGATAACCAACATCAATTGAAAACTCCTTCTCAACTTCGTCAATACTTGACATGCAAATGCCTTTATATTCATTAAACAATTCCACGCATGAGGACGATGCTACCTGATCAAGTTTCTTATCTTTATCCTCGCCACAAACTCTACGAACAAATCTTGTTCCTGTCTTAGAAACTTGCATGTCCACATGATCCAGAATAGTCCTTCCTAAAATGGCTTCAAAACCAATATCCTCGTCTGGAATGACATGAAATTCTACCTCCATTCCAATCTCATCGATTTTCACTGGTATCGAAAAGCTACCAAAAGTTACAACTTGACTATCTCCAATACCTGTTAAACATTTCTCCTGGCCGATCAGTTCAAGATTTCCAAATTTCAAAAATACCCTCCTGCGAATTAAACACAAATCTGCTCCAGTATCAATCAAACCTTGGAATACCAAATTCGCGTACTTAATATCCTTTAATTCCAAACCTGATGGAGTGAAAATACCTGACGGCTTATTGACGACTTTCTTATCTCGAATAATGTTCGTATTCGATCTCTTTTCTTGTCTGGTTTCGACCTTGACATTACAGCTTGCAGCACGGTGTCCTGGTTGGCCACATTTGAAACAACAAAAATCATTTTTGGGACAATCTTTCCTCAAATGCGATTTGTCTCCACACTTAAAACATTTCCTAAAATTCTCTGTCATCGACCCTTTCACCGAACTCTCACTTTTATTACTCAGCGGCCAATTCTTACTCATCGGCTTGGATCCGCCTCTAGCTTTCTGGTAAACATCGATCTGAAATTTAAGCTCCTTTAAGTTTCTAGCTTGGTACAGCATTGCCTTACTTGCCCTAGCGTCTGGTATACCATCCACAAAATATTCGATTAAACTCTCATCATCTAGTTTAATTGGCTTGGCTATCTCCATTAACGCATACAAAAACTCATGCAACGACTCTCCTTTTTTCTGCTGGCGCTTTTGCAACATTCTATGTACTTCTACGGACGACAGTTTAACACTAAACTCATCCAACAGAGCTGCCTTCAACGAATTCCAGTTACGAATATCACGCAAACTACGAACGAAAGATTTTGCTGCACCAACTAACAACTGCTTGGCATAAATGAATAATTGTAATTGAATCCATTGAACAGTAGCTGCGCATTCTTCTAATTCCTCTATCCATTGATTGATGTCGGGGTTATTAGAACCAGAAAATTGTGACACACTACCTTTTACGTCTTTTAGCGTAAACCAAGATTTATACTCTGCCTGTCGCGTACCTGGTTGAACTGCTACGGTATCATCCACTGCTGTTACTACGGACTCATCCTCTGACTCTTCTTCATCCTCAACTGGAAAGCCGTGATGTATTTATAGTCTATCTTGCAAATCGCGCTTTCGTCCCGAAGTCTGCAACGCAAGCTCTCTTAACTTCTCTCGCAAATCTGCGGCTCTCAGTGTCATTATCTCTTCAACTTGCATCGTGACGATTTAAATACAAAATAATTTATATTAGCTTATATCTAAGAAAATGTAATTAAATCAACTTAAACAACCTTATTACTGCTGGCCTGTTAACAATTTTCCAGTTAACATCGATTTCGAAAACGCCTTTAAAGTCGTCACTGTTAACGATCGCTTCTCTGTTAACGCTCACCTTACTATGGGTTTACCCTTGTTAACTCTCGCTTCTGCGCAGAACTTTCCAGACTCCAAATTTGACGCACACACACCACCACATCCAGATCTCGCTTGCCTGTCGATGTCGCTGTTGCCGTCCTCTCTTTGTTGCCTTGCCTTGCTCTCGCTGTTCGCCGTTAACTCGTTGTCGCTTCCCGAATCGTCGCTGCTTCTGCTGTTACAAAATGGTCGTCTTCTTGCTGCTTGTCTCTTCTTGTAGTTGTAGTCTCCGTCCGACGCAGTGCAACACAACAACAATCAATGTTCTTTGATTCTTGCTGTTTGCTGCCGTCGTTTTGTCGCTTCTGCTTTCTTTGGAACGAACGCACTCAGATTGTCGTCTCTGTGCCGCTTGTCTCCTTGTAGCTCTAGCCTCTCAGACGCAATGCACAACAACAACAACGAAGGTTTTGATTCTTGCTGTGTTTGCTGCCGTCTGCCGTAGTTTTGTCGCTCCAGCTCTCTTGAATGTCTGCTCACACTAATGCGCCTTCTTCGACAAGTGTCTCTCTCGCACTTTTAGGCCAGACTGCAATTCAATTTCGCACCGCGACCGATCTCTTGTGTCACCAGTCTCGTGTTCGCCAAAATTTCCAAATACACGCACAAATCTCACTTGCAAATGTTGTTGTCTTGGGCTTATCCCGGACGAGCCCCCAATTTGTAGTAGCTTAAGTTGCTTGATGGCAACGAGTAACATTTATTTGATAAGTATGTTGGACTTAAAATTATAACAGCTCCAAGTTTTACAAGTATGTTTGTGAATAATTATATGCGTGTACGTCTGATGCGTGGCTGAACTGACAACTGACTATCTCTCTCTCTTGCTATCGGCTCTCTCAGAGCCGATTACTGCTCTATCCCGACGACACGACGAAAACACGACCGCTTCGTGTCTCTCTCTTTCCTTCGTTTCCTACATGTATGGTCGAATAGAGCTAGCAACGGTGGTAGGATTATTCTGAGGTCTGTGGCAACGGTAGCCGACATAGTTTAGAGACCGATCGTTTGTATACGCCTGATGCTGTTTTAACAGTTGCGACTCTGACTAAACTGTCAGCTCCAGGGTGAACTTCTATTATCCTTCCCAGTTTCCACTCGTTGGGTGACAGTCGGTCATCCTTGACAATTACTAGATCGCTGACTTGTAGATTGTCGGTTTCATGTCGCCACTTTGGACGGGCTTGAAGATGTGATAGCCAATCCGAACTCCAACGTTTCCAAAATTGCCGGATCATTTTCTGTCCTTCCAGAAATTGGACTGTGAGTGGAACATCCCTTGTCGTTACATCCGGCGGTGCTAATAATGAATCTCCAATAAGAAAATGTGCCGGGGTGAGGACAGCTAGGTCCTCCGGCTCCGCGCTTAGTGGACATAATGGCCTGGAATTTAAACAGGCTTCAATTTGTGTTAGCACGGTAGCAAGTTGTTCGTAGGTCATTTTATATCCTGAAAAGGCTCGATAGAGATGTGTTTTGACAGACTTTACATTTGCCTCCCAAAGGCCTCCGAAATTAGGACTATGCGGTGGATTAAAATGCCATTGGACGTTTCGGGCCGCTAAAGCAGGTATTACAGTTGTGGGTAGCTCTCGTTTCAAATGTATTTGCCAGGTTTGAAGAGCCCGGTCGGCACCAATGAAGTTCGTGCCGCAGTCGCTATACATGTGTTGACAGTAGCCCCGACGCGCGATGAAACGTTGTAGGGCCATGAGAAAGTGTTCGGTGGTTAAGCCCGTGACCGCTTCAAGATGAATTGCCTTTGTAGCCAAACAGATGAAAACTGCGATATACGCCTTGTAGTTTGTGTGTCCACGGAATCTGGATGCTTGAATTTCGAACGCGCCTGTATAGTCCACTCCGGTGGCGATGAATGCACGAGTTGGCGGATTGACTCTATGTAGGGGAAGATCGGCCATCAATTGTGCTGCTGGTTTCGGTCGGTGACGAAAACATCGGACGCATTGTCGAAGAATGCGTTTGACAGTTTGTTTTCCGTTGACTATCCAGAATTTGTGTCGAATAGTGGCCAGCGTTAATTCGGTGCCGCCGTGGAGTGCGAGACGGTGGGCATTACGCACGACGAGATCGGTAAAATGATGATGATTGGGAATGATCATTGGTTGTCGCTGGCTTATCGGAAGGTGCATTGCATTTCGCAGTCGACCTCTGACTCGTAGAATTTGTTGGTCATCTAGAAATGGGGATAATTGACACAGCTTGTGTGTGCCCGATAGTGCCTTGTTTCCCTTCAACCTCAATATCTCTGTCGCGTAGACCTCCTGTTGAATGCTGCGAACGAGATGAATTAAAGCGTTGTCGAGCTCCTGCACACTCAGTGGTCCAGACAGTTTGTCCCCTTTGGCTTGAATGTTATGTATAAACCGTAGAACATATGCCATGACTGATATTAACCTGTCGTATGAGGACGAGTTTTGGATGAAGGCTTCTGGAGCCTCCGAGACTTGTACAGCATTTTGGAACAAAACTGACGGTTTCTCCTCGATTATAGTCCTGTCGATGTCCTGACTGGGAACTCCGATTGCCGGCCATTGGCTTTCCGGCTGCTGTAGCCATGATGGTCCAGACCACCATAATGGATGTACGGCTAACTCTTGTGGTGTTAAGCCACGAGTTGCGCAGTCCACTGGGTTTACCGCAGTAGGTACATGTCTCCACTGAGTTGATGTACTATGCTCCAAAATCTGTCCAACGCGATTTGACACAAAGGTTTGCCATCGGTGGGGATCTCCATTTATCCAAAACAAAACGATAGTAGCATCTGACCAATAGAAGGTTGCCATAGGTGGTCCTGCAGTGCGAAGTTGGTCCCGGATCCATTTTGCCAGTTTAACTGCCAGCAGCGCACCCGAAAGTTCGATTCGTGGAATTGTGATCGGTTTCGTGGGTGTGACTCGACTGCGTGCAGCTAGCAAATGAGTTTGAATCATTCCGTTTGGTAGCTCTGCACGAATATATGCACATGCTGCATACGCCAGTGATGATCCATCGCAGAAAACATGTAGCTGTAATGACGCAAGCTCGTGGATGTTGAAGCGCAGCCATCGTGGTACTTGAATTTGCTCGACATATGGCAAGTTCTGTATGAATCCCTGCCATCTATCAAGCAGTTCGGTTGGCAGCGGTTCATCCCAGTCCAGTTGTGCTAGGCTGCCATCGTTGCGTTTGATGCGGGCCATCCATGAGTCCTTGAGTATCGCCTTCGCGGTCATGACACAGGGCGTGATGAAACCTAATGGGTCGTACAGTCGGGCGACTGTGGAAAGTAAAGAACGTTTAGTATGTGCGTGACTGATTTCAAAATTTATCTTGAACCCAAAATAGTCTTGATGTGGATGCCAATAGAGGCCTAAGGTTTTAACGGGATCTTGGTACTCAAACTCTAATAATGTCTTATGAGATAAATGGTCTGGAGGTATTTCTTGTAGCAGAGAAGCGTCATTCGCAGACCACTTTCGAAGCTCCATTCCTGCTGATCGTAAGGCTCCGATCAATTGATTTTGAATTTCTAATGCTCCTTCGCGAGTGGAAGCTCCGCTTTGTACGTCGTCCACGTATATTTCGTGTCGAAGGACCCTTTCCGCGAGTGGGTATCGGTCTCGTTCATCCTGCGCCAGTTGATGTATGACGCGAATGGCTGTGTAAGGAGCTGAAGCGGTTCCAAACGTAACTGTGTTGAGATAATACTCAGCTACTTGGTTGTGTTCGTCATGCCAAAAGATGCGTTGATATTGCGAATCCTCTGCATTCATGTCAATGCATCTATACATCTTCTGAATGTCGGCAGCAAAAACAAAACGATGGAAACGCCAATTCAGGACCACGCCGGCTAGATCGTTTTGGAGCGTTGGTCCGGTGCATAGGACGTCATTGAGCGATTTTCCGTTTGACGTTTTACAGGAGGCGTCATATACTACTCTAACCTTAGTAGTGACACTTTCCTCTTTAAATACTGCGTGATGAGGCAAGGTGCAACATGTGGACTCGATTCCATTCTCCTTGCTAATGATGCAATGCTGCTGCTCCTTGGTTGTTACTTTGGTCACCTGGCCTAGTTGAAAGTACTCCTTCATGACTTCCGAATATTTGGCTTGCAGCTCCGGCTGCCTTTGGAATCTTCGTTGAAGCATTTGGAATCGATTAATCGCGATTTGACGTGATTTGCCTAGCACCTGCGAAGGGTCAAACAAACGCTTAAGTGGTAACCGTACCAAATACTTGCCGTTTCGTTGACGGATGTGAGTTCGTTTAAAATGCTCCTCGCACCATCGCTCTTCTGGTGTGAGCTGTTTTGCAGAACCGAGATGCTCCATTTCGAAGAATTTCTGGACGAGATTCTCTAGCCTGTTGTGGTGACATCTAATGGTGACAGCGTGTGAGCGTGTGGAAGTGGCTCGACCAAAGACTATCCAGCCAAGCTGGGTGTGCTGTGCAATTGGTTGGTTCTCCTTTCCTCTGCGGATATCTGAAAGCAGGATCTGTGGGATTACGTCCGCTCCCAGCAGAAGATCAATCCGTTGTGATTTGTAGAACCTGGGATCGGCGAGTTCTATTCCGTTCAAATGAGGACATTGCTGCAATTTGATGGAGTTTGAAGGTAATTGCGATGTAAGCGTTTTAAGTATAAACGCAGTATCAATGGTAGTACAAAACTGCGAAGTACAAGAACTTAAAGCCAATTCTGTAGTGTAGGTACACCTGTTCTTGGAGGTGGTCCCAACTCCAGCAATTTCTGCCGAAATTGGATGCCGCTTGAGGTTGAGAGCCTGCACTGTGTGCTCTGTAATGAGGGTTCCTTCCGAGCCTGAATCCACTAACGCACGTACCACCGCTGATTGACCAGTGTGGGGGTTGTGGATTGTGACCAGGGCAGTGGCCAGAAGGACAGTGCTGGGTTCGTGATGCGTTGCCGTAGCGGAGACTAGTTGCGCAGAGTGTGTTCTCACAGACGAGTCGGTCGCTGCAGACTGTGGATGACCACCGGAACTAGTGTTGGGAACAACTGGGAGAGGCTGTGCAGTGCTCTGAGTAGGAAGTGGGGTCCTAGCGTAGAGTTGCGTAGGTGTAGCCCTGCCAGATGAGTCGCTCGTTGTATACTGCCAGGAGTTACCGGAACGAGCGCTATGGGAGGCTGCGTGAGGCTGTGTTGCCACCTGAGCAGGAGTTGGGAAGTGCAGCAGTGTATGGTGTCTTTGACCACACTGCGTGCAGTTCCTTTTACTGGTACATTTTGAAAGTGCATGGGAACGGCTCAGACAGTTGAGGCATGCCTTTGCATGATCGACGATGGCTTTCCTTGCAAAGCAGTCCTTGGACAAAAGGTCCGGGCAATGCCGAAGATTGTGACTGTCGCTACAGTGAGGGCAGCGAGTGTGTTCGGCAACCGCAGTCTTGGCGTGGAAACTGTTGCCCTTGTATGTTACGTTGCCAACTGACTTCTTCGGGTGCCTTTGATTGACAGGCTGCGGCACAGGTGTCCGCGTCGTGGAGTGGCCTCGGTTTTCGAACACATCGATGCTGACGAGACGGTCGTTGAGAAATGATTGTAGCTGAGAAAAGGTGGCAAGTTCGGCAGAGCTACCGAGATGGAGCTCCCAAGCTTGCAGTGTCGTGCTTGGCAGTCTGGAAGTGAGATGATGAGCCATCCAATGCTGAACATCTAGATTCTTGAAAGCATTGAGACAAACCGTCGCAACATTAAGCATATGTTTTATATCAGCAGACTGCTCCTTTGTCAACTGTGGCAAGTCATACAAACCGTTCATATGGTACATAAACTGCAGCCGTTTGTTGTCGTATCGCTTGAGGACGAGACTCCAAGCTGTTGCATAGTTATTTCCCGCAAGCGCCATCTGCTGAATATCCTCGTCGCGATCCGAGGGAAGAGCTTGCTTCAGGAAATGAAACCTTTGGACGTCGGACAGTTTCTGGTTGTTATGGATGAGTTGAACAAATGCATCGTGAAATGCCGGCCAATCCACAAACTTGCCTGTAAAAGTCGGTACAGGTAGCTTGGGCAATTGCACTGATGATACAGATGGATTTGCTGGCTCCGGATTCTGCTGTACCGGTGGTGCTCTTGGACATACATTTTCGTAGGCCTCTGATATGATGCTGAATGCCGTTGTATAGTCTTCATCAAAGCGAAAGGCCACTTCGCTGGACACATAACTATGCGTACTTGGACATCGAAGTATTAGCAAACGTTGATGATTTTGCTCAAATTCACCTAAGAACCGTTGCAAAGTTTGTAAGCGCGTTTGAAAATAAGCTTTTGTTTTCCGATCTGCGCCATCCTTTCTGAAATTACGCACCGTTTGATTAACCCTCGCAATGAGATTTGTCTGAATAACACTGAGATTGTCGATCTCCACCTGAGGATCGGCTTCGAGGTCGTGGGACTCGGCTGTTGACATGTTGTTGTTATATGTGTATGTACCTTTCTCACCCTTAGTTGCACTCTCTTTGACCTTGTACAAAATACCCACAACGAAACACTTACTCTGGTACTCGGGAGTGCTTCTCTTTGCTTAAAGCGTAGCTTAAGAGAACTTGCGAGTCGTTGTTGTTGGTGTTGTCCGAGCGGAGAGCAGAAACTGTGCTACTGTGAGCGTTGAGTTGAGGCCTTGTGTCTAGAGATGATGTGCAGCAACAGAACGCTCGTTGGTCTCTTGGTCTCTGCTTTGCACGAGAGAGAGGCTGCTGTCTAACCGTCGGCTTGTGTTGTTGTTGTGTGCTACTGTCCAGGCGCAGAGCTATCGTCTGGTATTCTTTGTCCCTGCTTCGTGCGAGAGATAGCGGCTGTTGGATAAACCGTTGGTTTGCGTTGTGTTTGCCGTTTACAGTTGCAGCCGGTAAAATATGATTTTATTTGTACATTTAACTGAACGCGGAACGAGGTAGAATCATATGCGTATAGTACGAATTAAACGCGGTTCCCCCCATGGGCCACCAAAAATGTTGTGAAATCCTCGATACGAGATTTCAATGTTGAGCAGAAATGCTCTGGGGAATCTTTGCGTTTAATAATGTACTACACGATATAGACAATTCGAGATTTATTCATTTGGACTTCAATCAACTTAAACTTTAATCTTAATCGCGTATAGAGTACAATGTAATGGGTAATACGGGTTTAAGCGCGGCCGGCTGCAACTGCTAATTGTCGTTGTGATTTCGTCGAAACGCAAACGAAGACTCTTCATGGCGATCGGAAACGAGGTTACGCCGCCCTAGCATGAAACGACGCCGTTCTCCGAGTGGGCAATCGCAGTTAGAGCGCTCTCACTCTCTTTGTAGTTTAACCCTTAGAAAACCGTCCAGCGTGTACGTCTGATGCGTGGCTGAACTGACAACTGACTGATCTCTCTCTCTTGCTATCGGCTCTCTCAGAGCCGATTACTGCTCTATCCCGACGACACGACGAAAACACGACCGCTTCGTGTCTCTCTCTTTCCTTCGTTTTCTACATTTATATACAAAACCGAATGCCGACTATCGAATACTGAACGAATGCATTGTGCCTGGGCTGGCACATTGATTGGCAGAAATCAGTCTGAAGAGTTTTCATTTCTATGATGTAATTCGGGGCTGGAGTGATTGTTGAATCTTTGGTCTGCCTTTGCTCTTTGGTGAATCACAAAACATGGCCAAATGCCAGCTGGCAACTGTCAATTATCCACTGCCAACTGCAGTTGAAGCCAAGGAATTAGCATAGCCAAATTGTAGTCGCACTCGAATCGATGACTAATTGAAGCTCAAGATCCATAACGAGGCACTTTTAATTAACCGAATCTACCCCCGTCATCTGGCTTCATCTCTTGGCATCTCTTCTAATTCCCTTATTCCACATAGGCACATTTAGGCACTATTTTATGCGTTGTTCAAGAACGTTGTGTGGCCCGGCCACTTGCTTGGGCCTAAGAATAGACCGGCCATCGAGACCCGAAACGTGCCTGGCCACGTACAAAGAGATTTTTGCAAGTAATTTAATCATTATAAACATTGTCGGAGCTGTATAATAATAATCACTCAATAGCAACAGCAAAAGCGGAAGTCAAAGGCGATGTTGAAGCCACACGAAAGTGCTGTGCAACAACTCTTTTTTTTATACCCGATACTCAAAATGAGTATTTGGGGTATATTAGATTTGTGGTAAAAGTGGATGTGTGTAACGTCCAGATCTCTGCAACGTGGATCTCTGCCCGGACGGACCGTACCCCTTCTCTGCAGCTCGTGGGAAAAGAATGGAAGAATTTAAAAACAAAAAAAATGAGTCTGGCACTCCCCAAATGCCAACAGGGAGCAATCCCAAACAGGGGAAGGCAGCGGCCCAAAGGCCTGGCCCGACCCGCAAATCAGCAGGGAAAACCTGCGCGGCGGAAGATGCTAGGGAGTGCCCAAAGGGGTCCCATCCCGGTGTCGGGGTGGGTGGTGAATTGGCTCCCAAAATCGATACCTTGGCAGAGTGGCTATGCAATCCTGCGGCTGCTCTGCCTGCTGGTAAAGTGGCGGGTGATGAGTCACCATCTACTAGTGTCCAAGCCAAATCTTTTACATATGCCGATAGAAGGAGTGCTGGCAATATACTCCGTCGGCAGAACGCAAGCCAGATGTCCAGCCCGACGGACAAATGGATAAAGAAGGTTGAGTGGGCCTCGAATGTGCTGCCGAACTTTGGCAAGGAAGCACCGAAGAAGGAAGCCCCTCAGCCAAAAAGGCAGCGCTCACAAGAGACTCCGGGGCCGACACCGAAGCGCTCCAGAGTGCTGCCTAACACATCATTCGCGCAGATTGCCAGAGAAAGGACGCTGATTGGCGTCCTGGACAAAGGCAGCGCGGACTCCCGGATACCTAGAAACCAGTGGAAGTGGGTGGAAGCGGCACTGGCCGACCGCTGCTTCGAGCTGCTGGAAAAGCAGCCTGGACCCCCCCCCCCCCCGTCTGCAAAGACATGGGCTGGTACCAGGGCTGCATAAAAATCGTAGCCTGTGAAGACGAGCGCTCCGTACAGCTGTACAAAGCAGCGGTAGCGCAAGTCGGGGAAGTCTACCCAGGGGCGAAGCTCGTCGCTGTAGACTGGAGCGAAGTGCCCAGTAGACCAAGGGCGAGAGTCTGGGTGCCCGCCTCCATGAAGGAGCCGGAGCGCATCCTAAAAATGTTGCAAAGATGCAACCCCCACCTCCCAACAGCAGATTGGAAGGTGGTCAAAGTTGAGACGACACAGGGCCCCACAAACCAGGCGGTGGTCGTCCTCAACAAAGAGTCGCTGGCCCCGATTGAGGCTGCCAAAGGCGAGCTCAATTTTGGGTTCAGCTCTGTGACCGTAAAGGTCTACAAGTCGGATGCGGCGGCCGAGGCCCGTCCTGTCGACAAGCCAGTTGAGCAGGACGCTGCCTCGGAGATCGAAGCACCCGACGATCACACAGAGATAGACCCAGAGGGCTACTCCACCGATGGCACGCTGAGATGCGACTTCGAGGCGATGTGTTGCCACGAGGAAGTCGAGGACGATCCGGATGCCGACATTACAGTGGTGGAGAACACTAAAGATGTCCTTGAGGCTCCTTCAGATCAATCTCCACCACTGTAAAGCAGCATCCGCTGCTCTTATTCTCCGCCTCGAAGAGAGCGGAGCAGACGTAGCCCTGATCCAGGAACCTTGGATAGTGGGAGACAAGGTTTGTGGACTAGGGTCGAAGGAGTACAAGATAATTGTAGCTCAACATGAAGGTAAAACCCGCACCTGCATTCTCGCCAGAAAGCACCTTAATATCTTTCTGCTCCATAACTATAGCGATAGCGACAACACGGCGGCAAGCCTAGAGCTGAAAGGGACACATCTAAGGCTGATGTCGTCCTACATGGCCCATGAGGGAAACGATCCTCCCAACGACCTGGTTCGCAAACTAGCCAGCGACAGCGAGAGGTCGGACATAGACCTATTAATAGGTTGCGATGCCAACGCTCACCACACTCAATGGGGGAGCTCGAACACAAATGTAAGGGGTGAGTCACTTTTCAGCTTCATCCTCAACTCAAATCTATTTATTTGTAATCGGGGCAACGACCCCACTTTTATAATTAAAAATCGACAGGAGGTTATTGACATCACCCTAGTGTCTTCCAACCTGTTAGACATAGTCAAGAGTTGGCAAGTCCTTGATGACCACTCTTTCTCTGACCACAGATACATCGAGACCACACTATCCCTCGAGTGTCCGAAACCTAAGGACTATATTAATCCCAGGAAAGCCAACTGGGAAAAATATAGCTCAGCCCTGGAGGACTTACTCTCCTCCAAAGCACCATCATGCCCTGACACAAAAGACGACCTAGATCGCCTAGTGAACAGGTTCACAGAGGCATGCAACAAAGCCTTCGCGGCAGCGTGCCCCTCTAGCAAACCTAGGGGGAAAAAGAAACCCCCCTGGTGGTCAAAACAAATAGACATCCTACGTAAAAGCTGCAGGACCCTCTTCAACAGGGCCAAAAGCGCGAACGAGGAGAGCCACTGGGCAGACTACAAAATCAGTCTGTCACTATATAAAAAGGAAACAAGGAAAGCAAAAAGGGCCTCTTCGCAAAAATTTTGCTCGGAAATTGAGGAAACGTCAGAGGCCGCAAGGCTTCGCAAGATTCTCTCAAAAACTAACCCCTCGGTAGGGTATCTTAAAAGGAATGACGGCACGTGGACTAACTCCAGTGAGGACACACATTTTCCAGGGGGCACAACCATCGAGACGGCACATCTTCCAGGAGAGGGACCGGTAACCTCGATGGATCACATCCTCACAAAACGTAACGTAAGCTGGGCAATAAACAGCTTCAACCCGTTCAAATCGCCAGGCCCAGACCAGGTCATCCCGGCCCAACTTCAGAAGGCCGGGGATACGGCCATCAACTGGCTACAAGGTATCTTCAGGAAGATACTAGCTGTGGGTACAATCCCGCGACCATGGCTTAAGGCAAAGATAGTCTTCATTCCCAAAGCTGGGAAAGCCTCGCACTCAGCTGCAAAAGACTTTAGACCAATCAGCCTATCGTCCTTCCTCCTCAAAACCTTTGAGAGACTCGTCGGGCTGCAACTGAGGACAACTATACACCCTCAGTTGCTGTCAGGCGCACAGCATGCCTACCGAAAAGGAAAATCCACGGAAACGGCTCTTCATGAAGGGATCTCAGCGGTAGAGAAATCTCTGCATCACAAAGAGTACTCACTCATAGCCTTTCTCGATATTGAGGGAGCTTTCAACAACGTTGTACCGGGCGCCATTACAGAAGCCCTGACTGACCTGGGGGTGGACAGTCACTTGGTGATGCTCATTGATCAATTGCTCACATGCAGGACGGTGACATCATCGATGAGATCGTCCGCCCAGTCAAGGTATGTCAACAGAGGCACCCCGCAAGGTGGTGTCCTGTCTCCTCTTCTGTGGAACATAGCAGTCAACAAGATTCTATGTGACCTAGAAGGGGGGGGCTGCAAAGTCGTGGCCTATGCGGACGACGTTGCGATTATCTTCTCGGGGAAATACCCCCAAACACTGTGCGACTTAATGTCCACAAAGCTAGCGCAACTGTCGGATTGGACAGAATCGCGCGGTCTGGGAGTAAATCCCTCAAAAACGGAACTCGTACTATTCACAAATAAATACAAGGTCCCGCCCCTCAACCCTCCAATACTACAAGGATGCAGGCTCTCCTTTAGCGACAGTGCCAGTTACTTAGGGTTGGTAATTGACAAGAAGCTTTGCTGGAACCTGAATGTCAAAGACAGAGTGAAGAAAGCAATGACTGCACTCTACACATGCAAAAAAGCTATTGGGCTAAGATGGGGTATGATCCCAAGCATAGTCCAATGGATATATCAAGCTATAGTTAGACCAATACTACTTTACGGAGTTACGGTGTGGTGGCCGGCCCTATCAAAAAGGGCGATCACCAAGCAACTGGGCAAAGTCCAGCGGACTGCCGCCCTATGCATCAGCGGAGCTCTTCGCACCCCCCCAAATGATGCGCTAAATGCCATCCTATGCCTACAGAGTCTTGACCTCGCAGGAAAGGAACGGGCAGAAGCAGCAGCAATACGTCTAAGAGACTCAGATCAATGGGTGACACAGTGCATAGGTCACTCAGCCATATTAAATACCGTCCCCTCAAAAACAGACTACCAAGTTCCAAGACACTCCCTTCGACACAATCATCCCTCACAGAGACGAATGGCTCGAGGGACTCCCAGGCCCAGATGGGGCCATAAACATCTTCACAGATGGATCAAAGCTGGACGACAGAGTCGGAGGGGAATCTACTCTGAACAGCTAAGCATAAGGCATTCCTTCAGACTCCCAGATCATTGCAGTGTCTTTCAAGCGGAAGTCATAGCAATCAGGGAGGCTCTAGACTGCCTACAAGCGGCTGCCGTCACGGCAACCAAGCTAAACATTTATAGCGACAGCCAGGCTGCGATCAAATCGCTAAGCGCGATTTCCTCGAACTCGGCCACCGTGGCAGACTGCCGCAAATCTCTGCACGAGATGGCTCAGCAATTTGCTATTAGCCTGATTTGGGTCCCGGGCCACCGGGACATCGAGGGCAACTGTATAGCGGACGAGCTGGCCAGATCTGGCACTACAATCCCCCTTCTCCAAGACAAGGAGGATATCTGTATGCCAATGGCCACCTGTAAGCTCATTATAAGGGAGCAATACAAGCGACTAAACAACGATATGTGGCAAACAGTGCCACGATGTCGCACAACTCGGCAAACATGGCCGACCATGGACATGAAGCGCACCTCCGAGCTCCTCAAGTTAAGCAGGAAAAGGTGCAGCGTAGTCACACGTTCCCTCACGGGACACTGGCACCCACGCTAACAGGCTGGGGGCCCCACATAACGATTTTTGTCGCAGCTGTAGAGACGAGGAAGAGGAGGAGACAGTGGAACATCTGTTCTGCTCCTGCCCAGCTCTCAGCAAAAGAAGGCTACAGCACCTGGGCTCAGCCTTTCTACACGACATCTCAGAGATGTCCAAACTATGTCCCAGGAGGATAGCGAACTTTGTGAGAGCATCTGGATGGGATAATTGCTGACAGGAAGTCTCACAACGCAGGAAGGAAATGATCCTATGCGGTATCACAACGGGCCGAAACCGGCCTAAGTGTGACGGGTTCCGAGCGAGCCCGGCAGCCGCCTCAACCTAACCTAACCTAACGTCCAGAAGGAATCGTTTACCATAAAGTATATATATTCTTGATCAGCATCAATAGCCGAGTCGATTGAGCCCTGTCTGTCTGTCCGTCTGTCCGTCCCCTTCAGCGCCTAGTGCTCAAAGACTATAAGAGCTAGAGCAACGATGTTTTGGATCCAGACTTCTGTGCTATGTCACTGCTACAAAAATATTTCAAAACTTCGCCCCGCCCACTCCCGCCCCCACAAAGGACGAAAATCTGTGGCATCCACATTTTTAAAGATACGATAAAACCAAAAACGCAGAATCGGTGAGGATGACCATATCTTCTACAGTGCAAATTCTGAACCAGATCGTATAATGATTATAGCCAGAATCAAGAAAACAATTTCATTCTTTCTCGCTCTGTCTCTCTCTAACACACAGGTTTCATGGTCGGTTTTGTCAATTGCAAAATATGAGTTCAAGGATCTCAGAACCTATACGAGCCAGAGCAACCAAATTTGGTATCCACACTCCTGTGATATCGGACCTTGACCGTTTCGTGTCCAAATTTCGCCACACCCCCTTCCGCCCCCGCAAAGGACGAAAATCTGGGGCATCCACAAATCTCAGAGACTATTAACGCTAGAGTAACCAAATTTGGTATCCGCACTTCTGTTAGATCTCACTATACAACGTATATCTCAGAATTTCGCCCCACCCCCTTCCGCCCTCACAAAGGACGAAAATCTGTTGCATCCACAATATTGCACATTCGAGAAAACTAAAAACGCAGAATCATAGATAATGACCATATCTATCAGATTGCTGAATCTGGATCAGATCGGATCATTTTTGTAGCCAAAAGCAAGAAATCAATTTGCAGTGGCTACACAGCGCCCGACGTCACGCTCAGACTGATTTTCTGTCTCTCTCGCACGCACTCTTTGTCGTGTCGTTTTATATTAGCGGCGTCTGCCGGAGGAGAGGCATACTGACTTAGTATCGGGAATAACTGTAGAGTTGCGGTCTCCGCAGCAACTCACAACGTTCCCCCTCGTTTTTATACCCGATACTCAAAATGAGTATTGGGGTATATTAGATTTGTGGTAAAAGTGGATGTGTGTAACGTCCAGAAGGAATCGTTTCCGACCCCATAAAGTATATTTATTCTTGATCAGCATCAATAGCCGAGTCGATTGAGCCCTGTCTGTCTGTCCGTCTGTCCGTCCGTCCGTCTGTCCGTCTGTCCGTCCCCTTCAGCGCCTAGAGCTCAAAGACTATAAGAGCTAGAGCAACGATGTTTTGGATCCAGACTTCTGTGATATGTCACTGCTACAAAAATATTTCAAAACTTCGCCCCGCCCACTTCCGCCCCCACAAAGGACGAAAATCTGTGGCATCCACAATTTTAAAGATATGAGAAAACCAAAAACGTAGAATTGTAGAGAATGACCATATCTTTAAGACTGCGGAATCTGAATTGGATCGTATTATTATTTTAGCCAGCATCAAGAAAACAATTTCATTTTTTCTCGCCCTGTCTCTCTCTAACACACACGTAGCATAGGCGGCTTTGCTTAGAGTAAAACATTAGCGCCTAGATCTCAAAAACTACAAAAGCTAGAGCAACCAAATTTGGTATCCACACTCCTAATATATCGGACCGAGACGAGTTTGTTTCAAAATTTCGCCACACCACCTTCCGCCCACGCAAAGGACGAAAATCTGGGGATATTTAAAAATCTCAGAGACTATTAAGGCTAGAGTAACCAAATTTGGTATCCGCACTCCTGTTAGATCTCACTATAAAACGTATATCTCAAAATTTCGCCCCACCCCTTTCCGCCCCCGCAAGGGATGAAAATCTGGGGATATTCACAAATCTCAGAGACTATTAAGGCTAGAGTAACCAAATTTGGTATCTGCACTCCTGTTAGATCTTACTATAAAACGTGTATCTCAAAATTTCGCCCCACCCCCTTCCCCCCCACAAAGGACGAAAATCTGTTGCATCCACAATATTGCACATTCGAGAAAACTAAAAACGCAGAATCATAGATAATGACCATATCTATCAGATTGCTGAATCTGGATCAGATCAGATAATTTTTATAGCCAAAAGGAACAAATCAATTTGCAGTGGCTACGCAGCGCCCGACGTCACGCTCAGACTGATTTTCTGTCTCTCTCGCACGCACTCTTTGTCGTGTCGTTTAATATTAGCGGCGTCTGCCGGAGGAGAGCCATACTGACTTAGTATCCGGTATAACCGTAGAGTTGCGGTGTCCGCAGCAACTCACAACGTTCCCCTCGTTCTCTCTCTGTCTGTTTTTTTTTTTGGTTTTTTGTTTTTGTGATTTATTTTTGTGTCTTTTACGCCTTCCTGGCACGAAATACTTTGGTGAGAATTGCAAATTCTCAGCGGGCAATGGTAGAGAAATAAGTGAAAATATTATAAAAGCCGTGGCGGCAAGTGAAAATCGGAATTTATAATTTTCGTGTGCCGATTTTTCAACCGCAAAAAAGGTGCCCCAGGCAGCTGGCACTGCCACTGCTGTTGCCAGTGTTGTTTCTGCCGCTGATGATGTTGACGGTGATGCAATCCGCTCGACATGCACATCAAGTGACAGAGCAGACACTGCGCATACGCCGCATTGTGCAGAGTGCACAAAAAAACTCCCGCCCCACACAGATGAAAGCCAAGTCGCGCCACGGAGGGCGTAACGAAGTGGAGTGGTGCATCTGCAAAACAAGAATTGGAGCACAAGACTGCAGCAAGATAATACAGGGCTTCAAGCAGATGTTTTTGATCGAATTAAATGTAAACCTTAGCTCAGAGACAGGAGAGAATAAAATCCAGATTAATCCAGTACACTCTATAGGGCATATGCCTACTATATAACTATAAATAAACAGACCCCCCGATGGTTATGACACTTACAAGTGCCCCGCAGCCACACCGCACCACACACGTCTGGCTCTGGGTGTGTGTGCTTCCCACTTGAGTTTCCATGATGTTGTCCCATACATCATCATCGTCTTCTCATTCTGCTTCATTGTGATCATCATGTAGTGCAGCAACAATATGTCATTTTCGCGATTTTTTTTGTCGCCATGGTCTCGTGGAGAAGACTCTGCTGACGAGGAGGAGGCAAAGTGCCAACTCATAAATATGTAAGCCGCAGACGCCACTGTTTTTGCTGTTAACGTTGTTGTTGTTGTTGTTGTTGTTGTTGTTGTTGTGTTTGCAACAATTGAACAAACACCCCCCACGACAGACATTGTGCAAACAATTCAGAGATCGCTTGTTGTACGGGAGTACGCGCGCTCTTTTGTTTTTCTTTCATTTAAATCATTCTGCCATTAAAAGGCGATCTCGCATCCGTCGCTGGCAGTTGAAACGAAAATTTTAAATTTAAATTTGTAATATAATTTTTTGGATTTTGCTTCGAACAGTCAACAGACGACCAGTTAATGCAAACAAAAGAGTGCTCTCGTGCCTGGCCCCATCATAATTTTGTGGCCGCATTAACATACGAGTGTCTGCCCTGCCCCGCCGTTTAAAATGCACCAGAAACTGGCTCGCAAGTACAAAAGTAAGAGCAAAATATTGCTCCAGAACGATGATAAATGCCAAAAATTAAACCCGTTCCAGCCGGACATGTAACGAGCGTTCAGATCCGTTCAGATCTGTTCAGATAATGCGTTCGGTTCGGTTCAGCACTTTCAAGGTTGGGGCGTCAAGAACTTGCAGAAAACACGAACAGAAAGGCAAAAACCAGGCCAGACCAGACCAGGCTGCAATTGGGTGCGGGTCTCCGGTTGACAAGTCGGACACCGACACGCGCTAAGCTCTGAAAGGTCCCCAAAATGCATCTATGGTACGAGCACTTATATATCTTTATGTATGTACCTATATATGGAGTGTGGCACATGCCAGAGCCCGAGCCCGAGCCAAAACCAGGGCCCGAGTTGCGCAATTGCAGTGAGCGCCATGATTCATAGGCCCCCAATTAGCTCCAGTCTCACCAGGAGCTGCTGCTGGTGCCAGCTGCCAAAAGACTTCCTTCTGCGCCACGGCCTTGGGCGAAGTGGTGCCCCGTTCGTTCTACGATACGCGTCGCATCCGCACGCACAGAACAGTTTCATCGCTGCTGCTGCTAAAAATACCCGCCAACGACCTTGGGGCGGAGCGGAGAGCTTACATAATTAATTGCAATCGGGTTATGGGGCCTGCGGAAAGGCACGATCTTGACAGGGGGGATCAACGGTTCGATTACCACTTGATGCACTTAAGAGAGGGGGAGAGGCTCCCTTTCCAAAGGATTACTGAACACCACAACATAACTAAGCAAGTAAACATTCTCCCGCTCGAGTACAATATACCCTTGATCTCCGCGAGTACCGTGTATGATCAGCGGATAAGATAAATCATTTTTGAGCATGTTAAAAGAAGCTTTAATTGTTAAATGCAGTTTACGCTTTTGCTCGAACCAAAAGGCCAGCTAGATAATTAAATTTCATGCCCCCCATTACTCTCTCTCTCTTCCTCTGTGGCTGTTGCTGTGGTGGCTCTTCTCTGGCGGTTGAATGCGATCATCGCCAAAAAATTAACATCACGTTCGGCATACAAAAAGATTTTATATACTTATTAGCAAAATCCAGCCAGCAGCAGCAGCAGCAGATCCATACCGCAAAAATGAAGTTCTCTGGTGGATGGGGAACGGGATTAAAAGAACGAAATGTTATGCGTATATATTATACAATATACATAATACAGTCGAAGCGGACGACCGCTGCTTGGCATTTCGACCCATTGACGTAGGAAACCAAAAAACTTAATCACATCATTCGAAAATAGCCGATGAAACAGACAGAACTGAATGATACACGTACGGCCTTTGGGGTTTCTACTCACTCTACTCCATAAGGCGAAGAGGTCAAAATCAGGGCTCGGCAATGATATATTTGAGAATCATTAGCCACTCACTGAGTCATGAATGAAAGTGGAGGAGCCTTATGGGCGGAGAGCAATCAGGCAAACGATGGCCGATTCCTGAGGCATTCCAAGGGTTATGCCACAATAGCTGCCCGCACAAATGAATGTGAGAACTTGGATTTGGCACAGTTTTATCCATCTCCAGCTCCATCTCAATTCAAGATTCAATATTTCCCATCTATTGTAGTGCAGAAACTAGAACAAAGCTTTTTCAATATCCCATGCTCGTCGGGGCTTGTGGGCCTGTCTACATTGGCTTACAGAATATTATTCGCCATAAATCTAAACCTTGGCCAGAACACAAAACAGACCACAGACGGAAAAAACCAGTTGTTATACCCGATACTCAAAATGAGTATTGGGGTATATTAGATTTGTGGTAAAAGTGGATGTGTGTAACGTCCAAAAGGAATCGTTTCCGACCCCATAAAGTATATATATTCTTGATCAGCATCAATAGCCGAGTCGATTGAGCAATGTCTGTCCGTCCGTCTGTCCGTCTGTCCGTCCCCTTCAGCGCCTAGTGCTCAGAGACTATAAAAGCGAGAGCAACGATGTTTTGGATCCAGACTTCTGTGATATGTCACTGCTACAAGAATATTTCAAAACTTTGCCCCGCCCACTTCCGCCCCCACAAAGGGCGAAAAACTGTGGCATCCACAATTTTGAAAATACGAGAAAACCAAAAACGCAGAATCGTAGAGAATGACCATATCTTTTAGACTGCAGAAATTGAATAAGATCGTATTATTATTATAGCCAGCATCAAGAAAACAATTTCATTTTTTCTCGCCCTGTCTCTCTCTAACACACACGTAGCATAGCCGGCTTTGCTTAGAGTAAAACATTAGCGCCTAGATCTCAGAGACTATAAGAGCTAGAGCAACCAAATTTGGTATCCACACTCCTAATATATCGGACCGAGACGAGTTTGTTTCAAAATTTCGCCACACCCCACTCCGCCCCCGCAAAGGACGAAAATCAGGGCCATCCACAAATCTCAGAGACTATTAAGGCTAGAGTAACCAAATTTGGTATCCGCACTCCTGTTAGATCTCACTTTAAAACGTATATCTCAAAATTTCGCCCCACCCCCTTCCGCCCCCACAAAGGACGAAAATCTGTTGCATCCACAATATTGAGGATACGAGAAAACTAAAAACGCAGAATCATAGATAATGATCATATCTATCAGATTGCTGAATCTGGATCAGATCAGATCATTTTTATACCCAAAAGGAACAAATCAATTTGCACTGGCTACGCAGCCCCCGACGTCACGCTCAGACTGATTTTCTGTCTCTCTCGCACGCACTCTTTGTCGTGTCGTTCAAATTAGCGGCGTCTGCCGGAGTGGCTCTCTCTCCTACTGACTTAGTATCGGGTATAACTGTAGAGTTGCGGTGTCCGCTGCAACTCACAACGTTCCCCCTCGTTTTTTGTAAATTTCGCTCTGGCCAAAACGGATCTTCGATCGCTAAGTTCTTTGGAGACAGCCAAGTGCGTGACATTTATCAGGTTATCAACTCTGTCCGTTAATTAAAGAACCAACGCCAACGCAGTCGACGAGCAGGGCAAATAGAAAGCCAAAGCCAAGAAGGGGTCGGCGGCTTCAATGGACTTGGATTGGGTTTGGGATCTCGCTAATCTTTGATTCCGAATGCCAGACGGGAACGGGACAATCGTTAAACCCAAGCCTGCAGTTCTGGGTAATTGAGAAAACATTTCAATTGGGCCACGGCACGCCGCTCTGGTATTGGATCTGCATTAGAAAATGCAATGCGTGTCGTGCCCTTAATTTGTCCACGCTCAGAAATGTCGCATCTAAGATGCGGAATCGAAATGGGAATGGGAAGTCGTGGAGTTTTCTGAGGGTTCATCGATACAGCTTAATGGGCAATGGAACTAGAATCTGTTCCAGGCCAAGACTCACTTTCATTGCCAGTCGATGTGTGTGACACACATTTATTGGTAAATCGCATGAATCAACAATTAATGCCAATCACTTGTCCGGCCGCCACTACACCGGACGGACGGTGCGACGCATAAACAAATCAGTTTGACTTTGAAGAAAACCCCAAATGGCCAATTGAAATGCCATGCAAGTGGCTCTGACCTGACAGGCAAACGAAGAAGAAAAAACCAACTGAAAAATGCAAAACCAACTGTCCAACAAAGTGTTTAACAACAATCAAGGCATTGTCAAGGCATCGGCACTGGGTGTGGGGATCGGGACTCAATTCAATTAGAGGCGGTGACATTGGTGATTCGATCAATCAGAGTCGACTCGGATCGGCCAAAGGAGTAGTGTTGTAGTGCTGTAGTGTTGTACCCAAGCGCCGATTGTTCCATTCCGGTCCGTTTTGTAGAGTTCATTGGCTCACAGATTGATTGGACTGATTGCTTAATAATCTGTGGAGTGCGTGTCCCCTTCGCTGGAGGTAATCACTTCGCACCAGAACCTCGGCCAGAGCCCAAAACTTAATTGTCCATAACTAGAAGCGTCGCTCGTAATTATTTATAATAATTTGTTTGGAAAATGTTCTCTTCTTCCTTTCTTCGGCAGACAGAGGAAACGCCAGCAGCAGACACACAAGAAGATGATTTCACGCCGCAAGATCATATCGCGCTCCCTGGACAATTTGGACGCCATCGGGCAAGATGAGCCGGAGGAAGACGTGTGGCACGATCGCGAGAAGCTGTTCAGGGTGAGTTGTAGCTGAAGTCTGTCTTAGAACTAGCGCTTATCCTTTGACCTATCCCTGGCAGGATCACATCAACGAGGTTCTGGCCAAGTGGGAGCAGATCGACGATGAGATCTGGGCCAAGATCATCGTCTTCGAGAAGAACCGACGCGTGGCCAAGGCCTATGCCCGCTCCTCTGTAATAACCATTAACGGATCCAAGAACGGTTTCGACGGAGTGCGGTGAGTAGACCCCTCCGACCATCCAATGAATGTTTCCTCTAACCTGATGTCTCCTCTAAACAGCATCGGTTTGAATTGCTTCGAGAATCCCATGCGCGACTCCGAGACGAAGGTCATCAAGAAGTCCATTGGCGATGGCTTTAAGGTCAAAATGGACGAAATAGGCAACATATTCATCAAGCGGTATGGCAAGAGCAACATCTTCGTGAATAACACATCGTCGGGCAACGAGGAGACTGTCATTGGCGGCGACATCATGCAAATGCCGCAGATGTTCATCAGCGGCGGCACCTCGGCCAAGCTGTTCGACATGAAGAAGTTTCAGACGAATATTAACCGCGAATTTGCTCGCACATATCCGGAGAGGGGTCGCCTGGAGCGGCAGTGCCTGTCGGCCGTGTCGCTGGTCAAGTCAAACAACAATCTAATCAACACTCCAGTCTGGATACTCGTGGTCAACGTGGTGGCCATGGATATGCTGAGGAGTCGCCTTCAGACGATGCCCAAGTCGCTGGACGCGCTGGGCATGCGGGTGACACTGACGCAGAGTAGCGAGGATCCCTACTCGACGATCGAGAGCCAGGTGGGCCTCATCTACCCGACGCCCGCCGCATCCGATGACTCGCAGAACTCCCAGCACTCGAGCCACTCCAGTAAGGGACGCCGCAGCGTGTTCAGCGCCTTCCTCAACGAGGGTCCCTACGTGCCCAATGTGAGTTGCTATACATGGGCCTAATTCTCCAATTCCTACTCACATGGGCCCTTTCTTCTCTCACCTAGCCGGACTACGAAGCTGGCGGATCCCTGACACCCATCTATGCGGACAAGAAGCGTCAGAAGAGCAGCTCGCATCAGCGTAAGAAGCAGGACGATCCCTACTACTGCGGGCTTCTGGCACGCATTCCCAACTTCATCAAGTCGTCAAAGCAGCCTTGCAGCGGGGCCAGCAAGCCCAACAAAGAGCCGAAGATCTCACGCAAGATCTCGGCCCAGCACCTGCAGCAGCAGCATCAGCAGTTCCTGCAGCCACCGCAGCCCATTCCCATAGCCACCTTCCACCACTCGTACTTCCCCTACAAGCTCTATCCGCCACAACATCGTCTCTCGCAGTCGCAGATGACGCTCTGGGATGCCCGCAGTCTGATCAGCGCACATGGTGGGTTAAACGAAAAATACTTTATGCTGGGAATCTCGTCTAATTATGTCCTCTCTCCCCACAGAATGACCAACACGGATGGCCCTAATTTATTCAACGTGTAGCATTAGTTTTACAATTATTTAGTCAAAGCTATCGATATTGGATCAGTGGATCGGGGATTGGTGGAGTGCATTTCGGTCAGTTTTGTGATAAATGATGCGAAATGCAGCCATTTTACTACAGATTAACACCAGATTACTTTTAGGGAACCAGAGAGATTTAATGATTATGCAATTTGTAATAAGTTATTATTACTAATAACTAATTAAAATTTTGCCATAGTTTTTTAAATCGTTTAAGACTGAGAGAATGTCCTTAAGCCCAATTAGGCGCGACAGAAGGAATAGCAAGATGGGGAATGAGTCCGTCATAAGCAAGTGTATTGCTACTTTAGGCAAGTCCAATTTATTGTTTCTTTTTATTATATTGCTGTATATACATTTCATATGTAAATAAGTTCAAATAAAATATCTATGTAAAATAAATTTGAATGCATTTAATTTTTTGTTTAATTTGAATTTTCTAGAGAGGAGTGTTGTAAAATAAAGACAGTCTTATCGGTTTTGTTTAGTTTGATTAATTTCTGCCAGATGGCGCTAACATTCTGGTGGCGCCTTCTAGTAACATTAAACCGAACATAAAAATTGAGGAATCCTATTTTCATAATTACGGTATATTTTAGAGAGTCAGACGGTATATAATGGTATATTAAGCCAGTTTCATCAATTTATTAAATTTAATTTTCAACTTTATATAAAAATCCAATAAAAGCAAGTATTTAGAATAGGCCAGTCAAGTAGAAAAATTATTCATGAATCGTATAAAATTATGTGGGCATGGCTAATTCTGCTATATAGTTAGTAATATTTGGCAGAAGATTAAAAACGAGGAATATGTAAAATAGAACATGAATTCGTCAGTATATTTACGGCATATTTTTTAAATAAGACCGTATATTTTGGTATTTATTTGAATCGGGTAGAATCTGTAATAACCGGTTCACAACAATGAGTCCCATTCCATACACTAACATGCTGCTAATTCCATGCACACATACCCTGGGGAAAAGGATGATATAGAATTGCGGAAATGTGTGTCATCCTATGCTCTAATTAATGCAGAAACTATATAGTCTCTGTTTTAAACGATATTTTGCAGCTCATCGTCTGTCTAC
The DNA here is from genome assembly GCF_003369915.1 of Drosophila miranda. Classification (NCBI taxonomy): domain Eukaryota; kingdom Metazoa; phylum Arthropoda; class Insecta; order Diptera; family Drosophilidae; genus Drosophila; species Drosophila miranda. The sequence goes on from NW_022881614.1 coordinate 19,836,792, forward strand.
AGAGACCAAGAACTGGTACTGGGATCAGGATTTATTTACAAACACATTTACAATCAAATGCATGCATAGACCAAAAAATGCAATCTAAGACAAGGTCTCTTCTAATTACGTTTGAAAGCAGGTTGGAAAACAGTATATTTACATAATATTCACGAAATAGGGTATACAAACGCACATTAACTGGTTGACAACAAATGAGTCTGCAAATACCAGCAACATTGACGTCACAACCTGCGACTATTGAACATTTTTGTTGAAATCGTGTTTTTGTCAAAACAAAAAACATGCAAGTACTTAAAAGTAGTTAATCCTGAATAAAATTGTTTCAGCAATCATATAAAATTATCTGGGCTAAACTGAAAGATTTATATAGATGGAAATATTCGACGGAAGAAAGAATAACCAGGAATTAGTCGTCGTAACCGGTTGACAACAATGAGTCCCATTCCATGCACACATACCCTGGGGGAAATCGATGTTATAGAGTTGTGAAACAGGCAAAAACAATTTATTTTCAATATGTTTTAATATTATTCAATATTATTTAATATTATTTTCAATATTTCAACGATATTTTAAAGCTTATTGTCTTCTTGTAGGGACCAAAAATAGGTATCAGGATCGAGATATATATACAAAACACTCATTATATACATGAATATGTCTAAAAAATGTCAATTTGAGAAACGGTCTTTATTAGTTACGTTTTATCTTCATATCAATATTTATACTTTCATATAAAATTAACAAAATAGGGTATACAAAGGTCTATACTAAGGCTTAACGCAACATAGCGATCGTTTTTTTGTTGAATATTTTCGTTTAAACCTTTTTTTACAATAAATACAATAAAAGCAAGGATTAAAAACTATCCAATCTTGTAGAAAATGTATTCATCAATGGGATAAAACTATGTATGTGGGCATTGCTGACAGATTTAGTTAGTCAGCATTATTCAATGGAATATCAAAACTGAGCAATTTGCTTTTTCGTTTGTTTTGATTGACCTACATATTTCGCTACTTTTTTTTTGTTTGACTTATTTCGCTAAAACCTCTTTTTACGCAAAACGCAATAAAAGCAAGTATTAAGAATATGTAAAATAGAACTTGAATTCGTCAGTATATTTACGGTATATTTTTTAAATGAGACGGTATGTGTTTGTAGCTCAAGTCTCCAACGACGATATGGATGATGAAGTGAAACCTCCTGTAGCCGTCGCAAGAAAAGACGAGGGGAAACGTTGTGAGTTGCTGCGGAGACCGCAACTCTACAGTTATACCCGATACTATGTCAGTATGGCTCTCCTCCGGCAGACGCCGCTAATATTAAACGACACGACAAAGCGTGCGTGCGAGAGAGAAAGAAAATCATTGCAATATTGTGGATGCAACAGATTTTCGTCCTTTGTGTGGGCGGAAGGGGGTGGGGCGTAATTTTGAGATATACGTTTTATAGTGAGATCTGGATGCCCCAGATTTTCGTCCTTTGCGGTGTGATGGACCTATTTCAGGCTGAGGTAAGCTCAGTCCCGTCGAGGGGTCAATCCACAAGAAATTTGTAGAAATGTGATGGAACCTTAAGGGCGGCGTCAGGGGGCGGCCTGTCGTAGAGAGGTGGATCGGGGCTAGGATGGGCGTCGCTCGTCGTGTATACGAAACGGCTGCGTAGACTCGGGGTGGGGTGGCGTCGGTGCCTCGACTAATTAGGGTGAACTTACGCAATCTGGGGTTTTTTTACTTTGATAATTCGACACTTTATTGTAATTCTTAGCGGTTTAAATGAACTTATTTTAATTGGTCGCCGATGTCTTCTTGTGAGTTCCGGGTACCGCTCTTTGGTTCTCGTCGCCGTCTTTTTATAGGCCCGTATTGCTGGGTCGGCGGGTTTGACAAATGCACTTCCGCGTCGGGGCGCATTTTGCCGTTCTTGGTGATCGTCGCAGATTTTGGCGGCGCCGACTTTCCTCCGTCGATGAACCCGGAAGACCGCACTCGGCCGATGGCTTGGCTTGGAGTGGGGAAAGTTCGCGTGACCTGATGTCTTTGGTCATCGTTCTGGAGTTGGCGCGTGTTGATCGGTGGTTGCTTGCGGAGGGGGCGTTGGTTGTGGGGTGCGGTGCGATGCGCTCATTATAGGTCGGGGGACGGATTGTATCGAAACCTTTTAGGTTCGTTACACCCTCCCCTTTCTTCCCCGACGAGAGTTACGAAAACTCGTGCGTCAGGTGCGCGGTGGTGGATCCTGTACCTTTGTTCGAACCACCAACTGTCGAATAGGGTCCGAGCCCGCGGCTCTAGTCGCCACAGTACCTCCTGGATTAGAGGCGTCGGCAGGATCCGGTTGGCGGTGTTCGTTGTCCACTCTGGCGGAGCCACCGTCCAACGGGCGGTGTGCTCGGCAGCAGATGGCTCGTACGCCTCAGGCGTCGGGATGCGTTGTGTTGATGTCTCCGCGTAGTCGTCAATTTCCATGGCTTCGTCGGCGTTGGGGTCCTCGTTGAGGGTAGTGGTCCCGTGGCGGCTGGTGTCCTCGTTGAGACTGTCCTCTTCGTCGGTGTTGAGGGACCCGCGGAGATCGGGGGTCGCGTCGCGGGGCCTAGCGTAGTCGTTGAATCTATCGCCCATGGGGGAAAACGAAGGGGTCGAGATCCGAGGGACGCGTGGTGGGGTGTCTCTCCGTGCTTGTTGGTACGAGGGCAGCTCCGACGGCCCTCCTTGCAAGGTGATGCTGCCCGGCGGGCAGTGGCGGGAGTATGGCGGCGGGGGGTCGTATCTCCGGGTCTCGGGGGTCTCCTCCTCCGAGTCCGTGGTGTACTCTTCTTCGTCGTCCGTGCTGTTGCCGGACGACGTTCCGCTCTCCGAGTCGGTGTCCCCCGTGAGGTCGACGACTTCGTTGGTTCCGACGTGGTCTTCAGGTGCGGCGTTCATGGCGTTGGCTGATTTATTCTGGTGGCCTTAGAATCGGAGGTGGCGCTATTTAACGAGGGTTTACGCTGATGTTGCGGAGATGGCTTTTGTCGCATCGGCAGTGTTGCTTTTCCCTTTCAGCGTTGTACCTCGATGAGGGTCCTCGTCAGCGGTTCTGGGGTGCAATTGGATCCTCGGGCTGTTTCGACAGTGTTCCCGGGCCCTCCCGCTGACGGGTGCGTTTTCTTTTCTTTTTATGCTTCCGTGGGTTCGTGATTCCGTTGTTCGTGGCCGGGGTCGTCTTCTGGGCTTGGCGCCGGGTCGTCTCTTAGACTTCGTTGATCGTTGTTTGCGGTCTGGGGACGTTGTTCGCGAGTTGCTTCGTCGGGGGGGGAGGTTGATAGAGTCTGGCCCCTGGTTTGGCTGACGTCGTCGTGACTTGGGGGGCGCGGTACGGCGAGATCGGCGGTTGTTGGCCGTTTTCTTTGCTTTGTGCTGCGTCGGCGTTCTGTTCCGGCGCCTTTACGTTGCGGCGGCGGTATAACATTCCGATGATGACGCAGAGGGGTACGACGGTGACGAGTGTGAGTATGTACGATGACGTACTCTTCACTGTCAGTAAGTCGCGCAGGTTATCGATGTGGTTGAGATTCTTCAGGCTTAGTTCTCGTAAGAACGGTAAGCTGAGCTTCTCGTGGTGGTCCGTCACGTTGACTCGGGCCATAGCTGATACTACTGCTTTCCTTTTGGACTCTCCCAGGTGGTTGATGTACCAGGTGCCGTCCAGCGACTCGGCTGGAGTCCGAGATGAGGTACGTCCCCGAGATGTCGTGTGTGGCTCCTGCGTCGTCGATGACGGTCACGTTGGCGTCGTTTACGATGATCGTGCCGTGGTCGACTGTTGTTACTGGGTCCAGATGTCCGGGTAGCGTGGCGCAGTGTGCAGTGGATTCCGCTACTAGTTGTTGCGCGCAGGTAGTTATTCGTCGCTCCTTGCAAAACGTTGCGGTGACGCTGGGTTCGCAGCTGCCGATGTTGAGCACCCGGGTCCCGCACTCGGCCACTGCTCCTTTGTCGCTGAAATCCAAGATTTTGTTCCCGTGTTGGACCGGGAATATGAGCAACTTCTTGCAGATGAGCTTGGGCTGGGGGAACCTTATCAGAAACCGTAGTAGGTCGGCGTTCTGGAAGGCGGTGACGTTGGAGACTTCCAGGAGTTCTACCAGGCTTATGTTAGCGAAGTGCTGCTCGTTCAGCTCTCGGATGTCGGTGCCGGCGAGGAGGGTCGGGCTCACCATCTTGATTTTGGCTAGTGTCAGCCCCAGGATGAGGTTCTCTAAGTCGGTGATCACGATTCGGTTTCTGGCTACCATGCTCTCCGCCAGCAGGCTCTCCTCTGCGTCGTCCGATTTCACAATGTGGTTCATCAGTCCAGTCATCTCGTTTAGGCGGGCCTGAATCTTCGTGTTAATCTCGATCTGCCTGTTGCTGGCGTCTACCAGTTGGGTCTGCTTGAATTTCATCTGCTTCCAGTCGTCGAAGTCGGGGTCCCGGCTACCACTTTCAGCGCGGTTCCGAGTACGTTGATGCTTCGGGCTTCCCGATGGTGGATCCGCAGGGTGGCGACCAGGTCCCTGATGCGCTCTAGGTCGGCGCTTATCACCTGAGACATCCTGTTCACCTTGAACTCTTCGATGGCCCGTTGGGTTCGGTCGGCGTAATCTTCGTAGGACGTGACGTTCGTGGTGTGGCTCAAGTATCCGGGCCTATAGCTCGCCGTGGAATAGTCGTTCAGTTTGACCGATGCTTGGGCGGAAACCGTGAGTGTGAGGAGTGCTAGGAATGTATTCGTGACTTGGGCGTCTCTTCGTCGTGGGGCGATACTCGGATGTGGCCTTTGGTTGGGTGAGTCTTTGACTGAGGGTCGCTGTCTCGGATGCCTTCGTCTTCTCTTGGTGAGAGTGCACTGATCGATGTGGGCCAGCGCCGCGGCTATTTAACCGTTCTTTGGGGCTGTACTCGCGGAGCACGCTCTTCTTTTTCGCTTCCGTGTTACACCGGGGGTGCGTTTTGGGATCGCCTGCCGCTTTGCTACCATCTCGTTTCTTGCCCCGTCGGTGGGTCTGCGTTGGGGTTTCCGCGTTCTCTTCGCTTCGTCAGTGGGTTTGTGGGGCGCGTGGTCGTGAGCGTTACTTTACTTCTTTCGCTGGCGTCAGCGCTGTTCGATTAATTGGTGGTCGCGCGGTTCGCTGCGCTTGCATTCTCGGCGGTATTATGCCATGGGCCTCGTTTTTATGCCGGTGCTGTCTTTTGGCCGGGTGTCCCGGGTTTTGTTGACTCAGCGGTGCCGTGGTTGGGGCGTCGGGTTGAGGTCTCGTTGCTTTCTTCGTCGATGTCAGCATTCTCGACTAGGTCAGTGGGTTCTTCGGACTCGTGATCGTGGAACTCTCTCAGGTCGTTGATATTTGCGGTTTTGTGTTTCCGGCTTTCGCAGTGCTGTAATTTGGCGATGTTTGGCGATGGAAAACTCTTGACCCGGTAGGGGCCGTCGAATTTCGGGGCTAGCTTTGCCGCAAAGCCCTCGGCGGCGTTTGAGAGGTGGTGTTGGCGTAGTAGTACCAGTGATCCGACGGCGGGGCGCCATAGTCGCCGGCGGAGGTTGTAATGTCTCCCTTGTTCTTGACTGGCTCTCTGGATGTTGTTCCGGACGATGGCGAATACTTCTTTCAGCCTCGTCGCTTTGCTGGTGGCCGTCTCTGGCTCGTCCCATGTATTCTGGTGGTCGTCGACGAACTGGGCGATCATCGTTTTCACGGTCCGATTGGCTCTCTCCGTCGGGTTTTCTTGGGGGCAATACGGGGCTGTGTGTTGCAGCTCCACGCCTGCGCTTCGCATGAATGTTCTGAACGATCGGCTGGTGAACTGGGTTCCGTTGTCGCAGACGAATAGTTTCGGCACGCCGAAGCTGCTCAGTATTCGTTCTCTGAAGGCTCGTTCGAGGTTCGCCGTTGTCGCTTTCTTGAGGGGTACCAGTTCGACCCACTTGGAGAAAGTGTCGAAGAATACCAGTAAAGTGTTCCCGTGCTTGGACGGTGGTAATGGTCCGACGAAGTCGGCACACAGGGTGGCGAAGGGTTCTTCGGCTTTACGTGTGAGCATCCTGCCCACGGCCTTGCGCTGCGTGGCTTTGAACTTTTGACAGCTTACGCAGCCCTGCACGTACCGTCTCTGTGTAGTCCTGGCCAGTAGTATCGTTGTGTTGCCCTCAGGATGGTTTTCCGGACGCCCAGGTGTCCTGCCGTTGGCTCGTCATGGCATTCGCGGAGTACTCTCGTCCGGCCGTTTCTGGGCACGCATAGTTTCCACGGTATGTGGTCGTCGTCGTCGGCTCCGTGTCCTAGATAGCGGTATAGCTGCCCATTTTCGTACGTGTAGTCTGGGTACTTCTGGGGTTCGTCTTGGACTTGTTGGATCCTTTGTTTAAGCCAGGTGCATGGTGTGTCGTCTTCCTCGATGCGGGAGAGGGTCTCCAGTGGTTGTCTTGACAGTGCGTTTGCGACTACGTTGTGGTTGCCGGCCCGATAGTGCACGTCGTATTGGTATTGCTGTAGTTCGAGCGCCCATCTTGCTACTCTACCGTAAGGGCTCTCGAGGGTATTCAGCCACTTTAGTGCGAGATGATCGGTTATGACGTCGAATCAGGTAGCCTTCGAGATAGCATCGCAGTTTTCGGATCGCCCAGATGACGGCGAGGCATTCCTTGTCGGTGGCCGAGTAGTTTTCTTCTGCCTTGTTGAGGCGTCGACTGACGTATGCAATGACCCGCTCTTTCCCTTCGATCTCTTGGGTGAGGACCGCGCCTACTCCAAGGTTGCTTGCGTCCGTCTGCAGGGAAAATTTGACGTTAAAGTCTGGGCAGGCGAGTACCGGTGCGGTGGTGAGCAATGTTTTCAGCTCGTCGAAGGCGTCTTGTTGTTCTTGGCCCCATGTCCATGCTTTCCCTTTCTTCAGCAGCAGTGACATTGGTTGGACTACGGTGGCGAAGTTTGGGACAAATCTGCGCTACCACCCGGCCATGCCTACGCATTGTCGTAGCTCCTTCAGGTTGGTTGGCGGCCTCAGATCCTTTACGGCTGCGATTTTGTCGGGGTCCGTGTGGATACCTTCTTTGCTGATCATGTGGCCCAGGTATTTTATCCGGCGTTGGAAGAAGGCGCACTTGTCCGTGTTGACCCGTAGGTTTGCCTTCCGCAGTCGTGCGAAAACTTCTTTCACGTTGTTCAGGTGTTCCTGGAAGCTTTTCCCGACGATGACGATGTCGTCGAGATATGTGAACGCGAATGGTTCCATGTCTGCGCCGATAACGGCGTCGAGGGTCCGTTGAAACGTGGCTCCCGCGGAGTGTAAACCGAAAGGCATTACTTTCCATTGGTATAATCCTCGGCCGGTTATCGTGAATGCCGTGGCTTCCCGGCTGTCGCGGGCCATTGGTATCTGCCAATACCCGTTTTTCAAGTCCAGGGTCGTGATGAAGTGGGCATTTCGGAGTCGCTCTAGTATGTAGTTGATCCTGGGCAGCGGGTACGCGTCCGGGATAGAACGCTCGTTTAGCTGCCGATAATCTACACACCTTTTTGCGGACCAGGACGATTGGCGCGCTGTGGGGGGGCTCTGGGATGCTTCGATTAGGTCCTCAGCTATCAGTCAGGTCGACCTGTTCATCGATGATCCGCCGCATGGCTGGATTTTTCGGGAAGTACCGTTGTTTTATGGGTCGGTTGTCCCTCATGACGATGGTGTGTTCCGTTAGGCCCGTCGTCCCTCGGATGCCTGCGAGTGTTGGCAGTTCCTCGTCTAGGAATTTCCGTATTTTCGGCGCGATGTCGGGAGGCCATGGCTCGGAGATTCGTTCCGAATCGTCCTCGGGTGGGTCGTCGATTCCTTGGTCGCAAGTATGGTCGGGGTTCTCGGGGAGGATTGTTGTGTCGAATGCGCTTGGTGGTTCGACTTCGCGAGTGTATTCGCTTATGCTGGCGACGATGACGGGTGCCTCGATCATGAGTAGGGGGCTCGTGTGTTTCCTGGGGGTGCTTGCGCGACGTTGTACTCAGCGTGATGTACGAACGTGCGGGTCTCGATGGCGATCGTATCGTTTGACCGACGGCTAGTTTGGGCGGTGAGGTTCACCGACATGGTTTGTATTGTGGTTTCAATGGCGCACAGGAAATCCATCCCTATGATGGCTTGCTCTACCATGTTGGGTAGTACCAAGAGTGGCATCTGTACCTCTTGTTCGTCTAGTTTGACGCGCGCTAGAAAGATCTGAGTTATCTCGCGAGCTGAGCCGTCGGCTAGGCGTTTCGGGACGCAGGCGGCTCGCAGGTCGTTGTCGCGGCCGAGTTTGCGGGCGAGGTCGGCGTTGATAAAGCTTCGTGACGCCGCGGTGTCGACCGTGGCTTCCGCGCGCCGTCCTCCGATGGTCACTCTCGCCATTATCCGACGGGTCCCGGCGGCAACAGCCCACGGTGCGCGTTCCGCGCCTGCCGCATTCCCAACAGAAGAGGATCGATGGGTTGGTGCAGTCGCGAGAAACATGTCCAGCTTCTCCGCAGCGTCGACAGGCTGCGTGTGGGTTGGCGATGGGGGTGGTGATCATTCTATGTGCTGTTTCCTGTGCTGGAGCGCCGGCCTGGTGCGGCTTCCTTGCGGGTTCCGAGGTGTTCCAGTGAGGCTTTCGGAATTGGGCCCGATTCGTCCCGCTTTCGTTTTGTTATGCCGTTGGCCGCGTGTACCTGGGTGGTTGTCGAGGGGGGATGAGGGTCGCTGGTACGTTTCGTTCCTGGATACTCTCGAACTCTGTGGCCAACATTGTTAATTGCGTCAGACTTCTCAGTTCGTGCCTTCGCACGTACAGCTGGTACACCGGGAGGGTGTTGTCATAGATCCGGCTAAGTTCCTTGGCTTCGTCGTACCCGGCGTGGTGCATGAGCAACCGGAGCTCGATGACGAAGTCCTTGAACGGTGCGCCCACCGCTTGTTTGCGGTCCCTGATCTGGTCTTCCAATTGCTCGAAGTACCGGGCAGGCAGGAAAAAGGCTAGGAATTCCTGGCGGAAATCGGCCCAAGAGGCGCTCTGGAGTCGGCTGGTGCGGAACCAACGGTTGGCTCGGTCGGTGAGGAGCTCTGCCATGGCTCGCGGCACGTAGTTCATGTCTACCCCGTACGAGAGGGCACGCTCTTCCAGTAGTTCGACGAACGACAGTGGGTCGTCCTGCCCGTCGAACTGGATTCCCCACTTTCAGATCCGTTCCGCCATCTGTGCGGCGTGACTGTAGTAATGCCCGTCTGTGGGGCCATTTCCTCCTGCTGTCGGCAAGATCCTTCTCATGGGCGAAGGCCTTGGCTCCGGTGGCGGGGGCTTCGGTAGATCTTCGACGGTTATCGATGTCGGTGAGGTGCTGGCTTTGCCCTCCATGACTCCTGGAACTTGTAGGCTGAGTTTGGGGTCCGTCTTTCGCTTCTCTGTTAGTGCTGAGATGTTGGGCTGGGGCGATCGGGCTCGTCCTGGCGATCTGTCGTACTGCCGCTCGAGCTCCGCCAACCTGACCCAGGCATCGTGTTCGAGGGGCCCGGCGACTAGTTCGGCGAAATTTCTCCGCAAATCTTCCACGTTACCCTCGCGGCTGAATCCGAATTCCTCAGCGAAGGACTCCAGCTCCTCTCGGCGGCGTTTGTGTATCCACAATTGTTGGCGATTCCATCGCTTCAATTGTTACTCGAGTTGGCTGTTTCGCTGGGCTTGCGCTTTTCCTTCACTAGGGCACTGTGTCGAACTTCGCGGCTGACGCTTCGAATTTCTTCTCGGGGTGACGGCACTGTTCCCGTTCCTCTGTCGCTGTGTCGCGCTTTCGGCTGCTCGTTGCGCAACTCTTGCCGTTGGTATTGTGCGAGGTCGGGGTTTTCTTCGGGTCGTTTTCTTTTGTTCTTCTCTAGTGGCCGTGGGGTTTTATTCCACAAACCCTCGCTGACGTTCCCTTGGGTCCCTGCTCGGGCACCACTTGTGATGGACCTATTTCAGGCTGAGGTAAGCTCAGTCCCGTCGAGGGGTCGATCCACAAGAAATTTGTAGAAATGTGATGGAACCTTAAGGGCGGCGTCAGGGGGCGGCCTGTCGTAGAGAGGTGGATCGGGGCTAGGATGGGCGTCGCTCGTCGTGTATACGAAACGGCTGCGTAGACTCGGGGTTGGGTGGCGTCGGTGCCTCGACTAATTGGGGTGAACTTACGCAATCGGGGTTTTTTACTTTGATAATTCGACACTTTATTGTAATTCTTAGCGGTTTAAATGAACTTATTTTAATTGGTCGCCGATGTCTTCTTGTGAGTTCCGGGTACCGCGTCTGTACTCCGGACCGGGTCTCTGCGTACATTGCTCTTTGGTTCTCGTCGCCGTCTTTTTATAGGCCCGTATTGCTGGGTCGGCGGGTTTGACAAATGCACTTCCGCGTCGGGGCGCACCCGGAAGACCGCACTCGGCCGATGGCTTGGCTTGGAGTGGGGAAAGTTCGCGTGACCTGATGTCTTTGGTCATCGTTCTGGAGTTGGCGCGTGTTGATCGGTGGTTGCTTGCGGAGGGGGCGTTGGTTGTGGGGTGCGGTGCGATGCGCTCATTATAGGTCGGGGGACGGATTGTATCGAAACCTTTTAGGTTCGTTACAGCGGGGGCGGAAGGGGGTGTGGCGAAATTTTGACACAAAACGGTCAAGGTCCGATATCACAGGAGTGTGGATACCAAATTTGGTTGCTCTAGCTCTTATGGGTTCTGAGATCCTTGAACTCATATTTTGCAATTGGCAAAACCGACCATGAAACCTGTGTGTTAGAGAGAGACAGAGCGAGAAAGAATAAAATTGTTTTCTTGATTCTGGCTATAATAATTATACGATCTGGTTCAGATTTTGCACTCTAGAAGATATAGTCATCCTCTACGATTCTGCGTTTTTTCATATCTTCAAAATTGTGGATGCCACAGATTTTCGTCCTTTGTGGGGGCGGAAGTGGGCGGGGCGAAGTTTTGAAATATTCTTGTAGCAGTGACATATCACAGAAGTCTGGATCCAAAACATCGTTGCTCTAGCTCCTATATTCTTTGAGCATTAGGCGCTGAAGGGGACGGACAGACGGACGGACGGACAGACGGACAGACGGACGGACGGACAGACAGACAGGGCTCAATCGATTCGGCTATTGATGCTGATCAAGAATATATATACTTTATGGGGTCGGTAACGATTCCTTCTGGACGTTACACACATCCACTTTTACCACAAATCTAATATACCCCAATACTCATTTTGAGTATCGGGTATAAAAATGCCGTGGTGCTTTGTGGTAAATGTGTAGTATTTATTTCGGTGGGTGAATTGCGCGAGAAGGCGGGATAGCCGGCAGCGGTACGGCAGAATGATGGGATGCCGTTCGTCGTACTTCAGAAAGGTAGAAGTTGCGATACGGCCACATGCTCTTATGAGCCCATGTTGGTCTAGGAACGGGTTCAAATTCAGGATAGAACTTGACCTTGGCACTGGCCGCTTCTCGCTTAGGCAGTGATACTCTTAGGAGTATTTCCTGCGCTGAGTCTCTAGGATAAGAGTGCGCTTAGCTTCGGTAATGTCTTCGCTTGCAAGGTGGTTCTCTTGTCCGGTGACCAGCTTCCGGCAGCGTTTTGTGAAGCGAAGGACATAAGCACGGACTCGCAGGGCTCTCTCCAGATTGGAGAACCGATCGAGGAAGTCTTCGGATGGGCTCGGTGCAAAATGAACCTTCATAGCACGTTGCTCGAGGGTTATCACGGGATCGTCCCCGCCTTGGGCTGGCCATTGATGCCGGGGCCCTTTCAACCACGCTGGTCCGTGCCACCAGAGTTGGTTCTCGACGAGCTCCTGTAAGGATACGCCCCTGCTGGCGAGGTCGGCGGGATTTTGTGCGGACGGAACGTGACCCCTATTCTCGACCTCGGTGGCTTGGGAAATTCTGGTCACTCGGTTGGCCACGAAGGTAGTCCAGTGGCAAGCAGGCTTTTTCAGCCAGGACAGGACTATAGCGGAATCTGTCCAGAAGTAACAGGTTGTAGGTGCGCTTGGCATATTTGGCAGGATAGCCGTCGCCATTTCGGACAGTAGCACGGCGCCGCATAGCTCTAACCGGGGGAGCGATACAGTCTTAACGGGTGCGACTCGTGTTTTCGCGGTGAGCAACTGCACCTTGACCAGGTGGTCAGTCTCAATGCGTACGTAGATCGCCGCACCGTACGCCTTTTCGGACGCATCGCAAAATCCGTGATGCTCGATCCTTACAGACGGTTCGGAGCCACCTTGGAATGCGGATCTTGGAAAACTCTGCCAGCGCTGACGCATCTCGGTCGGAAGATCTTCGTCCCATCCCACTTCTTGCAACCAGATCTCTTGCATGAAGATCTTTGACCGGACAATGAAAGGAGCCAACCAGCCCGCAGGGTCAAACAACCTTGCTATCTGCCTTAGATGCCAGTTCTAGCGGAACGAAGAAGAAATCGTCTGTTGTCGCCTTCCAGCGAATTCCGAGAGTCTTGGCTGTGCTTTCTGCCTCAATTTCAAGGAAGTCGGTGTGAAGGAGATGGTCATTCGGAATGGTAGTCAGGATATCCTTGTGGTTGGACGTCCATTTTCTCAGTGGAAACCCGGCAGAACTCAGCTAGTTGAGCCTCAGTGGGAGAGTCTGCGCCCGCTAGGACGTCGTCGACATACATACAGGACCGAATGATGTGACTGGCTCTCGGTAATCGGGACTGGACATCGTCTGCAAGCCGTTGCAACACCCGGATGGCGAGAAAGGGAGCACAATTGACTCAAAAGGTAACAGTTTGCAACTCATAGTCGCGTATCTTGCCCTCCTTGTTGCGAAACAATATTCGCTGGAAGGGGGTGTGCTTCGGATCTACCCAAATCTGCCGATACATCTTGGTGATGTCAGCATTGAAGACGTACCGGTAGTAGCGCCACTTCAGGATCTGAAGGGTTAAGTCGGACTGGAGAACAGGGCCGGGGTGCAGAAGATCATTCAAGCTGATACCGTTAGTCGACGGGCTGAATGCGTTAAATACAACGCGGACTTTCGTGGTGGTGCTATCAGGCTTGAAGACAGCGTGGTGCGGCAGGTAGTAGGTTGAGGACCCATGAATCAGAGGAACTTCTGTCATGTGATCAAGGTCTAGGTATTCTTGGATCACGGAGTCGTATTGCGCTTGTAAGGTAGAGTCTCTTTTTAAACGATTTTCGATCCGCAGGAACTGAGTCAGGGCAATCGACCTTGAATACCCCAGATCGGATCCGAGACGATCTGGGTCACGGAACGGCAACGCGACAACGTACTTTCCGTTCGACGTTCTCGAAGTGGTTCGGCGGAAATTGCTTTCGCAGTAGGCTTTCCGACTCGCCTACGATTTTCACCGGTAGTGTCTCCACCTCCCAAAACTTGGTAAGAAGCTGGTCTAATGGAGCCTCTAGCTCTTGCGAAACTTGCGTAGAGAAGGATGAAATACTGCTTTGTACAGTATTGGGCACTGGGCCGGTAAGTACCCACCCGAAAATGGTTTCCTGCCCGAGGAGAGAGCCACAGATGCTGGTCTGTGAGCCGCTTAACAGGATGGACGGAAGGATATCCGTTCCAATCAGGACATATATTTGTGAACTCTCGTGGAAGGTCGGGTCTGCCCATGCAAGGCCCGGCAGGTCTCGCAACGAAGTTTGCGGAATCGGATAGGATGGCAGGTGACCCGCCAGTTCCGGCAGAACATAGGCCGTGGCGTTTAAGTGCAAGTCCGGCCTCGTCGTGTAATGGATGGCAAAATGACAGATCTTCGTGGATTGAGCGGATACTGTCCGATTGAGGCCCGAGACTTGTGCCTGAATGAGTCGGAACGGCAACTTGATTATGTTAAAAAGACGTTCCGTGATAAACGTTGCCTCGGATCCCGGGTCGATTAGAGCGCGGGCGCGGAAATTTGTCCCCAGGTGGCAAATATTAATGATTGCTGTTCCCAGAAGGACAGCTCTTTGGCCGGAGGCGAAATAATTTTGAACGCTGGGTGGCGCGTCGGAAGAACTTGGACTCGGTACGACTGGGGAAGTGGAATCACGGGCGATTGGAGTGCCACGGTGCAGCAGCGTGTGGTGTCGGTCCCCACAAGTACTGCAGTTATGGGCACTTTGGCATTCCCGGATCTGATGGCCTCGTGCGAAACAGTTGAGACAAAGCTGGTTTTGTTTGATGCAGCTGGAACGAGCATCAGCGTTCATTTGAAGAAAGTGCGGGCATAGCCGGATTGGGTGATTCTCTTTCCCGCAAAGATCACACGTTCTACGGTTCGGATTTACGGTTGTCTCGAAGGAGTGAACCCTCCGAGGAACAGGACTCCCTTGGGAACGGAACGGGTTGCTTCGGGAAGGTGGCGGATTCGGATCCCCTTTCGGACTGTGTGAAGCGGACGGGTTGCCCTCGATGGCTTCGAGCGTCAGGTATCTCTGGCTGAGGAAGGATTCCATCTCCTTCCACGAAGGCATCTCTTTCTTTGTGGTGACGGAATCTTCCCACAAAGCCCGGGTCAACTTCGGTAATTTGGAGGCACAAATAGTCACCAGCAAGCTGTCCCAGTTTTCGGTGGAGACCTTTGAGTGGGCCAGTGCGGTTAAAACCCCTTGGATGGTGCTGAGAAGCTCCTTTAGCGCACGACTGGACTCGGTCCCAACGGAAGTCAATGAAAGGAGGATATTTATTTGGTTAGTCACCAGGAGACTGTTATTTTCGTACCGGTCCCGAAGGGCATTCCAGGCAGCCTCGAAGCCTCGAAGCTCCAGGCAGCCGGTCACGGCGTACCGTGGCAAGGGAGGCAAATGGAGTGCGGGGATTCCGAAGGTTTATTCGCTTTCCGAAATGCATAAGTTTGCGTGATGCTGCTTCAAATTTAGCCATTGCTGTAGTGGCGGCGGAATGAGCCATTGTGTGGGAGGGTCGAGAATGGCTTGGACTGCTTTGCGTACGCGCTAGCACCTTAAGCGTGACCGGCGACGGGAATAGGACCGATGTGGTCTTCGCACCCGCGGAGCTTGTGGTGGGCCCGGGAGTACTGGATGACTTAACTTTGCGAGTCACCGAGGTGGGTGTTTCTGGGGCGGACGAGCTGCGTGGTCTTCTGACACTTTGAGAGGTCACGGACAAAAGTTTTTTGTTCTCTTCACGCCCTGTTGGCATATTCGGAAATCACACGAAGAAAGGAGAACAAACTCCAACTCGGATGAGGAAGTGTGAGGCGAATGGCCACAACCTTGGTTGTATACGGAGATTAGGATGAAAATTGAGGATGAAAAATAATATTGAAGCACGAGGTATCAATATATAGAGTCGGTTGCAAACGGCCGACTAAAACAATATACCCTCGAAATGCAGGGTAGCGCGGCACCGAAAAATATTCTCCCACCAACAACAACGCAAGCAAAACGGTGGAGAAGCGAAAGGAAAGACGAAAAGAATGCACCGCTGCTGTTGCTTGTATGTGTGTGTGTGTATGGATGTAAGTGCTAGGTACGGTGCCTTGAGTTAACGCAATTGAACAACGGGTACAAAACGGTAACCGTTTTAAATACAAGATGTGTGTATGTAAGTTAACGACAATGTTGCCAAAACACCAGCAACCGACACGAGCCGCTCCAGATCGCCAAAACTGCTGGATCAGCGTCTGGACAATATCCGCCAACGGCGAGGGATTCCGAGAAATACCTCGCCACGGCTGAACTGCTGTCGTTGCATCGCTGCAACATTCCGCGGTCGCGAACCCACAGTAAGAATAGGGCCTCAAAATATATTGAAAAATAATCTTTAATTATTCGTCAAATAAAGAACACGGACTTCGTCCGCAAGAAAACTCAATACGTTGGACCGACGCGTAACGACAGAACAAAACGATTTCTAAGTTCGCGTATTCGGACCTACTAAAAAACACTTAATTGTGTCAGCTACAATTTGGTGGACCGGAGGACTGTAGATCCGCTCGCAGGACACCTTCACTGGAGTATGGAAACCGAGGCCCTATAAATAATTGAAAAACTGAAAGCAAAATAATCAAAAGGAAGATCATAATACAAAATAAATCATTTCAAATTGTAATATAAAACGAGGTGGAACGTTGTGAGTTTCTGCGGACACCGCAACTCTACAGTTATACCCGATACTAAGTCAGTATGGCTCTCCTGCGGCAGACGCCGCTAATATTGAACCACACGACAAAGAGTGCGTGCGAGAGAGACAGAAAATCAGTCGAGCGTGACGTCGGGCGCTGCGTAGCCACTGAAAATTGATTTCTTGCTTTTGGCTACAAAAATGATCCTATCTGATCCAGATTCAGCAATCTGATAGATGTGGTCATTATCTATGATTCTGCGTTTTTAGTTTTCTCGAATGTGCAATATTGTGGATGCAACAGATTTTCGTCTTTTGTGGGGGCGGAAGGGGGTGGGGCGAAATTCGGAGATATACGTTTTATAGTGAGATCTAACAGAAGTGCGGATACCAAATTTGGTTACTCTAGCCTTAATAGTCTCTGAGATCTGTGGATGCCCCAGATTTTCGTCCTTTGCGGGGGCGGAAGGGGGTGTGGCGAAATTTGGACACGAAACGGTCAAGGTCCGATATCACAGGAGTGTGGATACCAAATTTGGTTGCTCTGGCTCTTATAGGTTCTGAGATCCTTGAACTCATATTTTGCAATTGACAAAACCGACCATGAAACCTGTGTGTTAGAGAGAGACAGAGCGAGAAATAATGAAATTGTTTTCTTGATTCTGGCTATAATCATTATACGATCTGGTTCAGATTTTGCACTGTAGAAGATATGGTCATCCTCACCGATTCCGCGTTTTTGGTTTTATCGTATCTTTAAAAATGTGGATGCCACAGATTTTTGTCCTTTGTGGGGGCGGAAGTGGGCGGGGCGAAGTTTTGAAATATTTTTGTAGCAGTGACATATCACAGACGTCTGGATCCAAAACATCGTTGCTCTAGCTCTTATAGTCTTTGAGCACTAGGCGCTGAAGGGGACGGACGGACGGACGGACGGACGGACGGACGGACGGACGGACGGACGGACAGACGGACGGACAGACGGACAGACAGACAGGGCTCAATCGACTCGGCTATTGATGCTGATCAAGAATATATATACTTTATGGGGTCGGAAACGATTCCTTCTGGACGTTACACACATCCACTTTTACCACAAATCTAATATACCCAATACTCATTTTGAGTATCGGGTATAACGAGGGGGAACGTTGTGAGTTGCTGCGGACACCGCAACTCTACGGTTATACCCGATACTAAGTCAGTATGGCTCTCCTCCGGCAGACGCCGCTAATATTAAACGACACGACAAAGAGTGCGTGCGAGAGAGACAGAAAATCAGTCTGAGCGTGACGTCGGGCGCTGCGTAGCCACTGCAAATTGATTTGTTCCTATTGGCTATAAAAATGATCTGATCTGATCCAGATTCAGCAATCTGATAGATATGGTCATTATCTATGATTCTGCGTTTTTAGTTTTCTCGAATGTGCAATATTGTGGATGCAACAGATTTTCGTCCTTTGTGTGGGCGGAAGGGGGTGGGGTGAAATTTTGAGATACACGTTTTATAGTAAGATCTAACAGGAGTGCGGATACCAAATTTGGTTACTCTAGCCTTAATAGTCTCTGAGAATTTTGAATATCCCCAGATTTTCGTCCTTTGCGAGGGCGGAAGGGGGTGTGGCGAAATTTTGAAACAAACTCGTCTCGGTCCGATATATTAGGAGTTTGGATACCAAATTTGGTTGCTCTAGCTTTTGTAGTCTCTGAGATCTAGGCGCTAATGTTTTACTCTAAGCAAAGCCGCCTTTGCTACGTGTGTGTTAGAGAGAGACAGGGCGAGAAAATGAAATTGTTTTCTTGATGCTGGCTATAATAATAATACGATCCAATTCAGATTCCGCAGTCTTAAAGATATGGTCATTCTCTACAATTCTACGTTTTTGGTTTTCTCATATCTTTAAAATTGTGGATGCCACAGATTTTCGTCCTTTGTGGGGGCGGAAGTGGGCGGGGCGAAGTTTTGAAATATTTTTGCAGCAGTGACATATCACAGAAGTCTGGGTCCAAAACATCGTTGCTCTAGCTCTTATAGTCTTTGAGCACTAGGCGCTGAAGGGACGGATAGACGGACGGACGGACAGACGGACAGACAGACATGGCTCAATCGACTCGGCTATTGATGCTGATCCAGAATATATATACTTTATGTGGTCGGAAACGATTCCTTCTGGACGTTACACACATTGTGACGCCCAGCGCCAGGAAGACCAAGCGCCGGCGCCACAAACACCACAACAATATCACTAGAAACACCAAAACAAGCCATTAAGACTAGCAAATAAATATTAGTAGGATAAGTAGAACATAAGCGACAAATACATGAAGACCTGCCACATAAGAAATAAATATAAATAAACAAACAATAAAAGAGACATAAAACCAACCACAGCTGATCACCACCAATGGGCCCGTAGCACAGCCACCCACGGTCACACCCACAGCTGACCGCCCCAAGTGTGACCATAACCCAAACTCCAACGGGCACACTATCAGCCGATCCGTACAAACGCGTTAGGGACAGACCGTACGATCAGCTGCTTTTCAGAAATAAAAGGGGCTCCGCCAGAGCGATCATCATCAGTTCGGCTCCGGCCAGTGGAGAGGTAAGCATCAGTAGCAGCCACCAGCAGCCACCAGCAGCCACCAGCAGCCCCAGCGATCCTCCCATCCTCCTCGGAGCGCATTAACCCTCCGCCACCTTTCCCCTCCTCGGAGCGCATTATCCCTCCGCAACATTATTTCTCCTCGGAGCGCATTCACCCTCCGCAACATTATTTCTCCTCGGAGCGCATTCACCCTCCGCAACATTATGTCTCCACGGAGCGCATTCACCCTCCGCAACATTATTTCTCCTCGGAGCGCATTCACCCTCCGCAACATTATTTCTCCCCGGAGCGCATTAACCCTCCGCAACATTATTTCTCCTCGGAGCGCATTAACCCTCCGCAACATTATTTCTCCTCGGAGCGCATTAACCCTCCGCAACATTATTTCTCCTCGGAGCGCATTCACCCTCCGCAACATTATTTCTCCTCGGAGCGCATTAACCCTCCGCAACATTATTCCTCTTCGGAGCGCATTCACCCTCCGCAACATTATTCCTCCTCGGAGCGCATTAGCCCTCCGCAACATTATTTCTCCTCGGAGCGCATTCACCCTCCGCAACATTCTTCCCCTCGGAGCGCATTAGACCTCCGCGACCTCAACCGACCCCGACCAGAAGACTACCAGAAGCACGCAACCATCCGCCACGTGCGCCTACCCCGAAGGACGACCCCGAAGGAAGAGCCAGAAGAAAAACACCCGCGCAACTACCAAACTTTGTACCTTTAAGAACAATAAAAATAACTCTATCTCTTTTATTACCGCTCAAAGCCCGCCTTATTCTTGAACCACGAGACTCTCTTTCAGCTACCACACCCAGAGATCAAACAAATTTCTGTGGAACCCGGCGCAACGAGCACACCCCGGCCGAAGCGCCGTCACAGTGGCGTGGTTGTGGTAGCATAAGAAACATAATCTCAAAGGTCAAGATGGCAAAACAATGGATAAACCAAGCAACGAAACTGGAGTTACAAAACTATACGAAGAATTCGGATTGGAGAAACTGGATGGACTAGAGACCCAAAAGAAACAACTACTACAATCTTCGGAGAGAACAGATCTCCCAATACATATTCGAGAGAGGCTAGAACAACTAGCAAATACCCAAACACGAGGGAAAAGCCCGAGAACCAAGAGCCCAAGGCAACAATCACCAAAAGGAGTACCACAAAAAACCAACAATGGAAGAGATCCAAGGGGAGACCAGGACAGGCAGGAAGAAATCGCTATTTCCAAAACAGATAAAGAAAGGATCACTAGAAGCAGAAGCGATAATAGAAAATATACGCAAGTGGGACCTGATCTTTACAGGAAAAGGAGGGCTGCTAGAATTCTTGAGCAGGATGGAGGAATTAGCAGAAACCTACGGGGTAGAACCGGACCACCTCGTATTCGCAATGCCAATAATCCTGGAAGAAAGCGCGCTAGACTGGTGGCACACAAAGCCAGCGCCAGTCACATCATGGGAGGAAGCAAAGGTCGGACTAAAAGAGAACTTCATATCCCCCAGATACCAAGAGGAGCTTGCAAAACAAGTGGCAGAGCGAAAACAAGCGGAAACAGAACCAGTTCGAGACTATATCCAAGAAATAAGGAAGTTAATGAGGTTAGGAACCTACACAGAGCAGGAAAAACTGGAAATAATATACCAGAACTGCCGGCTGCCGCTGAAACTATACGTGAAGAGGAGAGAATTCCAAACGCTGTCGGAATTCATGATCATCACAGAGGAATTCGAAAAAATTGAGACAGATGGATTGTAACCTCCAAGGTTACAGGTCGCCAATGGAATTACCCACAAAACGACCAACCAGCTTGGCAAAGGACGCAATACCGACAAAGATGTGGAAACTATGGGCAAGAGGCCCGAACATGCAACAGGGAACCCGTACTGTACTGCTGGACCTGCAACAAACAAGGAGTACGCACAATAGACTGCTGCAGAAAACAACCGGAAAACACACAGGGCGCAGGACCAACCCGCGAATATCCTGTTGCCCAAAACCAGCTGAGCGGGACAACACACAACTAATATTTAACAAGAACCAACTTTTAGGACGGGCCAGGATTGGATCACAACTGATGGATGTAATCATCGATACAGGGGAAACAAGATGCATGATAAACGAAAAGGCGGCCGAAAAACTAAAAGAAGAAGGCATCGATGGAGTGGAAAACAGATTAATCCGTCTCGCGGATGTAAGCACTCGGAGAACAACACGGAGAATCCAACTAACAGTAGAACTAGGGGTAAAAGAGACCACCCAATCATTCCTAATCATGACAGGGGTACCAGACACCCCCATACTAGGAATGGAATTTTTAAAGGATGCAGGCACATCAATAACGTGCGGAGAAGCCACAGTAAACTTCAACGGGGAACCAAACCCAAAGAGAAAGGAGGAAAACGCAAGAAATTCAGTAACAGAGCCGACGGACGAAGAAATCGAAAAATGGATTAAAACGGAGGTACAAAAATCCAACACTCTTGAAGGGGTGAGCAATGTTACGAAACATCGGATATTTCTGAAGGATGACAGACCAGTCAAACAGAGGTATTACCCAAGAAACCCAGCACAAATGTAAATCATCAACAAAGAGATCAGCGAACTCATAAAGCAAGATCTAATAGAACCATCACACAGCCCATACAGCTCACCGATTGTCCTCATAAAAAAGAAAACCGGAGATTGGACGGTCTGCGTGGACTACCGACTGTTAAACGAGAAAACAGAGAAGGATGCATACCCATTACCACGGATGGACTTTATTCTAAATCAGCTTAAAGAGGCTAAATACATTAGCCCGCTCGACTTAAAGTCAGGGTATTGGCAAATCCCAATGGAAAAACAGAGCCGACACTACACAGCCTTTACAGCTCCCGGGCGAGGATTTTACCAATGGAAGGTCATGCCATTCGGACTCACAACAGCACCTGCTACGTTCCAAAGAGCCCTAGACTCGGTAATCGGACCGGACATGGAACCATTCGCTTTCGCATACCTAGACGACATAATCGTAATTGGGCGGACGAAAGTTGAACACATGCAGAAACTACAAACGGTATTCGAACGACTACGGACAGCAAGCCTACGCATTAACGCAGCAAAATGTCACTTTTTCCAAAAGAAACTTAAATACCTAGGACACATGGTGAGCGAGGAAGGAATACACACAGACCCAGATAAAGTGGCGGCCATTAAAGAACTCACCGCACCAACTACACTGAAACAGCTGCATAGTTTTTTGGGCCTGGCATCTTGGTACCGCAGATTCGTACCAGCGTACACCGAACGAGCAAAAGCTCTACAAGACCTATTAAAAAAAGGGCAAAAATATGAGTGGGGCGAAGCACAAGAGAACAGCTTCCAAGACCTAAAGCTGTGTCTAACGGAAGCACAATATTAGCATGCCCAGACTTCAGAAAAACATTCATACTCCAAACAGACGAAAGCGACTGCGGCCTAGGAGCGGTGTTGACCCAGGAAGATGCGGACGGAGAACATGTAATTTCCTACGCAAGCCGCAAGCTCAAAAGTGAGGAAACCAAATACTCCGCAACGGAAAAAGAATGCCTAGCCATCTACTGGGGTATACACAAGATGAGGATGTACCTAGAAGGCTACCAATTTATCGTAATTACAGATCACCTAGCCCTCAAATGGTTAAATTCCATCGAAAGCCCATCCGGACGAGTAGCAAGATGGGCATTGGGACTGCAACCATTCTCATTCGAAATACGATATCGAAAAGGCAAGTTGAACGCAGTGGCGGACGGACTCTCCCGCTTACCACGCGAAGAAACCAGAATAGCAGAAATCGTAGAATGCGCTTGGTATCAAAACAAATGGAACCAAGTAGAGATGACACATACCAAGCCAAACCGACGAAGACGATCAACCCTGGAAACTGTGCGTTCCAAAACAAGAGAGACAGAGGGTACTAACCGAAAATCACACAAACCCAACAGCCGGACATCTCGGGATCAGACGCACAAAAATCAGAATAAGGCAGCGATACTTTTGGCCAGGGCTAAGCAGAGACGTAACACGATTCGTACGAACATGCGAAAGCTGCCAAAAATTTAAGGTATCGCAACAAGCAGCGGCAGGGAGAAACGCTGACCAAAATCGCAAACGCACCATGGGAAACAATATGCGTCGATTTCGTGGGACCACTCCCAAGATCGCCGCACGGCAACACCGCACTAATCGTGTTTATCGATAAATTTTCGAAATGGGTGGAGGTCACACCGGCAAGAAGCGCAACAGCTGACGCATTCCTAAAGGCGTTCAGAAAAAAAATACTGGCGAGGGGAGGTGCACCAAAGCAATTGATCTCAGACAACGGCGTACAATTTACAAGCAGAAAGACGAAACAGGTAATGAAAACGTGGGGCATCACCCAACAATTCACGGCACCATACACACCACAAAAAAACCCAACCGAACGACCGAACCGAACACTAAAGACGATGATCGCACAATTCGCGGGAGGGAAACACAACAAATGGGACTAACAACTACCAGAACTAACCCTAGCGATAAATAGCAGCAAGTCAGAGGCAACAGGGTTTAGTCCAGCATACCTGATATTCAAGAGAGAACTTAGATTGCCGGGCAACCTATTTTTTTTTTTTTTGTGGACGTTGACATGCAATGACTGCATCTTTCAAGAGGCGATGCAGTTACTGCACCGTCAAGTGGCCCGTGTGACACCAGCAGAAGGCTGTTACGCGCGGATCCCAGGCAAAACGCAGCCCTCCTCCCGCCCAACCGACCGAGGGGCGCTGCCGCATGACGCGCGGTGCGTAGCCGAACCAAACGCGAACATGCAAGAAAGATAGCTATTAGACTAACATTCGAGGAAAATTAGTACTAAACTTACTAAGAAACTAAGCATGCAATCAAAGTACAAATACCACTACAGTTACTAATTAATAGAAAGGTGTGTAAGGATTAATAATTTATTAAGAGGAAGAGAATTAGTGGTGGATATAATATGGTAGAGGGAATTATAATCCGAGCATAAGACCCTAAACGGTTCATGCAAGGAATAATTCGATCTACAAAGTGGAAGGAACAACGGTATAAAATTTCTAGTCAGTCTAATAGGAATCGTGAAGTTTATGTGGCTCAACAGATCAGGGCTGTCTATGTCACCCCTGATCAAGTTGTGCATAAATATCACACCAAGCATTTTTCTACGGTTAACTAAGGATGGGAGGTTTACTAATAGTAGTCTACTAGAGTAAGATGGGAGTCTTACACCCGCATCCCAGTTAAGGCCCCGCAGAGCAAAGAGTAAAAAGTTTTTCTGTACTGATTCTATACGGTCCTGGTGTACTTTGTACTGAGGGCACCATACACAGGAGCCGTATTCTAAGATCGGACGAACAAGCGAGGTATAGAGAGTCTTTGTTATATAGGGGTCGTCAAATTCCTTTGACCACCTCTTTATAAACCCAAGCACGCCCATGGCCTTATTTACCATGGTAGAAATGTGTTCGGAAAACTTTAACTTGGGGTCTAACATAACACCCAGATCATCCACCAGGGTAATTCTCTCAAGAGAACCACCAAATAGGGTGTAGGGAGCCAACAAAGGGCTAGAACGATGAAATGTCATAACTTTGCATTTCGAGGCATTAAGGTGTAACAAGTTTGCACAACACCATGACTGAAAGTTATTGAGATCGGATTGCAAGCGAGAATGAAATGAAATGTCCTTGTACTGGACACAGAGTTTAACATCATCCGCATACATAAGTACTCGAGAGTATGTTAATACTGAAGGTAAGTCATTAATAAAGAGTGTGAAGAGTAAGGGGCCTAGATGGCTGCCTTGTGGTACTCCCGAAGAAACCTTTACTGGGAAAGAGAGGGAGTTTTTGAAGAGGACTCTTTGAGACCTAGAACAAAGATAGCTAGAAATCCATCTCAGGAGGTTGGGCGGAAACCCTAAAAGGTCAAGTTTATGCGCTAAAAGGGAATGGTTTACAGAGTCGAATGCTTTACTAAAGTCGGTGTAAATAACATCCGTCTGTAAGTTACCTTGAAAGCCTTTAATAATGAAAGAGGTAAACTCTAACAAGTTCGTGGTGGTTGATCGCCGCCTTATAAATCCATGCTGAGTTGGAGATATAAGTGACTTGCAGAGATGTTGCAAGTGCGGAGTTAAAACCCTCTCAAACATTTTAGGAATAGCGGATAACTTTGCTATACCTCTATAATTTTTTGCATCAGCCTTGCTACCTTTTTTATGGAGAGGAATTATAAACGATTCCTTCCAGATCGGGGGAAGCAAGAAGAATCAATGGATAGGGTGAATAGTTTAAGCAAAGGTCCACACAGAGCCTCGGCGCAGTACCTGAGTACACAACCTGGAACCCCGTCTGGACCCGGTGAAAACACCGGCTTAACTAGTCGAAGATCATGAAGTAGGGAACATTCATTTAACAAGGGACTGAAAATGCCGTTCGACCTCGGTAAACCGTATGGGTACGGATGACCAGAGTAGCTTTCCTCAGAATAGGTGGTTTGGAAGAATTGGGCAAAAAGATCGGCAATTGCCTGATCATTATTTGGCGACGTATTACAAAATGATAGCGAGGATGGGTGTGCGGACGTTCTACGCTTACTGTTTACGAAGCTGTAAAACTGTTTAGGGTCCTGAGAAAAACGTATCCTGCATCGAGATAGGTAGTTCTTATAGCATTGAGCATTAAGAACTGAAAAGTTTGACCGAGCTAATACATAGCGAGAGTGAGAAGTAGGAGATCCCACTTCTTGAAATTTTTTATAAAGTCTTGATTTTAAGTTTTTTAGACTGGATAACTCTTTGGTAAACCAAGGGGGTTTTCCAGGTCTAGTCGGACAAGAAAGTGGGACACAACAATCGAAAAATGTGCCAAGAGCATTGTAAAAAATGTTTGTGCCTTTTATGATATCAGTGCACAAGTACAAAGCGGACCAATCAAAATCCCTAATGAGGTTATTAAGCTTCGCAAACTCGGCTTTACGAAAGCAGCGGACACGTTCGGGCAGCCTACTCGACCGATCCAATACAGTTGGTCCTATATCTAGCGACACCTCGAAAGTAGGGTGGTAGGCGTCTTCAGGTATAGTGAGCGGAAGGGCTCGGGTTAACAACACTATGGTCGGATCCGATACAAAGCACAGATCAAGCAATCGACCCAAGGAATTATTCACATGGTTGACTTGAGACAGGGATAGGTCAAGCAAGCCGTCAACAAAGTCATGTCGTGACATGGGCACTAGGATACTAGACTCGTTTACCGAAGACCAAACAGTTCCTGGCAAGTTGAAGTCACCAAGAACTATCATACGATCTTTATCAGATAGCGAGGAAGAAACAGCGGTTAAAGCGGACAAGTGCTGCTCATAAATTGAAATATCCGAAGAAGGTGGGATATACGAGCAAGTAATGAATATAGCGAAAGCGGGAAGAATCAGTTTTACACACAGGAATTCCAGTTCCTGTTGAACTTGGACTGTGAAGTGTTCCGACGTGAAGTAAGAGTCCACTGCAATTAGAACCCCCCCTGCCCGTCGAGACGAACGGTCCTTTCTAAAAGTTGTGTACCGACCTGCCAAAACCTCGGAACTAAGAATGTCCGGCTTTAACCAGGTTTCAGTAAACACAATAACGTGGGAAGCAAATGCAACACTATCCCGGAAAAGAATGCTGAGCTTACTACGCAAGCCTCTTACATTCTGATAGGTTACTAAAAGAGAAGTTAGTTTTTTGGAAAGGTGGAAGCAAGACGGGAAGTTGAGGAAGAGGAACTTGAGGTTGAGGGTGGCACACAGGAAAGATTTGGAAGGGATATGGGGGGCCTATTCTTCTTCTTAGCCTTAAACTCCTTCACCACCAAATGCTCCGGCCAAAATTTGGCGGAGCAAACGGTGTCAAATTGAGTTGGGGAGATGCTTATCTTAAACGAGGCTATCTCCCTGGCATAAGAGAAGTTAAATTTCTCCACCTTTAAACCCACGGCTTTTATTTTGCTTTGAATAAAAGCAATTACATCATTAGATGTGAGGTCAGGGGCCAGCCGTGAAACAAAAACTTGTCGTTTTGGTGGGACTCCCACCAGTGGTTTAGTCACCACAGGCCTAGTACCTGTGGTGGCAATATCCGGAGGTCCGGAACGTCTATTTACTGGTGGGATCGGGATAGACGGGACAACTAGCGAACTTGCGGACACCACGGACACGGACGCTGCAGACGTACTTGGCTGCACATTCTCCGAGGCGATGAATTCGGCTACCGAATCTGCATCGCCAGCAGCTGTCGTTGCCCTTGGAGTGGCAAACGAGATCAACTGCTGCACACTTGGAGTGGTCGGAGTCAGTTTTTCGGCGGCGCACGGCTGAGTGACGGTTGGCAATTGCAGATCCCGCGGAGTGACCTTTTTGCGCCTCGGAGACTCATTCAGCAGTTTTAAACCGCTAAACTGAGCCTCCATGGCTAGGAGCCGATCGTATTGGTTTTTAAAACCAACGGTCAGCTCCTTAAAGCCACTCCGCGTCTGCCTTATGAAAGCCACCATGTCTTTCTCCACCGCATGCAAGCCATTACGTTTGGCTATAGCATCACTCACGAGGCCAGAAAATCCAGCGCATTTTGCGTGCACTACGCTGTCGCAGAGCCAGCAGGGGACATTCGGCTGATCGTGGGTGATCTGCTTCTTACAGCTTTTTTTGGCACAGACCACAGCGTATTCCATTTTATTATTTATTTATATACTATTATTTGCAAAACAAATTGGTATCAGACCAATGTGCCAGACAACGCTCAAAGCGGAATTGGTAAAAAAAAAAAAGCAGAGTGGAGAGCGGTTATAGCGAGAGCTACTAAGCAGAGAGCGCTATTGCTCGGAAAGTTTGAAGAGCGGGAGAGAAAGAACAGTTATTGAAGTTGAGGTGATAGCGAGAGAGTGATAAAACAACAAAAGCTACCAGACGAGAGCGGACTGCAATGCAATGTAATGCGTACTCACTCACTGCAACAACACAAACACAAGCACAAGCACAAGCCGACGCCGAAAAATAAAAAGTTAAATAATGTCTTAACACAAATCAAAAGGCATGCACTCGCGTAATAGAATAGGTTTCCAGATTGTTGTCTGGTTAGGAAGTAAATTTAGAATTAGAATTTAGTTAGGAAAACACCGGCTGTTTATTCAAAACAAAAGGAAAAAATGCGGAGCGCAAAACAAAAACACGTCTGATCACTACGAAAGATAATCGGAAATTCTCGACGAGGTAACACTAGGGTCAGGGTTCAACAATCAAACAAACCAAGAAAGCACCAACAAACGAAAACAAACAGAAACAATAGCCAGGCAAAACATGGAAGAAGCAGCAGCAAAACAAGCAAGACATTACAATTTGCGAAAGCGATCATGGAAGCCAAAAAGGGGGGACCTAGTATGGGTACGAACTATCGAAAAAAATCGACAAGACAACAGCGAAACTAGAACCGAAATACACCGGTCCGTGTAAGGTACTCGAACTAACCTCTCCAGTGATCACAACAGTACAAGATACGACAACGAACAAAAAACTACGGGCACACGTCTCACAACTAAAACCAGCAAAAATAGAGGAAGCAAACACAATAACGATGCCCTCTCTCTACCTTTTCAGAAAGATGGAAAATAATGAAGATAAATTCAACATTTCGGCCCGGAAATTCAAAGAAAGGATGGCACAGGCCAGCCACAAAAACCGAGCGGCAAAACTACTATCGGCCGCCCCCCCACTCAGCTCACGGATGAAAGTATCAGGAACAAAAGTGTCAGCACCCAGGAAAACAGCAACAAACAAAACGATGGAAACCACGGCAGGACAGCGCGAAACTCAAGGAGAACAAGTAGCAACGCACAATGAAGTAATCCCAACAAAAAAGTGGATCAGCTGGGCAAACCAGGCCAACCTACAGGAACAAAAGGCACGAAGAGTCAGCGAACAACAAGGCACGGAACTTTCCTGGGCAAAACAAGTGGAAGACGAAGAGTCCGACCGGGACGTGCTAGACCTAAACCCCGAGCGGCCAACGCCGGAACCGGAAACCCGGAAACCCATCCAGAGAGGCACCATCCCGGGCGAATGGAATGTCCCGAAAAAATTCGAACTAGCGACCACGGCGATCGAACTAGTCAAAGCAAAACTCCACGACCGCCATAAACACACTCAACGACGGTTCAAACTATGGAACGAGAAACAGGAGGCGTATTGGGTGAAGATCGGCCGAGCTGGAGATGTCCGCATCAGCGCCTGGTTCCAAACAAAGTCAATTGGCAACGCTCCACTGGGAAAGGAGGGGGGAGTGTGACGCCCAGCGCCAGGAAGACCAAGCGCCGGCGCCACAAACACCACAACAATATCACTAGAAACACCAAGACAAGCCATGAAGACTAGCAAATAAATATTAGTAGGATAAGTAGAACATAAGCGACAAATACATGAAGACCTGCCACATAAGAAATAAATATAAATAAACATGTTCCAGTCCCACCTGAACGATAGGTGGCCAGGGCTGAGGGCGACGCGCCATCTAGCGGAAGTCCAGGGAGGCTCGATGGTGTATGGCGACATCGGGGGGAGCTGGAGCCGTTACTGGGGATATAAGGAAGAGAATAGGATTAGTTATATGTATTAGTAAGGGAAAAAGGGATACATAGGAGTGAAAATATTAGAAAACGTGGATTGGATTATGGAAATCGTAGAGCGTGGACGGAGTAACGTCGAAATTTGAAATTTTGTGCTTAAAACAGAAAGTTTGAAGTGAGTACAGAAAAAGCGGGCGATAAAATAGGTTGTAATGCAGAAAATTTTACTAACAGCCGGCAAGGAATATAGCCACCAGAACCGGGCCAGAAGGTTTCCTGGAGAGGAACACTGGAGTTCGAAAAAGTCGACTGCAGAGAAGAAGACTGTCCAACGTGAACCTGAGTGAGTTCGTTCCAGTTGCGCGTGTGTGAGCCAAGTAGCGCGGGACGTGTGAAGGGGGAGGGTGAAAGAGGACGATTTAGCTGCCAGGGCGATTCTAGCCACACCGCACGATCGTTGCATCGCCTCAAACACCGTTCCACATTAAATGTTATTTTGTTCCGTGTGTTGTCCTTTAGTCAGTATTTAGTATTAGCTTAAACCGTTTAACGTAAAATCTTGGCCATTGAAAAAAATATGTACAAACACCAACACCTTTCACGAACCTAAATCTGCGATCAGCTGTTCAGTTCCAGAAGACTAACCCTTAGTGGGTGACGCGGGTCCCATCAGTCCACCGTATTTGGTCGAGCGATTTGTGGAAAAATATTGTTTATTGTTTATGTCCCGGGGACCCTTAACAAGAGCTCTTGGTAGGTTAAGTCTCCGTAGGGGCCCGAGTTAAATTAACTCCCATAAAACTGGATCCACTCATCTACACATATTCCATTACGTATGGGTGAGGGTATCCCTGTTGGTTGAACGAAATTTCAGCAGTTATTTCCTTGTTTGCCTTTGTGTCGAACGTTTTGGTGTTTCTTAGTGGTTAGTGATAATTTTGAGTATAGCTATTTATTAATGAGAAAGATGAAATTGTCAATTTATAATTATTAAAGCTTGGATTTATACTGAAGCATGATGCCGTAAATTTAAAATAGAGGGAGGACGCGTGGCGTAAGCCATGGATTAGGCCAGCCGTTACCGTTCCAGCAGAGGGTGGCCAAAATGAACGTTGTGTTTGGTCACAGGTAGGGCGGGCGCGCGAAGTGATAACACCCAAGCTTCACCCACTTGATAGCCGTCTGTTTATGATTTTCTTTGTCTTTAGGTTGTTGTTAGTTTTGATGTCCCGAGAAGTAGTATGTCTCCTTTTTTGTCTACATTTGGCGGGCAAGGGGAACTACCCAGCGCTGGGGTCGACAGCTAGCCGGCATTGCCCTCTGGGAAACAAGTGTAACAAACAAACAATAAAAGAGACATAAAACCAACCACAGCTGATCACCACCAATGGGCCCGTAGCACAGCCACCCACGGTCACACCCACAGCTGACCGCCCCAAGTGTGACCATAACCCAAGCTCCAACGGGCACACTATCAGCCGATCCGTACGAACGCGTTAGGGACAGACCGTACGATCAGCTGATCGTTTTATTTTCGGAAATAAAAGGGGCTCCGCCAGAGCGATCATCATCAGTTCGGCTCCGGCCAGTGGAGAGGTAGCATCAGTAGCAGCCACCAGCAGCCCCAGCGATCCTCCCATCCTCCACGGAGCGCATTAACCCTCCGGCACCTTTCCCCTCCACGGAGCGCATTATCCCTCCGCAACATTATTTCTCCACGGAGTGCATTCACCCTCCGCAACATTTTTTCTCCTCGGAGCGCATTAACCCTCCGCAACATTATTTCTCCTCGGAGCGCATTCACCCTCCGCAACATTATTTCTCCCCGGAGCGCATTAACCCTCTGCAACATTATTTCTCCTCGGAGCGCATTAACCCTCCGCAACATTATTTCTCCTCGGAGCGCATTAACCCTCCGCAACATTATTCCTCCTCGGAGCGCATTCACCCTCCGCAACATTATTCCTCCTCGGAGCGCATTAACCCTCCGCAACATTATTTCTCCTCGGAGCGCATTCACCCGCCGCAACATTATTTCTCCTAGGAGCGCATTCACCCTCCGCAACATTATTTCTCCTCGGAGCGCATTAACCCTCCGCAACATTATTCCTCCTCGGAGTGCATTCACCCTCCGCAACATTATTCCTCCTCGGAGCGCATTAACCCTCCGCAACATTATTTCTCCTCGGAGCGCATTCACCCTCCGCAACATTATTTCTCCTCGGAGCGCATTAACCCTCCGCAACATTATTCCTCCTCGGAGCGCATTCACCCTCCGCAACATTATTCCTCCTCGGAGCGCATTAACCCTCCGCAACATTATTTCTCCTCGGAGCGCATTCACCCTCCGCAACATTCTTCCCCTCGGAGCGCATTAGACCTCCGCGACCTCAACCGACCCCGGCCAGAAGACTACCAGGACCTGCACGCAACCATCCGCCACGTGCGGCCAACCCGAAGGACGACCCCGAAGGAAGAGCCAGCAGAAAAACACTCGCGCAACTACCAAACTTTGTACCTTTAAGAACAATAAAAATAACTCTATCTCTTTTATTACCGCTCAAAGCCCGCCTTATTCTTGAACCACGAGACTCTCTTTCAGCTACCACACCCAGAGATCAAACAAATTTCTGTGGAACCCGGCGCGAAGAGCATACCCCGGCCGAAGCGCCGTCACAACATCCACTTTTACCACAAATCTAATATACCCCAATACTCATTTTGAGTATCGGGTATAAAAATAAATAAATACAAATTGTTAAATAAAACAGTACATTATCAACCCCAGTGGGGCAAAATTGTCTTAAACCAAGTAGAAATAATCTTCCCACCTCGCAGACTGATAGAGTTGGCATATTAATCCCACAAATTACAATCGAAAACATAACCCACACAATCATTTCTATATACAATTTTGATTTCTTTTGATTATCTTCAAAATTGGTGACGGTGATAAATTCGGTCCATACCGAAAAATTTGTGTAACTAATTAATCAAGTTCATGGCACACCCGAACAATCTTATCCGACCCCCTGTACTAAATTTAGCACAACAGGAACAGGAGGGCGACCGAGAAGCCAGACAACAACAAAGATTAATACAAAGACAAGGGGAACACCAACAGCATAGAAACATGGCCAGTCAGGAAGAAATAGTTGCCCTTGTAACCCAAACTTTGAATCAACAGCTACCAACATTAATAGGGCAGCTGACTAACCCAACGGAGAACTTTTTGAATGTCCCGGATCAAGGAATCAGTACAGAACATAGAGCGAACTTATCAGACTTAGTAAAATACCGGACGTAGTCAAATGCATGCGGGAATTCTCAGGAGACCCATGTCAATTTAGCTCATGGAAAAAAGGAGTAGATAGGATTCTTGAAAATTATACGTCCTTAAAGGGGACTGCAAAGTATTTCGGCATTTTACATACCATTAGGAACAAGATAACAGGAAATGCAGACTCAGCACTAGAGTCATACAATGTCCCACTAGATTGGGGCGCAATGTCTAAAGTTTTAACGCTCCATTATGCAGACAAACGGGATATAAGCACTTTGGAATACCAAATGACAACAATCGTTCTGGGTAACAACCAATCCGTTGAAGAATTCCATCAAAACAAAATCGGCTGTTTGGAAGTAACACGAGAATCCGCAGCATTACTCACAAAAATTAACCGAGACAAAGCCTTGGACACCTTTGTTCGAGGACTTAAAAAGCACCGGTAGACCTTCCAAATGCACTGCATTTGTGCTTAAAATTAGAAAACCAATATTATAGGACCACTCATGCAAACGGTAGGACACAAATGTTCAGGCCTATGGACCAAAGACCGGTAGCAGCACCAAGAACAATACAACCATTTCATAACGCAGTGCAAAGACAACCCCCATCCGTCCCACCACGGAACTCGACCCTACAATACCCTAATAACACAACGCGGTACAACTATCAAAACCAAACGCACATTGCACCACGACAATACTATCCGCAATTCAGGGAGCAACCATTAGCTGCCCCACGACAGTATCCCAATTACCAATACGCACCACAATCAGCCCCATCTCGACCTATAGCACCCAAACCGTTACCGCACCCAGAGCCAATGGACGTGGACCCAAGCATTCAGACTAGACGTGAATTACATGAACAAACCTCGATTCGAGGCAGGCAAAAGACCACCACCGCCAATAAACCAAACGGACAAGCGACAAAGGAACTTTAACATACAAACGATCGAAAACGAACAGGTAGAACCAGCCATTGCCGAAACATACGCTACCATTGCTGATTATGAAAATGCAATTCAAGACTACGAAACTCAGAATGACCATGACCAAACATTAGACGAATACATAGCACAAATAGACAGCAACGAAGGGGAGGGCACCAACCATTATGACCAATCGGCACTTAATTTTTTAGAGTAAAGAACTCCACCCTACCATATTTCGAATGTGGAGGGCGGAGAAACACTCAAAATCCTAATAGACACAGGATCCAATAGAAACTACATTCAACCTAAATGGGTACCAAATCCAAAAATCAATCAAAACCCATTTAACGCTGTTACCGTAGGGGGCAACGTCCCAATCACTCATCATAAAATAGCCAATCTTTTCAACCATCCCGACATTAATGTGAAATTCTTTTTACTACCAACATTGGCATCATTTGATGCAATCCTAGGCAGCGATAGCCTAAAAGACATGAAAGCGGAAAACAAGCTTAGCGAAAAAATTATGACCATTCCAAATAATATCATTATACCCATAAAAGAGAAGGAATACGAGGCTGTCAATAGCATCATTCCAAGAACAGAACATCTGACAGAGAAACAAAAAGATGACTTAGAAAGGCTTGTCAAAACTCACCCAAACCTCTTTGCAGACCCCAACCAAAAACTGACTTACGCAACCAACGTAAGAGCAGAAATTAGGACCACGTCGGACACACCCGTTTTTTTTCCAAATTCTACCAATATCCCATGTCCTTAAAAGACGAGGTAGACATGCAAGTTAAAGAAGTGATAAACGACGGAATAATTCAACCCTCAAGATCACCATACAATTCACCAGTGTGGATTGTACCCAAAAAGGCGGATGCCTCAGGAGTACAAAAATATAGAATGGTAATAGACTATCGAAAACTTAATAAAGTCACAATAGCGGATAAATATCCGATTCCAGAGATAAACGAAGTGCTTGCCTAATTGGGAAATAACAAGCTCTTCTCCGTGTTAGACCTCAAAAGTGGATTTCATCAAATCCCGATGAAAAAGTCCGACATAGAAAAAACAGCTTTCTCCGTTAACAACGGAAAATATGAGTTTACACGACTCCCCTTTGGTCTTAAAAATGCGCCGGCAATATTTCAACGCGCACTCGATGACATTCTACATTAACATATTGGAAAGATATGTTATATTTATATTGATGACATCATCATATTTAGTAAAGACAACGAATCCCATACTAAAAATCTAAACACCATTTTTCGAACTCTGCAAGATGCAAACATGAAGTGTCAGTTGAACAAATGTGAGTTCTACAAAACCAAAGTAGAATTCCTCGGTTTCGTAATTTCAGATAAAGGCATCGAAACCAATCCAATTAAAGTTCTGGCAATAGCCAACTACCCACAGCCTAGAACACTAAAATAATTAAGAGCATTTCTAGGACTGGCTGGATACTACAGGAGGCTCATCAGAAATTTCGCTAAAATTGCAAAACCACTTAGCTCCCTTTTAAGAGGGGAAGACGGACGAGTGTCCAAAAAAGAGACCGCAAAAAAAACTATTAAGCTTGATCAAGAAGCTGTAGAAGCCTTCAGCAAATTGAAAAATGCATTGGTATCTGATGAAGTAATCCTCCATTATCCTGATACCAACAAAGAATTCCAACTTACAACCGATGCCTCTAACCTCGCCGTAGGCGCTGTGTTATCCCAGGACAATCGTCCTATCTCTTTCCTTTCACGAACGCTGTCAAGAGCCGAAGAAAACTATGCCACTAATGATAAGGAAATGTTGGCCATAGTTTGGGCTCTGAAAGCTCTCAAAAATTACCTATACGGTAAAGCAAGGGTTAAGATCTACACGGAACATCAGCCATTGACATACTCCCTTAGCAGTTGGAACGGAAACGCTAGGATTAAAAGATGGAAATCATATTTAGAGGAGTATAATTACGAGCTGTTGTACAAACCAGGTACAAGCAATGTAGTTGCTGATGCACTGTCAAGGGTTAGCCAAACATCTACACAACACAGCTCTGAAAGCTCATCGGAATTTTTAATTCCAAGCATGGAGGTCCCCATTATCAAAATCAAATATTTATTTACAAGGGACAACCCACAAACTACACGTTTAATATTCCGTTCCAAACTTTCCATAGACATATAATTTACCAACCAAATTATACAAAAATCTTTTGAAAATCCTAAAGAAATATCTCAATCCATCCGTAATAAATGGAATTCTCACCACAGAAGAAATAATGGGGCAGATCCAGAACTTATATCCTTACCATTTTAGAAACATTAAAGCCAGATTCACATCTCTACAGGTCAAAGACTTTGTTAATGAAACTGAACAGGACGAAGCAATTCTTCAGCTTCATAATAGAGCCCATCGCAATGCCCAGGAAAATAAAATTCAACTTTCAGAAAAGTATTATTCCCCAAAATGAAAAGGAAAACGAGGGGGAACGTTGTGAGTTGCTGCGGACACCGCAACTCTACAGTTATACCCGATACTAAGTCAGTATGGCTCTCCTCCGGCAGACGCCGCTAATATTAAACGACACGACAAAGAGTGCGTGCGAGAGATACAGAAAATCAGTCTGAGCGTGACGTCGGGCGCTGCGTAGCCAGTGCAAATTGATTTGTTCCTTTTGGCTATAAAAATTATCTGATCTGGTCCAGATTCAGCAATCTGATAGATATGGTCGTTATCTATGATTCTCGAATGTGCAATATTGTGGATGCAACAGATTTTCGTCCTTTGTGGAAGCGGAAGAGGGTGGGGCGAAATTCTGAGATATACGTTTTATAGTGAGATCTAACAGAAGTGCGGATACCAAATTTGGTTACTCTAGCCTTAATAGTCTCTGAGAATTGTGGATGCCCCAGATTTTCGTCCTTTGCGGGGGCGGAAGGGGGTGTGGCGAAATTTGGACACGAAACGGTCAAGGTCCGATATCACAGGAGTGTGGATACCAAATTTGGTTGCTCTGGCTCTTATAGGATCTGAGATCCTGAAATTTTGAGATACACGTTTTATAGTAAGATCTAACAGAAGTGCGGATACCAAATTTGGTTACTCTAGCCTTAATAGTCTCTGAGATTTTTGAATATCTCCAGATTTTCGTCCTTTGCGGGGGCGGAAGGGGGTGTGGCGAAATTTTGAAACAAACTCGTCTCGGTCCGATATATTAGGAGTGTGGATACCAAATTTGGTTGCTCTAGCTTTTGTAGTCTCTGAGATCTAGGCGCTAATGTTTTACTCCAATCAAAGCCGGCTATGCTACGTGTGTGTTAGAGAGAGACAGGGCGAGAAAAAATGAAATTGTTTTCTTGATGCTGGCTATAATAATAATACGATCCAATCTCCAATCCAATCAGATTCTGCAGTCTTAAAGATATGGTCATTCTCTACAATTCTACGTTTTTGGTTTTCTCATATCTTTAAAATTGTGGATGCTACAGATTTTCGTCCTTTGTGGGGGCGGAAGTGGGCGGGGCGAAGTTTTGAAATATTTTTGTAGCAGTGACATATCACAGAAGTCTGGGTCCAAAACATCGTTGCTCTAGCTCTTATAGTCTTTGAGCACTAGGCGCTGAAGGGGACGGACAGACGGACGGACGGACAGACGGACAGACGGACAGACAGAAAACTAGTTACCTCTACCACACATTAAATCATGTAATTAAACAAACATACTCCACCTTCTACACCATAACCTCTTCCTTTCATAAAAGAACACCCAGAGCTATCAATATGTTAGGAACAGCGTGGAAATACGTAGCAGGGAGTCCTGACCATGATGACTTCATACAATTAGAAGGGCACTAAAGTAATTTTGAATGGCAATAAAGTAATCAAGTAAACAAGTAATCGTAAATGAACAATTAGAGCAAAGATTAAATAGTCTGACCACGATCACCAATACAATAACAAACACAATAAGAAAAGACGATAGATTCAAAAGCGAAATTGCAATTAGCCTACAAAATCAAATAAGATTAATCAAAGAAGAGGTCATTAATATAAAATACGCCATACAATGGGCCAAAATAAATGTAATAAACACTTTCTGATAGGGGAGAACGAAATATACGAAATAGACCAAATATTTAAATCTGAAAATATGCCCTCTCTATCAATCGAGGAAATGTTAGAATTTTCTGACGTATCCATTTTACATAATAAAAGAACATTTCTTTATGTCATTAAAATACCAAACTTGGAACAAGAAGAATACGAGAATATTTTAATAAAACCAGTAGTGAAAAATAACAAAATTATCAATACTAGGTTAGGTTAGGTTAACCCGGACGGCCCTCAGCGGGGCCACGCATAGGCCAATCTGGCCCTTAGTTATCCGGATGGGGGGGGGGGGGGGGTGTATGAACCGTCGCGGGAGTGTTAAGGTGGTTGTAAAGTCCCCGAGAATCGAGGTGTTTTTAGCATAGGCCAGCAGTTCCTGTGGCGTCCTTTTGGAGGCATCTTCCAGTGATGCCAGCACTGGGGCGCCCAGGTATCTCCTCCTTGCCCTTGAGAGAGCCGGACAGTAGCAGATGAGATGTTCCAGGGTTTCGATAGCCCCAGGCTCATCACATTTCCTACAACTGTCTCTGCTGGTGATGCCTACCTTGGCTGCATGTGCAGCAGCCAGACAGTGACCTGTAAGTATTCCCACTAGCAATCTACAGTCTTTTCGTGGTAGGTGCAGTAGGTAGTGGCTAAGTTTCTCGTTGCGTTCCTTGCACATTATCTTCGAGGTTTTGCAGGTGGTGGTACTGTTCCACCTGTTATCAGTCTGTGTTATAGCCTGCTTCTCTAGATCGCATTGCAGCGTTCTAAGGGAGACAGGCACGTTCTCGGTTCTCCTATTCTCCAGCCCGACGCCTTCCTTAGCTAGTACGTCCGCCGCTTCGTTTCCTTCGATGACCTGGTGGCTGGGAACCCAATAGATCCGCACTGTCTTTGTCGTGCTTAGGATGTCTAATGCCTCCCTGCTCGCCAAGACACTTCTGGAACTGACCGCGGACGACTGCATGGATCTTATCGCCGCTTGGCTGTCGACGAATAGGTTGACCGCATCGTGTGCTCGTTCTGTTAGGAGAGCGACCTCCGCTGCCTTCCCGATGGCAAAAACTTCTGCCTGGAATATGCTGCATTGGTCCGGTAGCTTATACGACAGCCTTATCTCACGGTCTGTACAGTATAGGCCCGCTCCTACTCCTCCTTCCATCTTGGAGCCGTCTGTGTATATATTGAGGTGCTCAGTTTGGTCCCGTCCAATTTTCCAGTCTTCAGGTCCCAAAGATGGGGTTGTTTTGACGTCAAGGCAAGTTTGGGGGGTCATGTAATCAGTTGATCTGGTCATGTCCCTGCCAATTGAACTGTGCCCGTATCCTTGTATGGATAGGTTTCCTGATGCTATAAGGCGTTGTGCTGCCTTTCCCGCAATCAGGCGAGCGTGAATGTCCAGGGGGTCGATTCCGAGTATAGTTTCGAGTGCTTTTGTTGGGGTTGACCTCAGCGCCCCTGTAATACAGAGCAGAGCCTGTCGCTGAGTCTTTTCCATAAGCTTATGGTATGTCTTCTTTTCAATAGCATGCCACCACACTAACGCTCCATACAGCAGAGTTGGTCGCACCACCGAGATGTAGGTCCAGTGCATTAGAGCAGGTGACAGGCCCCATGTGCTGCTGAGCATCTTCTTGGATGCATAAAGCGCAATGGTAGCCTTCTTCACCCTTTCCACTACATTGGGCCTCCATGCCAGCTTGCTGTCCAGTACTGTGCCTAGGTATTTCACCTGTGATTTTGGAGTCAGCCTAGTTTGGTCAATTTTCGGGGGGGTCCATATCGGTACCTTGTACCTCTTGGTAAAGAGGATGAGGTCCGCGTTGATACTGAGTCCTACCTCTTCCGGCCACTCACGTATCTCCCTCAGTGTACGTTCCATTATGGAGCTGAGGGTCGATGGACATACACCCGTAATAAGTATGCTTATGTCATCTGCATAGGCTGTTATTTTTGGGGCCTTCCTTTCAAATCTCTTAATGAGGTCGTCGACCACCAAATTCCACAGTAGTGGCGATAGGACTCCACCTTGAGGT
Organism: Drosophila miranda; assembly: GCF_003369915.1. Classification (NCBI taxonomy): domain Eukaryota; kingdom Metazoa; phylum Arthropoda; class Insecta; order Diptera; family Drosophilidae; genus Drosophila; species Drosophila miranda. The sequence goes on from NW_022881614.1 coordinate 19,876,512, forward strand.
GTGCCTCTGTGCCCCTTTCCCATGGAAGCGGTGCCCCACTCCGATTGCACCCGTCTACAACTTAGAAGGTTTTTGATCCAGACGTTGATTGCAGGGTGTATGTTATTCGCTTCTAGGCGACTTGTTATTGCGGTTGTTGCCACGTTGTTGGATGCTCCTGAGATGTCCACAAATGCTCCCAAAGCATACTTTTTGTTTCGAAGGGCGCTCTCGATGGTGGCTACTAGCGAGTGTAGTGCCGTCTCCACTGATTTCCCCTTGGTGTAGGCGTGTTGGTTTATTGACATCAGTCCCCCTCCCTCAATCCTGATGTGTAAATCCAACAGCTTTTCTAGTGTTTTTAGTAGAAAGAAGGTAAGGCTTATCGGTCTGTAATCCTTGGGAATCACGTGGATGCACTTTCCTGCCTTAGGGAGGAAGACAACCCTCGAGGTTCTCCATTGGATGGGGATATACTTAGGCATGCTGAGTATATTGCGAAGAGCCATGGGGTAATAACCTCTTTGGTCAACTGCATCATGGCTCGGAATATCCCGTCCAGTCCTGGTGCTTTTATGGCCGCGAAGGAGTCTATGGCCCAGTGGATTCTCTTAGTGGTTAACAGACCTATTGGGGGTGCTGTTCCTCAGTTGCTAGGTCCTGATGCTCCTTGGCGTCAGTGACCTCGGTGCATTCAGGGAAGTGCGCCTCCATTAGTGCTGTTAGCGCTTCTTTACTGCCCTCTGTCCACTGTCCGTTGTCTAGTTTTAGTAGGCTCTGTACTGTGGGCTGCTTTGAGAGCAGCTTCCGGAGCCTAGCGGTTTCGGGCACTTTCTCAATGTTGGAGCAGAAGTTTCTCCACGAGTTCCTTTGTGCCTTACGTATTTCCTTCTTGTAGCTCCTTAGTAGGATTTTATATTCCTCATTGACAATCTCTTCGTTCGCTTGTTTGGCGATCTTGAAGAATTCCTTGAGGTTGTTCCTTTGGAGAGAGAGATCTCGGTTCCACCAGAGTGGCTTGGACCTCCTCTTCGTTCTCGAGGGTTTGCACGATGCATGGTAGGCGTTCAGTAACTCGTTGGATAGGGTCTTTAGGGACTTCTCTATGTCCTCCGCGGATTTCACTGAGCCCGGATTTGCGAGCTTCGAAGTAACAGTCTTTTTAAACTTTACCCAGTTTGTGTTTCGGGGGTTTCTATAGACTGTTATCTTCGAAGAGTGTTTGAATTCGCACTTGAACTGAATGTACTTATGGTCTGAGAAGGATGGTCTTTCGAGGACTCTCCAGTCAGATACCAAGGTACTCTTTCCCGTGACAAGAGTTAGGTCTAGCACGTTTGACGAGGTGGGACCCACGAAGGTGTGTTCCTCCCCCACGTTTGCTACATCTAAGTTAGTGGATAAGATAAAGTCTAGGAGTGACTCACCTCTATCGTTGGTGTCAGGGCTTCCCCACACATTGTGATGGGCGTTGGCGTCTGCACCGATGAGGAGTTGGAGATTTTTGGAGCCGGCTTCTGTCACCAGACTCCTAAGTTCTTCCGGCGGGGCGGGCCTGTCGTGTGCCATGTAGCAGGAAGCTGCCATTAGGCGCTTTTCCTCGCTCTCCAGCATCACCACCGTCAGGTCATCCGTGCTGTAATGAGACATAAGATGAGCATGGATTCCCTTCCGTACGAGTACGGCGGTTCTGTTCCTGCTTACCGAAGTTGAGTAGAGAAGGCTGTAATTTGAGGACTTTAGTCCGGCCACAGAGTTGCCTGACGCAATCCACGGCTCCTGGACTAAAGCTATGTCGGCGGGCCCTTGCTCCATGGCAATGAGGAGCTCCGCCGACGCTACCTTGCTTTTATGGAGATTGAGTTGCAGCACCCTTAGTGTCATGGGTGGCTAACTCAACCTCGCACGACGGGTTGACTATGATTGTCAGGTCAACGTCACCGTCCTCCTCCTCCTCCGAGTCGTCCAACGCAAGACCCTGGGCGGCCTCCACTATGGTCTCCAGACCTAGGTCCTTCTCTACCTCGCCTGCCTGGAGGGTGTGCGCATCTTTTAACCTCGGGGTGGCGCTTTTTCAGCCGTACGTATACGCTACCTACGCCCCACGCCATCTTCCCGAACTTGGGATACAGGATGTCCTCCGCCACCTTGCTGATCTGGAGGATCACGTGCTGGCCCCCTCGTTGAGTAGTGGGCTACCGGCATGCAGAACCTTCCAATCAGCCGTTGGCACGTCCGGATTTTGCCTCTGCAGCAGCTTCAGTGCTCGCTCCCCCTGGACAGCAATGGGAAAGAGCACCTTCGCCTTTGGTATGGACGGGATCAGCTCCCTGTCTACCACCTCCAGCTTGGCCCCCTCCCACAGAGCTTCCAGTAGGGGCACCTTCTGCACCAGCCACTGCCGCGTTGGGTCGTCGTTGCACTTGAGGATTTTGACCCCGTTCAGCCATCCCGCTCCATCGAACGTGGGCATGGGAGCGCTAGGGTCCTCCTCCATTCGCGAGAACAGTGCCTCGACGAGCTGCGAGTGGACTAACTTCCACTGCACCGCCGTCATCTTCCCGTTCTCATCGCTGCGATCGATCAAGGCCACAATGAGATGTCTCTTGGACACCTCGCTCATGGCCTTCTGCCTCGGCTTCCTCGTCTTCGGCTGGGGGGTGGCCACCTTGGGCCCGCGTTGCCGCTTGCTCGCCGGAGTGTCTTTGGCAGCACTCTCGATCGAGCGTTGCCTCTTGGTGGCCAACATCTCCTCCACCTTGTTGGCGAATCCACCGTTTGTTGCCTTCATCTGCGGCAACTGCGCGTAGTATTCGCGGCCCTCCTGTACCCGTTGCTCAGCCCAGGCTAGCTTGGACTTCTCCTCTTGGGAGATATCCGCCTTGCCCTGGAGCCGGCTCAGTAACTTGAGGGCCGCCTTATACTGAGCTTTTGCCTTCATCCCCTCCCTGGAACGCTTCGGCCCTTCCCTACGCAGGGTGCTGGTACCTGGTTCCGGCGAGCGGAGAAGGCTTTCCTCTTCGGTCTTGCTAAGGGATAGCACGCTCTCCAGGTCCGAGTCTGCATCGACAACGGCACCCGCGCGGCTCACCCTGCAACGCGTCGTTTTTGTGGCAGTAGTATTACAACTGACATGACCTGCTCCCGCCATGCCCGAGGTGTGACCGCTGGCGACACGCAGAGAGGATTGCTCCTCCCCGTGCCCGCCGGTGGTAGCAGTCACGCTTTCCACCGACGTTTGGGTTGACATCCCAACCCGTTTTTGCTCCTTATCTACCTCCATATTTGGCCCGAATGTCCATACCGGTTAATGTTTTTCGGGGGGACCACCCCCTAGCGTTTTATGCCTGGCCGCCAGGCACCTCTAGCCATGGCCTTGGTTCAGTTCCCCCGACTTTAGATCGGGAAGACGATGGACCATAGCCTTGGCTAGACACTGCATTACCCCGGGCAAGGCAAGCGACAGTGCATTATCCTCGCCCGGGATAATGCAGTGTCCATTGCCCAGCCGGCACCCTCGTGGAGGGTTCAGCTAGAGGGTTTTTGCCAGCATCAATACTAAGTACAATGAAATTTTGTCAAATAAAAAAGCTATTTTTGGAATAATTAACAATTGTCAAGAATATAATAACATTAAGATTTGTAGTAAGAACGATGTTGTAAACCTTAGAAATAATACATGTTTGCCTAGGCTCCTAAGAGGAGAAAAATCACACTGTGCGAGTTCAGCAACTCTACATTTACATATACACGATACTAAGTCAGTATGGCTCTCTTCCGGCAGACGCCGCTAATATTAAACGACACGACAAAGAGTGCGTGCGAGAGAGACAGAAAATCAGTCTGAGCGTGACGTCGGGCGCTGCGTAGCCACTGCAAATTGATTTCTTGCTTCTGGCTACAAAAATGATCCGATCTGATCCAGATTCAGGAATCTGATAGATATGGTCATTATCTATGATTCTGCGTTTTTAGTTTTCTCGAATGTGCAATATTGTTGATGCAACAGATTTTCGTCCTTTGTGGGGGCGGAAGGGGGTGGGCCGAAATTCTGAGATATACGTTTTATAGTGAGATCTAACAAAAGTGCGGATACCAAATTTGGTTACTCTAGCCTTAATAGTCTCTGAGATTTGTGGATGCCCCAGATTTTCGTCATTTGCGGGGGCAGAAGGGGGTGTGGCGGTATTTGGACACGAAACGGTCAAGGTCCGATATCACAGGAGTGTGGTTACCAAATTTGGTTGCTCTGGCTCTTATAGGTTCTGAGATCCTTGAACTCATATTTTGCAATTGGCAAAACCGACCATGAAACCTGTGTGTTAGAGAGAGACAGAGCGAGAAAGAATGAAATTGTTTTCTTGATTCTGGCTATAATAATTATACGATCTGATAGAGATTTTACACTCTAGAACATATAGTCATCCTCTACGATTCTGCGTTTTTGGTTTTATCGTATCTTTAAAAATGTGGATTCCACAGTGTTCGGAGCAGAACCCAGCCGATTAGCTGCTTGCCAAATAGCACCTAATTCTTGGCCGTCAGCCGCTTATTTTGTTTGTTACTTATGTCTATGTCACTCATTTGTTTGTTAAAGCTCTGCGCTTGCTTGCCCTGCTAAACGCTCTCTGCCAGCTCGCTCTTCGCTATCTCCGCTTTGCGTCTGCCTACCGACGTCGGCCGAGCGAAGCTGCGCTTAGCGATCGGAGCGGCAATGTAAAGGGCAGGCAAGCCACACTTGCAATTTGGATGTCACGCATTAAAGAACATATCGTAATTTTATTTCTGTGCCGAGTTTTATTTAATTCGAAATAATTAGTCGGCCGATTGGGGATAAAAAACATTATCTCCACATAAAATTTGGTGACCCCGACGTGATCTCTGAGTTGCCTTGTCAATTAATAATCATTCGCGATCGACATTCGTTAGACCTAGCTAATTTTCGGCGGTTAAGCACAATTCGGTGCTAAAACACACTTACATACACCTACATACACGCATTGCTGGCTATTAATTTCTCTGTCGCGACAATTCGGTCAGTGCAGTGCGGTAGGCATTGCAGCGAACTCACTAATACACACAAGCGGAGTACAAAGCGGAATCGGACAGCTCGCACAGCCGCACAGCTAAAGGCATTAGCTGTAATCCCTTTGCTTTCGGTTCCCACGTTTATACGTATACAGGGTGTCTTTTTCGGTCGTGCTGAGTGACTCTTTTAAAACCTCAACATGGCAGCACCTGAGCCTATTAATGTCGCGAACGCAGCAATGCCGAGTGATGTAGATTTCTACAAGCACAAGGCCGAGTCCATCGCGCGCCAACTAAAGGCCATGGATCGCTTTCTCACCAAGGAAGAGCTTGCCGAGTTAGATGAGGCAGAACTTCAAGCTCGCTTAGAGCAAATCGAGCGAATGAATGCGGACTTCGATGACGCTCAAACGAGCCTAGAAAAGCCTGGATTTCCTGCAGTTAGCCCATGATGCCCGGCTGGACTTTTCGAATGTTTATGTCAAGGTTAGGTCCAGGCTGTCGCGGGAGTTGATGGCTGCTCGCACTGTAAATGTTGCCAATTCAACGGCTCGGCATACTCTCGAGGGGAATTCGTCGTTGTTCGCCTATAATAGTATAGGCCGTTCTCGAATGCCCGAGTTGCAGCTTCCGCGATTCGGTGGGAACTACATGGATTGGACAGAATTCCACTCGATGTTCTCGACAATGGTGCACAGAGACCATCGTATACCAATCATCGAAAAATTCCAACATCTTCGTGGATGTCTAGATGGTGCTGCGCTGGATACGATTCGTTCCTTGGAACTTTCTGAGGAGAATTACGACAAGGCGTTGAATTAACTAATGTTGCGATTCGATAATAAACTGTTACATTTGCAGGCACACGTCAAGGCTATTTTCGGGCTGCAAGGGGTGGAGAAGGGCTCGGCTATCGGTTTGCGCGCGCTCAGCGACTTCAGACCTTGGCGACCCCGCAGGAGATTTCCGATGGGTTGCTGATCTTCATCATAGGCACGAAATTGGACCACAAGACCAAGGAGAAATGGGAAGAGAACTTGCCGACGTCAGGATTGCCTCGGTGGTCAAGCATGGCCTCATTCTTGGAAGCAAGATGTCGGATGCTGGAAAATTTGGGATCGGCTATGGTAACAATTCCTAGCCAGCAGGTGCGAGAAAGTAAACCTAGCACCCTAATCACCTCCATTAACGATCATAAAAGCTCAACATGCAAGTATTGCAAATCCTCCGATCACTACATATCCCGATGCCAGGCATTTCTAGATCTCCCTGTTTTTTCTCGATACAAGGAGGTGAAGAAGCGCCAAGCCAAGCATCACACACTGCTCCACATGCAGTCGGGCGCTGACGCTGAGTTGCCGTCGCCGAGCACGGAATCGACCCAGCATGATCCTGCAAGTGCCCTAGTAGCAAGCAAATATACTAGCCCTCCCCCTCGAGTCAAAAATCTCTGCCTAGCCAAAACGTGCTGCTAGCTACCGCAATCGTATATGTCAGGGGCCGTTTTGGATCGCTTATTCCATGTCGTGCCATTTTAGATTCCGCTTCTCAGGTTAACTTTATAACATCGAGACTCGCCAATCAGCTGCAGTTAGATCCTCACCCGTCTCACGTTCAAATCGCCGGTATTGGAGAGTCAATTCTACCATCCAGCAAGGCTGTAGACATCGTCCTGCAATCTCAAGACGAATGCTATCACGGTTTCCTCTCTGCAATTATCACTGCCTCAATCACAGGAATGCAGCCTAACTTCGGCCTAGACGCAAAGGATTGGCCAATGCCAAATAATCTAAAACTGGCTGATCCTAATTTCGCCAAGCCCCAGCGTGTCGATCTGTTGATAGGTGCTGGTTTGTTCTTCGAATTAATGTGCGTTGGACAGATTCGACTGTCAGACCAATTGCCAACATTGCAGAAGACGAAACTTGGCTGGATAGTGTCAGGAAGTATTAAAAACTCTGAGAAAGCCCGTGCGGCGCTAGCAGCCGTTGAAGATCCCCCTGTCATCTCCGCTTGCGAGACTAATTTGTGCGATATCGTAAGGCGGTTTTGGGAAGTCGATGGAGATTATTCGCCCTCATCAATTTCGGAGGAAGATGTTCATTGCGAACAGCATTTCGGCACAAACTGCATTCGCCTAGATTCCGGAGCTTACTCCGTGCGTTTGCCAACCAAATTCAGTCTAGAGGAATTAGGAGAATCGTATCAGCAGGCGCTACGTAGATTTCTCAATTTGGAGAGGAAGCTAGCAAAAAATGCACAGCTTAAGGCAAAATATATGGAGTTTCTCCAGGAGTATCGTGATTTAGGACACATGTCGCCAGCTTCGCGGCAGTCAGACCTCCCGCAGTAGTTCTTGCCTCACCATTGCGTCCACAAGCAGGATAGTACAACCACCAAATTACGCGTAGTGTTCGATGGATCTGCCAAAACAGCGTCTGGAGTATCACTGAATGATGCGCTAATGGCTGGACCCACCATCCAACCTAAAATTCTGATAACTCTGTTTCGTTTCCGCTTTTTATACCCGATACTCAAAATGAGTATTGGGGTATATTAGATTTGTGGTAAAAGTGGATGTGTGTAACGTCCAGAAGGAATCGTTTCCGACCCCATAAAGTATATATATTCTTGATCAGCATCAATAGCCGAGTCGATTGGGCCCTGTCTGTCTGTCTGTCTGTCCGTCTGTCCGTCCGTCCGTCTGTCCGTCCCCTTCAGCGCCTAGTGCTCAAAGACTATAAGAGCTACAGCAACGATGTTTTGGATCCAGACTTCTGTGATATGTCACTGCTACAAAAATATTTCAAAACTTCGCCCCACCCACTTCCGCCCCCACAAAGGACGAAAATCTGTGGCATCCACAATTTTAAGGATATGAGAAAACCAAAAACGTAGAATTGTAGAGAATGACCATATCTTTAAGACTGCGGAAGCTGAATTGGATCGTATTATTATTATAGCCAGCATCAAGAAAACAATTTCATTTTTTCTCGCCCTGTCTCTCTCTAACACACACGTAGCATAGGCGGCTTTGCTTAGAGTAAAACATTAGCACCTAGATCTCAGAGACTATAAAAGCTAGAGCAACCAAATTTGGTATCCACACTCCTAATATATCGGACCGAGACGAGTTTGTTTCAAAATTTCGCCACACCCCCTTCCGCCCCCGCAATGGACGAAAATCTGGGGATATTCAAAAATCTCAGAGACTATTAAGGCTAGAGTAACCAAATTTGGTATCCGCACTTCTGTTAGATCTTACTATAAAACGTGTATCTCAAAATTTCGCCCCACCCCCTTCCGCCCACACAAAGGACGAAAATCTGTTGCATCCACATTATTGCACATTCGAGAAAACTAAAAACGCAGAATCATAGATAATGACCATATGTATCAGATTGCTGAATCTGGATCAGATCAGTTCATTTTTATAGCCAAAAGAACAAATCAATTTGCAGTGGCTACGCAGCGCCCGACGTCACGCTCAGACTGATTTTCTGTCCCTCTCGCACGCACTCTGTGTCGTGTCGGTTAATATTAGCGGCGTCTGCCGGAGGAGAGCCATACTGACTAAGTATCGGGTATAACTGTAGAGTTGCGGTGTCCGCAGCAACTCACAACGTTCCCCCTCGTTTAAAGTCGCCTTGTGTGGCGATATCTGCAAAATGTACCGCTGTGTACGCGTTTCCCATCCCGATTCGCACGTGCAGTGCATCCTATGGCGCAATGACCCGAAGGAGGAGATTCAGGTGTTCAAGTTGGAGACTGTTACTTACGGAACCAAACCTGCCGCTTTCTTAGCAATTCGTGCTATGCGCTGATGTTGTTCGAAGAGGTTTCTATGTCGATGATCTCATATCTGGAGGGGACAGCATTGATTCTGTCATCAAAATTCGTCAGCAGGTAAAGGAGCTACTTTCGAAAGGATGTTTTCCCATACGTAAATGGTGTTCCAATGAACCCGCTGCTTTGGAAGGCGTATCGGAGGCGGATCGCGAAAAGTTCCTTACCTTTCATGACGGGACTGAAGTAACCAAGGCGCTTGGTCTAGTTTGGGATCCCACCACGGACAATCTTCTGTTTAGCTTTGCTCAAGTCGGAACCGCTGCAGGCCCAATGTCGAAGCGTTCGGTCCTGTCTACACTAGCTAGGTTCTACGATCCTCTAGGGCTCATCTCTCCCATCATCACAAAAGCAAAAATATTTATGCAGTCGCTATGGAACGAAAGCCTAAAGTTGAATTGGGACGAAAGCCTGCCCCAGGATCTACATACGACTTGGATTGAGCTGACTTCGCAGTTGTCGATGGTTAAAAACTTTAAGTTTCCACGTTACGTGCTTCGGCAGCAAGCCAGATTAGAAATGCACGCGTTTTGTGATGCGAGCCAAGCAGCATATGGCGCCTGTGTATACATGCGTTCGGAAGCTCTTGGCATTGTGCAAAGTCATCTCTTATGCTCTAAACCCAGAGTCGCTCCCTTGAAAAGTATGACTATCCCCAAGCTTGAGCTGTCCGCTGCCCTCGTATTAGCCGAACTAGTGTCCACCATAGTTAAGGGATTATCAGCTCCATGCCAAATACATTGCTGGTCGGATTCGTCCATAGCCCTTGCCTAGATTCGAGAATCACCATTGAATTTTAATATATTTGTTTCTAATCGAGTTCAGCGGATTCAGGAGTTCACCGCTGGAATGACTTGGCATCACGTGCCCACAAAGTTGAATCCTGCCGACATCATATCACGTGGATCCACGCCCGCTGAACTAATGGATAGCAGCCTTTGGATCTCTGGACCACCATTCTTGCGTCTTGAGAGCTCAGAGTGGCCTGCAGGCTTGCAATTGCCGACCGATGTACCAGAACGTCGTCATGCAGCATTGGTTGTTTCAAACGAAAGGGATGTATCGTACGATTGCAAATTTCAAAACTCATTCGGATCCATGCAGCGCGTCTTTGCTTACATATATCGATTCTACATTCTCAAGGACAAAGGCATAGCGCGGTCGAAGGGTCAACTTACCGTAATCGACATCAAAAATGGTACGCATTTGCTCATAAGGGCAATACAGCAGCAACAATTTTCGGAAGAGATAAGGGCCCTCTCCAGCAAACAGGCCCTACCCCCAAAAAGCACGATGGCCTCACTGAATCCATTTCTGGATAGCTTTGGATTGCTGCGTGTTGGAGGCCGCCTCCAAAATGCCGAATTGGACTACGACGCGAAGCACCCGATCCTGCTTCCTAAGGGACATCCTGTCACTGTCTCTATTATTATCTTCTTTCACGAAAGGTTTCTCCACGCAGGAGCTCAAGGATTGCTCGGACTGCTTCGGCAAAAATTCTGGCCTATTGGTGGACGCAAATATGTTGCGGGAATCATTCGCAAATGTGTTAGATGCTTTCGTTTGAAGCCAGTGCTGAGGGAACATATCATGGGAAACTTGTCTGCGGATCGCGTAAGGTCTAATCCAGAAATCCACACAACGGGCGTTGATTTTTGCGGACCCGTTTATCACAAGTCGGAAGTCAGAAGCAGGCCTCCTATCAAATGTTACATCGCTGTCTTCGTATGCTTTAGCACCAAAGCAACTCATTTGGAAGTCGTTCGGGATCTATCTACAGAATCCTTTCTGGCAGCATTAAGGCGTTTTATAAGTCTACGTCCCAAACCTCGAATCATCTGGTCAGACAACGCTACAAATTTTGTAGGAGCAAAAAATGAGCTTTTGGAGCTTCGGCAAATGTTCCTCAGCGATCCTCATACGTCGGCTGTGTCACATCTCTGCGTTTCTAGTGGAATCGACTGGAAATTCATCCCCCTCGCTCACCTCATTTTGGGGGTTTGTGGGAGGCGGCTGTTAAAGCAGCTAAATATCATTTTCATCGCATCGTCGGGACCTACATTTTTACTCTTGATGAAATTCAGACCTTGGCTTGTGAAATCTCTGCTTTGTTAAATTCCCGTCCGCTTTATGCAATTACAGAAAGTCCCGATGATCTAGATGTGCTCACGCCAAACCACTTTCTCAATGGAGCCCCGAAAGCTGCATTCGACGAGCCAGATGTGGCGCATCTCCGGGTCAACCTACTTAGTCGATGGCAGCGGCTGTGTCAAATGAAGCAGGCGTTTTTGAGAAAATGGAGCACGGCGTATCTTTCGATTCTTCAGGAGCGGAGCAAGTGGCGGTCATCGTCTCCAAACATCAAGCTAGGAGCGCTCGTCATGATCAAGGAGGAAACGCTGCCACCATTGAGGTGGCCGCTTGGCCGCTTTGAGAGCGTCATCCCAGGAAAAGATGGAACCATCAGAGTAGCCGTCATCCGCACTCAAAAAGGCCTTTTCAAGAGGGCCGTTGGAAAAATAGCGGTTCTGCCCCTTCAGGATGGATCTGTTGAAAGACTTTGCCTTCCAACGGGGGGTGAATGTTCGGAGCAGAACCCAGCCGATTAGCTGCTTGCCAAATAGCACCTAATTCTTGGCCCTCAGCCGCTTATTTTGTTTGTTACTTATGTCTATGTCACTCATTTGTTTGTTAAAGCTCTGCGCCTGCTTGCCCTGCTAAACGCTCTCTGCCAGCTCGCTCTTCGCTATCTCCGCTTTGCGTCTGCCTACCGACGTCGGCCGAGCGAAGCTGCGCTTAGCGATCGGAGCGGCAATGTAAAGGGCAGGCAAGCCACACTTGCAATTGGGATGTCACGCATTAAAGAACATATCGTAATTTTATTTCTGCGCCGAGTTTTATTTAATTCGAAATAATTAGTCGGCCGATTGTGGATAAAAAACATTATCTCCACACACAGATTTTCGTCCTTTGTGGGAGCGGAAGTGGGCGGGGCGAAGTTTTAAAATATTTTTGTAGCAGTGACATATCACAGAAGTCTGGATCCAAAACATCGTTGCTCTAGCTCTTATAGTCTTTGAGCACTAGGCGCTGAAGGGGACGGACAGACGGACGGACGGACAGACCGACAGAAGGACAGACAGACAGACAGACAGGGCTCAATCGACTCGGCTATTGATGCTGATCAAGAATATATATTCTTTATGGGGTCGGAAACGATTCCTTCTGGACGTTACACATATCCACTTTTACCACAAATCTAATATACCCCAATACTCATTTTGAGTATCGGGTATAAAAATAGAAGAAATCAGCAGCGGACTCTTGATGTTAAACGAGTTCAACGGAACCTTACTTCAGCGGAACAGCACGACAAGTTTGGTCGGGACGTACCTCGTCAACTTCTGGAATGAGTCCATATTAATTAATGGACGAGAGTTTAACACCTAAGAAACTGTAATAATGAAGTCAGCACCACCCATAATACAGATCACCCCAGAGGAGACTAAACGACTCCAAATCCTATCTCTGGAAGCCCTCCAAGCATTGCACATTGATAACACCAAGCGGTTGGAGACACTACAAATAGCAACAAACGGAATCTCAGCCATAACTCTAATTTGCATTTCTACAATAGCTGCTTGTGTTTGGTGTCTCTATAGGAAAAGACAGCAGAAAATAATACTACAAATGGCTCCACAAGCTCAAAACGCAAATTCTCCAAACCCCGAGCCACACAGAAATAACCCACTACACTTCAACGACATCCCCTTTTTCTAATATAAAAATCGCTTGAGGACAAGCTCCATTTAGAGGCGGAAGAGTTAACGACAAAGTTGCCAAAACACCAGCAACCGACACGAGCCGCTCCAGATCGCCAAAACTGCTGGATCAGCGTCTGGACGATATCCGCCAACGGCGAGGGATTCCGAGAAATACCCCGCCACGGCTGAACTGCTGTCGTTGCATTGCTGCAACATTCCGAGGTCGCGAACCCACAGTAAGAATAGGGCCTCAAAATATATTGAAAAATTGTCTTTAATTATTCGTCAAATAAAGAACACGGACTTCGTCCGCAAGAAAACTCAATACGTTGAACTTATTAATATAAAAATTTAACTTGTATTTAGACATGCAAGAATATGCTACTTTAAAAGGAATGCGTACTTATGTATGTATATGTAAATAAATATGTGCCGGGCGTATGAAATCGTGTATTAGGTTATGGACAATATAATTAGTTAAGAAAGGGGCGACGCACTATGGTCCGAACGACCACTTTTGTTGGCCAAAATTAATAACTCCCGAACGGAACAAGATTTTTATACCCGATACTCAAAATGAGTATTGGGGTATATTAGATTTGTGGTAAAGAGGATGTGTGTAACGTCCAGAAGGAATTGTTTCCGACCCCATAAAGTATATATATTCTTGATCAGCATCAATAGCCGAGTCGATTGAGCCATGTCTGTCTGTCCGTCTGTCCGTCCGTCCGTCTGTCCGTCTGTCCGTCCGTCCGTCCGTCCGTCTGTCCGTCCCCTTCAGCGTCTAGTGCTCAAAGACTATAAGAGCGAGAGTAACGATGTTTTGAATCCAGACTTCTGTGATATGTCACTGCTACAAGAATTTTTCAAAACTTTGCCCCGCCCACTTCCGACCCCACAAAGGGCGAAAATCTGTGGCATCCACAATTTCGACGATACGTTTCATTTAGTTTTTTGTATTGGATATATATAATCAATAAGAAGTGGAGTTAAGAAAAAAAATGGGTGTAGCATGGGGTCACTATAACTAATAATTTAAATATGCATTATTAAACGAGGGGGAACGTTGTGAGTTGCTGCGGAGACCGCAACTCTACAGTTATACCCGATACTTAGTCAGTATGGCTCTCCTCCGGCAGACGCCGCTAATATTAAACGACACGATAAGGAGTGCGTGCGAGAGGGACAGAAAATCAGTCTGAGCGTGACGTCGGGGGCTGCGTAGCCAGTGCAAATTGATTTGTTCCTTTTGGCTATAAAAATGATCTGATCTGATCCAGATTCAGCAATCTGATAGATATGGTCATTATCTATGATTCTGCGTTTTTAGTTTTCTCGAATGTGCAATATTGTGGATGCAACAGATTTTCGTCCTTTGTGGGGGCGGAAGGGGGTGGGGCGAAATTCTGAGATATACGTTTTATAGTGAGATCTAACAGAAGTGCGGATACCAAATTTGGTTACTCTAGCCTTAATAGTCTCTGAGATTTGTGGATGCCCCAGATTTTCGTCCTTTGCGGGGGCGGAAGGGGGTGTGGCGAAATTTGGACACGAAACGGTCAAGGTCCGATATCACAGGAGTGTGGATACCAAATTTGGTTGCTCTGGCTCTTATAGGTTCTGAGATCCTTGAACTCATATTTTGCAATTGGCAAAACCGACCATAAACCCTGTGTGTTAGAGAGAGACAGAGCGAGAAAGAATGAAATTGTTTTCTTGATTCTGGCTATAATAATAATACGATCTGGTTGAGATTTTACATTCTAGAACATATAGTCATCCTCTACGATTCTGCGTTTTTGGTTTTATCGTATCTTTAAAAATGTGGATGCCACAGATTTTCGTCCTTTGTGGGGGCGGAAGTGGGCGGGGCGAAGTTTTGAAATATTTTTGTAGCAGTGACATATCACAGAAGTCTGGATCCAAAACATCGTTGCTTTAGATCTTATAGTCTTTGAGCACTAGGCGCTGAAGGGGACGGACGGACGGACGGACGGACGGACAGACGGACAGACAGACAGGGCGCAATCGACTCGGCTATTGATGCTTACAAGACTATATATATACTTTATGGGGTCGGAAACGATTCCTTCTGGACGTTACACACATCCACTTTTACCACAAATCTAATATACCCCAATACTCATTTTGAGTATCGGGTATAAAAAGTATTAAGCATATTTTATTTAAGAAAACGGCGTTGCACGCCTAAACAAAATTTTGATTTAAATAAAAATAAAATCGTTTAAAGGTTTCCGTAAATTTTTGCTGAGATCCTTGTCTAGAAGCAAGGTTAACGCCTCGTTAGGTGAGATATGTGCCGGCTTTCCGACTGGGAAAGCCTTACGAACTTAGTTAGCATTCTCTGGGCATAAAGATAATAGTAGTGAAATAAAGGCTTGTGGCCAATCCACATATTTTCGTTCAAACATCTTTGAATTTTACTTGCATTTGTTCCGGTATGTTGCCAAGCGATAACAAATTTTCTTGCTGGTATCTTCAAAAGCTTTATTAATTTCATATGATATGTCGCCTTAAGATCCGTTTTCAATTAATTGATAATATTACCCTTCTCTGAATTCCATACGGCAAACAACTCTGCATTTTCGAATTTGAGGTTATGCTCTATTAATGCAAATTCTAAGAATTGTGGTGAAAAGTGGCATTTCTTACTATATACATTTCAAAAAGAATTTATTAATCTACGAGACACAAAAGGTTTCAGGGTGGGACTAGGTAGGACTCACTCTGTACACCTTTTCAAAAATTAGTTTTAATTACAAGTTGGCACATGTTGAAGGCCTCACTTTAACCTTCAATTACGAAGACATCACAACTAGTAGAGACAGTTAAAAACTCAAAACACGTAGTAAGAAACCGACAGATTAAGATTCATCAAAAAAATTTCATCACTTCTTGGCGTTTTTCAATTTTTGAGAGATCTAAAATGGTTATTAATTTGGCACTTTTTCCCTTCACGTGCTTTACTATAAAAACAGTTGGGTTGCACAGCTGATTTTGCGAATGTGGCCATCTATGGAAATTTCTGGTACGCAGCTTTAATGGTCCATCTTTTTCTAATGCAGAGTCTCAAAACCAATTTTTAGTTGTGACTTTTAAAAATTATGTTTTGGCCAACAAAAGTGTGTAGTGGCCAGTGAAGCAAACCCAGATTAAATTCCCTAATAATTTCCCAGATATAAAGCAGATTCAAATCACGCGCCAACTTGATTAGTTCGAACACCAAGGCTTTAAAAACAGCTACTTCGAATATGGAGCTTTAATTGCTCGAATGTTCTTTTTCGTCTCTCGAGACCGAATTCCATGGAAGGGTCCCGTTAAAGCTCGTCTATGCCGCTTAAGCCGACAGCGACGGTGAACACGCGGATCAATTCCATTTTTCTCCCAAAACACTTCGGTTGTGCCTGTGCCAATAGTGGCAAACTCTAGTGGAAGTTCACGTGTCCCTGTATTACATAATACATACCAAATTACATAGCTGCAAGTCGGCGGAGAATCGACTAAAAAGCAAGATCAAGCTATATTGTGTGGTGAAAGTGCAAAGTGCTACGTAGAGAAAAAGAAGGTGATTATAGAGGAAAGCAGGTTTGGTACATTCACTGAATTCCGAATCTATTACAGAATCTCTTGGTCACTGGAGGTCTGCCGTGCTTTGGCGCTCTCACGCCTAACCCCCCCACGCAACCTCCAGTGTCTTATTTTTGGCCGATTCGAATTACCAGCGTTTCCGTTGTACGGACGATCTGTATCGACCTTTGAATGCCCTATAAGCCGTAACGTTATAAAATGGCGCCCAACGTGGGGCCGAAGACGAAACGACGTGTTATAATCGGAAAAGTGTAGAAAAGATACGATTATTTCCAGATGAGGATAATTCCGAACGGTTGGAGTAACCTTCGTGCTTCACGGTTAAGCTCTGTTAATACATCCATTAGCCTGTTAATTAGAAAATTCGGTATATCGTGTAGACGTGAAGTCAGCTTTTGGAATGGAGATTTCAATTCGACTGAGTAGGGATTGGTCTACCAAGAAATGACGGCGTGAACTGTATAGATGTCTGAAGAAAATATTTATTAAATGTTAGTGCCGTGTATCTGAGCTGTGGAATTTGCGATTGCAATTCAGGATTTTGTATTGATCGACCCAACCAGACGCACGACCACTTTCAACTTTATAGGAACATGACTTGTTCGGTACTTGGAATGGCGGGTCTTAGAGAAACTTTGAGTTCCCGACGAGTATCAAACATAGTCTAATAGGAACCTTTAATATCCATTTAATTCAATAATCATAGAGGCAGAAGAGAGGAGTTACACATCGATGTAGAATTGGCATTTGTGGAAAAGACAGAAAATATTTTGCTGATTGAAAAAAAAAAAAAAAAAAAAAAAAAAAAAAAATTAAGAGGAAATATGGCCAGTAAAGATAATAGCTTTGAAACTGCATTAAATCAGCATGGCGATTGTCGCATTTGCCACGATAAACTTGAGAAAGATCAATTGTTTGCCACGACACCGTGTCAACATCAATTTCACCATTCCTGTGTGACCGATTGGCTTAAGAGTTCACCGAGTTGTCCAACCTGTCGCGGACTATGCACTACAGAATTGTTAGTTCGGGGAAATGTTGATTTGGCGACGGAATTAAATAACGCGGACCTTGCAGAGGTAGGAGATTCGAACACTGAAGGAATTCCCCTCGATGCGCTATTCCCAAGTCAAATATAGTAACGAGATCTAAGCAAAGGGAGGGAAATTCTACCCCTACAGACCCAACTAGCCAATCGCTGAATTCATCTAACGCCATGGATAAAAGTGAAATTGTTAATTTGGTAAGGTCAATGATGGGCACCCAACAAAAGACGTTGTTGGAGAAGCTAACCGCTCATATAGAGACAGCATTGAGCCATCAGCTGAGTTCGTTTCAATTGAGATCGGGACTTGCGGAGCACGCTTCGAATTATCAGCATGTACCAGCAGACGTTAGGAGTAGAGCAAGCCAAGAGGCAGACTTAAGGAATACTAGCAATCGCTCTTCAGTTTCAATTTCACCAGAAAAGGTAGGACATGTTATTCAAAACTGGAAAGTAAAGTTTGACGGTAGTAAGGACGGTCTATCGGACACAGAATTTATTTACCGGGTACGTTCCTTGACGGCACAGACCCTGGGAAACAATTTCCAGCTGGTTTGCGAGCATTTGCACTTATTGTTATCCGCAAAAGCAGGTGATTGGTTCTGGCATAAATATGACGATGCTGCCACTGATGTCGACATATGGCGTAGAATCGCGAAACGAAAGCAAGGGGAAAATGAACCTTTTGATTCCTATCAGAATAGTATAGAAGAGTTGGTGAATAGGCTCGAGCGTAGCCTACCAGAATGCGACCTTGTTAAGCTGTTGATTGACAATTCGAAAAGTACACTTCATCACGAGTTACTACATTTGAATATCACTTCGATAAAGAAATTACTTTTAGAGGTTAAAAAGCACGAACAATTTTATTCGGAACTTCGAAACCCTTCTTACAAAACGCCTTTTGTAAGCCGGCGCAACATCTCCGAGATCTCTCCGGAGAGGGAACACCTTGAGGAGCCTGAACCAATAATATCAGCGATCATGCGTAATAAGATGTCCTGCTGGAATTGTGATAAGATAGGGCATAGATGGGATGATTGTGTGGAACCTAGAAGCATATTCTGTTACGGTTGTGGAACCAAGAATGTTTACAAGCCACGTTGCTCTAAGTGCCATCCTTCGGAAAACCGGCTGCGGGATGTGTCAACGAACCCCCTGTAGGCACATCCGTACCAAAACAAGCGAAAGCATCAGTCAGACTATAGATGAGGGTTTAAAACCGCTATGGACTCAGGATTTTTATCGGATAAACGACCAACTAGATATTTACCCTTACATGTAAGACTGTCAAATTACAAGAAAGCTAGAAATAGGATATTTGGCGATCTTTGTACCATATCAACTACGACAAAATCTAAAAGATCTACCCTTCGATTACGCAAATTTTGGAAAACAGTTGTTAGCACTCGACAATGCTTAATTGCTTCCATATTCAGTACGGGAGATAACCGTCTGTACGCACCCATCACGATTGAAGACAAGGTTTACAACGCCTTGTTAGATTCTGGAGCGTCGGTTAGTTGCGTTGGCAACAATGCCGCCCGTGCTCTCCTTAACCATCCGAAATCACGTAAGTGTTCGGGAAGGGTTAAAACAGCCAGCGGAACCAAATGCTCGGTTGAGGGCATTTTCACAGCGACTATTACATATCGTAGTCTCACGGAAAGTATAGATTTTTTTATCATACCAAACTTAGCCCAAGAGGTTTACTTAGGAATTGACTTTTTTAGGAAATTTAAACTTGCTGATCGACTCATGAGCGAAAGTGTCTCTGAGTTAGATATAGGTCCCACGGAGGATGAGGAAAGCTCACCCAAGTTACACAAACTTTCTGGTAAAGAGCAGGAGAGACTGCAAGGTGTCGTCGAAATTTTTCCTTCGTACGAACGAGACGGATTGGGCAGAACCAGCATTATTTCGCACTCGATCGACGTAGGTGATGCTAAGGCGATTAAACAAAGACACTGGCCAATCTCCCCTGCGCGCGAAAACCTTATGTTTGCTGAGGTAGATAACGTGTTAGCTCTCGATATCATAGAACCTTCTTGCAGTCCTTGGAGTAGTAATTGTGTTCTTGTTCAAAAAGGTGATAAGGTTCGGTTGTGTTTAGACTCTCGCGAGATCAATAAATACACGAGGAAGGATGCTTACCCCTTACCACATATTGACGGGATCTTAAGCCGCTTACCTCCAGCGCGGTATATAACTGGTCTTGATATGAAACATGCTTTCTGGCAAATACCATTGGACGAGCCATCACGACCGTATACTGCGTTTACCGTTCCGAATCGTCCACTGTACCAATATAAGGTCATGCCATTTGGTCTGACAAATGCACCTCAGACCTTATGCCGCTGGACCATGTCATACCATGGACCATGTCATACCCCCACATTTACGGAATCGAGTTTTTGTATATCTCGATGACTTGCTTGTTCTATCGGATGACTTTGATTCGCACTTGATTCTTTTGCAAGAAATCGCACTATGCTTAAGAAAAGCGAATATCACTATCAACGTTCGAAAATCTAAATTCTGCATGAGAGAGATTAAATATCTCGGTTTCATAATTTCGGATGGTCAGATCAAGACTGATTCATTGAAGATTCAGGCAATCAACGACTTCCCAATTCCAACAACGGTAAAGCAGTTACGACGGTTTCTCGGTTTATCCGGATGGTAGAGAAATTTCGAGCTTACATAGAAGGCCAGGAATTCTTAGTAATAACCGACCATGCAGCATTGCAGTGGTTGGAAAGCTGGAAAGCTCGCGCGATGGGCTATACAGTTACAGGGTTTTGATTTTCGCATTGAACACCGGAAGGGTTCACAAAATGTTATTGCTGACACTCTGTCAATGCAAAATGAATCGTCAGTAGATGAGTTTATAGATCTAGGGCCGATCATCGATTTAGAGTCCGAGCATTTCACTTCGTTGGAATATCTGGATTTAATTGAACGCATTCAGCAGAACCAAGAGAAACTTCCAGATTTAAAAATAACAGATGGCTATGTATACAAACGCACCGAAGCTTCGATTGGAGATTCTGAATCTGACCACCAGTCGTGGAAATTATGGGTACCCTCTGGCCTAGTCAGTAGTGTTATCAAACAAGCCCATGATTCTCCTAGCGCATCACATGGCGGGATGGGTAAAACCGTTGAAAAACTTAAGAGATACCTGTTCTGGCCCAAGATGTTGGTTCAAATCCGAGAGTATGTGAATAATTGTCTCATTTGTAAACAGACCAAAAGTCCCAATATAGTATTACGACCACCATTGGGAAAGCCAATGCAATCAGAGAGACCGTTTCAACGACTCTACATGGATCTGTTAGGTCCATACCCTCGTTCAAAGGCAGGGAATATCGGATTATTAATAATCGTGGATCATTGTACAAAATTCCATTTCCTCTGTCCAGTGAAACGATTCACTTCCGGAAAGATTTGCGAGTACTTAGAAAATTCCATTTTCTTTACGTTTGGAGTGCCGGAATCCATCTTAACGGACAATGGTTCTCAATTTCGATCAGGATTCTTTGAGGCTTTTCTAACTCGATTTTCAATTAAACATATTTGTACCGCTTTTTATTCGCCTCAAGCGAATGCAAGCGAGCGCTTAAACCGATCGGTTTTGGCGGCGATCCGTGCGTACGTGGGGAAAGATCACACTACCTGGGATCAACGACTGAATGAGATTAACGGAGCTATTCGATCCAGTCTACATACAACAACCGGATATTCTCCTTACTTCCTTACGTTTGGGCAAAACATGATTTTGAATGGCAAGGATTACGAATTGCTCAGGAAACTTAACTTGCTATCAGATGATTCTAGAGTTAATTACCCCGATGCTCTGCAGTTGGCAAGGTATGCAGCAAAGGTCAACAATGCAAAGGCTCATGCAACCAACGCGAGGGTATACAATTTGAGGAGTAGAAACATACAATTCAACGTCGGAGATCAGGTTTACGTTCGCAATTTCTCCCAAAGCAACGTGTCTAAACAATTCAGCCATAAATTAGCGCAGGTGTTTGTGACAGCAACAGTAACGAAAAAGCTAAGTCCTGTTTATTACGAATTATCGAACGAGAAAGGAAAGAAAATGGGAGTATACCACGTAAAGGATATTCAAACCCGCTAATTCAAAGTCCTTCTTTTCTTTTCGATTACGATCCCTGTCGATCACTCCGGGACATAATCTGGTGGTGGAGAGTGTAGTGGCCAGTGAAGCAAACCCAGATTGAATTCTCTAATAATTTCCCAGATATAAAGCAGATTCAAATCACGCGCCAACTTGATTAGTTCGAACACCAAGGCTTTAAAAACAGCTACTTCGAATATAACGCTTTAATTGCTCGAATGTTCTTTTTCGTCTCTCGAGACCGAATTCCAGGGAAGGGTCCCGTTAAAGATCGTCTATGCCGCTTAAGCCGACAGCGACGGTGAACACGCGGATCAATTCCGTTTTTCTCCCAAAACACTTCGGTTGTGCCTGTGCCAATAGTGGCAAACTCTAGTGGAAGTTCACGTGTCCCTGTATTACATAATACATACCAAATTACATAACTGCAAGTCGGCGGAGAATCGACTAAAAAGCAAGATCAAGCTATATTGTGTGGTGAAAGTGCAAAGTGCTACGTAGAGAAAAAGAAGGTGATTATAGAGGAAAGCAGGTTTGGTACATTCACTGAATTCCGAATCTATTACAGAATCTCTTGGTCACTGGAGGTCTGCCGTGCTTTGGCGCTCTCACGCCTAACCCTCCACGCAACCTCCAGTGTCTTATTTTTGGCCGATTCGAATTACCAGCGTTTCCGTTGTACGGACGATCTGTATCGACCTTTGAATGCCCTATAAGCCGTAACGTTATAAGTGGTCGTTCGGACCATAGTGCGACGTAGTGACCCGTGTTAGTTTATACATACATATATGTATGTATACTTCTTCTTAAAAACCCTTTTCTTCATCCTTTTCATTGCCTTCCGCACAGTGTTTTCGGGGGCTCATCGCCAAGCGAAATACATTCTGTAATTAATATTTATTTTAATTTATATGAAAAATTTTTAAATCTCTAGAAGTGTAAATGGTATTTTACCTAGCAAAGCTGCAAAAAATTCTTTGTGAGTCCTAAGGGCCTTCTTCCCTTGGACCCCATCGACGTTATAGGCTAGAACAATTTCCTCACTCAAAATAAAGTTTAAGCCGCTCAAAACGCCAGCTGGCTGGAGAATCGATTTCATTGCTGTTATCTGTTATCTTTCCTGCACAACGCTAACTTTGCAATGTTAGCTTCCCTTTCACTCTTACGGAGTCTACGCAAATGCCTTTTGCTCATCATTTTATTTGAAATATATAATATATATTTGCACGTACCTGTTTATATTAATTTGATTTATTTATTAATTCTTTTCCACTTTTTTAATAAATGTTTACACAAAAGACTCTTCCAGCGATTAGATGTTGTACAGAAGTGAACAAAATCAACGCATAAAGCAAACGAGGAAAACAAATGCATTTTGTTTGTGTAAATTCTTGTCTCTTTCATTCCACGAGCGCAACTACAGTAAAATATCACGATTAACTTACCATTTCGGTGCTTATTGCATGTCGTGGCTCGGTAAAAACTAGCTGAGTGGGCACTGTAACTCCACGGAATTGCGGTTATTTGCCGCCTTCAAAAACAAACCGAAGGCGGCTTCGTTTTTCGGTTCTTTTTCGACTGGTCCGCGTTCGCTTCCCGCGTAACTAGTTGCAGAACTAGTACATTGTAGTCGACGAAGACCTGGTCCGCGTTCGCTTCCCGCGTAACTAGTTGCGTAGCTAGTTGCGCGGTAAACAGCGCAGAACTAGTTCGAGAGGGGTCAATTGACCCCTTTGGTTCTACAGGGTACCGACAGATATGCATACATACATACATATGTGTATGAATGCAAGCGCTGGATCGGAGGCGGATAAAATTGGTCCCGCTGCAGGTGGAGCAATTCTTTTTATTTAACTGTGGCACAACTGATTGCACAGACAACGAAACTATAAGCACGACCGTTGTATTCGGTATGTAGATGTGGGTATATACGAGCACTCGAAGAAGCGGAGAGCGCCCGGAATTGCCAAGAATATGGCGCCGTCGATAGAACGGTGAAAGGAAAGACGCGGCACGTATATATGTATATGTATATATGTCCAGCCGAATGGGACCAGGTGAGGAGCCACTGGAGATGGGCAGATGGGGAATCCGTACTTATCTTGGAGGTTGGGAATTGTCCGCCGGTGCTTGCTGGTGTGGACTTCTCCTTTTGTTTAGGCGAAGATCCGGCTCGAAGGACCAATGTTAGTAGGGGGGCGGACGAAGCTCAAGTCTCCAACGACGATATGGATGATGAAGTGAAACCTCCTGTAGCCGTCGCAAGAAAAGAAAATGCCGTGGTGCTTTGTGGTAAATGTGTAGTATTTATTTCGGGGGTCGCGCGGTAGATCGTGCGTTTGAAACGGGGGTTGAAACGTCACTAAACTAGGCCTTACGATCTATGCTCCATGATGGCTTGAGCGCCGGGTGGATCGTGGGTCGTAAAATCTCCCGAGCGCCCCTCCGAGCGCTCCGACCGGAGCGCACGAAGTTGCTGCTGGCCTGAACCATGATGCAATTATACAAGGTGGTCTCGTCGGCAAAAGTTAGTCCCTTAACGTATGCTAGCAATAAGTGCGAGTGAAGGGCACATAGTATAGTGAGTGTGAGTGAGACGGTATATGTTGATGTTGATTAACCCTTAACAGGCCCGTGGCTTTTAAAATTTTAAAATAAAATGATTTTACTGATATTGTTGTGAAATCCTCGATACGAGATTTCAATGTTGAGCAGAAATGCTCTGGGGAATCTTTGCGTTTAATAATGTACTACACGATATAGACAATTCGAGATTTATTCATTTGGACTTCAATCAACTTAAACTTTAATCTTAATCGCGTATAGAGTACAATGTAATGGGTAATACGGGTTTAAGCGCGGCCGGCTGCAACTGCTAATTGTCGTTGTGATTTCGTCGAAACGCGAACGAAGACTCTTCATGGTGATCGGAAACGAGGTTACGCCGCCCTAGCATGAAACGACGCCGTTCTCCGAGTGGGCAATCGCAGTTAGAGCGCTCTCACTCTCTTTGTAGTTTAACCCTTAGAAAACCGTCCATGCCGCCCCCAATACTGGGACCAGTATTAGAAACCAAAGGATGTCACATGTGAATGCTCTGTGAATAAATAAAGTGTTCGTTATGGTACATGTATGGTCGAATAGAGCTAGCAACGGTGGTAGGATTATTCTGAGGTCTGTGGCAACGGTAGCCGACATAGTTTAGAGACCGATCGTTTGTATACGCCTGATGCTGTTTTAACAGTTGCGACTCTGACTAAACTGTCAGCTCCAGGGTGAACTTCTTATCCTTCCCAGTTTCCACTCGTTGGGTGACAGTCGGTCATCCTTGACAATTACTAGATCGCTGACTTGTAGATTGTCGGTTTCATGTCGCCACTTTGGACGGGCTTGAAGATGTGATAGCCAATCCGAACTCCAACGTTTCCAAAATTGCCGGATCATTTTCTGTCCTTCCAGAAATTGGACTGTGAGTGGAACATCCCTTGCCGTTACATCCGGCGGTGCTAATAATGAATCTCCAATAAGAAAATGTGCCGGGGTGAGGACAGCTAGGCCCTCCGGCTCCGCGCTTAGTGGACATAATGGCCTGGAATTTAAACAGGCTTCAATTTGTGTTAGCACGGTAGCAAGTTGTTCGTAGGTCATTTTATATCCTGAAAAGGCTCGATAGAGATGTGTTTTGACAGACTTTACATTTGCCTCCCAAAGGCCTCCGAAATTAGGACTATGCGGTGGATTAAAATGCCATTGGACGTTTCGGGCCGCTAAAGCAGGTATTACAGTTGTGGGTAGCTCTCGTTTCAAATGTATTTGCCAGGTTTGAAGAGCCCGGTCGACACCAATGAAGTTCGTGCCGCAGTCGCTATACATGTGTTGACAGTAGCCCCGACGCGCGATGAAACGTTGTAGGGCCATGAGAAAGTGTTCGGTGGTTAAGCCCGTGACCGCTTCAAGATGAATTGCCTTTGTAGCCAAACAGATGAAAACTGCGATATACGCCTTGTAGTTTGTGTGTCCACGGAATCTGGATGCTTGAATTTCGAACGCGCCTGTATAGTCCACTCCGGTGGCGATGAATGCACGAGTTGGCGGATTGACTCTATGTAGGGGAAGATCGGCCATCAATTGTGCTGCTGGTTTCGGTCGGTGACGAAAACATCGGACGCATTGTCGAAGAATGCGTTTGACAGTTTGTTTTCCGTTGACTATCCAGAATTTGTGTCGAATAGTGGCCAGCGTTAATTCGGTGCCGCCGTGGAGTGCGAGACGGTGGGCATTACGCACGACGAGATCGGTAAAATGATGATGATTGGGAATGATCATTGGTTGTCGCTGGCTTATCGGAAGGTGCATTGCATTTCGCAGTCGACCTCTGACTCGTAGAATTTGTTGGTCATCTAGAAATGGGGATAATTGACACAACTTGTGTGTGCCCGATAGTGCCTTGTTTCCCTTCAACCTCAATATCTCTGTCGCGTAGACCTCCTGTTGAATGCTGCGAACGAGATGAATTAAAGCGTTGTCGAGCTCCTGCACACTCAGTGGTCCAGACAGTTTGTCCCCTTTGGCTTGAATGTTATGTATAAACCGTAGAACATATGCCATGACTGATATTAACCTGTCGTATGAGGACGAGTTTTGGATGAAGGCTTCTGGAGCCTCCGAGACTTGCACAGCATTTTGGAACAAAACTGATGGTTTCTCCTCGATTATAGTCCTGTCGATGTCCTGACTGGGAACTCCGTTTGCCGGCCATTGGCTTTCCGGCTGCTGTAGCCATGATGGTCCAGACCACCATAATGGATGTACTGCTAACTCTTGTGGTGTTAAGCCACGAGTTGCGCAGTCCGCTGGGTTTACCGCAGTAGGTACATGTCTCCACTGAGTTGATGTACTATGCTCCAAAATCTGTCCAACGCGATTTGACACAAAGGTTTGCCATCGGTGGGGATCTTCATTTATCCAAAACAAAACGATAGTAGCATCTGACCAATAGAAGGTTGCCATAGGTGGTCCTGCAGTGCGAAGTTGGTCCCGGATCCATTTTGCCAGTTTAACTGCCAGCAGCGCACCCGAAAGTTCGACTCGTGGAATTGTGATCGGTTTCGTGGGTGTGACTCGACTGCGTGCAGCTAGCAAATGAGTTTGAATCATTCCGTTTGGTAGCTCTGCACGAATATATGCACATGCTGCATACGCCAGTGAAGATCCATCGCAGAAAACATGTAGCTGTAATGACGCAAGCTCGTGGATGTTGAAGCGCAGCCATCGTGGTACTTGAATTTGCTCGACATATGGCAAGTTCTGTATGAATCCCTGCCATCTATCAAGCAGTTCGGTTGGCAGCGGTTCATCCCAGTCCAGTTGTGCTAGGCTGCCATCGTTGCGTTTGATGCGGGCCATCCATGAGTCCTTGAGTATCGCCTTCGCGGTCATGACACAGGGCGTGATGAAACCTAATGGGTCGTACAGTCGGGCGACTGTGGAAAGTAAAGAACGTTTAGTATGTGCGTGACTGATTTCAAAATTTATCTTGAACCCAAAATAGTCTTGATGTGGATGCCAATAGAGGCCTAAGGTTTTAACGGGATCTTGGTACTCAAACTCTAATAATGTCTTATGAGATAAATGGTCTGGAGGTATTTCTTGTAGCAGAGAAGCGTCATTCGCAGACCACTTTCGAAGCTCCATTCCTGCTGATCGTAAGGCTCCGATCAATTGATTTTGAATTTCTAATGCTCCTTCGCGAGTGGAAGCTCCGCTTTGTACGTCGTCCACGTATATTTCGTGTCGAAGGACCCTTTCCGCGAGTGGGTATCGGTCTCGTTCATCCTGCGCCAGTTGATGTATGACGCGAATGGCTGTGTAAGGAGCTGAAGCGGTTCCAAACGTAACTGTGTTGAGATAATACTCAGCTACTTGGTTGTGTTCGTCATGCCAAAAGATGCGTTGATATTGCGAATCCTCTGCATTCATGTCAATGCATCTATACATCTTCTGAATGTCGGCAGCAAAAACAAAACGATGGAAACGCCAATTCAGGACCACGCCGGCTAGATCGTTTTGGAGCGCTGGTCCGGTGCATAGGACGGCATTGAGCGATTTTCCGTTTGACGTTTTACAGGAGGCGTCATATACTACTCTAACCTTAGTAGTGACACTTTCCTCTTTAAATACTGCGTGATGAGGCAAGGTGCAACATGTGGACTCGATTCCATTCTCCTTGCTAATGATGCAATGCTGCTGCTCCTTGGTTGTTACTTTGGTCACCTGGCCTAGTTGAAAGTACTCCTTCATGACTTCCGAATATTTGGCGTGCAGCTCCGGCTGCCTTTGGAATCTTCGTTGAAGCATTTGGAATCGATTAATCGCGATTTGACGTGATTTGCCTAGCACCTGCGAAGGGTCAAACAAACGCTGTGGTAACCGTACCAAATACTTGCCGTTTCGTTGACGGATGAGTTCGTTTAAAATGCTCCTCGCACCATCGCTCTTCTGGTGTGAGCTGTTTTGCAGAACCGAGATGCTCCATTTCGAAGAATTTCTGGACGAGATTCTCTAGCCTGTTGTGGTGACATCTAATGGTGACAGCGTGTGAGCGTGTGGAAGTGGCTCGACCAAAGACTATCCAGCCCAGCTGGGTGTGCTGTGCAATTGGTTGGTTCTCCTTTCCTCTGCGGATATCTGAAAGCAGGATCTGTGGGATTACGTCCGCTCCCAGCAGAAGATCAATCCGTTGTGATTTGTAGAACCTGGGATCAACGAGTTCTATTCCGTTCAAATGAGGACATTGCTGCAATTTGATGGATTTTGAAGGTAATTGCGATGTAAGCGTTTTAAGTATAAACGCAGTATCAATGGTAGTACAAAACTGCGAAGTACAAGAACTTAATGCCAATTCTGTAGTGTAGGTACACCTGTTCTTGGAGGTGGTCCCAACTCCAGCAATTTCTGCCGAAATTGGATGCCGCTTGAGGTTGAGAGCCTGCACTGTGTGCTCTGTAATGAGGGTTCCTTCCCAGCCTGAATCCACTAACGCACGTACCACCGCTGAT
This sequence comes from Drosophila miranda, assembly GCF_003369915.1. NCBI lineage: Eukaryota > Metazoa > Arthropoda > Insecta > Diptera > Drosophilidae > Drosophila > Drosophila miranda. The sequence continues at coordinate 19,904,988 of NW_022881614.1, forward strand.
TGACCAGTGTGGGGGTTGTGGATTGTGACCAGGGCAGTGGCCAGAAGGACAGTGCTGGGTTCGTGATGCGTTGCCGTAGCGGAGACTAGTTGCGCAGAGTGTGTTCTCACAGACGAGTCGGTCGCTGCAGACTGTGGATGACCACCGGAACTAGTGTTGGGAACAACTGGGAGAGGCTGTGCAAAGCTCTGAGTAGGAAGTGGGGTCCTAGCGTAGAGTTGCGTAGGTGTAGCCCTGCCAGATGAGTCGCTCGTTGTATACTGCCAGGAGTTACCGGAACGAGCGCTATGGTTGGCTGCGTGAGGCTGTGTTGCCACCTGAGCAGGAGTTGGGAAGTGCAGCAGTGTATGGTGTCTTTGACCACACTGCGTGCAGTTCCTTTTACTGGTACATTTTGAAAGTGCATGGGAACGGCTCAGACAGTTGAGGCATGCCTTTGCATGATCGACGATGGCTTTCCTTGCAAAGCAGTCCTTGGACAAAAGGTCCGGGCAATGCCGAAGATTGTGACTGTCGCTACAGTGAGGGCAGCGAGTGTGTTCGGCAACCGCAGTCTTGGCGTGGAAACTGTTGCCCTTGTATGTTACGTTGCCAACTGACTTCTTCGGGTGCCTTTGATTGACAGGCTGCGGCACAGGTGTCCGCGTCGTGGAGTGGCCTCGGTTTTCGAACACATCGATGCTGACGAGACGGTCGTTGAGAAATGATTGTAGCTGAGAAAAGGTGGCAAGTTCGGCAGAGCTACCGAGATGGAGCTCCCAAGCTTGCAGTGTCGTGCTTGGCAGTCTGGAAGTGAGATGATGAGCCATCCAATGCTGAACATCTAGATTCTTGAAAGCATTGAGACAAACCGTCGCAACATTAAGCATATGTTTTATATCAGCAGACTGCTCCTTTGTCAACTGTGGCAAGTCATACAAACCGTTCATATGGTACATAAACTGCAGCCGTTTGTTGTCGTATCGCTTGAGGACGAGACTCCAAGCTGTTGCATAGTTATTTCCCGCAAGCGCCATCTGCTGAATATCCTCGTCGCGATCCGAGGGAAGAGCTTGCTTCAGGAAATGAAACCTTTGGACGTCGGACAGTTTCTGGTTGTTATGGATGAGTTGAACAAATGCATCGTGAAATGCCGGCCAATCCACAAACTTGCCTGTAAAAGTCGGTACAGGTAGCTTGGGCAATTGCACTGATGATACAGATGGATTTGCTTTCTCCGGATTCTGCTGTACCGGTGGTGCTCTTGGACATACATTTTCGTAGGCTTCTGATATGATGCTGAATGCCGTTGTATAGTCTTCATCAAAGCGAAAGGCCACTTCGCTGGACACATAACTATGCGTACTTGGACATCGAAGTATTAGCAAACGTTGATGATTTTGCTCAAATTCACCTAAGAACCGTTGCAAAGTTTGTAAGCGCGTTTGAAAATAAGCTTTTGTTTTCCGATCTGCGCCATCCTTTCTGAAATTACGCACTGTTTGATTAACCCTCGCAATGAGATTTGTCTGAATAACACTGAGATTGTCGATCTCCACCTGAGGATCGGCTTCGAGGTCGTGGGACTCGGCTGTTGACATGTTGTTGTTATATGTGTATGTACCTTTCTCACCCTTAGTTGCACTCTCTTTGACCTTGTACAAAATACCCACAACGAAACACTTACTCTGGTACTCGGGAGTGCTTCTCTTTGCTTAAAGCGTAGCCTAAGAGAACTTGCAAGTCGTTGTTGTTGGTGTTGTCCGAGCGGAGAGCAGAAACTGTGCTACTGTGAGCGTTGAGTTGAGGCCTTGTGTCTAGAGATGATGTGCAGCAACAAAACGCTCGTTGGTCTCTTGGTCTCTGCTTTGCACGAGAGAGAGGCTGCTGTCTGACCGTCGGCTTGTGTTGTTGTTGTGTGCTACTGTCCAGGCACAGAGGTATCGTCTGGTCTTCTTTGTCCCTGCTTCGTGCGAGAGATAGCGGCTGTTGGATAAACCGTTGGTTTGCGTTGTGTTTGCCGTTTACAGTTGCAGCCGGTAAAATATGATTTTATTTGTACATTTAACTGAACGCGGAACGAGGTAGAATCATATGCGTATAGTAAGAATTAAACGCGGTTCCCCTCATGGGCCACCAAAAATGTTGTGAAATCCTCGATACGAGATTTCAATGTTGAGCAGAAATGCTCTGGGGAATCTTTGCGTTTAATAATGTACTACACGATATAGACAATTCGAGATTTATTCATTTGGACTTCAATCAACTTAAACTTTAATCTTAATCGCGTATAGAGTACAATGTAATGGGTAATACGGGTTTAAGCGCGGCCGGCTGCAACTGCTAATTGTCGTTGTGATTTCGTCGAAACGCGAACGAAGACTCTTCATGGTGATCGGAAACGAGGTTACGCCGCCCTAGCATGAAACGACGCCGTTCTCCGAGTGGGCAATCGCAGTTAGAGCGCTGTCACTCTCTTTGTAGTTTAACCCTTAGAAAACCGTCCAGATATATTAATATTTAAATTTTATGCAGCCATTAATAATTTTTCTTCAACATTTTTAGTTATATTAAAATGTTCTTTTACATAATATATAAAGATTACTTCTAATTCTGTGGTATTTTTTGTATATGCTTTTTATAATTTTGTTGTTGTCGGGACATAAGGGTTAAGAATATATCAAAAAATTCGTCCGTGAACAACCTTCATCATCAACAAGCATGCATGCACTGACGATAAGGGACAACACGAACGAACTTCGGCTCCCGACGAGACCACCTTGTATAATTGCATCATGCATGGGACAACACGAACGAACTTCGGCTCCCGACGAGACCATCTTGTATAATTGCATCATGGACGAGACCACCTTGTATAATTGCATCATGGCCTGAACAGTATGTTTCGGTATATTTCTGACGGTCGGACGGTATATTTTATCGATGTATTAATCGAAACGAGACGCTGTGTTTGTTAATTTGTGCAGTAAATTTTAATTATTTATTTTGTATTAAATAAAGTCCGCACGTGCGGAAACCCCTGCAGACCATGGATAAATTCGTGCAACGCAAACCCTCATGGAAAACAAAAACTTACGAGGCGGTCGTCGCCAAAGCAGCGCAGAAAACGCAGAGACTGCAACATCATGCGGCACCAGTGCGTCGTCCGTTGCAGGAGCACCCGGCTTCGAATGTCACCCCGAAGCATCTGAATCAGCCTCAGAACACAGCAGGTAGGCTCTGTATTTTTGTTGTAATATTTAGTAATCTTTTTGGATACGGTGCTATCAAAATTAGTAGTAACTAAAATATAAACAGGCAATGTGGCAAAAAGATCCAGAAATCGCTAACCAAATTTGTTCTTCTTGGATAGATACCATGCGGGCCTCGGAGAAGATGCCGGACGTACACACTAGTGCAAAAAAAACGTCCCAACCTTCTCCCGTGGCCCGCCCGATCGTTTCGCAACCGATGACTCTACGTTCTATCAGCCAAGGGCCTTCTGTGGAGACAAAAAATAATGTGACAACGACCACGTCTAGGCCGGCTGGACCCTGGGCACGTCTACAGAATGATATCAACAGCCCCAGCGCTTCACTACGAGTGCGTGCCATTCGCGCTCTAAAGTAAGTAGTACCTCCATCAACGTGCTAGAGAAATTTATTTCCTTTTTTTGTCCTGCAGAAGTCCCACCAGAAACGCATACAATGTGTTTGATGTGCCGCATACCGAACAGAGTATCATCTCTGCTGACGAGCGTACTCTCAAGGCACCGCTTTCCCTCCAGGAGGTCATGAGCTCCGTTGTAGTCTACGTGGATGTGCGTTCCGGCAACGACAATCGTTCCGATGGTGTCAAAACGATCATAGCCGACATGGGGGCTCAGATCAACGATCGTCTTCTGCGGTGAGTACATCGCTTCGATCCCAGGTTGAATTTCCAGCTGAAAGCCAGTTCTCGATCTTTTTCCATAGAAACACCACGCATGTGATCTTCAAGGATGGTCTACTCTCGACTTACAAAAAGGCCATGGAGTGGAAAATACCGGTTGTCTCAGTATTGTGGCTTGAGGGCTGCAAGTCGCAACGAAGGGTTTGCGAACCCGAAAAGTTTCCCATCACTAGCATGCACAAATATGAATTTCCTGAGCTCTACGGCAAGATAACGGTGAGTGAAGATTACTTTTTGGGCGTCGAATACTTAGATAACAAGCTTTTGGTTGGTTCCCTCCTCCATTTGATATCTATTCCGAGACAGCCCCGTATGCTCCCAACTTTATCAATCAAAATTGTCAGCCAAAAGGTCGACGTGCTATTTGCAAGATATTTGTGAGGCGGGGGAAAGTTAATAGAGCGAAACTCGGAGGTAATCAATAATTATACCCGATACTCAAAATGAGTATTGGGGTATATTAGATTTGTGGTGAAAATGGATGTGTGTAACGTCCAGAAGGAATCGTTTCCGACCCCATAAAGTATATATATTCTTGATCAGCATCAATAGCCGAGTCGATTGAGCCCTGTCTGTCTGTCCGTCTGTCCGTCCGTCCGTCTGTCCGTCCCTATTAGCGCCTAGTGCTCAAAGACTATAAGAGCTAGAGCAACGATGTTTTGGTTCAAGACTTCTGTGATATGTCACTGCTACAAAAATATTTCAAAACTTCGCCCCGCCCACTTCCGCCCCCACAAAGGACGAAAATCTGTGGCATCCACATTTTTAAAGATACGATAAAACCAAAAACGCAGAATCGTAGAGGATGACTATATGTTTTAGAATGTAAGATCTCAACCAGATCGTATAATTATTATAGCCAGAATCAAGAAAACAATTTCATTTTTTTCTCGCCTTGTCCTTGGTATCCACACTCCTTATATATCGGACCGAGACGAGTTTGTTTCAAAATTTCGCCACACCCCCTTCCGCCCCCGCAAAGGATGAAAATCTGGGGATATTCACAAATCTCAGAGACTATTAACGCTAGAGTAACCAAATTTGATATCCGCACTCCTGTTAGATTTCACTATAAAACGTATATCTCTTAATTTCGCCCCACCCCCTTCCGCCCTGACTGTTGCTCCGTGACACTTTTGAATATACATCGAAATGATTATTTAATCCAAAGAAATACCGAAGCAACGCGGGCCATCGGCCGTCTGAAATTGCACGTACCCCAAACATAGAGCGCCGACTATTGGGAAATCTTCGTGTCTGACAGATTCTTATCAGTGACAACCATTGTCAAGCGGTTTGTTGGTGCCGTGCGTTATCTACTTTAATTTGCGCGAGGTCTGAGTCGCTGCTTATCATATGTATCGTAGGGCCAGGGCCAGAAAGTTGAACGGGCCAAGGAAGCCTGTCCAGGAGAGATGAGAGGAGCTGATCGTTTGCATACATTAAGTTTTATTGCTTAAATGTTAGACGGTTTAAAAACATACGAGTCACTGGACGCTGCTGACAACTTAAAACCTAATTCTCATGCACGTCTGTTTGTATTCTTTCCGAGAATAGTACAACAAATCTTCACGTCATTTACATAACTCGCTGGAATGCGTTCGTAGATGCAGATGCACTGCAGCCCAGTCGTCAGGCATATTTATAGAACATTAAACTCTAAGTTAGATTATTAGATTCACGATTCACGGGAAACTGCTTGCTGGGTGGCGCGAGGCAGGAGAAACGTTCCACGTAGCGCTACCTGGGCCAAAGTGCCTCTGAGATTTTTACAATGCTGCATGCACGCACATGCGAGTCTGGTTCTATTTACATAAAAGGAATAAGCGTTAAGTACAATGGAATCCTTGCATTACACTATTTTGTAAGTCCTGCGGTGGCGATGCGAGGCAGGCATTTTGTAGTTTAGGTATGGGATGCCCCTCTCATGAGAGCGCCACCTCAAGGCACATCATTATCAGAAATCCAGATACAGTGCCCCACGTGGCAATCGTTCCATTTCCGCTGGCATGGGCCTCCGGCAGGATGTCGTCCGACACAATGTAGATCATGGCTCCGGCCGCAAACGACAGAGCATACGGCAGGATCAGGTTGGCAAACGTCACCGCCACGGCGCCCAGCACACCAAAGATGGGCTCCACCATCCCGGACAACTGTCCGTACCATAGCGCCCGGCCCACACTGAAGCCGGCGGCATGCAGGGGTAGACTGACGGCCAAACCCTCCGGAAAGTTTTGAATCCCAATGCCAATGGCCAGGTTGCGGGCGCTCTCGAACGTGGATGAGTTGGAGGTGCCGATAGCTCCGAAGCACACGCCCACCGCCAGTCCCTCGGGAATGTTGTGCACGGTGATGGCCACCACCAGCAGCATGATGCGCTTCCATTGCGAGAGTGCCTCCTGGGCGCGCTTCTCCTCCTCGGTGGTGGTGTAGGTGCACTGCTCCATCTCGTTGATGCTGCCCTTCTTGCGGCGACGGGACTCTCCGCTGTGCTGCACGCTCAAACAGTCGGAAAAGCTTTCCAGACTCTTTGAAGCGAGGCGCTCGCCATTCCCATTACGCTTCAGGTCCTCGATGGCAATGTCCGCCTTGTCCTTGCTCGACTGCGTCATCTGAATCATCATTTTGGTGCTGTTCAGACCCAAATAAGACATCAGCTTGTCGCAGCCGTAGACGAAAAAGGATCCGAGCAGAAATCCACCGGCCACGGTTACAAACGAGTACACTCCGTACAGGTGCGAGCTCTCGGCCATTTCGATAGCCGGCTTGAGCAGGGACCAGAACGAGGCGGCAATCATCACGCCAGCCGCAAAGCCAAGGGCCGCGTCCAGCGACCTTCTCTGCGTACCGCGGACAAATATCACAAGGGCGGCACCGGCGGCCGGCAGTCCCCAGGTGAGCAGGGTACCCAACAGGGCCTGAGTTACGGGTCCGTAGACGGGAATCATTATGTGCTTCTGTGCTAGTCGCTGCCTGGTATTGTGATTGGATCTACCTTGTCGCGCTTCTATAAATTGGGTATGTACGCGTTGCGGTTGAGGCGACACTTATCGGAGTACTGGCAGTTGGGAAAACAAGTTTTTTAATTGTTTCCCTAGCTGTCGCTCCACTGCCAGAATCTTCTTGTCTGTTAATTGTTTACTTTCTCGTACAACAGATGCACACGCCCTCGAGCCAAAGTGCCACGTTCCGTGCACTGATTCGTGTCTAGTATTTCAGCAGAATAAACAAAGGGCTTGCAGCTGGTGAACCGAACATTAATAGCGTAGTTTTGTTTTATAAATTTCCTCCTGTGGCGTAGTCCAGTCTTGAATGGGTGAGCACTTGTTGCTTATCGCTCACTCGACGAAGCCTCCCGGAACAGACGTGTGTGTTGACAAGAATTTAAATGGGAATGCGTAATACTGTTGGGTTTACTTAGTTTAAGAGAAGAACTAATTGAGCGCAGAGGAGTGGGAATGACTGAGCTGACAGCGCTGCCAAGAGCAATTTTTATAGGGCAGCCCCGGCTGAGAGGCTGGCAGCTGTAAAGCTATCGATAGTATCGTAGCTGTCTGCTCTATGTATATCGTCTCTGTATATACCGGCACTAACCATACAGTATATAGATGTGCCAGTTCATACAACGAAAGCGTCACACACTGGCTAGCGCGTTCAGTACCCCAGAGTGACGTCATCATGAGAGAGAGCGCAGAGAGAACATCTTTGCATGTGTTAGTACACACGCAATATGTTTCGCCAAAAATATGTGATTGTATGCTTTTTCAGATTTTTTTTAACTCTCTCAGGTCTGGTTCTGTTTTGCCACCAGCATGTTTTAGTGTATGGGTGCACATGCATTCTCACGTGTTTTGCGTGTGTGTTTAGTATTGCTGGCCGCTAGAACTGAAATTTGAGTTTGGTTCTTGTTTTGGGTCTTTTGATGGACTGACCTACCGCCACAAAATAAATGAAGAACGGGCAGGGGGTGGGGGTATGGTACACTAGGGCGCGGGAAATGAAATAAAAGCTGTTATTTGTTTGATTTATACCACAAAATATAAAATATTACAATAATATAATTACACATTTATTTCCTTATTTTAAACAGGTTTATTATAAATTATAAAAATTATGCAAACGCCGTCGGTTCTCGACTTTTTTGTTTATTATAACTAAAACAATGATGTATCTAAATATACAATATAAGAAAAAATATATATATACTTAAATAAATATGCATAAATATAAATGGAATTGGTTTTACATATATTTCAAATCAATTGTAAATCGCGCGCTTTCCGACGGGAATCTGCAAAGCAAAATTTAGAAGCCGGTCGCACCTTGAATACTCTCATTTACAATACCCATAAATTTTCTAATTCAATTATAAAATATCTTATGTACATACATATGTACATAAATATTAAAGTTTATTACATTCGTATATTTTATTTTGATATATTTAATCGGCATTTCGAGACAAAGTCTCACAAATTCAATTTAAAACGAGGGGGAACGTTGTGAGTTGCTGCGGACACCGCAACTCTACAGTTATACCCGATACTAAGTCAGTATGGCTCTCCTCCGGCAGACGCATCTAATGTTAAACGACACGACAAAGAGTGCGTGCGAGAGAGACAGAAAATCAGTCTGAGCGTGACATCGGGGGATGCGTAGCCACTGCAAATTGATTTGTTCCTTTTGGCTGATCCGATCTGATCCAGATTCAGCAATCTGATAGATATGGTCATTATCTATGATTCTGCGTTTTTAGTTTTCTCGAATGTGCAATATTGTGGATGCAACAGATTTTCGTCTTTTGTGGGGGCGGAAGGGGGTGGGGCGAAATTCTGAGGTATACGTTTTATAGTGAGATCTAACAGAAGTGCGGATACCAAATTTGGTTACTCTAGCCTTAATAGTCTCTGAGATCTGTGGATGCCCCAGATTTTCGTCCTTTGCGGGGGCGGAAGGGGGTGTGGCGAAATTTGGACACGAAACGGTCAAGGTCCGATATCACAGGAGTGTGGATACCAAATTTGGTTGCTCTGGCTCTTATAGGTTCTGAGATCCTTGAACTCATATTTTGCAATTGGCAAAACCGACCATGAAACCTGTGTGTTAGAAAGAGACAGAGCGAGAAAGAATGAAATTGTTTTCTTGATTCTGGCTATAATAATTATACGATCTGGTTGAGATTTTACACTCTAGAACACATTGTCATCCACTACGATTCTGCGTTTTTGGTTTTATCGTATCTTTAAAAATGTGGATGCCACAGATTTTCGTCTTTTGTGGGGGCGGAAGTGGGCGGGGCGAAGTTTTGAAATATTTTTGTAGCAGTGACATATTACAGAAGTCTGGACCCAAAACATCGTTGCTCTAGCTCTTATAGTCTTTGAGCACTAGGCGCTGAAGGGGACGGACAGACGGACGGACAGACGGACAGACAGACAGGGCTCAATCGACTCGGATATTGATGCTGATCAAGAATTTATATATACTTTATGGGGTCGGAAACGATTCCTTCTGGACGTTACACACATCCACTTTTACCACAAATCTAATATACCCCAATACTCATTTTGAGTATCGGGTATAAAAAAGAACATAGCTCGCAAATAACTGTTGACACTTTCGGCGTGTCTGATAAAAACCTCTCATTGACGGACACATTGAGAAAATGGACTGAAAAGACCCGATCAATTCTGTTTTTGCTCAACTCGCTCTTCGCTCAAGCAAAGACCGATTTTTTCACTTCTCTTTTGTTCCTGTTTTTCACTGAGCATCTTGTCGCGAGTGAACGAACAAAGTGTCTTTTGCGTATGTATGCGTGCTTGTACGTGTGATGCTTATGGCAACTATCAATTTTTGTGAACTCAATACGGTTTGACTATTGGAGCTTAAAATGAATCGTGAGAAGCAAAACGAAAATGTTCGTTTGCCAATTTTGCAAATAAATATACATATTACAATACAATAGCCCAAAAGATGCGGAAAACATGAATAAATAAACATATACACGTCCGTCCGTCCGTCTGTCCGTCCCCTTCAGCGCCTAGTGCTCAAAGACTATAAGAGCTAGAGCAACGATGTTTTGGATCCAGACTTCTGTGATATGTCACTGCTACAAAAATATTTCAAAACTTCGCCCCGCCCACTTCCGCCCCCACAAAGGACGAAAATCTGTGGCACCCACATTTTTAAAGATACGATAAAACCAAAAACGCAGAATGTAAGATCTCAACCAGATCGTATAATTATTATAGCCAGAATCAAGAAAACAATTTCATTCTTTCTCGCTCTGTCTCTCTCTAACACACAGGGTTTATGGTCGGTTTTGCCAATTGCAAAATATGAGTTCAAGGATCTCAGATTATAGGTTATAGATTATAGCCAGAGCAACCAAATTTGGTATCCACACTCCTGTGATATCGGACCTTGACCGTTTCGTGTCCAAATTTCGCCCCACCCCCTTCCGCCCCCACAAAGCACGAAAATCTGTTGCATCCACAATATTGCACATTCGAGAAAACTAAAAACGCAGAATCATAGATAATGACCATATCTATCAGATTGCTGAATCTGGATCAGATCGGATAATTTTTGTAGCCAAAAGCAAGAAATCAATTTGCAGTGGCTACGCAGCGCCCTACGTCACGCTCAGACTGATTTTCTGTCTCTCTCGCACGCACTCTTTGTCGTGTCATACTGACTTAGTATCGGGTATAACTGTAGAGTTGCGGTGTCCGCAGCAACTCACAACGTTCCCCCTCGTTTTTCTTATATTGTATATTTAGATACATCATTGTTTTAGTTATAATAAACAAAAAAGTCGAGAACCGACGGCGTTTGCATAATTTTTATAATTTATAATAAACCTGTTTAAAATAAGGAAATAAATGTGTAATTATATTATTGTAATATTTTATATTTTGTGGTATAAATCAAACAAATAACAGCTTTTATTTCATTTCCCGCGCCCTAGTGTACCATACCCCCACCCCCTGCCCATTCTTCATTTATTTTGTGGCGGTAGGTCAGTCCATCAAAAGACCCAAAACAAGAACCAAACTCAAATTTCAGTTCTAGCGGCCAGCAATACTAAACACACACGCAAAACACGTGAGAATGCATGTGCAGAACCAGACCTGAGAGAGTTCAAAAAAATCTGAAAAAGCATACAATCACATATTTTTGTCGAAACATATTGCGTGTGCACTAACACATGCAAAGATGTTCTCTCTGCGCTCTCTCTCTCATGATGACGTCACTCTGGGGTACTGAACGCGCTAGCCAGTATGTGAGGCTTTCGTTGTATGAACTGGTTAGTGATACCGGCCTATACCTGGTGATGGGAATTTTTCGAACGATGATTTCTTTGGCGTCTGTTTGATCTTCCCACAACTATAATTTTTGTTGGACGGACATCTACTTTAGTTGAATAAATGAATTGTTATTAAAACCTTATTCTTAAAAAAACCCATAAAATATCGATGACCGGAGAGTATCTTCCCTTCTTGACAGCCAGTGAGCGCTCAAGAGATAAGCGCTAAAAAGATTAAACAAAGCCAGTAACGGCACTGATATCACGTAGTTATAAACAAATAAAACAGTGTTTTTAGCCATCGTGTGACTGACAGAGTCAGTTGCGCCAGCATCCGCCGCAGCAGGAACAATAACAAAGAGGGCATGAGCTCCATGACCGACCGCACTCATTTATTTATCAACTCTTAAATCCTTTGCAGCGTGTTCGGTGCATGCAACCGGGCTCGGAACTTGCCATACGTCCGTCAAGACGCCCAGTAACTCCCACATCATCGAAGGAGAATGGCCCAGGATCGGGCAGCAAGCGAACTGCCTTGGGAACTCCAACCACAACGGCAAAGGTACGATCGTAAGGAAAACGCCACAGTAATCCTGTTTAACCCTAGTACTTTTGTTGCTTTGCAGAATGACATCAGCCGCTTCTTTAAGGCACTTAACCACAACAAGCAAATTGCCGGAGAAGCCGCGGTCGAGTCGCCAGCCACTAAAATACTCAACAGGTTAGTTAGGGCTTGTCATCTTTTGAAATTGATGTCCCATAACCGATTCAATTTCCACAGGATAGCCAATGGCAGCTATACGCCAGTTTCTCAGCGTCCATCTCCCTTGCAAGCTGGGGATAGATTTCAAGTGCAAGAAAAACCTCATGACAGTGGTGAAAAACTGCAGGCCCAGAAGATTTTGAACTTTAATGAGAAGCCAGGCAGCGATGAGCAGCAGCCTGCCAAACCACAGCACCGCCGTAGCACTGCAGAGGCCTCTCCTGTGGCCACGCCAGTACGCACCAGTCGTCGACGCAGCTCTGCACATATTTCCATGACCAGCAATGCGGATGCTTCTCAGCCTCCTCAGCCAGAGCAACGGGTGACTCGCCGACGCAGCTCTGCACATATTCCGCTGGTAAGAAATCAGGATGATGTTCCGCCGCCTCTAGAGCCACGCACGAAGCTTGGCTGCAGCTCAGCTCACAATCCCATGACAAGCATTACGGAGGCTGCTTCAGAGACAGAGCCACGAATGACACGTCGCCGCAGTTCGGCTCATATTCTCACGACTATTAATGTGGATGATCCTCCGCCTGCAGAGGCAGAGCCACGTCTGAAGCATCGCCGCAGCTCAGCCCACATTCCCATGGCCAGCAATACGGTTGCAGTTGCGCCTCCACAGCCAGATTTACGAATGACACGTCGTCGCAGCTCATTTTTTCAGGCTGCCAAGGAGCCTCTGGAATTGACCCCGCAAAATGTATTTGCATCGATTGCCGAGGAGCTGGCCCCAATACATGAGGACAAGAGTTCGATTGCCGAAGAACCTGCAGGAGATGCAACCGAGTCAAATTGTCAGACCAAAATGGACGAGCGCATGGCAGATGCAAAAATCCTTAACAAAACCGATTTCGTGCAACATTCTCTGGAAATAAGCGTTGGAAATCCTTCTCCGTCGAGAGTTCTTTATCAGGCGGACAAGCGAGGCACCCTGTACACCTCAGAGCGTATGGACATCAGCAAGGAATTCCAGGACGTGAATTTGACTGCCAGGAAATCGATGTCCAATGTGACTATGCAAACGTCCACACTCTTAGATGAGCACTCGACCCCGCCGATGTTCAGCTCGACTCGCCTGCCAACCAGCAGGTCCAGCACCACCGTAAATCGAAGGCGCACCCTATTCAACTTGGACATGGAGGTGATTAACGAGAACATAAACAGGTTGAACTCATCCCATCGACTGTCGCTGCTGCTGGCCAATCAGGCCGAGTTGGGGGAGTGCGGCAAATCAGTTGTGACGGCAGAAAAATCTCGGTCGGAGGAGAATCCCTCGAATGAACCAAAAAGGCGTCTACTATTCACGCCCAACGAAGTGGTGGTGACCTCACCCCCAAAGACAAATAAAAAACAGCGCTTAAGCTTTAGTGGAAACAATGCATCCACCCAGTCGAGGAAAAAGCGTCGTCGTTCATTGGCCGTTCCCGCCTGCCCTTCCTCCGAATCCAGCTGCCTTAGTGCTCATGTTGATCGTGAAAGCACCGACAAATTTCTCACCCCCGATGGATCTCTAAATAACGCTAACGACATTGATACTTCCTCCGGAATGAATGTAGCAGGAGTGGAGAAATCGGCGACCAGCAAACGCCGCTCACGTGTAATCCGCACACTGGTTCACACGAACATGCATCAGGGGCAGGTCCAGGGGATTCAAAAGGTTGGTAACACTGTGGAGACACCAACTGAGCCCTAACCTTGGTAGCCTAACCTCTGTAGTACGAGTTGGGTGGATAAACATAAACTCCCACTAACGCCCAACTTTAGTCAGTAGAATATATAATACTATACTATAATACTAATGTAGCTTAGCTCTGTTTGTAAGTTCTCGTTAATATGCATATTCAATAACCATTAATCGGCCATAATAATTATTTATGAAACATAAACAACACGCAGTAAATTTGCAGCAACCTTCACCTTCATTTGTAATACTCATTTCCCACACTCAAATAAACCGTTTCCGTATCCATATCATAATCCCCGGGGCCCTCTTTAATCTTACCCCAAATCAACTGAATTCGTTGCCTTCAACCTTAGGCCATACGGAAGTTGCGTAGAATGCGGCTGGATCCCACTGTGACCAATCGGACCACTCATTTGGTTAGCGTGGAGCCGCGCCGCACGTTGAATCTGCTTCGCGGACTCATGCGTGGCGTCTGGATAGTCAACTTCGGATGGATCCAGGACTCGCTGAATGCCGGCAAATGGTTAAATGAAGAGAAATACGAATTGAAGAAGTTCTCGCGTGCCATTGAGGTGAGTCTAGTGAAGAGCGTGAAGAGCTAGTAACTCCCTCTTCTCAAATCAGATTTGCCGCACTGAGCGACAGGCCTTTGGCATCCACTATCACTGCGAGCTGTTCCGCTACATGGAACCCTTCTATGTGTCCTCCCTTTGCCGGCCCATAGAGTTCAACAACATGAAGGAGCTACTGCTGCTCGGCGGCGCCAAGATGACGGAGAATCGCTTTAAGGCAAAGTACATTATTGGCGACAAACGACGGGTCGTGGACGATCGCATTTATCTGACGCCCTATTGGGTGCTGGATAGCATCACTGCGATGCAAATCCAAAAGTTCGGCAAATACTTAATGAAGAGTGCCATTGTAACGCCCAGTGGCATACGGTACGAAGATCCACGGTCGCGTTCTACCCCCCGAAGCGACTACAATTTCGTAGATCCCCCACTGGTAATGGACAAATAGATAGACACTTTGTTTTGTTTTACCTTTGGCTGTTCTTCAGCCTAAAACTAAATTATCCAATGAGTTCAAAATTTACACTACAATTAGGCCATCTTTAAATTAAAACAGACAATCCATACTGTCAAGTATATTTTTCTTGATAATTGATAATCAAATATAGCCGAAAAATAATAATTAAAAATAGAACAAGTTTCATTTAATCGAAAGATTCAACAACTTTGGCCAAAGAGGATGGAAATTAATCAAATATTTAGTCTCTTCAATGGCAAAAATGTCCACTTTATTGGAACGATTGAGGTATATTGTGTTGTCAGTGTTATTTCATTCGTTTCTTGTACTTTTTAATTCGATTCAGATTCACTTTGTACTTTGAGGCATCGTCGGCAGGGCGGGCGGTGCATGGTGTGTGGAAGAAAATGCGTCTGGACTGGGAGAAAATAAAAGCTCTGCTGAAAATCAAAAAGCAACCAAAAAGATGTTGAAAGGGTTTTGTCTCGTTAAAAGAATAAATACAAAAATAGGGTTTTTATTTTTTGTAAATAAAGTTATCGCTTCTATTCTGGTTCTTTTTTTTCATGTATACAAAGTAGTTGCGTGTGTGTGCAAAAGGAGGGTAAGATAAATGATACAAATCAAAGAACAAAGGTTAATTTAATCGATATAAATGCTACGCGCGCTCGCTACTCAAGACATCTATGTCACATCATATCTATACATAGTAAACTAAAGATCGATGGAGGGAGGATGGTTGAAGGAGGAGTGGTTGTGTTTCGTGTGCGCTCCTGCCAATCCACCATCGCATTCAGGCGGCTTCGACAGCGTTCGTTGTCATTCGTATCCTGCGAAACTCTTTTCGATGGAAAAAATTAAACTTTTGCTTCTTCTGGAACTTCATCTTATCGTTCGTTTGGCTCAGGACAGGGACAGGTGTTCTTGCTATACTACTGTTGCTGTTGTGCTTGTTGCTGGTATTGTTAAGTGTGGGTTGTGTCTGCATTAGGTTGTTGATTATATGCTTTCTGCTTGCGCTTCCGCTTGTTACTGCTGCTGCTGCTAGTGTTGTTGAGTGGGAGCAAACCAGCTACTTCTTGCCCTTGGTGGCCTTCTCGGCGGCCTTGGTGACCTTGCCACCGGAGGCATCCTTGAAGTTGACAGACTTGATGACACCGACAGCAACGGTCTGCCTCATGTCACGGACAGCGAAGCGACCCAGAGGAGGGAACTCCTGGAAGGACTCCACGCACAGAGGCTTGGAGGGCACCAAGTTGACGATGGCAGCATCACCAGACTTGATGAACTTGGGGTTCTCCTCGGTGGTCTTGCCGGAACGACGGTCAACCTTCTCCTTGATCTCAGCGAACTTGCAGGCAATGTGAGCGGTGTGGCAATCCAACACTGGGGTGTAGCCGTTGGCGATCTGGCCAGGGTGGTTCAGCACGATGACCTGAGCGGTGAAGTCGGCAGCGCCCTTGGGTGGGTTGGCCTTGGAGTCGCCAGCAACGTAGCCACGACGCAGCTCCTTGACGGAGACGTTCTTAACGTTGAAGCCAACGTTGTCACCGGGAACGGCCTCGGCGAGGGCTTCGTGGTGCATCTCAACAGACTTAACCTCAGTGGTGATGTTGGCCGGGGCGAACACAACAAGGGTACCGGGCTTCAGGACACCGGTCTCCACACGACCGACGGGTACTGTTCCAATACCGCCAATTTTGTAGACATCCTGCAGGGGCAGACGCAGGGCCTTGTCGGTTGGGCGAGCTGGGGGGAGGATAGCGTCCAGAGCTTCGATGAGGGTCTTGCCGTCAGCGTTGCCATCCTTGCGCTCCACCTTCCATCCCTTGAACCAGTTCATGTTGGTAGAGGGTTCCAACATGTTGTCGCCGTGCCATCCGGAGATGGGCACGAAGGCGACGGCGGCTGGGTTGTAGCCGATCTTCTTGATGTACGAGGAGACTTCCTTCTTGATTTCCTCATAACGCGACTCGCTGTATGGTGGCTCGGACGAATCCATCTTGTTTACACCAACGATCAGCTGCTTCACACCCAGGGTGAAGGCAAGCAGGGCGTGCTCGCGGGTCTGGCCGTTCTTAGAGATACCAGCCTCGAACTCGCCAGTACCGGCAGCCACAATCAAGACAGCGCAATCAGCCTGGGAGGTACCAGTGATCATGTTCTTGATGAAATCTCTGTGGCCGGGGGCGTCGATGATGGTGACGTAGTACTTGGCAGTCTCGAACTTCCACAGAGCGATATCGATGGTGATACCACGCTCACGCTCGGCCTTCAATTTATCCAAAACCCATGCGTACTTGAAGGAGCCCTTGCCCATCTCCTGAGCCTCCTTCTCGAACTTCTCGATGGTACGCTTGTCGATACCACCGCACTTGTAGATCAAGTGACCGGTGGTCGTGGACTTGCCAGAATCGACGTGTCCAATGACGACAATGTTGATGTGAATCTTTTCCTTGCCCATGTTGGATTATAGGAGAGCTGCAGTTGTGTGTGTGTGTGGGTGAACGGGTACGGTTATGTTGGACATCGTGCAGCAGGTAGAATTTCGAAATCGGGTTCAACAGGAACGGTAACGTGGGGAAGAAACAAATGGGTAAACACATTTCGTTAGCAATTGGTTAGGAATTGTTTTATTAATTAGTTGCAGGTTTAATGGGCACAAATAATTTTCGTTGTCTACAAATAAATCCACTAATCGGCATTCGTACTTTCTACTTTTGCTTGCGTGCTGCCACTGCCACTGCGCAGCCACTCAACCTAACCTCACAATCGCCGCAAAGCCAAAACGTGTTTTTTGCTCATTGCCTGAGAGGCAGTTTGAGGTTAGGTTAGGTGCAGCGCCGCATGCGATTCAAAGTGGCGGTGGAAAAAAACAAGCTAGAGGGGGAGGAAGCAGAACAGAGACAACAAATTGTTGAACAATGAAAGTACGCATACCCGCATACACATAAATATATGTACATGCAAATTTACAACAAAAGAAACAACCTATTTATTTGAACCATTCTAAAAGCAAACTCGAGTTTTTCAGTGGTTTGGTATTTATGCTATCGTCAAAGTTCTTCAGTAGCAGAACTGAAAATAATCATCATGGTAAATCGAGTTGCTAAATTGAATAAATATGCGCAAGGAAATTTTCAGCAAATTTAATCGCGTTTGTATTCACATGAACACATGTGCCTGTCCATGCGTTCGTGTGTCATGCTCAGTTGCCGGCCGCAGCGAGCGAGGGAGAAAGCAAAGAAAAATGGCGACGACCCATACCAATGTGAATGTCCCTCTTGCAAAGGCAAATGATCGCCGCGGTGGCACGAAAAAGATAGAAAATTTTCAAGAACCGAATGCATTGCGAGTCTTTAAACCAGACCCAAGCAAGAGGTCAAACCAAATGCATCGGAAATGTGTGTGCACCTTACAACAGCTGGCAACTGGCAGCGTGCAGAGTAAGATTTTTAGAGATTTTTGCTTGTTGCTAGGAAAGATATCCGGGCACTTGAGTCACACCATGAGTCGCCATTTTGAAATTCTATGCATATAGAGAAATCGGAAAAATACGCGTGCGAAAACCACGTTTTCGCACTCTGTTTCAGCGATGTTTTGTGCTTTTACTCAGCAGAACGAGTATTAATTGATGGAGCAATTAACGGCACTAATGAACGACCCATCGATGCCACATATGCCAAGTGGGCGTGGCGAAGAAAATTACAAAAAAATTACACCATATCGCGAACTAAAATTACGGTGCAGCAAGGGTCGTTGCATTGGTCACAGCACTAATTTTCTTCAAAGTGTGCACATTGCCACGTGTTTGCTTTTCGCATCACTATGCCTCCGTCAGCACCTTTCACTTTGCCAGCCTCGTTAGAGGTTATTTTTTCAAGCACACACAAATGCACCAGAACGCACATATTTGTTTATAAATGTTCATTTACTGCAGTTTCGTTGCACATATTCACTAAATCCTCTAACATATACATGTATATACACCACATTAATTCACTTTGGATCCAGAAACTTACTCTCGAATAAATTGAATGAGATATCACAGTCTATGCGATTCCGGCGACAGACTTGAACAAAGTGAACGAGTGTTCGGCATGCCGGAAGCCAGGGAGCCTCACTGGCATTTTATTTATCGATGATATACCGTAATATACCGTCGCATTTTCAAAATATACCGTAAGTATACTGACGAGTTCATGTTTAATTATATATATTCCTCGATTTTGAAATTCCGTCGATTATAACTAGCTAGCTAAGACTTCCATGCCTGAACACATAATTTTCTCCGATTAATGAATCAATTTTCTACTTGACTGGCTTGTTTTAAATACTTGACTTGTTTTCCTACTACGGCGATTGCTTTGATTGTTTTTGTCAATTTTGGTTCCTTAAAAACAATATGTTTGATGAAAAAACGAGCTTAGCCCACTTAAGCCCCCTCTGTTTAAATAATTGAACTACTTGAGGTATATGGCGGAAAATATTAACGATTGTAAATCCATGCCATCATTCATCTGAACTAAAAACCACGATATCTCTGACCTGAACTACGCCAAGATTATCAGATTATTATCAAGCCTCGCTGGCCGTCATGTCAACGCCAACCGGAAACGCGAAAAAATACCAAAAATTACCCTTAACTTTTTACTAAATTATTGTTTTGTGAACGAGACGGTTTTAGACGGTCAAACTAATCGCTTTTGTTAAGTCAATCTGAATTTTTTCTATATGCCGGCTCAATTAAGTTTAATTAACAAATGTCAGGATTTCCGCCCATTGCGAAATAAGCGCTGAACACTTTCGGTATATTCAGCACTGACTTTCTTTGCTGTTGGTCACACAGTCAATAAAGTAACGAATAGCAACGTGGCGACGTGGCGACCGATGGGAAGGCAAAATCAATCGCTATAAAGAAATTTACCGGTCTAGTACACGGCCATGATGCAATTATACAAGGTGGTCTCGTCGGGAGCCGAAGTTCGTTCGTGTTGTCCCTTATCGTCAGTGCATGCATGCTTGTTGATGATGAAGGTTGTTCACGGACGAATTTTTTGATATATTCTTAACCCTTATGTCCCGACAACAACAAAATTATAAAAAGCATATACAAAAAATACCACAGAATTAGAAGTAATCTTTATATATTATGTAAAAGAACATTTTAATATAACTAAAAATGTTGAAGAAAAATTATTAATGGCTGCATAAAATTTAAATATTAATATATCTGGACGGTTTTCTAAGGGTTAAACTACAAAGAGAGTGACAGCGCTCTAACTGCGATTGCCCACTCGGAGAACGGCGTCGTTTCATGCTAGGGCGGCGTAACCTCGTTTCCGATCACCATGAAGAGTCTTCGTTCGCGTTTCGACGAAATCACAACGACAATTAGCAGTTGCAGCCGGCCGCGCTTAAACCCGTATTACCCATTACATTGTACTCTATACGCGATTAAGATTAAAGTTTAAGTTGATTGAAGTCCAAATGAATAAATCTCGAATTGTCTATATCGTGTAGTACATTATTAAACGCAAAGATTCCCCAGAGCATTTCTGCTCAACATTGAAATCTCGTATCGAGGATTTCACAACATTTTTGGTGGCCCATGAGGGGAACCGCGTTTAATTCGTACTATACGCATATGATTCTACCTCGTTCCGCGTTCAGTTAAATGTACAAATAAAATCATATTTTACCGGCTGCAACTGTAAACGGCAAACACAACGCAAACCAACGGTTTATCCAACAGCCGCTATCTCTCGCACGAAGCAGGGACAAAGAAGACCAGACGATAGCTCTGTGCCTGGACAGTAGCACACAACAACAACACAAGCCGACGGTCAGACAAAGCCTCTCTCTCGTGCAAAGCAGAGACCAAGAGACCAACGAGCGTTCTGTTGCTGCACATCATCTCTAGACACAAGGCCTCAACTCAACGCTCACAGTAGCACAGTTTCTGCTCTCCGCTCGGACAACACCAACAACAACGACTCGCAAGTTCTCTTAAGCTACGCTTTAAGCAAAGAGAAGCACTCCCGAGTACCAGAGTAAGTGTTTCGTTGTGGGTATTTTGTACAAGGTCAAAGAGAGTGCAACTAAGGGTGAGAAAGGTACATACACATATAACAACAACATGTCAACAGCCGAGTCCCACGACCTCGAAGCCGATCCTCAGGTGGAGATCGACAATCTCAGTGTTATTCAGACAAATCTCATTGCGAGGGTTAATCAAACGGTGCGTAATTTCAGAAAGGATGGCGCAGATCGGAAAACAAAAGCTTATTTTCAAACGCGCTTACAAACTTTGCAACGGTTCTTAGGTGAATTTGAGCAAAATCATCAACGTTTGCTAATACTTCGATGTCCAAGTACGCATAGTTATGTGTCCAGCGAAGTGGCCTTTCGCTTTGATGAAGACTATACAACGGCATTCAGCATCATATCAGAGGCCTACGAAAATGTATGTCCAAGAGCACCACCGGTACAGCAGAATCCGGAGCCAGCAAATCCATCTGTATCATCAGTGCAATTGCCCAAGCTACCTGTACCGACTTTTACAGGCAAGTTTGTGGATTGGCCGGCATTTCACGATGCATTTGTTCAACTCATCCATAACAACCAGAAACTGTCCGACGTCCAAAGGTTTCATTTCCTGAAGCAAGCTCTTCCCTCGGATCGCGACGAGGATATTCAGCAGATGGCGCTTGCGGGAAATAACTATGCAACAGCTTGGAGTCTCGTCCTCAAGCGATACGACAACAAACGGCTGCAGTTTATGTACCATATGAACGGTTTGTATGACTTGCCACAGTTGACAAAGGAGCAGTCTGCTGATATAAAACATATGCTTAATGTTGCGACGGTTTGTCTCAATGCTTTCAAGAATCTAGATGTTCAGCATTGGATGGCTCATCATCTCACTTCCAGACTGCCAAGCACGACACTGCAAGCTTGGGAGCTCCATCTCGGTAGCTCTGCCGAACTTGCCACCTTTTCTCAGCTACAATCATTTCTCAACGACCGTCTCGTCAGCATCGATGTGTTCGAAAACCGAGGCCACTCCACGACGCGGACACCTGTGCCGCAGCCTGTCAATCAAAGGCACCCGAAGAAGTCAGTTGGCAACGTAACATACAAGGGCAACAGTTTCCACGCCAAGACTGCGGTTGCCGAACACACTCGCTGCCCTCACTGTAGCGACAGTCACAATCTTCGGCATTGCCCGGACCTTTTGTCCAAGGACTGCTTTGCAAGGAAAGCCATCGTCGATCATGCAAAGGCATGCCTCAACTGTCTGAGCCGTTCCCATGCACTTTCAAAATGTACCAGTAAAAGGAACTGCACGCAGTGTGGTCAAAGACACCATACACTGCTGCACTTCCCAACTCCTGCTCAGGTGGCAACACAGCCTCACGCAGCCAACCATAGCGCTCGTTCCGGTAACTCCTGGCAGTATACAACGAGCGACTCATCTGGCAGGGCTACACCTACGCAACTCTACGCTAGGACCCCACTTCCTACTCAGAGCACTGCACAGCCTCTCCCAGTTGTTCCCAACACTAGTTCCGGTGGTCATCCACAGTCTGCAGCGAGCGACTCGTCTGTGAGAACACACTCTGCGCAACTAGTCTCCGCTACGGCAACGCATCACGAACCCAGCACTGTCCTTCTGGCCACTGCCCTGGTCACAATCCACAACCCCCACACTGGTCAATCAGCGGTGGTACGTGAGTTAGTGGATTCAGGCTGGGAAGGAACCCTCATTACAGAGCACACAGTGCAGGCTCTCAACCTCAAGCGGCATCCAATTTCCGCAGAAATTGCTGGAGTTGGGACCACCTCCAAGAACAGGTGTACCTACACTACAGAATTGGCATTAAATTCTTGTACTTCGCAGTTTTGTACTACCATTGATACTGCGTTTATACTTAAAACGCTTACATCGCAATTATCTTCAAAATCCATCAAATTGCAGCAATGTCCTCATTTGAACGGAATAGAACTCGCCGATCCCAGGTTCTACAAATCACAACGGATTGATCTTCTGCTGGGAGCCGACGTAATCCCACAGATCCTGCTTTCAGATATCCGCAGAGGAAAGGAGAACCAACCAATTGCACAGCACACCCAGCTGGGCTGGATAGTCTTTGGTCGAGCCACTTCCAAACGCTCACACGCTGTCACCATTAGATGTCACCACAACAGGCTAGAGAATCTCGTCCAGAAATTCTTCGAAATGGAGCATCTCGGTTCTGCAAAACAGCTCACACCAGAAGAGCGATGGTGCGAGGAGCATTTTAAACGAACTCACATCCGTCAACGAAACGGCAAGTATTTGGTACGGTTACCACTTAAGCGTTTGTTTGACCCTTCGCAGGTGCTAGGCAAATCACGTCAAATCGCGATTAATCGATTCCAAATGCTTCAACGAAGATTCCAAAGGCAGCCGGAGCTGCAAGCCAAATATTCGGAAGTCATGAAGGAGTACTTTCAACTAGGCCAAGTGACCAAAGTAACAACCAAGGAGCAGCAGCATTGCATCATTAGCAAGGAGAATGGAATCGAGTCCACATGTTGCACCTTGCCTCATCACGCAGTATTTAAAGAGGAAAGTGTCACTACTAAGGTTAGAGTAGTATATGACGCCTCCTGTAAAACGTCAAACGGAAAATCGCTCAATGCCGTCCTATGCACCGCACCAGCGCTCCAAAACGATCTAGCCGGCGTGGTCCTGAATTGGCGTTTCCATCGTTTTGTTTTTGCTGCCGACATTCAGAAGATGTATAGATGCATTGACATGAATGCAGAGGATTCGCAATATCAACGCATCTTTTGGCATGACGAACACAACCAAGTAGCTGAGTATTATCTCAACACAGTTACGTTTGGAACCGCTTCAGCTCCTTACACAGCCATTCGCGTCATACATCAACTGGCGCAGGATGAACGAGACCGATACCCACTCGCGGAAAGGGTCCTTCGACACGAAATATACGTGGACGACGTACAAAGCGGAGCTTCCACTCGCGAAGGAGCATTAGAAATTCAAAATCAATTGATCGGAGCCTTACGATCAGCAGGAATGGAGCTTCGAAAGTGGTCTGCGAATGACGCTTCTCTGCTACAAGAAATATCTCCAGACCATTTATCTCATAAGACATTATTAGAGTTTGAGTACCAAGATCCCGTTAAAACCTTAGGCCTCTATTGGCATCCACATCAAGACTATTTTGGGTTCAAGATAAATTTTGAAATCAGTCACGCACATACTAAACGTTCTTTACTTTCCACAGTCGCCCGACTGTACGACCCATTAGGTTTCATCACGCCCTGTGTCATGACCGCGAAGGCGATACTCAAGGACTCATGGATGGCCCGCATCAAACGCAACGATGGCAGCCTAGCACAACTGGACTGGGATGAACCGCTGCCAACCGAACTGCTTGATAGATGGCAGGGATTCATACAGAACTTGCCATATGTCGAGCAAATTCAAGTACCACGATGGCTGCGCTTCAACATCCACGAGCTTGCGTCATTACAGCTACATGTTTTCTGCGATGGATCTTCACTGGCGTATGCAGCATGTGCATATATTCGTGCAGAGCTACCAAACGGATTGATTCAAACTCATTTGCTAGCTGCACGCAGTCGAGTCACACCCACGAAACCGATCACAATTCCACGAGTCGAACTTTCGGGTGCGCTGCTGGCAGTTAAACTGGCAAAATGGATCCGGGACCAACTTCGCACTGCAGGACCACCTATGGCAACCTTCTATTGGTCAGATGCTACTATCGTTTTGTTTTGGATAAATGAAGATCCCCACCGATGGCAAACCTTTGTGTCAAATCGCGTTGGACAGATTTTGGAGCATAGTACATCAACTCAGTGGAGACATGTACCTACTGCGGTAAACCCAGCGGACTGCGCAACTCGTGGCTTAACACCACAAGAGTTAGCAGTACATCCATTATGGTGGTCTGGACCATCATGGCTACAGCAGCCGGAAAGCCAATGGCCGGCAAACGGAGTTCCCAGTCAGGACATCGACAGGACTATAATCGAGGAGAAACCATCAGTTTTGTTCCAAAATGCTGTGCAAGTCTCGGAGGCTCCAGAAGCCTTCATCCAAAACTCGTCCTCATACGACAGGTTAATATCAGTCATGGCATATGTTCTACGGTTTATACATAACATTCAAGCCAAAGGGGACAAACTGTCTGGACCACTGAGTGTGCAGGAGCTCGACAACGCTTTAATTCATCTCGTTCGCAGCATTCAACAGGAGGTCTACGCGACAGAGATATTGAGGTTGAAGGGAAACAAGGCACTATCGGGCACACACAAGTTGTGTCAATTATCCCCATTTCTAGATGACCAACAAATTCTACGAGTCAGAGGTCGACTGCGAAATGCAATGCACCTTCCGATAAGCCAGCGACAACCAATGATCATTCCCAATCATCATCATTTTACCGATCTCGTCGTGCGTAATGCCCACCGTCTCGCACTCCACGGCGGCACCGAATTAACGCTGGCCACTATTCGACACAAATTCTGGATAGTCAACGGAAAACAAACTGTCAAACGCATTCTTCGACAATGCGTCCGATGTTTTCGTCACCGACCGAACCCAGCAGCACAATTGATGGCCGATCTTCCCCTACATAGAGTCAATCCGCCAACTCGTGCATTCATCGCCACCGGAGTGGACAATACAGGCGCGTTCGAAATTCAAGCATCCAGATTCCGTGGACACACAAACTACAAGGCGTATATCGCAGTTTTCATCTGTTTGGCTACAAAGGCAATTCATCTTGAAGCGGTCACGGGCTTAACCACCGAACACTTTCTCATGGCCCTACAACGTTTCATCGCGCGTCGGGGCTACTGTCAACACATTTATAGCGACTGCGGCACGAACTTCATTGGTGCCGACCGGGCTCTTCAAACCTGGCAAATACATTTGAAACGAGAGCTACCCACAACTGTAATACCTGCTTTAGCGGCCCGAAACGTCCAATGGCATTTTAATCCACCGCATAGTCCTATTTCGGAGGCCTTTGGGAGGCAAATGTAAAGTCTGTAAAAACCCATCTCTATCGAGCCTTTTCAGGATATAAAATGACCTACGAACAACTTGCTACCGTGCTAACACAAATTGAAGCCTGTTTAAATTCCAGGCCATTATGTCCACTAAGCGCGGAGCCGGAGGACCTAGCTGCCCTCACCCCGGCACATTTTCTTATTGGAGATTCATTATTAGCACCGCCGGATGTAACGACAAGGGATGTTCCACTCACAGTCCAATTTCTGGAAGGACAGAAAATGATCCGGCAATTTTGGAAACGTTGGAGTTCGGATTGGCTATCACATCTTCAAGCCCGTCCAAAGTGGCGACATGAAACCGACAATCTACAAGTCAGCGATCTAGTAATTGTCAAGGATGACCGACTGTCACCCAACGAGTGGAAACTGGGAAGGATAATAGAAGTTCACCCTGGAGCTGACAGTTTAGTCAGAGTCGCAACTGTTAAAACAGCATCAGGCGTATACAAACGATCGGTCTCTAAACTATGTCGGCTACCGTTGCCACAGACCTCAGAATAATCCTACCACCGCTGCTAGCTCTATTCGACCATACATGTACCATAACGAACACTTTATTTATTCACAGAGCATTCACATGTGACATCCTTTGGTTTCTAATACTGGTCCCAGTATTGGGGGCGGCATGGACGGTTTTCTAAGGGTTAAACTACAAAGAGAGTGAGAGCGCTCTAACTGCGATTGCCCACTCGGAGAACGGCGTCGTTTCATGCTAGGGCGGCGTAACCTCGTTTCCGATCACCATGAAGAGTCTTCGTTCGCGTTTCGACGAAATCACAACGACAATTAGCAGTTGCAGCCGGCCGCGCTTAAACCCGTATTACCCATTACATTGTACTCTATACGCGATTAAGATTAAAGTTTAAGTTGATTGAAGTCCAAATGAATAAATCTCGAATTGTCTATATCGTGTAGTACATTATTAAACGCAAAGATTCCCCAGAGCATTTCTGCTCAACATTGAAATCTCGTATCGAGGATTTCACAACATTTTTGGTGGCCCATGAGGGGAACCGCGTTTAATTCGTACTATACGCATATGATTCTACCTCGTTCCGCGTTCAGTTAAATGTACAAATAAAATCATATTTTACCGGCTGCAACTGTAAACGGCAAACACAACGCAAACCAACGGTTTATCCAACAGCCGCTATCTCTCGCACGAAGCAGGGACAAAGAAGACCAGACGATAGCTCTGTGCCTGGACAGTAGCACACAACAACAACACAAGCCGACGGTCAGACAAAGCCTCTCTCTCGTGCAAAGCAGAGACCAAGAGACCAACGAGCGTTCTGTTGCTGCACATCATCTCTAGACACAAGGTCTCAACTCAACGCTCACAGTAGCACAGTTTCTGCTCTCCGCTCGGACAACACCAACAACAACGACTCGCAAGTTCTCTTAAGCTACGCTTTAAGCAAAGAGAAGCACTCCCGAGTACCAGAGTAAGTGTTTCGTTGTGGGTATTTTGTACAAGGTCAAAGAGAGTGCAACTAAGGGTGAGAAAGGTACATACACATATAACAACAACATGTCAACAGCCGAGTCCCACGACCTCGAAGCCGATCCTCAGGTGGAGATCGACAATCTCAGTGTTATTCAGACAAATCTCATTGCGAGGGTTAATCAAACGGTGCGTAATTTCAGAAAGGATGGCGCAGATCGGAAAACAAAAGCTTATTTTCAAACGCGCTTACAAACTTTGCAACGGTTCTTAGGTGAATTTGAGCAAAATCATCAACGTTTGCTAATACTTCGATGTCCAAGTACGCATAGTTATGTGTCCAGCGAAGTGGCCTTTCGCTTTGATGAAGACTATACAACGGCATTCAGCATCATATCAGAGGCCTACGAAAATGTATGTCCAAGAGCACCACCGGTACAGCAGAATCCGGAGCCAGCAAATCCATCTGTATCATCAGTGCAATTGCCCAAGCTACCTGTACCGACTTTTACAGGCAAGTTTGTGGATTGGCCGGCATTTCACGATGCATTTGTTCAACTCATCCATAACAACCAGAAACTGTCCGACGTCCAAAGGTTTCATTTCCTGAAGCAAGCTCTTCCCTCGGATCGCGACGAGGATATTCAGCAGATGGCGCTTGCGGGAAATAACTATGCAACAGCTTGGAGTCTCGTCCTCAAGCGATACGACAACAAACGGCTGCAGTTTATGTACCATATGAACGGTTTGTATGACTTGCCACAGTTGACAAAGGAGCAGTCTGCTGATATAAAACATATGCTTAATGTTGCGACGGTTTGTCTCAATGCTTTCAAGAATCTAGATGTTCAGCATTGGATGGCTCATCATCTCACTTCCAGACTGCCAAGCACGACACTGCAAGCTTGGGAGCTCCATCTCGGTAGCTCTGCCGAACTTGCCACCTTTTCTCAGCTACAATCATTTCTCAACGACCGTCTCGTCAGCATCGATGTGTTCGAAAACCGAGGCCACTCCACGACGCGGACACCTGTGCCGCAGCCTGTCAATCAAAGGCACCCGAAGAAGTCAGTTGGCAACGTAACATACAAGGGCAACAGTTTCCACGCCAAGACTGCGGTTGCCGAACACACTCGCTGCCCTCACTGTAGCGACAGTCACAATCTTCGGCATTGCCCGGACCTTTTGTCCAAGGACTGCTTTGCAAGGAAAGCCATCGTCGATCATGCAAAGGCATGCCTCAACTGTCTGAGCCGTTCCCATGCACTTTCAAAATGTACCAGTAAAAGGAACTGCACGCAGTGTGGTCAAAGACACCATACACTGCTGCACTTCCCAACTCCTGCTCAGGTGGCAACACAGCCTCACGCAGCCAACCATAGCGCTCGTTCCGGTAACTCCTGGCAGTATACAACGAGCGACTCATCTGGCAGGGCTACACCTACGCAACTCTACGCTAGGACCCCACTTCCTACTCAGAGCACTGCACAGCCTCTCCCAGTTGTTCCCAACACTAGTTCCGGTGGTCATCCACAGTCTGCAGCGAGCGACTCGTCTGTGAGAACACACTCTGCGCAACTAGTCTCCGCTACGGCAACGCATCACGAACCCAGCACTGTCCTTCTGGCCACTGCCCTGGTCACAATCCACAACCCCCACACTGGTCAATCAGCGGTGGTACGTGAGTTAGTGGATTCAGGCTGGGAAGGAACCCTCATTACAGAGCACACAGTGCAGGCTCTCAACCTCAAGCGGCATCCAATTTCCGCAGAAATTGCTGGAGTTGGGACCACCTCCAAGAACAGGTGTACCTACACTACAGAATTGGCATTAAATTCTTGTACTTCGCAGTTTTGTACTACCATTGATACTGCGTTTATACTTAAAACGCTTACATCGCAATTATCTTCAAAATCCATCAAATTGCAGCAATGTCCTCATTTGAACGGAATAGAACTCGCCGATCCCAGGTTCTACAAATCACAACGGATTGATCTTCTGCTGGGAGCCGACGTAATCCCACAGATCCTGCTTTCAGATATCCGCAGAGGAAAGGAGAACCAACCAATTGCACAGCACACCCAGCTGGGCTGGATAGTCTTTGGTCGAGCCACTTCCAAACGCTCACACGCTGTCACCATTAGATGTCACCACAACAGGCTAGAGAATCTCGTCCAGAAATTCTTCGAAATGGAGCATCTCGGTTCTGCAAAACAGCTCACACCAGAAGAGCGATGGTGCGAGGAGCATTTTAAACGAACTCACATCCGTCAACGAAACGGCAAGTATTTGGTACGGTTACCACTTAAGCGTTTGTTTGACCCTTCGCAGGTGCTAGGCAAATCACGTCAAATCGCGATTAATCGATTCCAAATGCTTCAACGAAGATTCCAAAGGCAGCCGGAGCTGCAAGCCAAATATTCGGAAGTCATGAAGGAGTACTTTCAACTAGGCCAAGTGACCAAAGTAACAACCAAGGAGCAGCAGCATTGCATCATTAGCAAGGAGAATGGAATCGAGTCCACATGTTGCACCTTGCCTCATCACGCAGTATTTAAAGAGGAAAGTGTCACTACTAAGGTTAGAGTAGTATATGACGCCTCCTGTAAAACGTCAAACGGAAAATCGCTCAATGCCGTCCTATGCACCGCACCAGCGCTCCAAAACGATCTAGCCGGCGTGGTCCTGAATTGGCGTTTCCATCGTTTTGTTTTTGCTGCCGACATTCAGAAGATGTATAGATGCATTGACATGAATGCAGAGGATTCGCAATATCAACGCATCTTTTGGCATGACGAACACAACCAAGTAGCTGAGTATTATCTCAACACAGTTACGTTTGGAACCGCTTCAGCTCCTTACACAGCCATTCGCGTCATACATCAACTGGCGCAGGATGAACGAGACCGATACCCACTCGCGGAAAGGGTCCTTCGACACGAAATATACGTGGACGACGTACAAAGCGGAGCTTCCACTCGCGAAGGAGCATTAGAAATTCAAAATCAATTGATCGGAGCCTTACGATCAGCAGGAATGGAGCTTCGAAAGTGGTCTGCGAATGACGCTTCTCTGCTACAAGAAATATCTCCAGACCATTTATCTCATAAGACATTATTAGAGTTTGAGTACCAAGATCCCGTTAAAACCTTAGGCCTCTATTGGCATCCACATCAAGACTATTTTGGGTTCAAGATAAATTTTGAAATCAGTCACGCACATACTAAACGTTCTTTACTTTCCACAGTCGCCCGACTGTACGACCCATTAGGTTTCATCACGCCCTGTGTCATGACCGCGAAGGCGATACTCAAGGACTCATGGATGGCCCGCATCAAACGCAACGATGGCAGCCTAGCACAACTGGACTGGGATGAACCGCTGCCAACCGAACTGCTTGATAGATGGCAGGGATTCATACAGAACTTGCCATATGTCGAGCAAATTCAAGTACCACGATGGCTGCGCTTCAACATCCACGAGCTTGCGTCATTACAGCTACATGTTTTCTGCGATGGATCTTCACTGGCGTATGCAGCATGTGCATATATTCGTGCAGAGCTACCAAACGGATTGATTCAAACTCATTTGCTAGCTGCACGCAGTCGAGTCACACCCACGAAACCGATCACAATTCCACGAGTCGAACTTTCGGGTGCGCTGCTGGCAGTTAAACTGGCAAAATGGATCCGGGACCAACTTCGCACTGCAGGACCACCTATGGCAACCTTCTATTGGTCAGATGCTACTATCGTTTTGTTTTGGATAAATGAAGATCCCCACCGATGGCAAACCTTTGTGTCAAATCGCGTTGGACAGATTTTGGAGCATAGTACATCAACTCAGTGGAGACATGTACCTACTGCGGTAAACCCAGCGGACTGCGCAACTCGTGGCTTAACACCACAAGAGTTAGCAGTACATCCATTATGGTGGTCTGGACCATCATGGCTACAGCAGCCGGAAAGCCAATGGCCGGCAAACGGAGTTCCCAGTCAGGACATCGACAGGACTATAATCGAGGAGAAACCATCAGTTTTGTTCCAAAATGCTGTGCAAGTCTCGGAGGCTCCAGAAGCCTTCATCCAAAACTCGTCCTCATACGACAGGTTAATATCAGTCATGGCATATGTTCTACGGTTTATACATAACATTCAAGCCAAAGGGGACAAACTGTCTGGACCACTGAGTGTGCAGGAGCTCGACAACGCTTTAATTCATCTCGTTCGCAGCATTCAACAGGAGGTCTACGCGACAGAGATATTGAGGTTGAAGGGAAACAAGGCACTATCGGGCACACACAAGTTGTGTCAATTATCCCCATTTCTAGATGACCAACAAATTCTACGAGTCAGAGGTCGACTGCGAAATGCAATGCACCTTCCGATAAGCCAGCGACAACCAATGATCATTCCCAATCATCATCATTTTACCGATCTCGTCGTGCGTAATGCCCACCGTCTCGCACTCCACGGCGGCACCGAATTAACGCTGGCCACTATTCGACACAAATTCTGGATAGTCAACGGAAAACAAACTGTCAAACGCATTCTTCGACAATGCGTCCGATGTTTTCGTCACCGACCGAACCCAGCAGCACAATTGATGGCCGATCTTCCCCTACATAGAGTCAATCCGCCAACTCGTGCATTCATCGCCACCGGAGTGGACAATACAGGCGCGTTCGAAATTCAAGCATCCAGATTCCGTGGACACACAAACTACAAGGCGTATATCGCAGTTTTCATCTGTTTGGCTACAAAGGCAATTCATCTTGAAGCGGTCACGGGCTTAACCACCGAACACTTTCTCATGGCCCTACAACGTTTCATCGCGCGTCGGGGCTACTGTCAACACATGTATAGCGACTGCGGCACGAACTTCATTGGTGCCGACCGGGCTCTTCAAACCTGGCAAATACATTTGAAACGAGAGCTAAACGAAACGTCCAATGGCATTTTAATCCACCGCATAGTCCTAATTTCGGAGGCCTTTGGGAGGCAAATGTAAAGTCTGTCAAAACACATCTCTATCGAGCCTTTTCAGGATATAAAATGACCTACGAACAACTTGCTACCGTGCTAACACAAATTGAAGCCTGTTTAAATTCCAGGCCATTATGTCCACTAAGCGCGGAGCCGGAGGACCTAGCTGCCCTCACCCCGGCACATTTTCTTATTGGAGATTCATTATTAGCACCGCCGGATGTAACGACAAGGGATGTTCCACTCACAGTCCAATTTCTGGAAGGACAGAAAATGATCCGGCAATTTTGGAAACGTTGGAGTTCGGATTGGCTATCACATCTTCAAGCCCGTCCAAAGTGGCGACATGAAACCGACAATCTACAAGTCAGCGATCTAGTAATTGTCAAGGATGACCGACTGTCACCCAACGAGTGGAAACTGGGAAGGATAATAGAAGTTCACCCTGGAGCTGACAGTTTAGTCAGAGTCGCAACTGTTAAAACAGCATCAGGCGTATACAAACGATCGGTCTCTAAACTATGTCGGCTACCGTTGCCACAGACCTCAGAATAATCCTACCACCGCTGCTAGCTCTATTCGACCATACATGTACCATAACGAACACTTTATTTATTCACAGAGCATTCACATGTGACATCCTTTGGTTTCTAATACTGGTCCCAGTATTGGGGGCGGCATGGACGGTTTTCTAAGGGTTAAACTACAAAGAGAGTGAGAGCGCTCTAACTGCGATTGCCCACTCGGAGAACGGCGTCGTTTCATGCTAGGGCGGCGTAACCTCGTTTCCGATCACCATGAAGAGTCTTCGTTCGCGTTTCGACGAAATCACAACGACAATTAGCAGTTGCAGCCGGCCGCGCTTAAACCCGTATTACCCATTACATTGTACTCTATACGCGATTAAGATTAAAGTTTAAGTTGATTGAAGTCCAAATGAATAAATCTCGAATTGTCTATATCGTGTAGTACATTATTAAACGCAAAGATTCCCCAGAGCATTTCTGCTCAACATTGAAATCTCGTATCGAGGATTTCACAACATTTTTGGTGGCCCATGAGGGGAACCGCGTTTAATTCGTACTATACGCATATGATTCTACCTCGTTCCGCGTTCAGTTAAATGTACAAATAAAATCATATTTTACCGGCTGCAACTGTAAACGGCAAACACAACGCAAACCAACGGTTTATCCAACAGCCGCTATCTCTCGCACGAAGCAGGGACAAAGAAGACCAGACGATAGCTCTGTGCCTGGACAGTAGCACACAACAACAACACAAGCCGACGGTCAGACAAAGCCTCTCTCTCGTGCAAAGCAGAGACCAAGAGACCAACGAGCGTTCTGTTGCTGCACATCATCTCTAGACACAAGGTCTCAACTCAACGCTCACAGTAGCACAGTTTCTGCTCTCCGCTCGGACAACACCAACAACAACGACTCGCAAGTTCTCTTAAGCTACGCTTTAAGCAAAGAGAAGCACTCCCGAGTACCAGAGTAAGTGTTTCGTTGTGGGTATTTTGTACAAGGTCAAAGAGAGTGCAACTAAGGGTGAGAAAGGTACATACACATATAACAACAACATGTCAACAGCCGAGTCCCACGACCTCGAAGCCGATCCTCAGGTGGAGATCGACAATCTCAGTGTTATTCAGACAAATCTCATTGCGAGGGTTAATCAAACGGTGCGTAATTTCAGAAAGGATGGCGCAGATCGGAAAACAAAAGCTTATTTTCAAACGCGCTTACAAACTTTGCAACGGTTCTTAGGTGAATTTGAGCAAAATCATCAACGTTTGCTAATACTTCGATGTCCAAGTACGCATAGTTATGTGTCCAGCGAAGTGGCCTTTCGCTTTGATGAAGACTATACAACGGCATTCAGCATCATATCAGAGGCCTACGAAAATGTATGTCCAAGAGCACCACCGGTACAGCAGAATCCGGAGCCAGCAAATCCATCTGTATCATCAGTGCAATTGCCCAAGCTACCTGTACCGACTTTTACAGGCAAGTTTGTGGATTGGCCGGCATTTCACGATGCATTTGTTCAACTCATCCATAACAACCAGAAACTGTCCGACGTCCAAAGGTTTCATTTCCTGAAGCAAGCTCTTCCCTCGGATCGCGACGAGGATATTCAGCAGATGGCGCTTGCGGGAAATAACTATGCAACAGCTTGGAGTCTCGTCCTCAAGCGATACGACAACAAACGGCTGCAGTTTATGTACCATATGAACGGTTTGTATGACTTGCCACAGTTGACAAAGGAGCAGTCTGCTGATATAAAACATATGCTTAATGTTGCGACGGTTTGTCTCAATGCTTTCAAGAATCTAGATGTTCAGCATTGGATGGCTCATCATCTCACTTCCAGACTGCCAAGCACGACACTGCAAGCTTGGGAGCTCCATCTCGGTAGCTCTGCCGAACTTGCCACCTTTTCTCAGCTACAATCATTTCTCAACGACCGTCTCGTCAGCATCGATGTGTTCGAAAACCGAGGCCACTCCACGACGCGGACACCTGTGCCGCAGCCTGTCAATCAAAGGCACCCGAAGAAGTCAGTTGGCAACGTAACATACAAGGGCAACAGTTTCCACGCCAAGACTGCGGTTGCCGAACACACTCGCTGCCCTCACTGTAGCGACAGTCACAATCTTCGGCATTGCCCGGACCTTTTGTCCAAGGACTGCTTTGCAAGGAAAGCCATCGTCGATCATGCAAAGGCATGCCTCAACTGTCTGAGCCGTTCCCATGCACTTTCAAAATGTACCAGTAAAAGGAACTGCACGCAGTGTGGTCAAAGACACCATACACTGCTGCACTTCCCAACTCCTGCTCAGGTGGCAACACAGCCTCACGCAGCCAACCATAGCGCTCGTTCCGGTAACTCCTGGCAGTATACAACGAGCGACTCATCTGGCAGGGCTACACCTACGCAACTCTACGCTAGGACCCCACTTCCTACTCAGAGCACTGCACAGCCTCTCCCAGTTGTTCCCAACACTAGTTCCGGTGGTCATCCACAGTCTGCAGCGAGCGACTCGTCTGTGAGAACACACTCTGCGCAACTAGTCTCCGCTACGGCAACGCATCACGAACCCAGCACTGTCCTTCTGGCCACTGCCCTGGTCACAATCCACAACCCCCACACTGGTCAATCAGCGGTGGTACGTGAGTTAGTGGATTCAGGCTGGGAAGGAACCCTCATTACAGAGCACACAGTGCAGGCTCTCAACCTCAAGCGGCATCCAATTTCCGCAGAAATTGCTGGAGTTGGGACCACCTCCAAGAACAGGTGTACCTACACTACAGAATTGGCATTAAATTCTTGTACTTCGCAGTTTTGTACTACCATTGATACTGCGTTTATACTTAAAACGCTTACATCGCAATTATCTTCAAAATCCATCAAATTGCAGCAATGTCCTCATTTGAACGGAATAGAACTCGCCGATCCCAGGTTCTACAAATCACAACGGATTGATCTTCTGCTGGGAGCCGACGTAATCCCACAGATCCTGCTTTCAGATATCCGCAGAGGAAAGGAGAACCAACCAATTGCACAGCACACCCAGCTGGGCTGGATAGTCTTTGGTCGAGCCACTTCCAAACGCTCACACGCTGTCACCATTAGATGTCACCACAACAGGCTAGAGAATCTCGTCCAGAAATTCTTCGAAATGGAGCATCTCGGTTCTGCAAAACAGCTCACACCAGAAGAGCGATGGTGCGAGGAGCATTTTAAACGAACTCACATCCGTCAACGAAACGGCAAGTATTTGGTACGGTTACCACTTAAGCGTTTGTTTGACCCTTCGCAGGTGCTAGGCAAATCACGTCAAATCGCGATTAATCGATTCCAAATGCTTCAACGAAGATTCCAAAGGCAGCCGGAGCTGCAAGCCAAATATTCGGAAGTCATGAAGGAGTACTT
This sequence comes from Drosophila miranda, assembly GCF_003369915.1. Lineage (NCBI taxonomy): Eukaryota > Metazoa > Arthropoda > Insecta > Diptera > Drosophilidae > Drosophila > Drosophila miranda. The sequence goes on from NW_022881614.1 coordinate 19,941,195, forward strand.
TCAACTAGGCCAAGTGACCAAAGTAACAACCAAGGAGCAGCAGCATTGCATCATTAGCAAGGAGAATGGAATCGAGTCCACATGTTGCACCTTGCCTCATCACGCAGTATTTAAAGAGGAAAGTGTCACTACTAAGGTTAGAGTAGTATATGACGCCTCCTGTAAAACGTCAAACGGAAAATCGCTCAATGCCGTCCTATGCACCGCACCAGCGCTCCAAAACGATCTAGCCGGCGTGGTCCTGAATTGGCGTTTCCATCGTTTTGTTTTTGCTGCCGACATTCAGAAGATGTATAGATGCATTGACATGAATGCAGAGGATTCGCAATATCAACGCATCTTTTGGCATGACGAACACAACCAAGTAGCTGAGTATTATCTCAACACAGTTACGTTTGGAACCGCTTCAGCTCCTTACACAGCCATTCGCGTCATACATCAACTGGCGCAGGATGAACGAGACCGATACCCACTCGCGGAAAGGGTCCTTCGACACGAAATATACGTGGACGACGTACAAAGCGGAGCTTCCACTCGCGAAGGAGCATTAGAAATTCAAAATCAATTGATCGGAGCCTTACGATCAGCAGGAATGGAGCTTCGAAAGTGGTCTGCGAATGACGCTTCTCTGCTACAAGAAATATCTCCAGACCATTTATCTCATAAGACATTATTAGAGTTTGAGTACCAAGATCCCGTTAAAACCTTAGGCCTCTATTGGCATCCACATCAAGACTATTTTGGGTTCAAGATAAATTTTGAAATCAGTCACGCACATACTAAACGTTCTTTACTTTCCACAGTCGCCCGACTGTACGACCCATTAGGTTTCATCACGCCCTGTGTCATGACCGCGAAGGCGATACTCAAGGACTCATGGATGGCCCGCATCAAACGCAACGATGGCAGCCTAGCACAACTGGACTGGGATGAACCGCTGCCAACCGAACTGCTTGATAGATGGCAGGGATTCATACAGAACTTGCCATATGTCGAGCAAATTCAAGTACCACGATGGCTGCGCTTCAACATCCACGAGCTTGCGTCATTACAGCTACATGTTTTCTGCGATGGATCTTCACTGGCGTATGCAGCATGTGCATATATTCGTGCAGAGCTACCAAACGGATTGATTCAAACTCATTTGCTAGCTGCACGCAGTCGAGTCACACCCACGAAACCGATCACAATTCCACGAGTCGAACTTTCGGGTGCGCTGCTGGCAGTTAAACTGGCAAAATGGATCCGGGACCAACTTCGCACTGCAGGACCACCTATGGCAACCTTCTATTGGTCAGATGCTACTATCGTTTTGTTTTGGATAAATGAAGATCCCCACCGATGGCAAACCTTTGTGTCAAATCGCGTTGGACAGATTTTGGAGCATAGTACATCAACTCAGTGGAGACATGTACCTACTGCGGTAAACCCAGCGGACTGCGCAACTCGTGGCTTAACACCACAAGAGTTAGCAGTACATCCATTATGGTGGTCTGGACCATCATGGCTACAGCAGCCGGAAAGCCAATGGCCGGCAAACGGAGTTCCCAGTCAGGACATCGACAGGACTATAATCGAGGAGAAACCATCAGTTTTGTTCCAAAATGCTGTGCAAGTCTCGGAGGCTCCAGAAGCCTTCATCCAAAACTCGTCCTCATACGACAGGTTAATATCAGTCATGGCATATGTTCTACGGTTTATACATAACATTCAAGCCAAAGGGGACAAACTGTCTGGACCACTGAGTGTGCAGGAGCTCGACAACGCTTTAATTCATCTCGTTCGCAGCATTCAACAGGAGGTCTACGCGACAGAGATATTGAGGTTGAAGGGAAACAAGGCACTATCGGGCACACACAAGTTGTGTCAATTATCCCCATTTCTAGATGACCAACAAATTCTACGAGTCAGAGGTCGACTGCGAAATGCAATGCACCTTCCGATAAGCCAGCGACAACCAATGATCATTCCCAATCATCATCATTTTACCGATCTCGTCGTGCGTAATGCCCACCGTCTCGCACTCCACGGCGGCACCGAATTAACGCTGGCCACTATTCGACACAAATTCTGGATAGTCAACGGAAAACAAACTGTCAAACGCATTCTTCGACAATGCGTCCGATGTTTTCGTCACCGACCGAACCCAGCAGCACAATTGATGGCCGATCTTCCCCTACATAGAGTCAATCCGCCAACTCGTGCATTCATCGCCACCGGAGTGGACAATACAGGCGCGTTCGAAATTCAAGCATCCAGATTCCGTGGACACACAAACTACAAGGCGTATATCGCAGTTTTCATCTGTTTGGCTACAAAGGCAATTCATCTTGAAGCGGTCACGGGCTTAACCACCGAACACTTTCTCATGGCCCTACAACGTTTCATCGCGCGTCGGGGCTACTGTCAACACATGTATAGCGACTGCGGCACGAACTTCATTGGTGCCGACCGGGCTCTTCAAACCTGGCAAATACATTTGAAACGAGAGCTAAACGAAACGTCCAATGGCATTTTAATCCACCGCATAGTCCTAATTTCGGAGGCCTTTGGGAGGCAAATGTAAAGTCTGTCAAAACACATCTCTATCGAGCCTTTTCAGGATATAAAATGACCTACGAACAACTTGCTACCGTGCTAACACAAATTGAAGCCTGTTTAAATTCCAGGCCATTATGTCCACTAAGCGCGGAGCCGGAGGACCTAGCTGCCCTCACCCCGGCACATTTTCTTATTGGAGATTCATTATTAGCACCGCCGGATGTAACGACAAGGGATGTTCCACTCACAGTCCAATTTCTGGAAGGACAGAAAATGATCCGGCAATTTTGGAAACGTTGGAGTTCGGATTGGCTATCACATCTTCAAGCCCGTCCAAAGTGGCGACATGAAACCGACAATCTACAAGTCAGCGATCTAGTAATTGTCAAGGATGACCGACTGTCACCCAACGAGTGGAAACTGGGAAGGATAATAGAAGTTCACCCTGGAGCTGACAGTTTAGTCAGAGTCGCAACTGTTAAAACAGCATCAGGCGTATACAAACGATCGGTCTCTAAACTATGTCGGCTACCGTTGCCACAGACCTCAGAATAATCCTACCACCGCTGCTAGCTCTATTCGACCATACATGTACCATAACGAACACTTTATTTATTCACAGAGCATTCACATGTGACATCCTTTGGTTTCTAATACTGGTCCCAGTATTGGGGGCGGCATGGACGGTTTTCTAAGGGTTAAACTACAAAGAGAGTGAGAGCGCTCTAACTGCGATTGCCCACTCGGAGAACGGCGTCGTTTCATGCTAGGGCGGCGTAACCTCGTTTCCGATCACCATGAAGAGTCTTCGTTCGCGTTTCGACGAAATCACAACGACAATTAGCAGTTGCAGCCGGCCGCGCTTAAACCCGTATTACCCATTACATTGTACTCTATACGCGATTAAGATTAAAGTTTAAGTTGATTGAAGTCCAAATGAATAAATCTCGAATTGTCTATATCGTGTAGTACATTATTAAACGCAAAGATTCCCCAGAGCATTTCTGCTCAACATTGAAATCTCGTATCGAGGATTTCACAACAATATCAGTAAAATCATTTTATTTTAAAATTTTAAAAGCCACGGGCCTGTTAAGGGTTAATCAATATCAACATATACCGTCTCACTCACACTCACTATACTATGTGCCCTTCACTCGCACTTATTGCTAGCATACGTTAAGGGACTAACTTTTGCCGACGAGACCACCTTGTATAATTGCATCATGGTTCAGGCCAGCAGCAGATGAGTGCCGCGCACTGTGCCAACTTCGTGCGCTCCGGTCGGAGCGCTCGGAGGGGCGCTCGGGAGATTTTACGACCCACGATCCACCCGGCGCTCAAGCCATCATGGAGCATAGATCGTAAGGCCTAGTTTAGTGACGTTTCAACCCCCGTTTCAAACGCACGATCTACCGCGCGACCCCCGAAATAAATACTACACATTTACCACAAAGCACCACGGCATTTTCTTTTCTTGCGACGGCTACAGGAGGTTTCACTTCATCATCCATATCGTCGTTGGAGACTTGAGCTTCGTCCGCCCCCCTACAAACATTGGTCCTTCGAGCCGGATCTTCGCCTAAACAAAAGGAGAAGTCCACACCAGCAAGCACCGGCGGACAATTCCCAACCTCCAAGATAAGTACGGATTCCCCATCTGCCCATCTCCAGTGGCTCCTCACCTGGTCCCATTCGGCTGGACATATATACATACATATATATACGTGCCGCGTCTTTCCTTTCACCGTTCTATCGACGGCGCCATATTCTTGGCAATTCCGGGCGCTCTCCGCTTCTTCGAGTGCTCGTATATACCCACATCTACATACCCAATACAACGGTCGTGCTTATAGTTCCGTTGTCTGTGCAATCAGTTGTGCCACAGTTAAATAAAAAGAATTCACCTGCAGCGGGACCAATTTTATCCGCCTCCGATCCAGCGCTTGCATTCATACACATATGTATGTATGTATGCATATCTGTCGGTACCCTGTAGAACCAAAGGGGTCAATTGACCCCTCTCGAACTAGTTCTGCGCTGTTTACCGCGCAACTAGCTACGCAACTAGTTACGCGGGAAGCGAACGCGGACCAGGTCTTCGTCGACTACAATGTACTAGTTCTGCAACTAGTTACGCGGGAAGCGAACGCGGACCAGTCGAAAAAGAACCGAAAAACGAAGCCGCCTTCGGTTTGTTTTTGAAGGCGGCAAATAACCGCAATTCCGTGGAGTTACAGTGCCCACTCAGCTAGTTTTTACCGAGCCACGACATGCAATAAGCACCGAAATGGTAAGTTAATCGTGATATTTTACTGTAGTTGCGCTCGTGGAATGAAAGAGACAAGAATTTACACAAACAAAATGCATTTGTTTTCCTCGTTTGCTTTATGCGTTGATTTTGTTCACTTCTGTACAACATCTAATCGCTGGAAGAGTCTTTTGTGTAAACATTTATTAAAAAAGTGGAAAAGAATTAATAAATAAATCAAATTAATATAAACAGGTACGTGCAAATATATATTATATATTTCAAATAAAATGATGAGCAAAAGGCATTTGCGTAGACTCCGTAAGAGTGAAAGGGAAGCTAACATTGCAAAGTTAGCGTTGTGCAGGAAAGATAACAGATAACAGCAATGAAATCGATTCTACAGCCAGCTGGCGTTTTGAGCGGCTTAAACTTTATTTTGAGTGAGGAAATTGTTCTAGCCTATAACGTCCAAGGGTCCAAGGGAAGAAGGCCCTTAGGACCCACAAAGAATTTTTTGCAGCTTTGCTAGGTAAAATACCATTTACACTTCTAGAGATTTAAAAATTTTAACTAAAAATGTTGAAGAAAAATTATTAATGGCTGCATAAAATTTAAATATTAATATATCAGTAAAATCATTTTATTTTAAAATTTTAAAACCCACTGGCCTGTTAAGGGTTAATCAACATCAACATATACCGTCTCACTCACACTCACTATACTATGTGTCCTTCACTCGCACTTATTGCTAGCATACGTTAAGGGACTAACTTTTGCCGACGAGACCACCTTGTATAATTGCACAGTTAGTCTAGTCGCAGTAGGCAGTTGCCGAGTCGAGAAATATATTTGCTTCAGATTGTAGTACTGACTAAAAATGATTAAAATGCGGTGTCTGGCAGCTGCCATGCTAATTTTCGGCTACATTGCCACTACATCAGCCGCCGAGAGTGATGTCCTGGACCTGGGGGACGACAACTTCGCATCCACACTGAAGCAGCAGGAGACGACATTAGTTATGTTCTATGCTCCCTGGTAAGTGCGTGTGTGTGGTGTGAGGGGAGCGGGCGTGGCAGGTCGGGAGTGCGATTACCTTAATCAGCTTGTTGCGTCTGCTTTTTAATTAAATTGCGCTGCGAAGAATCTAATTAAAAGCACACGTCAGCGTTAAGAAGAGGGTCGAAACAGAAGAAAAAAAAATAATCTGCGACTACAAAGTCGGCCAGAGCGGCCATTTTAAGAGACGTAGGGTAGAGGGCAGGCAGCTTCAACCAGCTAATGTGTCAATACAACTATCTCTTTGTTCGCATATGAGTGTGAGTAGATTATTAGGAGAAAACTTCAAAGCTATCATTTCCAGATACGAGTGCATACGGTTTTTGTATGTGGGCTTGCCGGCCGGTGGCCGATTTCCATCTCCCCGGAGAGCAGTGAAAGAGTTTTTAAATTACATTTAATCCCCGCATCGTTGGGCTTATCAGCTCTGGAACATAAGCAGTTTAATTAGACGTTGTTAGCAATAAGAGTGCATGATAAGGCAACCCAACTGATAAGTATACGCACCCCATGCTATAATTACAAACTATTCGACTTTTTGGGTAACATGTCTTCCTGTTGTCGTGATAAAAATGATGAACTACTAGCTAAATTGGTTCGGGAAAAGACTGTGACGTGTCCTAATAGACTTTTTCTGTTCTTATAGGTGCGGCCACTGCAAGCGCCTCAAGCCTGAGTATGCCAAGGCGGCTGAGCTCGTCAAGGATGATGATCCACCAATTAAGCTGGCCAAGGTTGACTGTACCGAGGCTGGCAAGGAGACCTGCAGCAAGTACTCAGTGAGCGGCTATCCAATACTGAAAATATTCCGTCAGGATAAAGTGTCGCAGGACTACAGCGGACCACGTGAGGCCATCGGCATTGCGAAATACATGCGCGCTCAAGTTGGACCTCCCTCTAAGAATGTGCGCTCTGTGGAGGAGCTCGCCAAGTTCCTGGACACCAAGGAGACCTCAATCTTTGGTAGCTTTAAAGACATTGACTCCAAGCTGGCGAAGATCTTCCTCAAGTTTGCCGACAAGAACCGCGAGAAGTATCGCTTTGGCCACAGCAGCGACGAGGAGGTGTTGAAGAAGAATGGTGAAACGTTAATGATGCCATGTCAAGACTGCAAATGCGTTTATTATACTTTATAGAATTTATTACGCGTCCGGCAATAAAAAATAGCTTTTAAGTTTTGTCCCTTGTCACAAATAACCAAACTATTCTATGGCTCTTGTCTTCCGTACAGCGATAAGATTGTGCTGATCCGTGCTCCACATTTGAGCAACAAGTTTGAGGCTTCCACAGTCAAGTTTGAGGGAAGCGCTGAGTCCGACCTGACCACCTTTATCAAGGAGAATTAGTAAGTGATCTCTTTTCTATAACCTCCCCCAAGCACACTCTTAATTTACGTTCGTTCAATCTCTGCAGCCATGGCTTGGTTGGTCATCGTACCCAGGACACTTCGCGGGACTTCCAGAACCCCCTGATCACCGCCTACTACAGCGTCGACTACCAGAAGAATCCCAAGGGCACCAACTACTGGCGCAACCGTGTCCTCAAGGTGGCCAAGGAATTTGCCGGCCAAATTAGCTTTGCCATCAGCTCCAAGGACGACTTCCAGCACGAATTGAACGAATACGGCTACGATATTGTTGGTGACAAGCCCATCGTTTTGGCCCGTGATGCCAAGAATCTCAAGTACTCTCTGAAGGACGAGTGCTCCGTGGAGAACCTACAAGATTTTGTTGAGAAGCTGCTGGCCGACGAACTGGAGCCATATGTCAAGAGCGAACCCGTCCCAGAGTCGAACGATACTCCGGTCAAGGTGGCTGTAGCTAAGAACTTTGACGATCTGCTGATCAACAACGGCAAGGACACGCTCATTGAGTTCTACGCCCCATGGTGCGGCCACTGCAAGAAGCTGACTCCCATCTACGAGGAGCTGGCCGAGAAACTGCAAGACGAGGATGTGGTCATTGTCAAAATGGATGCCACGGCCAACGATGTGCCACCAGATTTCAATGTGCGTGGATTCCCCACACTCTTCTGGCTCCCCAAGGACTCGAAGAATAAGCCCGTAAGCTACAACGGGGGTCGCGAGGTCGATGATTTCATCAAATACATTGCCAAGGAGGCGACCACAGAACTGAAGAGCTTCGACCGTGACGGAAGGCCCAAGAAGACCGAGCTCTAAGCTCCAGGCTCTAATCTTAACTCTTACTGCTAACTGCGTCGTTAATGTGGTGTAGTGGCGGTGTAACTAGCATTTCCATATTTTTGTAAAAGTCGAATGCATTCTCTTCAAATTCTTGATGGGATAAAAATTGTATTAAATTATATATAGTAGTGATGATGATAACGCAGATGAACACAAACCCAACCCCATGAAGATGTCACAATAAACTTAAAACTTCATTTATCTACTCAACAATGAAATGAAAAATTATTTTCTTTAATTCTTATGAAGTGTTGTGGGGGTTAGGTCCTCCATGCGCTCGTCCAACATGATGCGAAACCAATCGGGAATGAAGGTATACTGGTTCCTGCCAAGATACGAAGTGTACGAGATCTCCCCCTGGCTAGCATCAAACTTCATCAGATACACGTTCTTGGGGCAGTCGACTCCCGACATAAAGCCGCGAATCTGGTCCACCAGCCGCAGCAGGAAATTGACACAGACATTCGGTGACCAGGCTTTTTCCTGCGCAAACAAATTAAAGTGTTATTTCAATCGGAGTATATTGTATATATGTACTAACGCAGTCCTTCCAAAGTTGGCGCACAGATAGCTTGTTAATGGTGTGCGCGATGGTGTCGCGGTTAACATTAGCAACGTAAATGTTTTCGATGCCCACCAGAAAGCACTTGGACCACCACTTGAGGGCGTCGCAACGGTTGTGCGTAGCCCATTCATCCACGCTCATACTGTCTAGGCGAAACTGCAGCTCCGTAAAGACATAATTTAAACTAGCAGGCGAATAAGAGCAAATTTAAACCGATTTTAAATGTACATTCAAGGCCCCGTACTTACTTCCCGTCACTTCCTGTCCTAAAACCTTCGGCCAGAACTGGTGAATCGAAAATAAAACGTGTGCCATTTATGCTGAAGTAAAACACTCCGTTGTATTATCCAGTCGGTTCCATTGGGTCGCATGGTTTCGGCACTGCATTTGCATTCTCTGAAAAAAAAAAAGTACTAAATAGTAATATTGGATGGGTAATCCAATGCCCTACCGGATAGGAAGTGCCTACGAAGCTTTGCGAGCCAATCAGCATTCAGTTCCTTCATGGGAGATGTTTTTAGATCCTCAAGAACCACGGGGCTGATGTAAATCGTGTTTCGATACTTGGTCACGGCGAGGGTCCAGTTCTCCTTCATTTCGTAGGGAGTCCTCAAGATTAGTTGAAGAACTTCGGTGGTGCACACAATGTCGTAACTGACTTCCACCTCCAGTTTGGCGCTTAGATGGGATGTCCCAGTGCTCTCCATGTACAATAGTATGTTGTCCAAGCCTGGCTGCGATAAGAGTAAACTTCGCGGAGGACTCGGCTCAGAGTCCCCCAGGTGCACTTGGAATTTTTTCATTTTTGGAACGACTACGTAGCGCAAGCGATTTGCATTCTTCCCAAATATTCCATATGGCGATAAGCTGAAGCCCCCGTGAACCACTGGCTTAGAAAATTCTGGAAAGTCACATCGGTCCGCTTTGGTAATAACGTGAGGTTTTATATTTAATAATATTTCATCAGAAATCATCATGGATTCATCTGATAATTAATTAATCGTGATATTTTACTGTAGTTGCGCTCGTGGAATGAAAGAGACAAGAATTTACACAAACAAAATGCATTTCTTTTCCTCGTTTGCTTTATGCGTTGATTTTGTTCACTTCTGTACAACATCTAATCGCTGGAAAAGTCTTTTGTGTAAACATTTATAAAAAAGTGGAATAGAATTAATAAATAAATCAAATTAATATAAACAGGTACGTGCAAATATATATTATATATTTCAAATAAAATGATGAGCAAAAGGCATTTGCGTAGACTCCGTAAGAGTGAAAGGGAAGCTAACATTGCAAAGTTAGCGTTGTGCAGGAAAGATAACAGATAACAGCAATGAAATCGATTCTACAGCCAGCTGGCGTTTTGAGCGGCTTAAACTTTATTTTGAGTGAGGAAATTGTTCTAGCCTATAACGTCCAAGGGTCCAAGGGAAGAAGGCCCTTAGGACCCACAAAGAATTTTTTGCAGCTTTGCTAGGAAAAATACCATTTACACTTCTAGAGATTTAAAAATTTTAACTAAAAATGTTGAAGAAAAATTATTAATGGCTGCATAAAATTTAAATATTAATATATCAGTAAAATCATTTTATTTTAAAATTTTAAAACCCACTGGCCTGTTAAGGGTTAATCAACATCAACATATATCGTCTCACTCACACTCACTATACTATGTGCCCTTCACTCGCACTTATTGCTACGCATACGTTAAATGACTAACTTTTGCCGACGAGACCACCTTGTATAATTGCATCATGGCACAGTTAGTCTAGTCGCAGTAGGCAGTTGCCGAGTCGAGAAATATATTTGCTTCAGATTTTAGTACTGACTAAAAATGATTAAAATGCGGTGTCTGGCAGCTGCCATGCTAATTTTCGGCTACATTGCCACTACATCAGCCGCCGAGAGTGATGTCCTGGACCTGGGGGACGACAACTTCGCATCCACACTGAAGCAGCAGGAGACGACATTAGTTATGTTCTATGCTCCCTGGTAAGTGCGTGTGTGTGGTGTGATGGGAGCGGGCGTGGCAGGTCGGGAGTGCGATTACCTTAATCAGCTTGTTGCGTCTGCTTTTTAATTAAATTGCGCTGCGAAGAATCTAATTAAAAGTACACGTCAGCGTTAAGAAGAGGGTCGAAACAGAAGAAAAAAAAATAATCTGCGACTACAAAGTCGGCCAGAGCGGCCATTTTAAGAGACGTAGGGTAGAGGGCAGGCAGCTTCAACCAGCTAATGTGTCAATACAACTATCTCTTTGTTCGCATATGAGTGTGAGTAGATTATTAGGAGAAAACTTCAAAGCTATCATTTCCAGATACGAGTGCATACGGTTTTTGTATGTGGGCTTGCCGGCCGGTGGCCGATTTCCATCTCCCCGGAGAGCAGTGAAAGAGTTTTTAAATTACATTTAATCCCCGCATCGTTGGGCTTATCAGCTCTGGAACATAAGCAGTTTAATTAGACGTTGTTAGCAATAAGAGTGCATGATAAGGCAACCCAACTGATAAGTATACGCACCCCATGCTATAATTACAAACTATTCGACTTTTTGGGTAACATGTCTTCCTGTTGTCGTGATAAAAATGATGAACTACTAGCTAAATTGGTTCGAGAAAAGACTGTGACGTGTCCTAATAGACTTTTTCTGTTCTTATAGGTGCGGCCACTGCAAGCGCCTCAAGCCTGAGTATGCCAAGGCGGCTGAGCTCGTCAAGGGTGATGATCCACCAATTAAGCTGGCCAAGGTTGACTGTACCGAGGCTGGCAAGGAGACCTGCAGCAAGTACTCAGTGAGCGGCTATCCCATACTGAAAATATTCCGTCAGGATGAAGTGTCGCAGGACTACAGCGGACCACGTGAGGCCATCGTCATTGCGAAATACATGCGCGCTCAAGTTGGACCTCCCTCTAAGAATGTGCGCTCTGTGGAGGAGCTCGACAAGTTCCTGGACACCAAGGAGACCTCAATCTTTGGTAGCTTTGAAGACATTGACTCCAAGCTGGCGAAGATCTTCCTCAAGTTTGCCGACAAGAACCGCGAGAAGTATCGCTTTGGCCACAGCAGCGACGAGGAGGGGTTGAAGAAGAATGGTGAAACGTAAATGATGCCATGTCAAGACTGCAAATGCGTTTATTATACTTTAAAGAATTTGTTACGCCTCCGGCAATAAAAAATAGCTTTTAAGTTTTGTCCCTTGTCACAAATAACCAAACTATTCTATGGCTCTTGTCTTCCGTACAGCGATAAGATTGCGCTGATCCGTGCTCCACATTTGAGCAACAAGTTTGAGGAATCCACAATCAAGTTTGAGGGAAGCGCTGAGTCCGACCTGACCACCTTCATCAAGGAGAATTAGTAAGTGATCTCTTTTCTATATCCTCCCCCAAGCACACTCTTAATTTACGTTCGTTCAATCTCTGCAGCCATGGCTTGGTTGGTCATCGTACCCAGGACACTTCGCGGGACTTCCAGAACCCCCTGATCACCGCCTACTACAGCGTCGACTACCAGAAGAATCCCAAGGGCACCAACTACTGGCGCAACCGTGTCCTCAAGGTGGCCAAGGAATTTGCCGGCCAAATTAGCTTTGCCATCAGCTCCAAGGACGACTTCCAGCACGAATTGAACGAATACGGCTACGATATTGTTGGTGACAAGCCCATCGTTTTGGCCCGTGATGCCAAGAATCTCAAGTACTCTCTGAAGGACGAGTTCTCCGTGGAGAACCTACAAGATTTTGTTGAGAAGCTGCTGGCCGACGAACTGGAGCCATATGTCAAGAGCGAACCCGTCGCAGAGTCGAACGATACTCCGGTCAAGGTGGCTGTAGCTAAGAACTTTGACGATCTGCTGATCAACAACGGCAAGGACACGCTCATTGAGTTCTACGCCCCATGGTGCGGCCACTGCAAGAAGCTGACTCCCATCTACGAGGAGCTGGCCGAGAAACTGCAAGACGAGGATGTGGTCATTGTCAAAATGGATGCCACGGCCAACGATGTGCCACCAGATTTCAATGTGCGTGGATTCCCCACACTCTTCTGGCTCCCCAAGGACTCGAAGAATAAGCCCGTAAGCTACAACGGGGGTCGCGAGGTCGATGATTTCATCAAATACATTGCCAAGGAGGCGACCACAGAACTGAAGAGCTTCGACCGTGACGGAAGGCCCAAGAAGACCGAGCTCTAAGCTCCAGGCTCTAATCTTAACTCTTACTGCTAACTGCGTCGTTAATGTGGTGTAGTGGCGGTGTAACTAGCATTTCCATATTTTTGTAAAAGTCGAATGCATTCTCTTCAAATTCTTGATGGGATAAAAATTGTATTAAATTATATATAGTAGTGATGATGATAACGCAGATGAACACAAACCCAACCCCATGAAGATGTCACAATAAACTTAAAACTTCATTTATCTACTCAACAATGAAATGAAAAATTATTTTCTTTAATTCTTATGAAGTGTTGTGGGGGTTAGGTCCTCCATGCGCTCGTCCAACATGATGCGAAACCAATCGGGAATGAAGGTATACTGGTTCCTGCAAAGATACGAAGTGTACGAGATCTCCCCCTGGCTAGCATCAAACTTCATCAGATACACGGTCTTGGGGCAGTCGACTACCGACATAAATCCGCGAATCTGGTCCACCAGCCGCAGCAGGAAATTGACACAGACATTCGGTGACCAGGCTTTTTCCAGCGCAAACAAATTAAAGTGTTATTTCAATCGGAGTATATTGTATATATGTACTAAAGCAGTCCTTCCAAAGTTGGCGCACAGATAGCTTGTTAATGGTGTGCGCGATGGTGTCGCGGTTAACATTAGCAACGTAAATGTTTTCGATGCCCACCAGAAAGCACTTGGACCACCACTTGAGGGCGTCGCAACGGTTGTGCGTAGCCTATTCATCCACGCTCATACTGTCTAGGCGAAACTGCAGCTCCGTAAAGACATAATTTGAACTAGCAGGCGAATAAGAGCAAATTTAAACCGATTTTAAATGTACATTCAAGGCCCCGTACTTACTTCCCGTCACTTCCTGTCCTAAAACCTTCGGCCAGAACTGGTGAATCGAAAATAAAACGTGTGCCATTTATGCTGAAGTAAAACACTCCGTTGTATTATCCAGTCGGTTCCATTGGGTCGCATGGTTTCGGCAATGCATTTGCATTCTCTGAAAAAAAAAAAAAAATTACTAAATAGTAATATTGGATGGGTAACCCAATGCCCTACCGGATAGGAAGTGCCTACGAAGCTTTGCGAGCCAATCAGCATTCAGTTCCTTCATGGGAGAAGTTTTTAGATCCTCAAGAACCACGAGCGATTTGCATTGTTCTCAAATATTCCATATGGCGATAAGCTGAAGCCCCCGTGAACCACTGGCTTAGAAAATTCTGGAAAGTCACATCGGTCCGCTTTGGTAATAACGTGAGGTTTTATATTTAATAATATTTCATCAGAAATCATCATGGATTCATCTGAAAACGCAAGATTTAATTTTCCTAAAATTGGTTTTGCGTTGCTTAACAAAAAAAAATGGCAGCGTTAAATACTATGCGCATACTTGCAAACATATTAATGTTTCTTCCAATACACAACTTTCGTTAATCGTTCAAGGTTGCAATGTGTTGTCTAAGCTGGCTTTTAACTTTTACAAATCACACCGGTTCAGCAATTATTTTGGAGGCTCTACTGTGCTTCCCACTCCCACTCACAACAATTTGGCGCAATGCCGGTTTTGGGGATGCCAAGCCTAAACAAACCGGAAGGTTGCCAGACTGCCGCACACAGATGTTCGCATTGAACTGTGTGGCAACCATTGCAAGGTGCGCTGCACGTGTTTCAAATTCGCGTGTGTTGCTTGTTCATTCCCGGGTCTGAGCTCTGAAATTAATTCGAAAGCAGTTAAAAGTAGCTCGAAAGAAATAACAGTATCCGAATACAGTTGACCGGCTACCAAGGCAATGGAGGTAAATGCCATCAAGCTACGATTTTGTGCACAGCGACTTCTGCAGTTGACTGCCAACGAGCCCCAAGACAATTTGTTTGTTCAAAATGTACAGAAGTTCATCAGAAAGAAGGTAAGTGTATGATCATATTTTAGAAATATGTGCCTCAAGACGTGGAACGTCTGTTCTGCAGTCTCAGCGAGCAACTTGCGTGTCCGGCCTACACCGTTCCCTTGGCAGTGAGCTTTGAGGAGCAACTGTTGCTGCTCCTTAGCATGGCCCTGCGATGGGACTCGGCTGGAGACGATATCCATCAATATCATAAGGAGTGCATCGCCCTGTCAAAGCTAATGGACATCTCTGTGGATGCGCAGAGGTAAGTAGAGGTCCCTGTATCGGATGACCAGTCTCAAAAGCACACATTCCCTCTGACACCCGTATAGGTTTGCAAAGAGCTACTTCCACAACAAGCCAGCACCGTTCGAGAAAAGCCAAAGTAATTCCAGCAGTGTCCCCAGCAAAAGGGCAAAGAACGCAAAGGCCAGCCAAAAGTTAGATGAACTGGAGCTCTTGAAATGTTGCTACCAGTTGCTGCGAAGTGACACGTCCTACTTCCGTGAGTTGTGGGACTGGTCCGGCTTCATTGCCACCTACTCGCACCTCGAGACCCCCTGCCCGATGATACAACTATACTGCAACTACATCATGGCCATGCTCACGAATATGAGCCCAACACAGCGGAATGCCCAAAATGCCAAGATATCCACAGAAGCACAGCTCCGATTTGAACGCGAGAAGGAACAGTCATGGGCCGTAGCCAGGCAGGCCGAGGGCTGCTGCTATTCTCCCGAAGACGAAACGCCTGAACAGATGCTGAGCCTGAGCCTCAACCAGAGTGTGACCAACATTGAGGGCGTACTCTTGCCGACATTCAACAAGAAGAATCAGGAATTCTATGCAAGCACTGACGGCTGCTACGATCGCATTGTAAAGGTGGATTCGACGGTTGTAAATCTGCGGAGCATTGCCCTCGGCGTCGCAGCGGCCAATCCGAGACGACGCTTATTGAGTATCTGGCCCGCAAGACGGGACGCATTTGCCCCAAGCCCAAGGAGATTGACACTCGCGAAAAGGCGCTGCGAAAGGCTGAAGAGGAGGACAAATTGTTGACACCAAAAAAAGGAAAAAAGGGGAAAGAAAAGAAGCGGAAACTGGAGGAGGACCTTCCCATCGACCAGGCATTGCTGGATCTGGGTGAAATGTCGCAAAAGCATGGCTTTCTACGGATACAGCTGGGCGACCAGAACGACAGCAAAATGTTATTGGGCCAATATCGCTGCACAGATGTGCCTGGGGAATTCGTTTGGCTTCCTGGTGTCCTCACGCAGGTGAGAAGGAATTGATTAAACTGAACGAGGGTTCTATTATATGAATGATTATTTGCACTTTTAGGATGTCATGCATGGCTACTGGCTGTTGCTGGAGGATCTGGATGCCGCCACCCAAGACACCTACACAATTCTGAGCAGTTTGCTGGAGAGGCAGTGCCTGAGCGTTCCCGGCTTTCGCGACTCTGTGAAGATTGAGCCAGGCTTTCAATTGTTTGTCACAGTGCGGTAAGAGTCCATGGAACATTCAAAGCATCTTTATCCTAAACATTTTCTCTGTTTTAGGACCAACAAATCGGCCAGCAATTCGGGACAGAAATCGCTCTATTCGCTGCTGGATAAATATCTGTATACGATCAACGTTTTGCCGCTTTCCCGCAACGAGCTGTGCAAGGTGGTCAGCACCAACTATCCCAAGCTGGCGACCGTCGCCAATCGAGTGGTGGACGTGTTCCTTACCTTCTCCAGTGGCAATCACATGGCCGCCGACAATCTGCGTCAGCAGGATTCGAACGACAAGGCGGACAACACGGAGAAGTACGTGGCGCTGCCCTTTAAGCAGGTCACACTCTCATCCAGTCCCAACTCGGGCCGCCTGGTCTCGACTCGGGATCTGGTCAAGCTGTGCCAGCGTTCGAATGCCCAGTTCTCGGTGACCAGCGCCGAGTTTGCCTACTTTGTGTTCCAGAATGCCGTCGATGTATTCTGTTCGTATCTGCCGCAGAGTAGGGAGAAGATCACGCTGATTACGAGCATCGGCGCCAAGTTGGGCATCATTCGCTCCAGATGCGAGCATTTCGCTAATGAATACAAACCGGATGTGGATTTTGGACTGGAGATTATCAAGATCGGACGTGCCAGTCTCCTGGCCAAGTCCGAGCTGCTGTCCAATAATGAGAATGGGGAGCAGGTCTCAGAGCAAGACCTGAAGCGACAGAAACTAACCGAGCAGACCAGGAGGGCCATCGGCCAGACCAGCGTCAAGCGTGCCACCTTCTCGGTTTACACGTCTCGCCAGCTGCATCTTGGAACGGATTGCCGGCTGTGTGAGCCACTCGGAGCCCGTGCTGCTGGTGGGGGAGACGGGTGCGGCCAAGACCTCTTCCGTGCAGTATCTGGCCGAGCGCACCGAACACAAGCTGGTCGTCGTGAACATGAACAACCAGTCGGATGTCTCGGATCTCGTGAGCGGATTCAAGCCCGTCGAACTCAACTACGTGCACTTGCTCTGCGAGACCTTCAATGCCGAGAAGAACATGCAGTTCCTCCGGATCTTTGCCACGCATTACAACAGCGGCCGGCACAGTGTCATTATACGCACTATGATCAGCCTGTGCTATCAGGTGTGCAGGAACACGGATCTAACGAGCCACCAGATGGTGCCGCGTTGGCGCACGCTTTGCGAGAAGCTGCAGAAGCTGCAGACACAGCTGGACAAGAGCATTAACATTTCGTTTGCCTTCATACCCGGTTCCCTGGTGAACTGCATCAGCAAAGGCTGCTGGACGAGATCAATTTGGCATCGGCCGAGACCCTGAAATGCCTGTCGACCATCCTAGAGCCAGAGGGATCGGTTGTGCTGCTGGAGCGGGGCGATTTCATGCCCGTCAAGCGGCATCCGGACTTTCGCATCTTCGCCTGCATGAACCCCAACACGGACATTGGCAAGAAGGATCTGTCCGTGGGCATACGCAATCGATTTACCGAATTCTTTGTGGACGAACTGACGACGGACGCGTACCTCAGTCTGCTGGTGAGTGACTATTTGGCCAACACGGGCATCCAGCGGAAGTCCGTGCACAGCATTGTCCAGCTCTACAAGTCACTGCGTCGCCTCTCCGAGCACCAGCTGAACGATGGCCTGTGCAATCGTCCCGTCTACTCTTTGCGCACCCTGTGCCGCAGTCTGCGCATCTGTGCTCGGAATCTGTGCGGCTCCATTGAGCGGAATCTGTACGAGAGCTTCTGCCTGAGTTTTCTCACTCAGCTGGATCCGGAGTCGCATCATGTGGTGCTGCTGCTCATTCGGAATGCCCTGCTGAGCAATGCCAAGGCCGTGCTTAGCAAGCAGCGGCCCCGATTGGGAGAGAACTATCTACAGTTCGAGGGCTACTGGATACAGCTGGGGGGCCTGGAGCAGCAGTCCTGCTCCCACTACATCCTCACGGAGAGCGTCCAAAAGAATCTGCAAGTTTTCGCGCGCATCATATCGATTGGCAAGCTGCCCATCCTGCTCCAGGGACCCACCAGTGCCGGCAAGCCTAGTCTTATCGACTCCGTGGCCCGCCGAAGTGGCAATCGCTGTCTGCGCATCAACAACCACGAGCATACCGACCTTCAGGAGTACATTGGCACCTATGCGGCCGATCTGGAGGGCAAGCTCACTTTCCAGGAGGGTGTCCTCGTGCAGGCCATGCGTCAGGGTTACTGGATCATCTTGGACGAACTGAATCTGGCCTCCACCGACATTCTGGAAGCGCTCAATCGCGTGCTGGACGACAATCGAGAGCTTTACATTGCCGAGACGCAGACACTAGTGAAAGCACATCCGAATTTTATCAATCGCTATAAAGAAATTTACCGGTCTAGTACACGGCTACATAGCACAGTTAGTCTAGTCGCAGCAGGCAGTTGCCGAGTCGAGAAATATATTTGCTTCAGATTGTAGTACTGACTAAACATGATTAAAATGCGGTGTCTGGCAGCTGCCATGCTAATTTTCGGCTACATTGCCACTACATCAGCCGCCGAGAGTGATGTCCTGGACCTAGGGGACGACAACTTCGCATCCACACTGAAGCAGCAGGAGACGACATTGGTTATGTTCTATGCTCCCTGGTAAGTGCGTGTGTGTGGTGTGAGGGGAGCGGGCGTGGCAGGTCGGGAGTGCGATTACCTTAATCAGCTTGTTGCGTCTGCTTTTTAATTAAATTGCGCTGCGAAGAATCGAATTAAAAGTACACGTCAGCGTTAAGAAGAGGGTCGAAACAGAAGAAAAAAAAAAATCGGCGACTACAAAGTCGTTATCCGAGCGGCCATTTTAAGAGACGTAGGGTAGAGGGCAGGCAGCTTCAACCAGCTAATGTGTCAATACAGCTATCTCTTTGTTCGCATATGAGTGTGAGTAGATTATTAGGAGAAAACTTCAAAGCTATCATTTCCAGATACGAGTGCATACGGTTTTTGTATGTGGGCTTGCCGGCCGGTGGCCGATTTCCATCTCCCCGGAGAGCAGTGAAAGAGTTTTTAAATTACATTTAATCCCCGCATCGTTGGGCTTATCAGCTCTGGAACATAAGCAGTTTAATTAGACGTTGTTAGCAATAAGAGTGCATGATAAGGCAACCCAACTGATAAGTATACGCACCCCATGCTATAATTACAAACTATTCGACTTTTTGGGTAACATGTCTTCCTGTTGTCGTGATAAAAATGATGAACTAGCTAAATTTGTTCGAGAAAAGACTGTGACGTGTCCTAATAGACTTTTTCTGTTCTTATAGGTGCGGCCACTGCAAGCGCCTCAAGCCTGAGTATGCCAAGGCGGCTGAGCTCGTCAAGGATGATGATCCAACAATTAAGCTGGCCAAGGTTGACTGTACCGAGGCTGGCAAGGAGACCTGCAGCAAGTACTCAGTGAGCGGCTATCCCATACTGAAAATATTCCGTCAGGATGAAGTGTCGCAGGACTACAGCGGACCACGTGAGGCCATCGGCATTGCTAAATACATGCGCGCTCAAGTTGGACCTCCCTCTAAGAATGTGCGCTCTGTGGAGGAGCTCGCCAAGTTCCTGGACACCAAGGAGACCTCAATCTTTGGTAGCTTTGAAGACATTGACTCCAAGCTGGCGAAGATCTTCCTCAAGTTTGCCGACAAGAACCGCGAGAAGTATCGCTTTGGCCACAGCAGCGACGAGGAGGTGTTGAAGAAGAATGGTGAAACGTAAATGATGCCATGTCAAGACTGAAAATGCGTTTATTATACTTTATACAATTTGTTACGCCTCCGGCAATAAAAAATAGCTTTTAAGTTTTGTCCCTTGTCACAAATAACCAAAGTATTCGATGGCTCTTGTCTTCCGTACAGCGATAAGATTGTGCTAATCCGTGCTCCACATTTGAGCAACAAGTTTGAGGCTTCCACAGTCAAGTTTGAGGGAAGCGCTGAGTCCGACCTGACCACCTTCATCAAGGAGAATTAGTAAGTGATCTCTTTTCTATATCCTCCCCAAGCACACTCTTAATTTACGTTCGTTCAATCTCTGCAGCCATGGCTTGGTTGGTCATCGTACCCAGGACACTTCGCGGGACTTCTAGAACCCCCTGATCAGCGCCTACTACAGCGTCGACTACCAGAAGAATCCCAAGGGCACCAACTACTGGCGCAACCGTGTCCTCAAGGTGGCCAAGGAATTTGCCGGCCAAATTAGCTTTGCCATCAGCTCCAAGGACGACTTCCAGCACGAATTGAACGAATACGGCTACGATTTTGTTGGTGACAAGCCCATCGTTTTGGCCCGTGATGCGAAGAATCTCAAGTACTCTCTGAAGGACGAGTTCTCCGTGGAGAACCTACAAGATTTTGTTGAGAAGCTGCTGGCCGACGAACTGGAGCCATATGTCAAGAGCGAGCCCGTCCCAGAGTCGAAAGATACTCCGGTCAAGGTGGCTGTAGCTAAGAACTTTGACGATCTGCTGATCAACAACGGCAAGGACAAGCTCATTGAGTTCTACGCCCCATGGTGCGGCCACTGCAAGAAGCTGACTCCCATCTACGAGGAGCTGGCCGAGAAACTGCAAGACGAGGATGTGGTCATTGTCAAAATGGATGCCACGGCCAACGATGTGCCACCAGAGTTCAATGTGCGTGGATTCCCCACACTCTTCTGGCTCCCCAAGGACTCGAAGAATAAGCCCGTAAGCTACAACGGGGGTCGCGAGGTCGATGATTTCATCAAATACATTGCCAAGGAGGCGACCACAGAACTGAAGAGCTTCGACCGTGACGGAAGGCCCAAGAAGACCGAGCTCTAAGCTCCAGGCTCTAATCTTAACTCTTACTGCTAACTGCGTCGTTAATGTGGTGTAGTGGCGGTGTAACTAGCATTTCCATATTTTTGTAAAAGTCGAATGCATTCTCTTCAAATTCTTGATGGGATAAAAATTGTATTAAATTATATATAGTAGTGATGATGATAACGCAGATGAACACAAACCCAACCCCATGAAGATGTCACAATAAACTTAAAACTTCATTTATCTACTCAACAATGAAATGAAAAATTATTTTCTTGAATTCTTATGAAGTGTTGTGGGGGTTAGGTCCTCCATGCGCTCGTCCAACATGATGCGAAACCAATCGGGAATGAAGGTGTACTGGTTCCTGCCAAGATACGAAGTGTACGAGATCTCCCCTGGCTAGCATCAAACTTCATCAGATACACGGTCTTGGGGCAGTCGACTACCGACATAAAGCCGCGAATCTGGTCCACCAGCCGCAGCAGGAAATTGACACAGACATTCGGTGACCAGGCTTTTTCCTGCGCAAACAAATTAAAGTGTTATTTCAATCGGAGTATATTGTATATATGTACTAACGCAGTCCTTCCAAAGTTGGCGCACAGATAGCTTGTTAATGGTGTGCGCGATGGTGTCGCGGTTAACATTAGCAACGTAAATGTTTTCGATGCTCACCAGAAAGCACTTGGACCACCACTTGAGGGCGTCGCAACGGTTGTGCGAAACTGCAACTCCGTAAAGACATAATTTGAACTAGCAGGCGAATAAGAGCAAATTTAAACCGATTTTAAATGTACATTCAAGGCCCCGTACTTACTTCCCGTCACTTCCTGTCCTAAAACCTTCGGCCAGAACTGGTGAATCGAAAATAAAACGTGTGGCATTTATGCTGAAGTAAAACACTCCGTTGTATTGTCCAGTCGGTTCCATTGGGTCGCATGGTTTCGGCATTGCATTTGCGTTCTCTGAAAAAAAAAAAAAAAAAAACTAAATAGTAATATTGGATGGGTAATCCAATGCCCTACCGGATAGGAAGTGCCTACGAAGCTTTGCGAGCCAATCAGCATTCAGTTCCTTCATGGGAGATGTTTTTAGATCCTCAAGAACCACGGGGCAGATGTAAATCGTGTTTCGATACTTGGTCACGGCGAGGGTCCAGTTCTCCTTCATTTCGTAGGGAGTCCTCAAGATTAGTTCAAGAACTTCGGTGGTGCACACAATGTCGTAACTGACTTCCACCTCCAGTTTGGCGCTTAGATGGGATGTCCCAGTGCTCTCCATGTACAATAGTATGTTGTCCAAGCCTGGCTGCGATAAAAGTAAACTTCGCGGAGGACTCGGCTCAGAGTCCCCCAGGTGCACTTGGAATTTTTTCATTTTCGCAAGCGATTTACATTTTGAAGTGGTTTGAAAGAGTAACGTATAAAAAAAGGTATAAATACTGGGATCCACAAAAGGGAACATTTGGAAAAGTACCAAGAAGGGATATTGGTCTCCCTATATTACTCAACTTTGCCGCCTCAATTCAAGTTAAAAGGTAAACGAAGGAGAGCGGTTTTTATACCCGATACTCAAAATGAGTATTGGGGTATATTAGATTTGTGGCAAAAGTGGATGTGTGGAACGTCCAGACGGAATCGTTTCCGACCCCATAAAGTATATATATTCTTGATCAGCATCAATAGCCGATTGAGCCCTGTCTGTCTGTCCGTCTGTCCCTCCGTCCGTCCCCTTCAGCGCCTAGTGCTCAAAGACTATAAGAGCTAGAGCAACGATGTTTTGGATCCAGACATCTGTGATATGTCACTGCTACAAAAAATATTTCAAAACTTCGCCCCGCCCACTTCCGCCCCCACAAAGGACGAAAATCTGTGGCATCCACATTTTTAAAGATACGATAAAACCAAAAAAGCAGAATCGTAGAAGATGACTATATGTTCTAGAGTGTAAGGTCTCAACCAGATCGTATAATTATTATAGCCAGAATCAAGAAAACAATTTCATTCTTTCTCGCTCTGTCTCTCTCTAACACACAGGTTTCATGGTCGGCTTTGCCAATTGCAAAATATGAGTTCAAGGATCTCAGAACCTATAAGATCCAGAGCAACCAAATTTGGTATCCACACTCCTGTGATATCGGACCTTGACCGTTTCGTGTCCAAATTTCGCCACACCCCCTTCCGCCCCCGCAAAGGACGAAAATCTGGGGCATCCACAAATCTCAGAGACTATTAAGGCTAGAGTAACAAAATTTGGTATCCGCACTTCTGTTAGATCTCACTATAAAACATATATCTCAAAATTTCGCTCCACCCCCTTCCGCCCCACAAAGGACGAAAATCTGTTGCATCCACAATATTGCACAATCGAGAAAACTAAAAACGCAGAATCATAGATAATGACCATATCTATCAGATTGCTGAATCTGGATCAGATCAGATCATTTTTATAGCCAATAGGAACAAATCAATTTGCAGTGGCTACGCAGCGCCCGACGTCACGCTCAGACTGATTTTCTGTCTCTCTCGCACGCACTCTTTGTCGTGTCGTTTAATATTAGCGGCGTCTGCCGGAGGAGAGCCATACTGACTTAGTATCGGGTATAACCGTAGAGTTGCGGTGTCCGCAGCAACTCACAACGTTCCCCCTCGTTTTTTATACCCGATACTCAAAATGAGTATTGGGGTATATTAGATTTGTGGTAAAAGTGGATGTGTGTAACGTCCAGAAGGAATCGTTTCCGACCCCATAAAGTATATATATTCTTGATCAGCATCAATAGCCGAGTCGATTGAGCCCTGTCTGTCTGTCCGTCTGTCCGTCCGTCCGTCCGTCCGTCCGTCCGTCCGTCCCCTTCAGCGCCTAGTGCTCAAAGACTATAAGAGCTAGAGCAACGATGTTTTGGATCCAGACTTCTGTGATATGTCACTGCTACAAAAATATTTCAAAACTTCGCCCCGCCCACTTCCGCCCCCACAAAGGACGAAAATCTGTGGCATCCACATTTTTAAAGATACGATAAAACCAAAAACGCAGAATCGGTGAGGATGACCATATCTTCTAGAGTGCAAAATCTGAACCAGATCGAATAATGATTATAGCCAGAATCAAGAAAACAATTTCATTCTTTCTCGCTCTGTCTCTCTCTAACACACAGGTTTCATGGTCGGTTTTGACAATTGCAAAATATGAGTTCAAGGATCTCAGAACCTATTAGAGCCAGAGCAACCAAATTTGGTATCCACACTCCTGTGATATCGGACCTTGACCGTTTCGTGTCCAAATTTCGCCACACCCCCTTCCGCCCCCGCAAAGGACGAAAATCTGGGGCATCCACAATATTGCACATTCGAGAAAACTAAAAACGCAGAATCATAGATAATGACCATATCTATCAGATTGCTGAATCTGGATCAGATCGGATCATTTTTGTAGCCAAAAGCAAGAAATCAATTTTCAGTGGCTACGCAGCGCCCGACGTCACGCTCAGACTGATTTTCTGTCTCTCTCGCACGCACTCTTTGTCGTGTGGTTCAATATTAGCGGCGTCTGCCGCAGGAGAGCCATACTGACTTAGTATCGGGTATAACCGTAGAGTTGCGGTGTCCGCAGCAACTCACAACGTTCCACCTCGTTTTTTTTATACCCGATACTCAAAATGAGTATTGGGGTATATTAGATTTGTGGTAAAAGTGGATGTGTGTAACGTCCAGAAGGAATCGTTTCCGACCCCATAAAGTATATATATTCTTGATCAGCATCAATAGCCGAGTCGATTGAGCTCTGTCTGTCCGTCTGTCCCTCCGTCCGTCCGTCCGTCCGTCCGTCCCCTTCAGCGCCTAGTGCTCAAAGACTATAAGAGCTAGAGCAACGATGTTTTGGATCCAGACATCTGTGATATGTCACTGCTACAAAAATATTTCAAAACTTTGCCCCGCCCATTTCCGCCCCCACAAAGGACGAAAATCTGTGGCATCCACATTTTTAAAGATACGATAAAACCAAAAACGCAGAATCGTAGAAGATGACTATATGTTCTAGAGTGTAAAATCTCAACCAGATCGTCTAATTATTATAGCCAGAATCAAGAAAACAATTTCATTTTTTCTCGCTCTGTCTCTCTCTAACACACAGGTTTCATGGTCGGTTTTGTCAATTGCAAAACATGAGTTCAAGGATCTCAGAACCTATAAGAGCCAGAGCAACCAAATTTGGTATCCACACTCCTGTGATATCGGACCTTGACCGTTTCGTGTCCAAATTTCGCCACACCCCCTTCCGCCCCCGCAAAGGACGAAAATCTGGGGCATCCACAAATCTCAGAGACTATTAAGGCTAGAGTAACCAAATTTGGTATCCGCACTTCTGTTAGATCTCACTATAAAACGTATATCTCAGAATTTCGCCCCACCCTTTTCCGCCCCCACAAAAGACGAAAATCTGTTGCATCCACAATATTGCACATTCGAGAAAACTAACAACGCTGAATCATAGATAATGACCATATCTATCAGATTGCTGAATCTGGATCAGATCAGATCATTTTTATAGCCAAAAGGAACAAATCAATTTGCACTGGCTACGCAGCCCCCGACGTCACGCTCAGACTGATTTTCTGTCTCTCTCGCACGCACTCCTTGTCGTGTCGTTTAATATTAGCGGCGTCTGCCGGAGGAGAGCCATACTGACTTAGTATCGGGTATAAATGTAGAGTTGCGGTCTCCGCAGCAACTCACAACGTTCCCCCTCGTTTTATTGTAGGAAATTAATTTTTCAGATTGGCGGTTAGTACCGGCTTAAACTTCGGGCAATCGTTTGGGTACCTGTCTGAACCCCAATACGAAAGCTCGCAACAACAATTTCTCCGATATTAGGGCCTCCGCCCGCGGCAAGGGACTTATGCTCCTCGCCCAACTACAGCTCCGTACCAAAAATTCCCAGCGCTAGGCCGAGCAGCACAAAGTGGGAGGCGTAAAAGATTGGCTCATCAGTCGCTTTGCGGGCGCGAGCCACTTATGTGTCACGGACCCGCGATATATTGGAGGCCGTCCAATTCTGCGGAAATTATTAAAGCTATGTAAACGGTCAGCCAATTTCTACCCGAAATATAGATCTGGGTCTCGACCTATTTTCGTTTCCCCATACGAAGTGCCGAGGAGGGCCCAGATGTGAAGCCGGCGGCAACGACTGTCGTTTTTTATACCCGATACTCAAAATGAGTATTGGGGTATATTAGATTTGTGGTAAAAGTGGATGTGTGTAACGTCCAGAAGGAATCGTTTCCGACCCCATAAAGTATATATATTCTTGATCAGCATCAATAGCCGAGTCGATTGAGCCCTGTCTGTCTGTCCGTCTGTCCGTCCGTCCGTCCGTCCGTCCGTCCGTCCGTCCGTCCGTCCGTCCGTCCGTCCCCTTCAGCGCCTAGTGCTCAAAGACTATAAGAGCTAGAGCAACGATGTTTTGGATCCAGACTTCTGTGATATGTCACTGCTACAAAAATATTTCAAAACTTCGCCCCGCCGACTTCCGCCCCCACAAAGGACGAAAATCTGTGGCATCCACATTTTTAAAGATACGATAAAACCAAAAACGCAGAATCGGTGAGGATGACCATATCTTCTACAGTGCAAAATCTGAACCAGATCGTATAATGATTATAGCCAGAATCAAGAAAACAATTTCATTCTTTCTCGCTCTGTCTCTCTCTAACACACAGGTTTCATGGATCTCACTATAAAACGTATGTCTCAGAATTTCGCCCCACCCCCTTCCGCCCCCACAAAGGACGAAAATCTGTTGCAGCGCCCGACGTCACGCTCAGACTGATTTTCTGTCTCTCTCGCACGCACTCTTTGTCGTGTCGTTCAATATTAGCGGCGTCTGCCGCAGGAGAGCCATACTGACTTAGTATCGGGTATAACTGTAGAGTTGCGGTGTCCGCACCAACTCACAACGTTCCACCTCGTTTTTATATCCATCAGTGTAACCGCTGATTCCTATTTTTATGCTATAGTGTCATTAGTGTAATTAGCTTAGTAAATTTCTTTTGGTTGTGTTTTTAAATTCTGTTCGGAAGAAATAGCAAGTGGAATGTGTGACAGGGCGAAAGTGAACAACGGTTAAACGGCAGAGGAGAGCGTGAGTTTTTTTTGTAAAAGTATTTCTCCAGCTTTCGTTTTAGGAACGTTGCCGCAGTCCATGGAAGCGCTTTCATCGCTGTTTCAACGCATTTATTAAAACAAATCAAAGGAAGGCCGTAAGTGATCCCAAAACATAAAGATAAAACATTGGAGTTTGTTTGTTATGAGCAACTATTTATTGCATGACCAAAAAAAAAAACCACGTAGTCAGGGGCTTCGTCGCTTAAGAGAGGCTGTGCGCTCTCCCTTAAGCCCTGCTGGCAACCATAAGCGCTTACGCCGCGCATAAGAACCAGCCCTCTTAAGAACAAGGCACAAAAGGGAAGATGCGAGGCTGGTCGCTCTGACGTTCTTTTATGCTTTCTACTTGCGGTTGCTTTCGCTAATGCACTTGAATAACTGACCTGCCATAACGATCGCGGCGCACAGTTTTTACATTCCCTTTTGCATATTTATTTATTATTGCATATTAGATAATATGTACCCTTCCCTTCTTTCAATTTGTAATTTAAATTTCAATCTAAAGTGTATTATTAAGAGTTAATCATTTATTAGTTTACTAGTGCGATGCATGTGCTATTGCTCAATATGAAATATAGGATTTAACATGAATCGGGGCTAGAGTTCTATATGCGGGGACCATGCTGGGCAAAGGAGGGTAATGGGGTTGGATAGGAAGGTAAGAGCCTTCTTTATGGGATCACCGGATGAACCGGGCGCGGTGATCATGGTAGGGTGGGCATGAGTGGTCACAACAACACCGTGGCACGACTTGTATGTGTGTATGTGTCCGTGTGTGTGTAGTTAGGTGTATTTGCTCTTGTACATATTTGTGTCGATACTTCGCTTGCACGTGAAATTTTAATGAACGTTACTGTGTCAGTATTATGATTGTTGGAGTAGAGCTGTGTCCCGTCCGTTCTGGGAAATAAAAAAAAACCCCCCCATTTCTTGCCGATGAGACGGAAGCCGGAACAAGCACGTGCCCGGACGGGAGACGAACCATCACCTGCTCAGCCTTCCGTGAAGGTTTGGTAATATCCAATATGCTACAGTTAGTTTATTATTTGGCGCCCAACGTGGGGCCCGAGTTGTCGCAACGGACAACAAACCGGCAAGGCCCAAATGATTGTGAAAATTGTGGAATGTAGATGTTACCTTACATTCCCAACCAGTATCGGGACAGATGTGTCTTTCTAGTTGTCATTCTGTTTTGTTTGTTTTGGCTTTATCACTTTATGCTGGATCAGCGCAGTGGGTTATTAAACTATTGCCACCGTTGTAAGTGACCAAGCGGGCTCCTAGGATGCAGGCCGGAATGATGAGTACATATAACACCGGTACCACCCCGATGCATCGAGCTTATTACTATTCGTTTCGTTCTTTCTTTCTTTATTCGTTTGTCTTCCTTTCCTTCCTGTTCCTTCTGGCCAATGCTGGAGGAATGCTACTTTTTTTCCGGTCTGGATTATCCGATCAGGAACGGTGTGTGAAAGGCCTCCATTTGCCAGGAAGGAGTTGTGAATGGACTCATACTCATCGGGCTGGGTATCTGGTATCGTTGGATGGAAACGTGGTATAAAACTGTTACCCACCGCGAAAGACCCGGACCGCCTATAGCTACGAGTTGTGGGTTATTATTAATTTCTTTATGCATGTAGAGTAAATGTAGTACATGGGAAACATCATACACATACACACACAGAGATATACCCTATTATTCCCTTTGACTTAAGCATGGTCCTAGCAGATTGTTTTTTTTGTTTGATACTGTATTTTTTTTTTTATTAATTTCTTAAATTTTATTTATCTATTTAATTACTTTATTATTATATTTTATATTTTATATTTTATATTATGCCCGTATTTGGCAGTTGCGAGAATTTAGCAGACGAAGAATTACAAGAAAGTGTTTGCCAGGCTCAGGTGGAATATTTGGCTCAGCTCCTTACCACGTCTTGTGGTCACACTTTCCATAGGGCCTGTTTTGGCGCACGAGTGGGTTCTAAGAAGGGTTGTCCTGTCTGCAAAACGTCTTTTCAGTCATCGACGTTGAATTTATTAGACGAAACTGCTGGGGATACCGTCGGAACCTTATTGGTACCAAAAATGCCTGATACAAGGAGTAAGGCCCATGTGGGGGCTCCACAGGGAGCTTCGACGTCTGCTTCGGCCAATCAGCCGCAAACTAGAGAAGCTGGTCCGCCAGTGGTGGTAGCTCCGCCGCCTAGTAACGAGCTTCAGCGAATGATAGCCGAAGCCATAGCTGAAGCCTCGTTGACACAAACCGAGATGCTAAGCAATGCGATCGCTAATGGTTTTCAACGTATTCTCAGCTCTCTCTTGGGCCAATTGGCAAATACAGCGGATGTTCCTTCGAGGGATAACCAAGCTGGAGAAGGATCGGCACGACGGCCGACACCTTTGCCCGGGTTTCAGGGTTTTGAAACAGCCAGCAGGAATTCCCCCATGAGTGTGGATATTCGACTAGAGCGTGTTAGTCAAATTTTAGTCAATTGGAAGCTTAGGTTCTCTGGGCGGACTGGAATTTCCGTCGACGATTTCATTTATCGGGTAGAAGCTCTCACGATCCAAACATTGGACGGGAATTTCGAGTTGCTTTCGAGATAGGTTAGGTTAGGTTAACCCGGACGGCCCTCAGCGGGGCCACGCATAGGCCAATATGGCCCTTAGTTATCCGGATGGGGGGTTGTATGAACCGTCGCGGGAGTGTGCTTTCGAGATACGTGAGCAATCTCTTTGAGGGAAGTGCCAGTGACTGGTATTGGCGCTACCATAAGAGTGTTAGGACGGTCGTTTGGGCCGACCTTAAATCTTCATTGTTAGTACGATTCAAGGATGCGAGGACAGACGTCAACATTCGAGCTGCAATAGACCGAAGGAAGCAGAAGGAGAACGAATCATTTGATGAGTTCTACGAAGCGATTGTCCGACTGGCAGATACCCTGACAACGCCCTTGTCAGAAGGTTCCCTGATGGAGTCACTCCGATCCAATTTATTGCCGGAGATACAGCATGAACTTCTATATGAAAAGATCTTTAGCATTGCACAGTTAAGACACTTGGTGAAGACTCGGGAACTGTTCATGCAAACTGTTGGTAAAGATCCGGTGGCTAGACCACGACCAGCACCAAGACGGTTGGTTCACGCGGTAGAAAACCCAGGGCAAGAGGAGTGAAAGTGATGGGGAGATAGCAGCGTTCAACTTAGTCTGTTGGAACTGCCGTGGTAATGGTCATCGCTACCAGGATTGCGTAGCAGAGCGAGTAGTTTTTTGCTATGGGTGTGGCCAGCCTGACACTTACAAGCCGTCGTGCCAAAAATGCCAAGCAACAAAAAACACCCAAGTGCGTGCACCCTTGAAAAGTGCACGCAGACCATCAGCGTCCAAAGTGACGAACACCGAGTAGCGATAGAAGCTGCTACGCAATTCCCAATCCCAATAGTAAACAACAATTTAACCATAGTTAATAAGAAAATAACACAAAAAGAAAAAGAGGATAGGGAGTCTAAACGGAAGGCACGAGCTAAAGTACGTCGGGAATCTAAGGTTAGAGAAAAAAGCTCTGGTATCGTCAATTATATCAGACGATCTCAGGCCATATGCAGAGGTCACATTATTAGACAGAAAGATTGTTGGATTAATGGATACAGGGGCATCTATTAGTTGCATTGGTGGAGATTTGGCCAGCGAGCTGCTTGAAAGCCAATTTCAATTTAAGCCCATGACATCCACAGTTCGGACAGCGGGTGGGCAGTCTCAGAGAGAGGTTGGGAAGCTTAAAGCGGAAGTGGGCTATAAAGGTGTTACCAGGTCTGTTACCCTATACATCGTTCCAACCCTAACGCAGCCTCTGTATCTGGGCATTAACTTTTGGACCGAATTTGGCTTATTGCCAGCCGATTTGTATCCACAAGGAAGTGCTAATGACACGGTGAACCATTGCGATGAGGTGTGGAAGCCAGAAAACCAACGTCCTTTATCGGAGGTGCAACGAGAACAACTGAATAGAACCATTCAGTGTCTTCCGTCTTTCGCGGATAATGGTTTAGGAAAAACCACGTTGTTGTCCCATGTAATAGATGTAGGGGAGGCAAAGCCCACAAAACAACGACACTGTTTGAGATGCCAAGCTTTTTTGGCACCTATGTGTTTCAAAAATGAACAGAGATTTTGGGTTAAACTTTATAATTCGTATTTAATCTTGGTGGCTTAGCAAGCCGATTGCTTGCTATTGCCAGATAAACTTTATGCGAGATCGATATGCAACCAATGCGCAGAGGGGTTAGCATAGAACCAAACTATAGACGACGGCGTTAGATCAAAGTGATGGCCGAAGTGGCGGCAGCAGAGCAAAGCTCCTTTAGCGGGAGAGCGCAGCAGCTCTGCAGAACGTCAACGTTTTACAACATAGGCGGCTCTCTCTGCTCATACAATAATAATGTTAAAGTTACGGTTATTCTTCAGCGGCTGGCCCGAACATACTCCCCCCGTTGGGAGCTAGTCTCTCAACAGATTCCTTAAGGGGCAGCAAACATAGCCGAGTGACGGCCCTCCTGATGTTTCCTGAGGATGTCTTCAGGTCAGCGACGCGACACACTCCGTCCTTGCCCAAAACGACATCGACCACTCTAGCCAGTGGCCAACGCATTGAAGGAAGATTTTCGTCCTTCACCAGAACGAGGTCGTTCTTGCAGATGTTTTGCGCGGGGGTACGCCACTTCGCGCGCTCTTGCAAAAGAGTGAGATACTCTTCGCGCCAACGGCTCCAAAATATTTGCTGTAGTTGGGTGACCCGCTGCCAGCCATCCAGACGATTGTAGTTCAGCTTCGTTAGGTCAGGCTCGAGGATTTGCTCATGGGGGCCGCCTAAAAGCAGATGAGCAGGAGTCAAAACGTCTAAATCATCAGGATTTTCTGAAAGCGAGAGCAAAGGGCGAGAGTTAACAATTGCAGTGATCTGACAGATCAGAGTGCGCAGCTCGTCGAAGCTAAGCACAGATGGTCCAACTGAGCGGTACAGGTGATATTTTGTGGTCTTCACGGCCGCTTCCCACAACCCGCCAAAATGCGGAGAGCGAGGTGGGATGAAACGCCAGTCGATCGAGTCAGCCAAGCAGGATTCGTGGACCTCCTTCATATGCGGTTCGCTCAGACAAAGCTTCTTTAGCTCCAGAAGTTTGTCGCATTGTCCGACCAAATTTGACTTGGCCTTCCTCGAGTGGAAATAAAACGCTTTAGTGCGCCTAGAAACGATGCGGTGGTCAAATCCTTTACGAGCTCCATGTGTATAGCCTTAGAAGTGAAACAGATGAATACGCTAATGTAGCACTTGATCGGAGGCCTCGTGCGGATTTCTGATCGGTAGAAAAAAGGTCCACAGTAATCTACTCCAGTGACTTCAAAAGCTCGAGATCCTTCCAAACGTTCCTTAGGTAGGTCTCCCATGATGTGTTCGACCATGCGCGGCCTAGTCCTGAAGCATCTCACACATCTGCTGACGACCCTTGACACTGCCTTAACACCTCCAATGGGCCAATATGCCAGCCGAATTTTGGATAGCAAGGCGCGAGGTCCGGCATGGAGGTTTTTTTCATGATAATATCTTATCAGCGCAAAGGTAATGGAATGTCCCTTTGGCAGAATGAGCGGGTGCTGAGCGTCAAATCCTAGCGATGAGTTGCCAAGACGACCTCCAACTCTAAGTAGTCCAGAATGATCGATGAACGGGTTGAGCGAACTAATAGAACTGGATTTCATGACTTGACCATTGCGCCGAATCTCCTTTATGTCCATCCACAAATTTGCCAGCTGAATGTGTCGAATTAGAAGATGCGTTCCTTGCCGAATATCAGAAACGGTGAGTCCTGGATGCCTAAGACGATGTATAAATTTATGCATGTAGGCGAATGTGCGCTGCATGCGAAAGAATGAATTCGCAAATTTGCATCCGGACGTGAGATCGGCATGTGGAGACGTGATTAGCAATCCTCTCTTGCGAAGCTCCAAAGTTGCTATGTTGTTAGATGGAGATACAGGCCACTTATCCTTGGAGCCTAGCAAAAAGGATGGGCCGTGAAACCATAGCTCTGACTGGATAAGATGGTTGGGAAGCGAGCCTCTCGAGAGAATATCAGCAGGATTTAAAGATGTGGGAACATAGCGCCATTCCATGGCTGCCGTCAACTCCTGAATTGATGCCACTCGATTTGCCACGAAAACTTGAAATTTAGCTGGCTCGTCCCTAATCCAAGATAATGCTGTTGACGAATCCGACCAGCAATAGAACCGATCTGTAAAGATTCCCATGTCCTTTACATTCTGCATGATTTTCGCAAGAAAATGGGCTCCACTTAATTCCAGCTTAGGAATCGATATAGTCTTTAGCGGCGCCACTCGAGACTTTGAGCACAAAACGTGGCTCGAAGACTGGGCTTCCCTGGACACGACATACACGCAAGCGCCATATGCTTCTAAGCTGGCATCACAGAATCCGTGAACTTCTGTAGCCACACTAGAACGAAGAACCAAGCGAGGAAATGAGATCCGAGAAATGCTTGCCAAACTATTTCTCAAGTCCATCCAAGTTGAATGCAACGCTGAGGGTAGGCTTTCATCCCAATCCAAATTTTCTCTCCAAAGCTGCTGAAGGAAGATTTTGCACCTGACAATGACTGGATTTATCAATCCAAGAGGGTTGTAGAACCGCGCAATCCTAGATAAAACCGACCGCTTTGATGGCTTTGAGTTTGTGTCCAGTGCGGACAAGGCAAAAAGCAGCTGATCCGAAGCAGGGTCCCACGCTAAGCCGAGAGTTTTGGCAATGTCGCTTCCATCATTAAACTTTAGGAACTTCTCTATGTCATCTTCAGGGGTTCCCTCAAGTACTTCCTGGTGACTGGATCACCATTTCCTAAGTCTAAAATTACCACGGGACAGTAAAGCTGATGTTTGGTGCATCTTGTCCATGACCTGTGCGACCGAATTACCGCCCGAAATAAGGGCGGTACCCTTAAAACTCCTGCCGCAGAGCAGCTGAGCCAAGAGGGTAGGACTCGCCCTCGTCGATGGCCAGCTGGTGCATTGCGCGGACCGCTAAAAATGATGCAGCCCTCGTCCCGTATGTGACGGTGTCTAATGTGTAGACTTGAACCTCGGACTCGATAGAATCTCGCCATAGGATGCACTGATACAAATTGTCGGGTGGAGACACTCGTACGCAGCGGTACATTTTACAAATGTCCCCAGTGAGAGCGACTGGATATGTTCGAAAGTGAATCAATATGTTAAACAATGCAGGCTGAATAACAGGGCCTGTCATCATCACATCATTTAGAGAATATCCAGTTGATGTAGCTGCGGATCCGTCGAAAACGACACGGAGTTTTGTCGTCGTACTGTCCTCCTTTAGGACACAGTGATGAGGCAAGAAATATTTGCAGAGACTACGGGAATCAGGGTTGACTTGGTGCATATGATGCAAATCAATGTACTCCCTCATAAAGGCGGAATACCGCTCCTTGAGTGTAGGATTACGCTCCAGTTTTCGCTCCAGACTGATGAACCGTCGATAAGCCTGAGCATAAGATTCTCCTAAACGATCAGTATTGTTATTTAGCGGCAGACGAACTGCATACTCCCCGGATGGCAACCGTGAAAGGTGGCTTACGAAATGTGCCTCACAATCGTCTTCTTCTTTGGTATTCAAACCAGCCTCCACACAATTCTCGACTTCCCAAAACATACGAAGAGTTTTATCCAACCTTGCTTCCATCTCAGCTATCGAATCTGGACAATTGTGCGTAGCCAAAAGCGCCGAGCTTGATACCTTCTGTCCACCGCCAGATACGATCCACCCAAGACGGGTCTTCTGCAGAAGAGGCAGTCCATCGGTGAGTTTGATTTGCCCTACGCAGAGGAGATCATAAAAAACGCTCGCACCAATGAGAAGATCAACCCGTTGAGGATTGAAAAATGCAGGATCAGCGAGCTGAATGTTAGATGGAATACGCCAATCGGATACATTTACTGTCATACTTGGTTGAGAATCGGTAATCGTGGGGGCGATGAGAGCAGTAAGTGTAGTTGTGTAAGCAGAGGTGCGAGAATGCATACAAATGCTTATGGTGGATCCCTCAGTAGAAACGCTGGTATCGCCCGGCTGTAGCCAGAAGCACGACATCAGAGTGAAGACCTTGGGCAGCAAGAGAGGTAGACGAAGGTAGAGACGAGCTGCTAGCAGAATTTTGAGCAACGGAAAGAGTGTCCGGTTGAACGGCCAGATTGGGAGGAGTAATACCTGGGCAGCCTTGTGTTGTGGGCTGTATTCTATCGAAGTGCAACAAACTATGATGCCTACCGCCGCATTCTCGACATCTGACACTATTGCATGCGCGGGTCCGGTGCCCCGGCTTTAGGCAATTGAAGCATAGGGAAAGCTTCTTCACTTCTTTGTGGCGCAGCAACGGTGAGAGATTTCCGAATATCTTGCACGAGTATATTCCATGGCCCGCTGAGTGGCAAAAGACGCATACAGACGGGTCGGCGGAAGAGTTGGAAGCTACAAACGTTTTCTTAACCTGCGTATAGGAATGGTTTTTTCCCACCTGATCGCTACTAGCGTGTGTCGCTGTAGCATATTCCAACCGCTCCATTTTCTGGCAGCGTTGCTGCAAGAATTCGAAGAATTCCTCTGCGGTAGGTATAGCATCCGACGATGTGTGCTCCTCCCATTTGGTTTGCGTCTTCGAATCCAACTTCTGCAGCAGCATGTTGATGACCATGAATCCTGAAATCTCCTCAGAAGTTCCCAATGTCTGCAACGCTCGCATGTGTAAATTGACTGCATCCGAAAACTCCCGAAGCCTTTTAGCAGAAGGCGAGTCTACCCTCTTTAGCCCAAGAATCTTCTTGATGTGTGCCTGGAAAACAAGTCTTTTGTTATTAAAGCGTTTATTAAGTATATCCAGAGCCGCACGATAATTGGCACAGGAGAGCTCTAACGATCGAACCGAATCCAAAGCCGCATCAGCGAGGCAAGAGCGAAGGTGCTGGAATTTCTCGATGTCACTGAGATCCGCATCCGCTTCAATCACCGATTTGAACATTGCCATAAAATCCGAGAACTCGACGTATCCACCAGAAAACTTAGGCACCTTCAGCTCAGGAAGTCGCTGCTTGTGAGCCATGATGATGGTACTATGTCCGGAATGGCTTGGCAGAGTCGTAGAATGGGCAGCGGCGTGTGACTGGCTTACTTCAACAGCAGCCAGCAACTCAGCTTTCAACGATATGAAAAGAGTATCGAAGATTTCGCGCAGTTCACTCCCAATCTCGTTTTGACCGAGAGCCTCCAACTCATTATGGGCCTTATTAAATTCCTCTCGAATTTCTGCCAACATATCAAGGCACACCTCGACTTCCGCGGCGGTCAGCTTATCGATTTTATTCCCCGCGAAGGATTCTCCAAGCATGTGCAATCGATCATATAATGACTGACTTTTACGCTTATACAGACTCAGTCTGGAATCAGCCACCACAATATTTCCGCCCGCGCCTGTATTCGGATCGTTGTCCATGTTAACCGTTGTGCAATTCGACACAACAACGGAACAACGATGTATAGACGCGAGAGCGAGAATGCAAGACACGAAAAGTCAAGAACCGCGGCTGCAGCTGCGCAGAGAATGAGAGATTCGACGCTTAAAGTACCGGAATTTGTCTATAAATATTCCAGCCGCACTCTCACTGAATTTGCACTTTAAACTGTTTTTCAACGTGCACCCAAATGTATTTGTTGGTAGTTAAACTACCCAACAACAAAATATTGTATAAATAATAAGTGTTTTAACGGAACGCGATTAAGCAATGGTTTTATATCACGTCGGGGGGTCACCAATGTTTGAGATGCCAAGCTTTTTTGGCACCTATGTGTTTCAAAAATGAAAAGAGATTTTGGGTTAAACTTTATAATTCGTATTTAATCTTGGTGGCTTAGCGGAAGCCGATTGCTTGCTATTGCCAGATAAACTTTATGCGAGATCGATATGCAACCAATGCGCAGAGGGCTTAGCATAGAACTAAACTATAGACGACGGCGTTAGATCAAAGTGATTGCCGAAGTGGCGGCAGCAGATCAAAGTAGTTGCCGAAGTGGCGTCGGCAGAGAGCCCCTTTAGCGGGAGAGCGCAGCAGCTCTGCAGAACGTCAACGTTTTACAACATAGGCGGCTCTCTCTGCTCATACAATAATAATGTTAAAGTTACGGTTATTCTTCAGCGGCTGGCCCGAACAGACACTATGCAGTGTCCCCAGCTATCGAGAAATTAATGTATGAGGAGTTGGATCGCATGTTAGCGCTAGGGGTCATCGAAGAATCCAACAGTGCGTGGTCTTGTCCGGTAGTACTTGCCCAGACATTAGCCAAGTCAACAGCACGCCGGAGAGAAGCTTCTTATGGCGGCCAAATAGGAGCTAGAAGCTAGGACGGACAGCAGCATAAATCAAAGAGCCACTGGCCATGTCATACGGGATTTTCCATGGAAACCCTAGCCAAAGGGTGATCATATCATATCATATTATGTCGAGATAACGAGGCCATTAAGGAATATCCTGCTCCGAAGTCGGTGAAACAGTTGCGTCGATTCTTGGGTATGACGGGATGGTACCACAAATTTATAAAGAATTTTGCGGCTATTGCGGCGCCTCTGACGGACGCCCTGAAGCAGAAACGACAGTTCATTTGGTCCGAAGAAGCAGAAGCTGCATTCACAGCTCTGAAGAACTCAATGTGTGAAGCTCCCGTCTTACACACACCGAATTTTGAAAAGCCTTTCTTTATCCACTGCGACGCTAGTCACTCAGGAGTAGGAGGGGTACTGATGCAGATAAACGAAGAGGGCGATGAAGTACCAATTGCGTTTATGTCACGAAAATTTAATAAGTGCCAACGTGCTTACTCGGTGACGGAAAAGGAATGCTTAGCTGCCATTCTGAGCATCAAGAAATTTCGCGCTTATGTAGAGGGACATCAATTTACGGTGATAACCGACCATGCCTCCTTGAAGTGGCTGATGTCCCAATCAGATCTGAGTAGCAGACTGGCCAGATGGGCTTTGAAGCTTCAGGGGTATTCCTTTAATATTAGCCACCGAAAAGGGTCTCGAAACATCGTTCCAGACGCCTTGTCTCGGGTCTTTTCCCCAGATTTGTCAGAGATCGAACCAGAAGAAAGGATCGATTTGGAGTCGGAGCACTTTAGTTCGACGGATTACGTTTCCCTTAGGGCTAAAGTAGCGAGTAGTCAGGCTCAGATGCCAGATGTATCGTCGCACCGAGCACGCAACAGGCGAAAGGGTAGCGGATAAACTCTGTTGGAAAATTTGGATTCCCAAGGGGCTCATAGATTCGGTCCTGAAAATGGCCCACGAGCACGCCCTATCTGCACACGGAGGCATAAATAAAACGCTCGAAAAGGTTCGGCGCTACTATTATTGGCCGACGTTGTTAAAAGATGTCAAGGAGTTCATAAACCGGTGTGAAATTTGTAAGTGTACTAAGCATCCAAATAGACCTTTAAGACCGCCACTAGCAAAAACGGGGGAAACAGAACGGTTCTTTCAGAAGCTCTACGTAGATTTTCTGGGACCGTATCCTAGAAGTCGTAGTGGGAATGTCGGGATATTTGTGGTGTTAGATCATTTTTCCAAATTTCCGTTTATTAAACCCGTAAGAAAATTTACCGCCGACGCCATCGTACCATACATTGAGGAACAATTATTTCACTGCTTTGGAGTGCCGGAAAAGCTAGTCTCGGACAACGGCGTCCAATTTAAGTCCCATGCATTCAACTCCTTGCTTCAGAAGTATGGCATAGAGCACGCTTACACCGCCGTTTACGCTCCGCAGGCTAACGCGTCCGAGCGAGTTAACAGGTCTATCTTGGCAGCAATCAAAGCCTACATAAATACTGACCAAGGTAACTGGGATGAGCAGCTCAGCAGTGTAGCATGTGCGTTAAGATCGGCTGTACACAGTGCCGTAAAGGCGAGTCCATACCAGTTGGCGTTTGGGCAACAGATGATCACGAATGGTACCACGTATCAGTTGTTGAGGCAGCTAGAGATGTTAGAAGATCGTTGGGTGCATTTTTCTAGGGACGACTCATTTGACCTGATGCGTGGCACGGCAAAGGAGGCAATGAGGGCTCAGCACGAACGAAATGAAAAGACGTATAACCTTCGAAGTAAGGAGGTATCATTCAGAGTGGGACAGGAGGTTTACCGTCGAAATTTCCAGCAAAGTAATTTCGTGAAAGGATTTAATGCCAAGTTGGCTCCCGTTTTTGTGAAGTCCCGGGTAAGGCGACAGTTGGGTCAAGCCTATTACGAGCTAGAGGATCTGCAAGGACGTCTGATCGGCAAATTCCATGCCAAAGATATCAAACAGTAGCACCATGGTTAAAAATCGCTCTAAGTGGGAATCACCCTTTTGGTCCTTCTTCCCCAAAGTGTGATTTTGGTAGGGGGGATTGTTTTCTTGATTCTGGCTATAATAATTATACGATCTGGTTGAGATTTTACACTCTAGAACACATAGTCATCCACTACGATTCTGCGTTTTTGGTTTTATCGTATCTTTAAAAATGTGGATGCCACAGATTTTCGTCTTTTGTGGGGCGGAAGTGGGCGGGGCGAAGTTTTGAAATATTTTTGTAGCAGTGACATATCACAGAAGTCTGGGGACAAAACATTGTTACTCTAGCTCTTATAGTCTTTGAGCACTAGGCGCTGAAGGGGACGGACAGACGGACGGACGGACAGACGGACAGACAGACAGACAGACAGGGCCCAATCGACTCGGCTATTGATGCTGATCAAGAATATATATACTTTATGGGGTCGGAAACAATTCCTTCTGGACGTTACACACATCCACTTTTACCACAAATCTAATATACTGAAGTGGTTTGAAAGAGTAACGTATAAAAACGAGGGGGAACGTTGTGAGTTGCTGCGGACACCGCAACTCTACGGTTATACCCGATACTAAGTCAGTATGGCTCTCCTCCGTCAGACGCCGCTAATATTAAACGACACGACAAAGAGTGCGTGCGAGAGAGACAGAAAATCATTCTGAGCGTGACGTCGGGCGCTGCGTAGCCACTGAAAATTGATTTCTTGCTTTTGGCTACAAAAATGATCCGATCTGATCCAGATTCAGCAATCTGATAGATATGGTCATTATCTATGATTCTGCGTTTTTAGTTTTCTCGAATGTGCAATATTGTGGATGCAACAGATTTTCGTCCTTTGTGTGGGCGGAAGGGGGTGGGGCGAAATTTTGAGATACACGTTTTATAGTTAGATCTAACAGGAGTGCGGATACCAAATTTGGTTACTCTAGCCTTAATAGTCTCTGAGA
The DNA here is from genome assembly GCF_003369915.1 of Drosophila miranda. Taxonomy (NCBI): domain Eukaryota; kingdom Metazoa; phylum Arthropoda; class Insecta; order Diptera; family Drosophilidae; genus Drosophila; species Drosophila miranda. Next base: position 19,981,765 of record NW_022881614.1, read on the forward strand.
TTTGTGGATGCCCCAGATTTTCGTCCTTTGCGGGGGCGGAAGGGGGTGTGGCGAAATTTTGAAACAAACTCGTCTCGGTCCGATATATTAGGAGTGTGGATACCAAATTTGGTTGCTCTAGCTTTTGTAGTCTCTGAGATCTAGGCGCTAATGTTTTACTCTAAGCAAAGCCGCCTATGCTACGTGTGTGTTAGAGAGAGACAGGGCGAGAAAAATGAAATTGTTTTCTTGATGCTGGCAATAATAATAATACGATCCAATTCAGATTCCGTAGTCTTAAAGATATGGTCATTCTCTACAATTCTACGTTTTTGGTTTTCTCATATCTTTAAAATTGTGGATGCCACAGATTTTCGTCCTTTGTGGGGGCGGAAGTGGGCGGGGCGAAGTTTTGAAATATTTTTGTAGCAGTGACATATCACAAAAGTCTGGATCCAAAACATCGTTGATCTAGCTCTTATAGTCTTTGAGCACTAGGCGCTGCAGGTGACGGACAGACGGACAGACGGACGGACGGACAGACGGACAGACAGACATGGCTCAATCGACTCGGCTATTGATGCTGATCAAGAATATATATACTTTATGGGGTCGGAAACGATTCCTTCTGGACGTTACACACATCCACTTTTACCACAAATCTAATATACCCCAATACTCATTTTGAGTATCGGGTATAAAAAGGTATAAATACTGGGATCCACAAAAGGGAACATTTGGAAAAGTACCAAGAAGGGATATTGGTCTCCCTATGTTACACAACTTTGCCGCCTCAATTCAAGTTAAAAGGTAAACGAAGGAGAGCGGGTTTTTATACCCGATACTCAAAATGAGTATTGGGGTATATAAGATTTGTGGTATTAGATTTGTGGTAAGAGTGGATGTGTGTAACGTCCAGAAGGAATCGTTTCCGACCCCATAAAGTATATATATTCTTGATCAGCATCAATAGCCGAGTCGATTGAGCCCTGTCTGTCTGTCCGTCTGTCCGTCCGTCCGTCCGTCCGTCCGTCCGTCCGTCCCCTTCAGCGCCTAGTGCTCAAAGACTATAAGAGCTAGAGCAACGATGTTTTGGATCCAGACATCTGTGATATGTCACTGCTACAAAAATGTTTCAAAACTTTGCCCCGCTCACTTCCGCCCCCACAAAGGACGAAAATCTGTGGCATCCACATTTTTAAAGATACGATAAAACCAAAAACGCAGAATCGTAGAGGATGACTATATGTTCTAGAGTGTAAAATCTCAACCAGATCGTATAATTATTATAGCCAGAATCAAGAAAACAATTTCATTCTTTCTCGCTCTGTCTCTCTCTAACACACAGGTTTCATGGTCGGCTTTGCCAATTGCAAAATATGAGTTCAAGGATCTCAGAACCTATAAGATCCAGAGCAACCAAATTTGGTATCCACACTCCTGTGATATCGGACCTTGACCGTTTCGTGTCCAAATTTCGCCCCACCCCCCTCCGCCCCCGCAAAGGACGAAAATCTGGGGCATCCACAAATCTCAGAGACTATTAAGGCTAGAGTAACCAAATTTAGTATCCGCACTTCTGTTAGATCTCACTATAAAACGTATATCTCAGAATTTCGCCCCACCCCCTTTCGCCCCCACAAAGGACGAAAATCTGTTGCATCCACAATATTGCACATTCGAGAAAACTAAAAACGCAGAATCATAGATAATGACCATATCTATCAGATTGCTGAATCTGGATCAGATCAGATCATTTTTATAGCCAATAGGAACAAATCAATTTGCAGTGGCTACGCAGCGCCCGACGTCACGCTCAGACTGATTTTCTGTCTCTCTCGCACGCACTCTTTGTCGTGTCGTTTAATATTAGCGGCGTCTGCCGGAGGAGAGCCATACTGACTTAGTATCGGGTATAACCGTAGAGTTGCGGTGTCCGCAGCAACTCACAACGTTCCCCCTCGTTTTTTATACCCGATACTCAAAATGAGTATTGGGGTATATTAGATTTGTGGTAAAAGTGGATGTGTGTAACGTCCAGAAGGAATCGTTTCCGACCCCATAAAGTATATATATTCTTGATCAGCATCAATAGCCGAGTCGATTGAGCCCTGTCTGTCTGTCCGTCTGTCCGTCCGTCCGTCCGTCCGTCCGTCCGTCCGTCCCCTTCAGCGCCTAGTGCTCAAAGACTATAAGAGCTAGAGCAACGATGTTTTGGATCCAGACTTCTGTGATATGTCACTGCTACAAAAATATTTCAAAACTTCGCCCCGCCCACTTCCGCCCCCACAAAGGACGAAAATCTGTGGCATCCACATTTTTAAAGATACGATAAAACCAAAAACGCAGAATCGGTGAGGATGACCATATCTTCTAGAGTGCAAAATCTGAACCAGATCGAATAATGATTATAGCCAGAATCAAGAAAACAATTTCATTCTTTCTCGCTCTGTCTCTCTCTAACACACAGGTTTCATGGTCGGTTTTGACAATTGCAAAATATGAGTTCAAGGATCTCAGAACCTATTAGAGCCAGAGCAACCAAATTTGGTATCCACACTCCTGTGATATCGGACCTTGACCGTTTCGTGTCCAAATTTCGCCACACCCCCTTCCGCCCCCGCAAAGGACGAAAATCTGGGGCATCCACAATATTGCACATTCGAGAAAACTAAAAACGCAGAATCATAGATAATGACCATATCTATCAGATTGCTGAATCTGGATCAGATCAGATCATTTTTATAGCCAATAGGAACAAATCAATTTGCAGTGGCTACGCAGCGCCCGACGTCACGCTCAGACTGATTTTCTGTCTCTCTCGCACGCACTCTTTGTCGTGTCGTTTAATATTAGCGGCGTCTGCCGGAGGAGAGCCATACTGACTTAGTATCGGGTATAACCGTAGAGTTGCGGTGTCCGCAGCAACTCACAACGTTCCCCCTCGTTTTTTATACCCGATACTCAAAATGAGTATTGGGGTATATTAGATTTGTGGTAAAAGTGGATGTGTGTAACGTCCAGAAGGAATCGTTTCCGACCCCATAAAGTATATATATTCTTGATCAGCATCAATAGCCGAGTCGATTGAGCCCTATCTGTCTGTCCGTCTTTCCGTCCGTCCGTCCGTCCGTCCGTCCGTCCGTCCCCTTCAGCGCCTAGTGCTCAAAGACTATAAGAGCTAGAGCAACGATGTTTTGGATCCAGACATCTGTGATATGTCACTGCTACAAAAATATTTCAAAACTTTGCCCCGCTCACTTCCGCCCCCACAAAGGACGAAAATCTGTGGCATACACATTTTTAAAGATACGATAAAACCAAAAACGCAGAATCGTAGAGGATGACTATATGTTCTAGAGTGTAAAATCTCAACCAGATCGTATAATTATTATAGCCAGAATCAAGAAAACAATTTCATTCTTTCTCGCTCTGTCTCTCTCTAACACACAGGTTTCATGGTCGGCTTTGCCAATTGCAAAACATGAGTTCAAGGATCTCAGAACCTATAAGAGCCAGAGCAACCAAATTTGGTATCCACACTCCTGTGATATCGGACCTTGACCGTTTCGTGTCCAAATTTCGCCACACCCCCTTCCGCCCCCGCAAAGGACGAAAATCTGGGGCATCCACAAATCTCAGAGACTATTAAGGCTAGAGTAACCAAATTTAGTATCCGCACTTCTGTTAGATCTCACTATAAAACGTATATCTCAGAATTTCGCCCCACCCCATTTCGCCCCCACAAAGGACGAAAATCTGTTGCATCCACAATATTACACATTCGAGAAAACTAAAAACGCAGAATCATAGATAATGACTATATCTATCAGATTGCTGAATCTGGATCAGATCGGATCATTTTTGTAGCCAAAAGCAAGAAATCAATTTGCAGTGGCCACGCAGCGCCCGACGTCGGGTATAACTGTAGAGTTGCGGCGTACGCAGCAACTCCCAACGTTCCCCCTCGTTTTTTCTGTTTTTTATACCCGATACTCAAAATGAGTATTGGGGTATATTAGATTTGTGGTAAAAGTGGATGTGTGTAACGTCCAGAAGGAATCGTTTCCGACCCCATAAAGTATATATATTCTTGATCAGCATCAATAGCCGAGTCGATTGGGCCCTGTCTGTCTGTCTGTCTGTCCGTCTGTCCGTCTGTCCGTCCGTCCGTCTGTCCGTCCCCTTCAGCGCCTAGTGCTCAAAGACTATAAGAGCTAGAGCAACGATGTTTTGGATCCAGACTTCTGTGATATGTCACTGCTACAAAAATATTTCAAAACTTCGCCCCGCCCACTTCCGCCCCCACAAAAGACGAAAATCTGTGGCATCCACATTTTTAAAGATACGATAAAACCAAAAACGCAGAATCGTAGTGGATGACTATGTGTTCTAGAGTGTAAAATCTCAACCAGATCGTATAATTATTATAGCCAGAATCAAGAAAACAATTTCATTCTTTCTCGCTCTGTCTCTCTCTAACACACAGGTTTCATGGTCGGCTTTGCCAATTGCAAAATATGAGTTCAAGGATCTCAGAACCTATAAGATCCAGAGCAACCAAATTTGGTATCCACACTCCTGTGATATCGGACCTTGACCGTTTCGTGTCCAAATTTCGCCACCCCCCTTCCGCCCCCGCAAAGGACGAAAATCTGGGGCATCCACAAATCTCAGAGACTATTAAGGCTAGAGTAACCAAATTTAGTATCCGCACTTCTGTTAGATCTCACTATAAAACGTATATCTCAGAATTTCGCCCCACCCCCTTCCGCCCCCACAAAGGACGAAAATCTGTTGCATCCACAATATTGCACATTCGAGAAAACTAAAAACGCAGAATCATAGATAATGACTATATCTATCAGATTGCTGAATCTGGATCAGATCGGATCATTTTTGTAGCCAAAAGCAAGAAATCAATTTGCAGTGGCCACGCAGCGCCCGACGTCACGCTCAGACTGATTTTCTGTCTCTCTCGCACGCACTCCTTGTCGTGTCGTTTAATATTAGCGGCGTCTGCCGGAGGAGAGCCATACTGACTTAGTATCGGGTATAACTGTAGAGTTGCGGTGTCCGCAGCAACTCACAACGTTCCCCCTCGTTTTTTCTGTTTTTATACCCGATACTCAAAATGAGTATTGGGGTATATTAGATTTGTGGTAGAAGTGGATGTGTGTAACGTCCAGAAGGAATCGTTTCCGACCCCATAAAGTATATATATTCTTGATCAGCATCAATAGCCGAGTCGATTGAGCCCTGTCTGTCTGTCCGTCTGTCCGTCCGTCCGTCCGTCCGTCCGTCCGTCCGTGAGGAACGTTGTGAGTTGCTGCGTACACCGCAACTCTACAGTTATACCCGATACTAAGTCAGTATGGCTCTCCTGCGGCAGACGCCGCTAAATTGAACCACACGACAAAGAGTGCGTGCGAGAGAGACAGAAAATCAGTCTGAGTGTGAAGTCGGGCGCTGCGTGGCCACTGCAAATTGATTTCTTGCTTTTGGCTACAAAAATGATCCGATCTGATCCAGATTCAGCAATCTGATAGATATGGTCATTATCTATGATTCTGCGTTTTTAGTTTTCTTGAATGTGCAATATTGTGGATGCAACAGATTTTCGTCCTTTGTGGGGGCGAAAGGGGGTGGGGCGAAATTCTGAGATATACGTTTTATAGTGAGATCTAACAGAAGTGCGGATACTAAATTTGGTTACTCTAGCCTTAATAGTCTCTGAGATTTGTGGATGCCCCAGATTTTCGTCCTTTGCGGGGGCGGAAGGGGGTGTGGCGAAATTTGGACACGAAACGGTCAAGGTCCGATATCACAGGAGTGTGGATACCAAATTTGGTTGCTCTGGATCTTATAGGTTTTGAGATCCATGAACTCATATTTTGCAATTGGCAAAGCCGACCATGAAACCTGTGTGTTAGAGAGAGACAGAGCGAGAAAGAATGAAATTGTTTTCTTCATTTTGACTATAATAATTATACGATCTGGTTGAGATTTTACACTCTAGAACATATAGTCATTCTCTACGATTCTGCGTTTTTGGTTTTATCGTATCTTTAAAAATGTGGATGCCACAGATTTTCGTCCTTTGTGGGGGCGGAAGTGGGCGGGGCAAAGTTTTGAAATATTTTTGTAGCAGTGACATATCACAGATGTCTGGATCCAAAACATCGTTGCTCTAGCTCTTATAGTCTTTGAGCACTAGGCGCTGAAGGGGACGGACGGACGGACGGACGGACGGACGGACGGACGGACGGACGGACGGACGGACGGACGGACGGACAGACGGACAGACAGACAGGGCTCAATCGACTCGGCTATTGATGCTGATCAAGAATATATATACTTTATGGGGTCGGAAACGATTCCTTCTGGACGTTACACACATCCACTTTTACCACAAATCTAATATACCCCAATACTCATTTTGAGTATCGGGTATAAAAAGGTATAAATACTGGGATCCACAAAAGGGAACATTTGGAAAAGTACCAAGAAGGGATATTGGTCTCCCTATGTTACACAACTTTGCCGCCTCAATTCAAGTTAAAAGGTAAACGAAGGAGAGCGGGTTTTTATACCCGATACTCAAAATGAGTATTGGGGTATATTAGATTTGTGGTATTAGATTTGTGGTAAAAGTGGATGTGTGTAACGTCCAGAAGGAAACGTTTCCGACCCCATAAAGTATATATATTCTTGATCAGCATCAATAGCCGAGTCGATTGAGCCCTGTCTGTCTGTCCGTCTGTCCGTCCGTCCGTCCGTCCGTCCGTCCGTCCGTCCTCTTCAGCGCCTAGTGCTCAAAGACTATAAGAGCTAGAGCAACGATGTTTTGGATGCAGACATCTGTCATATGTCACTGCTACAAAAATATTTCAAAACCCTGCCCCGCCCACTTCCGCCCCCACAAAGGACGAAAATCTGTGGCATGCACATTTTTAAAGATACGATAAAACCAAAAACGCAGAATCGTAAAGGATGACTATCTAGAGTGTAAAATCTCAACCAGATCGTATAATTATTATAGCCAGAATCAAGAAAACAATTTCATTCTTTCTCGCTCTGTCTCTCTCTAACACACAGGTTTCATGGTCGGCTTTGCCAATTGCAAAATATGAGTTCAAGGATCTCAGAACCTATAAGATCCAGAGCAACCAAATTTGGTATCCACACTCCTGTGATATCGGACCTTGACCGTTTCGTGTCCAAATTTCGCCACACCCCCTTCCGCCCCCGCAAAGGACGAAAATCTGGGGCATCCACAAATCTCAGAGACTATTAAGGCTAGAGTAAACAAATTTGGTATCCGCACTTCTGTTAGATCTCACTATAAAACGTATATCTCAGAATTTCGCCCCACCCCCTTCCGCCCCCACAAAGGACGAAAATCTGTTGCATCCACAATATTGCACATTCGAGAAAACTAAAAACGCAGAATCATAGATAATGACTATATCTATCAGATTGCTGAATCTGGATCAGATCGGATCATTTTTGTAGCCAAAAGCAAGAAATCAATTTGCAGTGGCCACGCAGCGCCCGACGTCACGCTCAGACTGATTTTCTGTCTCTCTCGCACGCACTCTTTGTCGTGTGGTTCAATTTAGCGGCGTCTGCCGCAGGAGAGCCATACTGACTTAGTATCGGGTATAACTGTAGAGTTGCGGTGTACGCAGTAACTCACAACGTTCCCCCTCGTTTTTTCTGTTTTTTATACCCGATACTCAAAATGAGTATTGGGGTATATTAGATTTGTGGTAAAAGTGGATGTGTGTAACGTCCAGAAGGAATCGTTTCCGACCCCATAAAGTATATATATTCTTGATCAGCATCAATAGCCGAGTCGATTGAGCCCTGTCTGTCTGTCCGTCTGTCCGTCCGTCCGTCCGTCCGTCCCCTTCAGCGCCTAGTGCTCAAAGACTATAAGATCTAGAGCAGCGATGTTTTGGATCCAGACTTCTGTGATATGTCACTGCTACAAAAATATTTCAAAACTTCGCCCCGCCCACTTCCGCCCCACAAAAGACGAAAATCTGTGGCATCCACATTTTTAAAGATACGATAAAACCAAAAACGCAGAATCGTAGAGGATGACCATATGTTCTAGAGTGTAAAATCTCAACCAGATAGTATAATTATTATAGCCAGAATCAAGAAAACAATTTCATTCTTTCTCGCTCTGTCTCTCTCTAACACAGAGGTTTCATGGTCGGCTTTGCCAATTGCAAAATATGAGTTCAAGGATCTCAGAACCTATAAGAGCCAGAGCAACCAAATTTGGTATCCACACTCCTGTGATATCGGACCTTGACCGTTTCGTGTCCAAATTTCGCCACACTCCCTTCCGCCCCCGCAAAGGACGAAAATCTGGGGCATCCACAAATCTCAGAGACTATTAAGGCTAGAGTAACCAAATTTGGTATCCGCACTTCTGTTAGATCTCACTATAAAACGTGTATCTCAGAATTTCGCCCCACCCTTTTCCGCCCCCACAAAGGACGAAAATCTGTTGCATCCACAATATTGCACATTCGAGAAAACTAACAACGCAGGATCATAGATAATGACCATATCTATCAGATTGCTGAATCTGGATCAGATCAGATCATTTTTATAGCCAAAAGGAACAAATCAATTTGCACTGGCTACGCAGCCCCCGACGTCACGCTCAGACTGATTTTCTGTCTCTCTCGCAGGCACTTTTTGTCGTGTGGTTCAATATTAGCGGCGTCTGCCGCTCAAAATGAGTATTGGGGTATATTAGATTTGTGGTAAAAGTGGATGTGTGTAACGTCCAAAAGGAATCGTTTCCGACCCCATAAAGTATATATATTCTTGATCAGCATCAATAGCCGAGTCGATTGAGCCCTGTCTGTCTCTCCGTCTGTCCGTCCGTCCGTCCGTCCGTCCGTCCGTCCGTCCGTCCCCTTCAGCGCCTAGTGCTCAAAGACTATAAGAGCTAGAGCAACGATGTTTTGGATCCAGACCTCTGTGATATGTCACTGCTACAAAAATATTTCAAAACTTCGCCCCGCCTACTTCCGCCCCCACAAAGGACGAAAATCTGTGGCATCCACATTTTGAAATATACGATAAAACCAAAAACGCAGAATCGTAGAGGATGACTATATGTTCTAGAGTGTAAAATCTCAACCAGATCGTCTAATTATTATAGCCAGAATCAAGAAAACAATTTCATTCTTTCTCGCTCTGTCTCTCTCTAACACACAGGTTTCATGGTCGGCTTTGCCAATTGCAAAACATGAGTTCAAGGATCTCAGAACCTATAAGAGCCAGAGCAACCAAATTTGGTATCCACACTCCTGTGATATCGGACCTTGACCGTTTCGTGTCCAAATTTCGCCACACCCCCTTCCGCCCCCGCAAAGGACGAAAATCTGGGGCATCCACAAATCTCAGAGACTATTAAGGCTAGAGTAACCAAATTTGGTATCCGCACTTCTGTTAGATCTCACTATAAAACGTATATCTCAGAATTTCGCCCCACCCTTTTCCGCCCCCACAAAGGACGAAAATCTGTTGCATCCATAATATTGCACATTCGAGAAAACCAACAACGCTGAATCATAGATAATGACCATATCTATCAGATTGCTGAATCTGGATCAGATCAGATCATTTTTATAGCCAAAAGGAACAAATCAATTTGCACTGGCTACGCAGCCCCCGCCGTCACGCTCAGACTGATTTTCTGTCTCTCTCGCACGCACTCCTTGTCGTGTCGTTTAATATTAGCGGCGTCTGCCGGAGGAGAGCCATACTGACTTAGTATCGGGTATAAATGTAGAGTTGCGGTCTCCGCAGAAACTCACAACGTTCCCCCTCGTTTTATTGTAGGAAATTAATTTTTCAGATTGGCGGTTAGTACCGGCTTAAACTTCGGGCAATCGTTTGGGTACCTGTCTGAACCCCAATACGAAAGCTCGCAACAACAATTTCCCCGATATTAGGGCCTCCGCCCGCGGCAAGGGACTTATGCTCCTCGCCCAACTACAGCTCCGTACCAAAAATTCCCAGCGCTAGGCCGAGCAGCACAAAGTGGGAGGCGTAAAAGATTGGCTCATCAGTCGCTTTGCGGGCGCGAGCCACTTATGTGTCACGGACCCGCGATATATTGGAGGCCGTCCAATTCTGCGGAAATTATTAAAGCTATGTAAACGGTCAGCCAATTTCTACCCGAAATATAGATCTGGGTCTCGACCTATTTTCGTTTCCCCATACGAAGTGCCGAGGAGTGCACAGATGTGAAGCCGGCGGCAACGACTGTCGTTTTTTATACCCGATACTCAAAATGAGTATTGGGGTATATTAGATTTGTGGTAAAAGTGGATGTGTGTAACGTCCAGAAGGAATCGTTTCCGACCCCATAAAGTATATATATTCTTGATCAGCATCAATAGCCGAGTCGATTGAGCCCTGTCTGTCTGTCCGTCTGTCCGTCCGTCCGTCCGTCCGTCCCCTTCAGCGCCTAGTGCTCAAAGACTATAAGAGCTAGAGCAACGATGTTTTGGATCCAGACATCTGTGATATGTCACTGCTACAAAAATATTTCAAAACTTTGCCCCGCTCACTTCCGCCCCCACAAAGGACGAAAATCTGTGGCATCCACATTTTTAAAGATACGATAAAACCAAAAACGCAGAATCGTAGAGGATGACTATATGTTCTAGAGTGTAAAATCTCAACCAGATCGTATAATTATTATAGCCAGAATCAAGAAAACAATTTCATTCTTTCTCGCTCTGTCTCTCTCTAACACACAGGTTTCATGGTCGGTTTTGTCAATTGCAAAATATGAGTTCAAGGATCTCAGAACCTATAAGAGCCAGAGCAACCAAATTTGGTATCCACACTCCTGTGATATCGGACCTTGACCGTTTCGTGTCCAAATTTCGCCACACCCCCTTCCGCCCCGCAAAGGACGAAAATCTGGGGCATCCACAAATCTCAGAGACTATTAAGGCTAGAGTAACCAAATTTGGTATCCGCACTTCTGTTAGATCTCACTATAAAACGTATGTCTCAGAATTTCGCCCCACCCCCTTCCGCCCCCACAAAGGACGAAAATCTGTTGCATCCACAATATTGCAGATTCGAGAAAACTAAAAATGCAGAATCATAGATAATGACCATATCTATCAGATTGCTGAATCTGGATCAGATCGGATCATTTTTGTAGCCAAAAGCAAGAAATCAATTTTCAGTGGCTACGCAGCGCCCGACGTCACGCTCAGACTGATTTTCTGTCTCTCTCGCACGCACTCTTTGTCGTGTGGTTCAATATTAGCGGCGTCTGCCGCAGGAGAGCCATACTGACTTAGTATCGGGTATAACTGTAGAGTTGCGGTGTCCGCAGCAACTCACAACGTTCCACCTCGTTTTTTTTATACCCGATACTCAAAATGAGTATTGGGGTATATTAGATTTGTGGTAAAAGTGGATGTGTGTAACGTCCAGAAGGAATCGTTTCCGACCCCATAAAGTATATATATTCTTGATCAGCATCAATAGCCGAGTCGATTGAGCCCTGTCTGTCTGTCCGTCTGTCCGTCCGTCCGTCTGTCCGTCCCCTTCAGCGCCTAGTGCTCAAAGACTATAAGAGCTAGAGCAACGATGTTTTGGATCCAGACTTCTGTGATATGTCACTGCTACAAGAATATTTCAAAACTTTGCCCCGCCCACTTCCGCCCCACAAAAGACGAAAATCTGTGGCATCCACAATTTCGACGATACGAGAAAACTAAAAACGCAGAATCGTAGAAGATGACTATATCTATCAGATTGCTGAATCTGGATCAGATCAGATCATTTTTATAGCCAAAAGGAACAAATCAATTTGCACTGGCTACGCAGCCCCCGACGTCACGCTCAGACTGATTTTCTGTCTCTCTCGCACGCACTTTTTGTCGTGTGGTTCAATATTAGCGGCGTCTGCCGCTCAAAATGAGTATTGGGGTATATTAGATTTGTGGTAAAAGTGGATGTGTGTAACGTCCAAAAGGAATCGTTTCCGACCCCATAAAGTATATATATTCTTGATCAGCATCAATAGCCGAGTCGATTGAGCCCTGTCTGTCTGTCCGTCTGTCCGTCCGTCCGTCCGTCCGTCCGTCCGTCCGTCCGTCCGTCCGTCCGTACGTCCGTCCCCTTCAGCGCCTAGTGCTCAAAGACTATAAGAGCTAGAGCAACGATGTTTTGGATCCAGACCACTGTGATATGTCACTGCTACAAAAATATTTCAAAACTTCGCCCCGCCTACTTCCGCCCCCACAAAGGCCGAAAATCTGAGGCATCCACATTTTGAAATATACGATAAAACCAAAAACGCAGAATCGTAGAGGATGACTATATGTTCTAGAGTGTAAAATCTCAACCAGATCGTCTAATTATTATAGCCAGAATCAAGAAAACAATTTCATTCTTTCTCGCTCTGTCTCTCTCTAACACACAGGTTTCATGGTCGGCTTTGCCAATTGCAAAACATGAGTTCAAGGATCTCAGAACCTATAAGAGCCAGAGCAACCAAATTTGGTATCCACACTCCTGTGATATCGGACCTTGACCGTTTCGTGTCCAAATTTCGCAACACCCCCTTCCGCCCCCGCAAAGGACCCGCCCCGCAAAATCTGGGGCATCCACAAATCTCAGAGACTATTAAGGCTAGAGTAACCAAATTTGGTATCCGCACTTCTGTTAGATCTCACTATAAAACGTATATCTCAGAATTTCGCCCCACCCTTTTCCGCCCCCACAAAGAACGAAAATCTGTTGCATCCATAATATTGCACATTCGAGAAAACCAACAACGCTGAATCATAGATAATGACCATATCTATCAGATTGCTGAATCTGGATCAGATCAGATCATTTTTATAGCCAAAAGGAACAAATCAATTTGCACTGGCTACGCAGCCCCCGACGTCACGCTCAGACTGATTTTCTGTCTCTCTCGCACGCACTCCTTGTCGTGTCGTTTAATATTAGCGGCGTCTGCCGGAGGAGAGCCATACTGACTTAGTATCGGGTATAAATGTAGAGTTGCGGTCTCCGCAGCAACTCACAACGTTCCCCCTCGTTTCATTGTAGGAAATTAATTTTTCAGATTGGCGGTTAGTACCGGCTTAAACTTCGGGCAATCGTTTGGGTACCTGTCTGAACCCCAATACGAAAGCTCGCAACAACAATTTCCCCGATATTAGGGCCTCCGCCCGCGGCAAGGGACTTATGCTCCTCGCCCAACTACAGCTCCGTACCAAAAATTCCCAGCGCTAGGCCGAGCAGCACAAAGTGGGAGGCGTAAAAGATTGGCTCATCAGTCGCTTTGCGGGCGCGAGCCACTTATGTGTCACGGACCCGCGATATATTGGAGGCCGTCCAATTCTGCGGAAATTATTAAAGCTATGTAAACGGTCAGCCAATTTCTACCCGAAATATAGATCTGGGTCTCGACCTATTTTCGTTTCCCCATACGAAGTGCCGAGGAGTGCCCAGATGTGAAGCCGGCGGCAACGACTGTCGTTTTTTATACCCGATACTCAAAATGAGTATTGGGGTATATTAGATTTGTGGTAAAAGTGGATGTGTGTAACGTCCAAAAGGAATCGTTTCCGACCCCATAAAGTATATATATTCTTGATCAGCATCAATAGCCGAGTCGATTGAGCCCTGTCTGTCTGTCCGTCTGTCCGTCCGTCCGTCCGTCCGTCCGTCCGTCCGTCCGTCCCCTTCAGCGCCTAGTGCTCAAAGACTATAAGAGCTAGAGCAACGATGTTTTGGATCCAGACCTCTGTGATATGTCACTGCTACAAAAATATTTCAAAACTTCGCCCCGCCTACTTCCGCCCCCACAAAGGACGAAAATCTGTGGCATCCACATTTTGAAATATACGATAAAACCAAAAACGCAGAATCGTAGAGGATGACTATATGTTCTATAGTGTAAAATCTCAACCAGATCGTCTAATTATTATAGCCAGAATCAAGAAAACAATTTCATTCTTTCTCGCTCTGTCTCTCTCTAACACACAGGTTTCATGGTCGGCTTTGCCAATTGCAAAACATGAGTTCAAGGATCTCAGAACCTATAAGAGCCAGAGCAACCAAATTTGGTATCCACACTCCTGTGATATCGGACCTTGACCGTTTCGTGTCCAAATTTCGCCACACCCCCTTCCGCCCCCGCAAAGGACGAAAATCTGGGGCATCCACAAATCTCAGAGACTATTAAGGCTAGAGTAACCAAATTTGGTATCCGCACTTCTGTTAGATCTTACTATAAAACGTATATCTCAGAATTTCGCCCCACCCTTTTCCGCCCCCACAAAACACGAAAATCTGTTGCATCCATAATATTGCACATTCGAGAAAACTAACAACGCTGAATCATAGATAATGACCATATCTATCAGATTGCTGAATCTGGATCAGATCAGATCATTTTTATAGCCAAAAGGAACAAATCAATTTGCACTGGCTACGCAGCGCCCGACGTCACTCTCAGACTGATTTTCTGTCTCTCTCGCACGCACTCCTTGTCGTGTCGTTTAATATTAGCGGCGTCTGCCGGAGGAGAGCCATACTGACTTAGTATCGGGTATAAATGTAGAGTTGCGGTCTCCGCAGCAACTCACAACGTTCCCCCTCGTTTTATTGTAGGAAATTAATTTTTCAGATTGGCGGTTAGTACCGGCTTAAACTTCGGGCAATCGTTTGGGTACCTGTCTGAACCCCAATACGAAAGCTCGCAACAACAATTTCCCCGATATTAGGGCCTCCGCCCGCGGCAAGGGACTTATGCTCCTCGCCCAACTACAGCTCCGTACCAAAAATTCCCAGCGCTAGGCCGAGCAGCACAAAGTGGGAGGCGTAAAAGATTGGCTCATCAGTCGCTTTGCGGGCGCGAGCCACTTATGTGTCACGGACCCGCGATATATTGGAGGCCGTCCAATTCTGCGGAAATTATTAAAGCTATGTAAACGGTCAGCCAATTTCTACCCGAAATATAGATCTGGGTCTCGACCTATTTTCGTTTCCCCATACGAAGTGCCGAGGAGTGCCCAGATGTGAAGCCGGCGGCAACGACTGTCGTTTTTTATACCCGATACTCAAAATGAGTATTGGGGTATATTAGATTTGTGGTAAAAGTGGATGTGTGTAACGTCCAGAAGGAATCGTTTCCGACCCCATAAAGTATATATATTCTTGATCAGCATCAATAGCCGAGTCGATTGAGCCCTGTCTGTCTGTCCGTCTGTCCGTCCGTCCGTCCGTCCGTCCGTCCCCTTCAGCGCCTAGTGCTCAAAGACTATAAGAGCTAGAGCAACGATGTTTTGGATCCAGACTTCTGTGATATGTCACTGCTACAAAAATATTTCAAAACTTCGCCCCGCCGACTTCCGCCCCCACAAAGGACGAAAATCTGTGGCATCCACATTTTTAAAGATACGATAAAACCAAAAACGCAGAATCGGTGAGGATGACCATATCTTCTACAGTGCAAAATCTGAACCAGATCGTATAATGATTATATCCAGAATCAAGAAAACAATTTCATTCTTTCTCGCTCTGTCTCTCTCTAACACACAGGTTTCATGGTCGGTTTTGTCAATTGCAAAATATGAGTTCAAGGATCTCAGAACCTATAAGAGCCAGAGCAACCAAATTTGGTATCCACACTCCTGTGATATCGGACCTTGACCGTTTCGTGTCCAAATTTCGCCACACCCCCTTCCGCCCCCGCAAAGGACGAAAATCTGTGGCATCCACAAATCTCAGAGACTATTAAGGCTAGAGTAACCAAATTTAGTATCCGCACTTCTGTTAGATCTCACTATAAAACGTATGTCTCAGAATTTCGCCCCACAACCTTCCGCCCCCACAAAGGACGAAAATCTGTTGCATCCACAATATTGCAGATTCGAGAAAACTAAAAATGCAGAATCATAGATAATGACCATATCTATCAGATTGCTGAATCTGGATCAGATCGGATCATTTTTGTAGCCAAAAGCAAGAAATCAATTTTCAGTGGCTACGCAGCGCCCGACGTCACGCTCAGACTGATTTTCTGTCTCTCTCGCACGCACTCTTTGTCGTGTGGTTCAATATTAGCGGCGTCTGCCGCAGGAGAGCCATACTGACTTAGTATCGGGTATAACTGTAGAGTTGCGGTGTCCGCAGCAACTCACAACGTTCCACCTCGTTTTTTTTATACCCGATACTCAAAATGAGTATTGGGGTATATTAGATTTGTGGTAAAAGTGGATGTGTGTAACGTCCAGAAGGAATCGTTTCCAACCCCATAAAGTATATATATTCTTGATCAGCATCAATAGCCGAGTCGATTGAGCCCTGTCTGTCTGTCCGTCTGTCCGTCCGTCCGTCCGTCCCCTTCAGCGCCTAGTGCTCAAAGACTATAAGAGCTAGAGCAACGATGTTTTGGATCCAGACTTCTGTGATATGTCACTGCTACAAAAATATTTCAAAACTTCGCCCCGCCCACTTTCGCCCCCACAAAAGACGAAAATCTGTGGCATCCACATTTTTAAAGATACGATAAAACCAAAAACGCAGAATCGTAGAGGATGACTATATGTTCTAGAGTGTAAAATCTCAACCAGATCGTATAATTATTATAGCCAGAATCAAGAAAACAATTTCATTCTTTCTCGCTCTGTCTCTCTCTAACACACAGGTTTCATGGTCGGCTTTGCCAATTGCAAAATATGAGTTCAAGGATCTCAGAACCTATAAGATCCAGAGCAACCAAATTTGGTATCCACACTCCTGTGATATCGGACCTTGACCGTTTCGTGTCCAAATTTCGCCACACCCCCTTCCGCCCCCGCAAAGGACGAAAATCTGGGGCATCCACAAATCTCAGAGACTATTAAGGCTAGAGTAACCAAATTTGGTATCCGCACTTCTGTTAGATCTCACTATAAAACGTATGTCTCAGAATTTCGCCCCACCCCCTTCCGCCCCCACAAAGGACGAAAATCTGTTGCATCCACAATATTGCAGATTCGAGAAAACTAAAAATGCAGAATCATAGATAATGACCATATCTATCAGATTGCTGAATCTGGATCAGATCGGATCATTTTTGTAGCCAAAAGCAAGAAATCAATTTTCAGTGGCTACGCAGCGCCCGACGTCACGCTCAGACTGATTTTCTGTCTCTCTCGCACGCACTCTTTGTCGTGTGGTTCAATATTAGCGGCGTCTGCCGGAGGAGAGCCATACTGACTTAGTATCGGGTATAACTGTAGAGTTGCGGTGTCCGCAGCAACTCACAACGTTCCCCCTCGTTTTTTCTGTTTTTATACCCGATACTCAAAATGAGTATTGGGGTATATTAGATTTGTGGTAAAAGTGGATGTGTGTAACGTCCAGAAGGAATCGTTTCCGACCCCATAAAGTATATATATTCTTGATCAGCATCAATAGCCGAGTCGATTGAGCCCTGTCTGTCTGTCCGTCTGTCCGTCCGTCCGTCCGTCCGTCCGTCCGTCCGTCCATCCGTCCGTCCCCTTCAGCGCCTAGTGCTCAAAGACTATAAGAGCTAGAGCAACGATGTTTTGGATGCAGACATCTGTGATATGTCACTGCTACAAAAATATTTCAAAACCTTGCCCCGCCCACTTCCGGCCCACAAAGGACGAAAATCTGTGGCATCCACATTTTTAAAGATACGATAAAACCAAAAACGCAGAATCGTAGAGGATGACTATATGTTCTAGAGTGTAAAATCTCAACCAGATCGTATAATTATTATAGCCAGAATCAAGAAAACAATTTCATTCTTTCTCGCTCTGTCTCTCTCTAACACACAGGTTTCATGGTCGGCTTTGCCAATTGCAAAATATGAGTTCAAGGATCTCAGAACCTATAAGATCCAGAGCAACCAAATTTGGTATCCACACTCCTGTGATATCGGACCTTGACCGTTTCGTGTCCAAATTTCGCCACACCCCCTTCCGCCCCCGCAAAGGACGAAAATCTGGGGCATCCACAAATCTCAGAGACTATTAAGGCTAGAGTAACCAAATTTAGTATCCGCACTTCTGTTAGATCTCACTATAAAACGTATATCTCAGAATTTCGCCCCACCCCCTTTCGCCCCACAAAGGACGAAAATCTGTTGCATCCACAATATTGCACATTCGAGAAAATAAAAAACGCAGAATCATAGATAATGACTATATCTATCAGATTGCTGAATCTGGATCAGATCGGATCATTTTTGTAGCCAAAAGCAAGAAATCAATTTGCAGTGGCCACGCAGCGCCCGACGTCACGCTCAGACTGATTTTCTGTCTCTCTCGCACGCACTCTTTGTCGTGTGGTTCAATTTAGCGGCGTCTGCCGCAGGAGAGCCATACTGACTTAGTATCGGGTATAACTGTAGAGTTGCGGTGTACGCAGTAACTCATAACGTTCCCCCTCGTTTTTTCTGTTTTTTATACCCGATACTCAAAATGAGTATTGGGGTATATTAGATTTGTGGTAAAAGTGGATGTGTGTAACGTCCAGAAGGAATCGTTTCCGACCCCATAAAGTATATATATTCTTGATCAGCATCAATAGCCGAGTCGATTGAGCCCTGTCTGTCTGTCCGTCTGTCCGTCCGTCCGTCCGTCCGTCCCCTTCAGCGCCTAGTGCTCAAAGACTATAAGATCTAGAGCAACGATGTTTTGGATCCAGACTTCTGTGATATGTCACTGCTACAAAAATATTTCAAAACTTCGCCCCGCCCACTTCCGCCCCCACAAAAGACGAAAATCTGTGGCATCCACATTTTTAAAGATACGATAAAACCAAAAACGCAGAATCGTAGAGGATGACTATATGTTCTAGAGTGTAAAATCTCAACCAGATCGTATAATTATTATAGCCAGAATCAAGAAAACAATTTCATTCTTTCTCGCTCTGTCTCTCTCTAACACACAGGTTTCATGGTCGGCTTTGCCAATTGCAAAACATGAGTTCAAGGATCTCAGAACCTATAAGAGCCAGAGCAACCAAATTTGGTATCCACACTCCTGTGATATCGGACCTTGACCGTTTCGTGTCCAAATTTCGCCACACCCCCTTCCGACCCCGCAAAGGACGAAAATCTGGGGCATCCACAAATCTCAGAGACTATTAAGGCTAGAGTAACCAAATTTGGTATCCGCACTTCTGTTAGATCTTACTATAAAACGTATATCTCAGAATTTCGCCCCACCCTTTTCCGCCCCCACAAAAGACGAAAATCTGTTGCATCCATAATATTGCACATTCGAGAAAACTAACAACGCTGAATCATAGATAATGACCATATCTATCAGATTGCTGAATCTGGATCAGATCAGATCATTTTTATAGCCAAAAGGAACAAATCAATTTGCACTGGCTACGCAGCGCCCGACGTCACGCTCAGACTGATTTTCTGTCTCTCTCGCACGCACTCCTTGTCGTGTCGTTTAATATTAGCGGCGTCTGCCGGAGGAGAGCCATACTGACTTAGTATCGGGTATAAATGTAGAGTTGCGGTCTCCGCAGCAACTCACAACGTTCCCCCTCGTTTTATTGTAGGAAATTAATTTTTCAGATTGGCGGTTAGTACCGGCTTAAACTTCGGGCAATCGTTTGGGTACCTGTCTGAACCCCAATACGAAAGCTCGCAACAACAATTTCCCCGATATTAGGGCCTCCGCCCGCGGCAAGGGACTTATGCTCCTCGCCCAACTACAGCTCCGTACCAAAAATTCCCAGCGCTAGGCCGAGCAGCACAAAGTGGGAGGCGTAAAAGATTGGCTCATCAGTCGCTTTGCGGGCGCGAGCCACTTATGTGTCACGGACCCGCGATATATTGGAGGCCGTCCAATTCTGCGGAAATTATTAAAGCTATGTAAACGGTCAGCCAATTTCTACCCGAAATATAGATCTGGGTCTCGACCTATTTTCGTTTCCCCATACGAAGTGCCGAGGAGTGCCCAGATGTGAAGCCGGCGGCAACGACTGTCGTTTTTTATACCCGATACTCAAAATGAGTATTGGGGTATATTAGATTTGTGGTAAAAGTGGATGTGTGTAACGTCCAGAAGGAATCGTTTCCGACCCCATAAAGTATATATATTCTTGATCAGCATCAATAGCCGAGTCGATTGAGCCCTGTCTGTCTGTCCGTCTGTCCGTCCGTCCGTCCGTCCGTCCGTCCCCTTCAGCGCCTAGTGCTCAAAGACTATAAGAGCTAGAGCAACGATGTTTTGGATCCAGACTTCTGTGATATGTCACTGCTACAAAAATATTTCAAAACTTCGCCCCGCCGACTTCCGCCCCCACAAAGGACGAAAATCTGTGGCATCCACATTTTTAAAGATACGATAAAACCAAAAACGCAGAATCGGTGAGGATGACCATATCTTCTACAGTGCAAAATCTGAACCAGATCGTATAATGATTATATCCAGAATCAAGAAAACAATTTCATTCTTTCTCGCTCTGTCTCTCTCTAACACACAGGTTTCATGGTCGGTTTTGTCAATTGCAAAATATGAGTTCAAGGATCTCAGAACCTATAAGAGCCAGAGCAACCAAATTTGGTATCCACACTCCTGTGATATCGGACCTTGACCGTTTCGTGTCCAAATTTCGCCACACCCCCTTCCGCCCCGCAAAGGACGAAAATCTGTGGCATCCACAAATCTCAGAGACTATTAAGGCTAGAGTAACCAAATTTGGTATCCGCACTTCTGTTAGATCTCACTATAAAACGTATGTCTCAGAATTTCGCCCCACCCCCTTCCGCCCCCACAAAGGACGAAAATCTGTTGCATCCACAATATTGCAGATTCGAGAAAACTAAAAATGCAGAATCATAGATAATGACCATATCTATCAGATTGCTGAATCTGGATCAGATCGGATCATTTTTGTAGCCAAAAGCAAGAAATCAATTTTCAGTGGCTACGCAGCGCCCGACGTCACGCTCAGACTGATTTTCTGTCTCTCTCGCACGCACTCTTTGTCGTGTGGTTCAATATTAGCGGCGTCTGCCGCAGGAGAGCCATACTGACTTAGTATCGGGTATAACTGTAGAGTTGCGGTGTCCGCAGCAACTCACAACGTTCCACCTCGTTTTTTTTATACCCGATACTCAAAATGAGTATTGGGGTATATTAGATTTGTGGTAAAAGTGGATGTGTGTAACGTCCAGAAGGAATCGTTTCCAACCCCATAAAGTATATATATTCTTGATCAGCATCAATAGCCGAGTCGATTGAGCCCTGTCTGTCTGTCCGTCTGTCCGTCCGTCCGTCCGTCCCCTTCAGCGCCTAGTGCTCAAAGACTATAAGAGCTAGAGCAACGATGTTTTGGATCCAGACTTCTGTGATATGTCACTGCTACAAAAATATTTCAAAACTTCGCCCAGCCCACTTTCGCCCCCACAAAAGACGAAAATCTGTGGCATCCACATTTTTAAAGATACGATAAAACCAAAAACGCAGAATCGTAGAGGATGACTATATGTTCTAGAGTGTAAAATCTCAACCAGATCGTATAATTATTATAGCCAGAATCAAGAAAACAATTTCATTCTTTCTCGCTCTGTCTCTCTCTAACACACAGGTTTCATGGTCGGCTTTGCCAATTGCAAAATATGAGTTCAAGGATCTCAGAACCTATAAGATCCAGAGCAACCAAATTTGGTATCCACACTCCTGTGATATCGGACCTTGACCGTTTCGTGTCCAAATTTCGCCACACCCCTTCCGCCCCCGCAAAGGACGAAAATCTGGGGCATCCACAAATCTCAGAGACTATTAAGGCTAGAGTAACCAAATTTGGTATCCGCACTTCTGTTAGATCTCACTATAAAACGTATGTCTCAGAATTTCGCCCCACCCCCTTCCGCCCCCACAAAGGACGAAAATCTGTTGCATCCACAATATTGCAGATTCGAGAAAACTAAAAATGCAGAATCATAGATAATGACCATATCTATCAGATTGCTGAATCTGGATCAGATCGGATCATTTTTGTAGCCAAAAGCAAGAAATCAATTTTCAGTGGCTACGCAGCGCCCGACGTCACGCTCAGACTGATTTTCTGTCTCTCTCGCACGCACTCTTTGTCGTGTGGTTCAATATTAGCGGCGTCTGCCGGAGGAGAGCCATACTGACTTAGTATCGGGTATAACTGTAGAGTTGCGGTGTCCGCAGCAACTCACAACGTTCCCCCTCGTTTTTTCTGTTTTTATACCCGATACTCAAAATGAGTATTGGGGTATATTAGATTTGTGGTAAAAGTGGATGTGTGTAACGTCCAGAAGGAATCGTTTCCGACCCCATAAAGTATATATATTCTTGATCAGCATCAATAGCCGAGTCGATTGAGCCCTGTCTGTCTGTCCGTCTGTCCGTCCGTCCGTCCGTCCGTCCGTCCGGCCGTCCATCCGTCCGTCCCCTTCAGCGCCTAGTGCTCAAAGACTATAAGAGCTAGAGCAACGATGTTTTGGATGCAGACATCTGTG